>NW_021939324.1:3338783-3938783 GCF_001715985.3 Manacus vitellinus | reverse complement strand
TTTCTGTGAGACTATTTTATGTTGGTGCCTTTCCAGCAGTCACTAACCATGGGTGAAAAAGGATCCAGGCACCCTGATGGCTCCATCAGTCTGCTCAGAACAGAATCAGGCAAAAGAATTGTCAAAAAAGTCCGATTACTCTTTGGATCTCAACTGTCATTATTAGCAGTTGCTGGTGACTTAGCAGCCCTCATTTCCTCGTGAAAATAAAGAAATTTTAAAGTGGTATTTATAGCAGTTCATTCTTGTTGACAATGCATGTCAAATATCATCGGTGCAGCTGCAGCTGTCAGCAGCTACAAAATGCTCTTCTAAAAAGTCATGAAAATACTTTTCTGATTTCATTACATCATTCATTATACACTGAAAACAATTCTTTGCTGTCTTTATTTTCTCCTTTTCGGCATCTGTTAAATCAAAATTCACTTAAAGGAACTTTTCTATCATTTTGTTACCTTCTCTGTTTTCTGTAACTCCTCTGATCTTATTTCAAATGTCATCTTCTTATTTACAGTCTTTATTTCTTCTTTTTCTTTTCTTTTCATTTTTATAAACTTAATTTCTCTCTCTCTGCTTCTCAGTCATGTTCTACTTGATCTGACTTTACTTCATCTAGGTTCTTTTCCTTTATACCACCAATGACATCTGTGAAAACAATTTGTGAAAGCACTTTTTTTTCCCAGTTAAAGAAAAGCCCTCTGTCGTTGTCTCCTCCCCTCCATCTCATAATAATTTTAGTGATCCAAATAATTTTATATTTTACCTTTTTCACCATCCTTCAAAATATGGTGAAAATCATAGCCAGGAACCTTTGTAGTAAGCTAGCATTGCTGTATGACTAATACAGTTTTGTAAAATAAAACCTTGGTTTGTGTTTGACCATTTTTTCCTGCTCACATCTAACTCACACTTTCTCCTTTTAGCCATGACTATTGCTGGAGATATTCTCAGCAGATTAGCTTAACACAACAGAAAGAAAAGTTTAGTATTTTCCCAGTGCCACTATTTTTTTATAAATTGCTATTTATTTTTTTCCGATTAAGATAAGCAAAATGCAAAAGAGGGAGCACATGCTAAAGGATACTTAAATGTTCCAACATTGTGAAATTTGGTTCACTGAGCCTACTGCCATCTCCAAAATTAATAGGCAGGTCAGCTGCAATTTTTAAAGAATGTATACTCAAGAGGTGTAAAAAAACTGTAATGGTCATATACCTGTACTGTTTTATTGTAGAAATAAAAAGAAAGCTTGACGGATGTATTAAGGTTTGTGCAGGAGAGAAGGAAACTGAATATTCACAATTTACTCTAAGAAAATAATGATCATAAAAAAAATTAAACTAGTTAGCTCCATGTCTGCAGGAGGTCATTGCATTCAGAAATACTTTGACAGATAGATATGGCAATTAAATACATATAGTGGATAAAACTACTCGTATTCACTACATATTGTGGCATTAATATCATATTAGATGTGTAAATTTGGTACAATTAACCTTTTGTAATTGCTTTAAAGACCTTGTCTAACCAGGCAGAATATTACTTCATTGAAGGAATAACTGATCAAGTATAAAACTAGAGGCAAGGCTTCAAGAATCTAATTACACTGTCTGTATATAGCACCTTTTTCCTGCTAGAGTTTATGTCACCTTTATATATTCATGTATATTCTTACAGAGAATCTTAGTAATGGAGAACAATTTCTCAAAGTGAAATATCTAGTTTTCATTCTTCTCCTCTCAATTTGAGCTACAAAATGCAACTGAATACTTACATGGGCTGGAGCAGGGGAAGAAAAGGATGAAAGAGTGTGGTTTACAATTGTGTATTCAAATTCAGGAAAATATTTGCAAATTTTGTGCTTCATTGGCCAACATACGCTGATGCAGACAAAAAAAAGCTAGAACAGATGTTTTCCGAGTAATTGGTTCTGGAGAAACTGGCCAAGTGGCAGAATGCTAGAGATAGATCACTTGAGAGGAGTAAGGTGACTGTGTGCTGGTATGAGCCTTGCATTGTGTAAGCTACCGTGGTGTAAGTGGATCAAATTTCTATGAAATTTTACTCTATTTAACAACAAAGGAAACACAGTTATTAAAAAATGTTAGTCTGAGATAGCTCGTGCTTTTCTATAGTAGGTCGGAACATTACTTGTGACTAGGGTCTTATTATTGACAGGTAGACCTGCTCTTTAAACTGTGTTAAGCTTTCTGCACTTCTTTTTTCTTGAATCAGTCATTAGTAAGCACACACTCCTTAGTTCTGGACACACTTCTGGACATTTTGTCTAAAGTACTTTGGACTGTTTCACTACCATGTGACTCATGTAAGAAATGAAGAAGTTCATCCATGGGAAAGGTCCAGATTGAAAGCATAAACTAAACTTCAAAAGTGGGGAGAGTTCCTTTTGCTACTGAGTGCCTATCACCATAACAGGTATCCTTGGCAAGTATCTATGTTTGCAAAGCAGGAAGACTAATGTCTATATTTTTTAGGAAAAACAAACAAACAAACAAACAAACAAACAAACAAACAAATGATATGCAACATTGGCACCAAGCATATTTCTTATCTATTATTATTTAAAAGTTTTACAGGAAACGGGATATGACTTTGCAACTGAGCCCCTGCTGAGCTTAGTAACTCTACAAACATATGAGCAAGTGTCAGTTCTGAATCTCGAGCATGTACTTGAAATGTATTCAAAGAAATAAATGCAAAAGTACAACAGTAAAGGAAGGAAAATATTTTTGAGTTTTATTGTTCTGTTGCTCTTTAATTTAAGGCATGCCTTTCTGAATATGGAAAATATTCTGTGGGACAGTGGTGACATTTTTCTTGGAAGTAGAATTCCAAGTAACTTTTCTGTTAAAAATGTCATAGACTCACAAATTCCACCTGAAATTATTTGCAACATAAAACATGGCAAAAAGAGAGCCCACTTGAAGGAACTGAAGTAGCTAGTCATCCCTCAAGAGTCTAACTGAACCTTGAACTGAAGTTCCTGAAAAAAATAAGCTAAAATCCTACATTTCTATGAAACTTTTAACCTGGAGATCTAAGCTATTCCAAAGGGGCCTATTAAGGAGAAGAATATGCTGAAAAATGGAAAAGTAACATTCACAACATATTTTGAGTTCTGAGAAACTGAAACTTTTCTGACCTTCTTTTAAAATATTTTTTTAGCCTCTATTGATGTTGCATATTTGCAAGAAGATACAACTGTACCAACAAATCTGGTTTTTACCTCTTCACTTGCTAGTGGGTCATCCAAATGAGAAAACAGGAAAAAAAATGTGATTCAGATGACTATTCACTTGCCTCAGTCAACTAAAAAGACAAGGTAAATCTTTTCCTGAATCATTGAAATCCTAATTTCAACAGTAAGTTGTTCGACTTAGTCCTGTTGGCTTTGTCTATCCATACTTCAACAAAGAAATGGAAAAAAAATAGTTTTACAATCCACCTATTCCTATGACTGTGCAGCTGCTTTGCAGGGAGATGAAGTACAGGCTTACAGTGTACAGCATTTACACAGCTACCTACTGCCATAGGACTAAGCTTGGACATGAGGAGCACTCTGTCGTCCAGTTACACTGACCGGTTCCCTTCCTGTGAAGAACCAGTACAGAATTACCTTTAGATTTCCAATACTGACAGCCAGAAGGAATATCAGAAATTTAGAAAATTCTACTGAAGAAGAACATTCCATTGTATTTGACAAGTCATGGCAATCAGAAAAGTTCCCAGTGCCTTGAAAAAGGGTATAAAAGTGGACTGTGGGAACTACTAATTAGTCAACCTCACCTCCATGACTGGTAGCATCATGGAACAGACCCCGCCAGAAGCAAGGCAAGGCACATGGAAAACAGATGTGTGATGAGGAACCGACAACATGGGTTCGCCAAGGGTAAAACATGTCTGACTAAGCTGCTGGCCTTCTGTGGAGAATGATGGAGATGGTGAATAAGGAAACACTTACTGCTGTCGTCTGTCTGCACTTCTGTAAGGCTTTTGAAGCCACACATATTTTGTCACTAAATTGGAGAGATATGGCTTCGACGGATGAACTGTTAGGTGTGTAAGGAATAGACTGGATGGCTGTATCTGAAGAGTTGCAGTCTATGTCTCAATGTCCAAGTGGAGATCAGTGACACATGGTGTCCCTCAGGGGTCTACATTAAGGCCAATGCTGTTCAATGTCTTTATTAATGACATAGGCAGTACTTACATTCCAAACAAGTCCATGGGTTATACCAAGCTGAGCTGCAGTTGATGTATTAGAGGGAAGGGATGATGTGTAGAAGGACCTTGACAGACTTGAGAAGTGAGTCAACAACTTGATAATTGAATAAGGTCAAGTAAAAAGTCCTGCTTGTGGGTTGAGACAATCCTCAGTATCAGGACAGACTGGGGTATGAATGGATTGTGAGCAGCCCTATGGAGAAGTACTTGCAGTTCAGAAAATTAAACATATCCTAGACTCCAGCAAAAAAGTGTGGCTAGAGGGTCAAGGGAGATGGTTCTCTTCTCTGCACTAGTGAGACCCCACCTGCACTTCAACATCCAGCTCTGGGGTGCTCAGCACCAAAAAAACAGGGACCTGTGAGAGGGGGACCAGATGAGGGCTTTGAAAGCAGCTAGAACAACTCTCCTGTGAAGAAAGGCTGAGAGATTTGAGGTTGTTCAAACTTTGACTATACAAAGGCTCTGTGGCCTTCCAACGTAAAAAGGAAGCTTACAAGAAAGATGGGGAGTGGCTTTTTACCAGCCCCTGTAGTGACAGGAATAGTGGGAATGATTTTAAAATTAAAGAGTTGATTTAGGTCAGCTATAAGGAAGACTTTTTTTATAGTAAGGTGGTGAGACATTGGAACAGGTTCCCTGAGAAGCTGGGAGTGTTCAAGACCAGGTTGGATGGGGCCTTGAGCAACCTGGTCTAGTGAAAGATGTCTCTGTCCATGGCAAGGGGGTTTACAACTTTAAACTTTAAACTTTAAGGGTCCTTTCCAACCCCTATGGTTCTTGAACCACAAGTATTGCACAATCTCCCTGAATAATCAGAGAAAAAATTCATGGCCATGAAAGACAGTGATTTCTGAAAGGTAATAAAAAAATCTACAGAAAGCTAAGTTATTTTTCACAAACTCCTGAATCATTCTCCGTAAAAAATTGTACCTCACTATTTCAATGTTGCACAATAAATAAATCATGAAATAACTCAGAAAAATTGAACAGTTTCTTACAAAATCTTTTCTTTAGTCCAAAACAAAATCTGTTACCACTCTAACTCCCAAGCAAGTTATATTACCTTTTTATACTTTGAAGCTACTGTTTCTTGCTCTAGAAGCAACTGAGTTTTTGTGGAATCTACCAATCTTATATGGGACATAAATGGCTTTGGTGTTTTAACAGCCTGTGCAATTACATAGATTATGGTAATAGGAGGTGTTTCAACGATTACTCTAAATCTGCATAAAATAATTCACAATGCAAATATAGAAACACAAAAATCACTTTTATAAAAAATCAGTATTTTCATTATTGCTGTTATCCTCATAAGTCCATACTGTGAAAAAAAAATTAAAGGGAATAAGACAATGGGTTAATTTGCATATCTGATGGAAAATCATCTGAATGTTCACTCTTGGTCAGATAGAGACTGTATGATTAGCTCTTACAATCTTAGTTTTTTAACTGACATGGTTAGGTAGCTCACACTCAAAATTATTCTTTCTTCACAAGCTACATGAAAAATTTCATCCAACAGACATAAATATACAGTCAGTTTATGGTTTAGTATATATACCACATTTCAAGAAAAATCATGCTGAAAGAACAGACAAGACCATTCTCCCCACATTTTTGAGAAGAGCTCTGCAAGTAGCAAGAATTTAGAAAAATTTGTTTCTGTCAATCCACCTGAAATGCAAATCACTCCTAATCTCTTGAGTTTATTCTATTGGCTCTTCCCTAGTTTATTTCTGGCACTACTCCTTTCTGGAGGGACAAGTGCAGACAATGATTTGGACACATGAGAGATACGTGTCTGGAATTATTGTACTGGTGAAATACCTTTTGGAGTCGAGCAATTCAGTACACCACTGAGCTATAACATCTAATTATCACTAGTGGCACAAACTACTGAACTGGTCAGCTCTTCTATAATGCTGCTTTATGCATTGCTTCTGTTAAAATGTCCGATTGTCAATTACTTAGATGGATGCCTCTATTCATCAGTCATTTGAAAGGAATATTTCTTTGGAAGGAATGGATTACTCTGGGGTTTTGGAACTACAAAGCTGAGGGGGGAAAACAGTCTCTTTTATAGACTACAGAAACCATCTGGAAAATGACTCTTGGTTAACAATCTGCTTGACACAGATAAAAAAATGAAAATAACCCCCCCCATACCACAAATAAGTTTTTGGCTCTTTTTCCTATCCTCTTTCTCAGGTGTAAAAATACACTCCATGAGCATGCTGTTTGTAGTTCTTTTATTCTTTGGAACAATTACCATCCTCTCCCTTTAATCTCTTCTATACTGCAATGCTCTGAAAGATTGAATTTCATAGAATTAATGAAATAATAATTATTATTTTTTTTTAGATTTTATTATGAATTATTTAAAACACTGTGGCCTCCACCTTTTATTCATATCAAAAAAGTAAAGAGGTGTTTATTTCTGTACAAATAGTTAACATCTGACACAGTATAAGAGTCAATAATGATCTCTTAAAGACACAACTCTGAACTATGGTTTATTTATTTATTTAACTAGATTATTCCTTTGCTAGATGTATTTTAATTGTTATACATCCTCAGTGAGAAAAAAAAGCCCTAAGTCCTATTACTAACTAAAAGTTTCCCTTTCAAAAGAGGTTCAATGAGCACTGGAATTCCATTCACACTGCCTGAACGGAGTTTCTCTAAGAGAAGGACAGAAAGCTCTTCTTGTAATCTAACATGTGGTTTGTAACTGAGGGTGAAAAATATTTTATCAAATGCTTCCAGCCACAGACTTAGTACACCAATATAGTTGGTTGACCTTGGCCGGACACCACGTATCCAGCAAAGCTGATCTCTCACTCCCTTCTTCAACTGGACAGGGGAGAGAAAATATGAAGTAAAATCCATGAGTTGAGATAAGAACCAGGAGAGATCAGTTACCAATCACTGCCACAGGCAAAACAGACTCAAAGTGGGGATATTAATTAAATTTATTATTGACAAAATCAGAGTAGGATAATGACAAGTAAAATAAATCTTAAAAACCCCTTCCCCACATCCCTCCTTCTTCTGAAGTTCTACCTCCTCCCCCCCCAGTGGCACAAGGAGGTGGGAATGGGGGTTACAGTCAGTTGTTGTTCTGCTATTGCTCAGGAAGAGGAGTCCTTCCCCTGCTCCCTGTGGGGTCCCTCCCATGAAGGACAGTCCTTCATGAACCTCTCTGGTGTGAGTCAGTTCTCATGACTGACTGCATGAACTGCTGCCGTGTGGGTCATTTTTCCACAGGGTGCAGTGTATTTCAGGCACAGGGTGCTCCAGTGTGGGTCCCCCACAGGGCCACAAGTCCTACAAGGAAAACCTCCTCCGGTGTGGGCTCCTTTCTCCATGGGCCAGTAGGTCCCTGTCAGGACCCTGCTCCAGCATGAGCCTCCCACAGAGTCACAGCCTCCTTCAGGCATCCAGCTGCTCTGGCATAGGTCTCCTCCACTGGCTGCAGGTGGGTCTCTGCACCCTGATGGTCGTCCATAGGCTGCAGGGGGACAGCTGCTCCACCATGGGCTGCAGGGGAACCTCAGCCTGGAGCACGTCTTCGCCTCCCCTCTCCGCTGACCTTAGTGTCTACGGAGTAGTTCACATGTTCTCACTCTGCTCTTCTCTGGCTGCAATTTTCATCATAGTTTTTTTTCTTTCTTAAATATGTTATCACTGATGAGACATTATTATCGCTCCTGATTGGCTCAGTCTTGACCAGCAGCAGATCCATCCTGGAGCCAGCTGGCATTGACTCCACCAAACAGGAAGGAAGATTATACTAGCTTCTTACAGAAGCCACCTCTTTCAAAACCTGGCCATGGAAACCAAATACTTCATGTAGATTACATAAGAAAAAGCTTATTTCCAGTGATCTTTTTTGACACCGAATTTTTAACTGAAGTAAAATTTACAATTTATTTCACAGCCTAGATATTTCACTTTTCCAACTCAGTTTTCATTCTCAGTCTAATGAACTCATATGAGAAAACTCTTTACTTTTGCTGATGCATCTTTTGTCTGTGGAACAAAATACATTTTGCAAAGTATTATTATCACCCATGAAAGTAGTATACGTAAAGGGTCATTAGAGGACATAAAATATACCTGCAGAAAGGGGGGTCTGGTTGGTTTATTTATTTTATTCTCATACTGATAATGTTAAATATGTATCTGTCAACAAATGAGAGAATAAATGACATCTGAGTGAAAAAACAAGTCTTCATCTACTAAAACTGTAACACTGACATGTATCTAAAAAGGCAGCTAGAAAAAAAAGCTTTAATCAATCGGGTTTGTGAACATCAAGAGCCCCGAGAAAAGTGAAAGACAACTCTGTGCAGACCCAAAAAGGAACAAGAGAACTCATGAAGGACTATAATGACAAGATCATGGTATTCAAGGAATAATTTCTCATTCAGCAAACTATTTTAAATGTTTTTTATTATGTGAACTCTTACTGATTACTAAATGATTTATAACAGGTAGTGAAAAGGCAAAAATCCAGAGAAGATATCATTGTGTACAATCACCACCAGAGCTTTTCATCAATAGAAATTGTCAGTCTAACACTATTCAATATATATCTTACCAGCTCAATGGTGCTAAAGAAGGGCTTAGTTACTGTCTCTGATTTCCCCTATCTCCCTGGGAAGTATCCCAAAGCCTTGCAGTAGGATTGGATGTCTTAATTTTCTCCTTATGTCACTTTACACTTTACACAAATATTTGTGGTCATGAAAAGGGAAGAAGTATTCTCCAGCCTAGAGGTTTGGACTCTCATCTGGGAGCAGGGATAGCCAGATTCTATTCCCTAGTTCACAATTTAATTATTCATTCAAAGTGAAACAGAATGTGAATGGATGTAATTGGGAACACCCTACCTCAGAGACCCATATACTGTAATGACTAGAGATCTTTACTGTGATGAAGTTAAAATATCCTCAGAGAAAGGAACTGAATCTTCTGTTTCTTCCCCCAATTTTCACAAGTCTCTTCCTTTGTGTCTGTATGATTCTGAACACTAACCAAGCTCTAAACATCAGCTATTTTCTTTGGCAGGAAGAACTACTTTTTTCTGTAACACTAAGTTAAAAAAAAATGAATTAAGTCAAGTACATTGTCACTTTCTGTCTCTTAAACTTTTTGTTCATCAGAAAAGACCACAGTTACACACTAAATTAGTTGCAGAACATTCACAGAATCATCAAGATTGGAAGATACCTTTAAGATAATCTAGTACAACCATCAAACTAGCACCAACATATCTCCAGGTACTATGTCCAGATGCCTCTTGAACGTATCCAGAGATGGTGACGCCATCACTTCTCTAGAGAACTTATTCCAATGAGTAAGCACTTTCTCAGTGAAACTTCTGTTTTCTAATATCTAATCTGAATTTCCCCTGGCACAGCTTCAGACCATTTCCTCTTATTCTTTCACTTAACACATAGCAAAATTCTGACCCCCACCTCACTAAAACCTTCTTTCAGGTAATTGTAAAGAGTAATGAGGTCCCTCCGAACCTCCTTTTCTCCAGATGAAACAATCCCAACTCCTTCATCTGCTCCTCATGGAACATATTTTCTAGACCCTTCACCAGCTCCATTGCCCTTTTCTGGACTCGCTCCAGCACCTCAATGTTTTTCTTTTAGTGAGGAGCCCCAAAAATGAACACATTACCTAACGTGTGGCCTCACCAGTGCTGACTACAGAGGGGCAATCACTTCCCAGTTCTGCTGGACACACTATTGCTGAGACAGGCCAAGATGCCACTGCCTTCTCAGCCACCTGGGCACACTGCTGCCTCATACCCAGCTGGCTGTCAACCAGCACTAGCAAGTCCAGTTCAGTTTCTGCTCAGAAGCTCTCAAGCCACTCTGTCCCAAGCCTGTAGGGCTGCGTAGGGTGGTTGTGACCCAAGTGCAGGACCCTGTTGAACCTCATGAAGTTGTTGGAAGCCCATCAATCTAGCCCATCAAGATTTGTCTATAAGGCCTTCCTACGTTCCAGCGGATCAATACTCCCACCCAACGTGGCAACTTACTGAGGATACACTCAATCCCCTCATTCAGGTCATTGATAGAGGTGTTGAACAGGACAGACCATGATACTGAGCCCTGGAGAATATCTCTAGTGACCAGCTGCCAATTGAATTTAGTTCCATCCACCACTGCTCACTGGACCAGCCAGTTTTTCACCCAGCAAACAGTGCCTCTGAAAAGGCCATATTAGATGAGGTTTAAAAAAAAGTTAAAGTTGTCCAGTTCAAACATCAGTTATTCAAGGGTCAATGATAAAAACATAAATTTAGTAATACATGACTTATCTATTTGATGTGTGGGAGCAACACTACAAATTAAGAGTGTGAAACATTTATTTGGGTAAAGTGTAAAGAGACATAAGGAGAAAATTATGTCACTTTTGAAGAAAATTCTTCAAAACACTTTTAGCTGATTTTGTGACTTTCTTTAAACTATTTTTTAAGTATTTTTAAATCAATTCTCTATTTTGCTAGCTATTATCACTAAATATCTTCTCCTTTGAATTTTTTCTTGCTTTGTGAAAATATTTTTTTCAAAAAAATTTAAAATGTTCGATGCAACTGTCTTAGTTATAGCAAAAGGAGGCAGGGTTTAGTGTTAGGTGGCTGTGACCAGTTATGTATTCTATCCCATTTTATAATTTTTGATGGACTGTTTCTTTAAGCACAGCAGGAGTAACTGTATTTTCCTTGCCTGAGTTACCAAATGGAAGGGACAAGCCCCCTTTTGGAGGTAGAAGTAGAAGCCATTGTTGTTTGCCCAGTGAGAGAGAGGAGAAGCTGTCCTGGCAAAGGCATGTTCCTGGAGCATGGCTCCTCAATAACTCGCTGCTGCCACAAGCTTCTTCAGAGCTGTTTTGCAATACTCTGCCTTGCAGAGACTTCCTGCAACCCCGGAGTCGTCGCTTTGCCACCGCAAGCCACAGCACCCACTGAGACCACTGCCACCACTGCCACCGGGACTGGTGCCACTGCTGCCACCACTGGAGCCGGCATTTTGGCAGCATACTAAATTTTGGACAAAATAGTTTTCCAGATTTTGCTTTGATCCTATTCTCCATTGTTTTCTGACTGGTGAAGGGTGTTAAACTCTGGAAACTCATTTGCCACATTATTTTCCTTGTTCTCCCAAACTGTGTGGTCCAGCTTGGTAACAGCCACCATTTTGGTTTGGTTTTTTTTGTTTTTGTCCTAGGGCACCAGGCAATATTTTATTTGCCTTTGTTGGTTTAAACCATTTTCCTCTGTGTCTTTGTAGTTGCTGCTATTTCCTTCAGTAAATTGTTATTTTTACTTATATTTCTCCGTATTGCCCCTTCATTATTGGAGGGCATGAAGGAAGAAAAAAAATAAAAGGGGAGTGACTGGTGTGGGTTCTAACTCTCTGGTGGTTTGTCCAAAGCCACCACAGCAACATAACTGTTGCTAAGTATATCATTTTACACAAATCAAAGTTCATTTAGGTACGAGATTCACTACTGCAGTTCACCATTATGTATTGAATCAAGAAATATATCCACATACAGCTGACTCAGAATTGTATTTTCAACTATACCAATATCTACCTAAAGGAACTTGAAGGGGAAGCACAACAGACTAACAGAGTATTATGAAATTTAAAAAAGAAAAGTGAATTGGATGAATTATTCAGACATAGGATGTTCTAAGTTGCTATTTCCAGTGCTAGACCTCAACATTACTGTACTTAAAGTCTTTAAACCCCCTCACATTCAAGTGAATTAACATGTCAGTAAATAAAATAAATATGTATGCAATGAAGTGAGGAGTCAATTCAAACTTTACTTTCTGTCAGAAGCTATTGTACTGAAAACCCCATGATTTGAACAATGTAACATAGGAGATAAAGTACAAGGTGCATCACATAACTACAAAATTCTAGGGATTTACCAGTGTACTGGTTTGGACTTTGTTTTCCCCCAGAGGCTAAGAAAAGTGGTAGACCCCAAGGGGTGGAAACCCCTGGAAGTTTTGAAGTTCTGCCCAATGAGCGCTCCTGCAAAAATGTCAACATCCCACAAGCTCACCGGAAGAGATGAGTTGTGGGTTTGGTTGTTGAGGAGAGATGGCCATGTTGTAGAGCCACGAGGAAGGGGCTCTGAGCCCCTTGGGCCCTCTGGGCCCTCCCAGCCCCTGGTTGGGGGCTGCGGGGACCTGGAACAGCATAAAGCTGGGCTAGGTGCCTGTAGTTATGCCGGGAGATGTTTTCTCCATGGGCGCAGAGCAGCAGCCGGCACTGACCAGAGAAACGGTGGCAGAGAGCCAGAGATAAGAACCTGAACCGGGGGAGCAGCAGAAACAACATGCAGCACCGCAGAGAAGACTCCTGGAAAGAGAGCCGAGGAGAAAGAGAGCCAGCAGCCTGAGAGACAGAGTTCTGGGGGTAAGACTGTACCAGATCCCCTAAAACTCCCTTGAGACCCCTCTTGGAGAAGAGGGACATGGACTCCTATTAAGGAGAAGAGTTTTAGACATGCAGCACCAGAGAGAGAGAGGAGCTGAGAAGCTCAGAGCGTCCCGGAGCTGGACCGGGACGGCCAGAGGAATGCGGGGGGAGTTGACCTTGGCTCCCCCCCCTTGCACTGCTGCCACGGTGGCAGCCTGAGAGACAGGGCACAGAGGCCCTGCAAGGAGCTGAGTCTCCTGGAGATACCAGACCGTCACGAAGACCCCCCTGTGTCTTCGTGATATGACGTGGTGATACGACCTTGTCTGGGGTTACGAAGCCCACGGAAGACCCCTCGGTTGGAGGTGATGGGGCCGAGAGAGGCTTGAATACCTCCCTCGTGGATGCTGGCAGAAATCCAGCTATCAGCTGCTGCATGTGGAGAAGACAGACAGACTGCTGCCTCAGAAGATGCTGCTGCTTAAGGACTGGAAGGGATCTGTCCTTCTTTCCCTCCTGGACTTTTATTTGGAGGGGAGAAGAGATCTGATCATTGTAAATACATATGTCATGGTAGAGATAGTTTGTGATCATGTGTATAATGTGATATGGTATTTATTTGTACAGTCATTGTAATATATTCCCTTTCCCCCACTTTGAGTCTGGTGTGTTTTGTCTGGAAAAACCCATCTCACATTAGGTTGAGATGTGGGAGGGGGAATGGAGCTAGGGAATTGGATTTTGGGGCTATCTCAAACCATGACAACCAGTCTGAGTCAAACAATTCTGCAAAAATCTTGACTTCAAGGGCTTTCAAGTATGACATCAGAGTCAGCTCAGAGCATGGGATTTACTGACTTTGCTTCTGTATGAGGTTCGCTTGCAAGATAGTTTTTTGTCTTGAAAAAATCCAATAATTAAAATCTAGATCCTCAAGGAAATTTTGTAATGTGGATACTGATGGTTTCCATTTTGAAATTAATTTTTCATGAGTGTTTTGCAAAATCAAATGAAACATAAACACATTTTGGACAACCTTACTAATTCACTCACTAAAGTAATCACATACAGCAGTTAATAGAAATAAACGAAGTAGAAATTTAAGTTTGTATTTAAAGAAAAATGTAAATATTAATTTACCCAGACCTCTTTAAATTTC
This sequence comes from Manacus vitellinus, assembly GCF_001715985.3. Classification (NCBI taxonomy): domain Eukaryota; kingdom Metazoa; phylum Chordata; class Aves; order Passeriformes; family Pipridae; genus Manacus; species Manacus vitellinus. Next base: position 3,924,917 of record NW_021939324.1, on the reverse strand, counting down.
AATACATTTTAAAAGTCAAGGCATCTTTGACAATGAAAAATGTATTTACTGTTTCTAAAAGGAATATTTTAGAAGAGGTGGAAACCTCTTGTATTACTCTACTTTTTCTGTCAGGTTAAAGTATTCACAAATGTAGTATGATTAACTAGAGCAGGATATTTGTACATTTGATAGCTAATTATATGTACTATTCAATTTCTTTTAGAATCATAGATTTCTAATTTCTTGATTATTGATACTAAAGATGGCTCTAACAGCAACAGCTGAAAGAATTGCAGTAGACACAGTCCATGCATTTAACTGAAAACAGATTCTCACAGACTCCAAAAAAAAGACAGAGGGAGATGGAAAGTGAAATGGAAGTTCATTTTGTGAGTACCAAGTTGAGGCACAAAATGATAGGTGGCTCCTTGCCACTAAAGGTCAAGGCCAGATTTCTAAGAGACCAGGTTCTGTGCTGGTAGCACTCAAAGATATTAGTCTCTAATGGCTTGCTCTGTAAAATGTATGGCCTGGTTTTCAGAGTAGTTCCACACTCAAGGAAGTGGAAAATTACTCTTTCCTTATTCTATATTTCAAAAGTGTAAACCAAACCTTATAAAATCTAACTTTAATAATGAATTCTGAGTACTGTATCAAATCTATCATCATGTCATTTTGTACAAGGTCACATAAGAAGTCCATCAAAGTGTCTGGAACTGAACCTGTATCTCTGGAATTTTATCATAGTACTTCTTTCGACATGCACAAAAATTCAGGGAAAGCACAACAATCGTAAACTACTCTCAATGAAGCATTCTCTTGCTAGGAGACAGTAAAAAGAAAAGATAAAAAATTCAGAACAGAGATGTTGCATCAGCATAAAGAATTTATGCATCCTATTTTTATTTTAGATTTAATTTGCCTCTACTAGTTGGGGTGAGGAAAGTTATCTTTCTTGTTTGTTTTCTAAGAGATGTGCTAAATGGCCAGGAAATATAGAATACACTAGGGAGTTTGGAGACTTCTTAATTCATTGCCCTGGTCTACAGTAAATCTATTCCTTGAACAGCTTTATTTCTTTTATCCAGCAGGATTTCCTCTAATGGATGGGGTGGATATAAGATGGTGACTGTATAGTGAGTGATGTTACTAGGGACAAGACTTATCACTGTGATGCAAAGTAAAGAGAAGCAGCTCTTTACAAACAAGTGCTTTGTAAAGAAAATGGGTTTTAAACCAAACACTTCTTTCACACCTGCAAACAAGTTCATTGCAATGAAGGATGTAGGCATGTAGACTTACAGCATTGCTTTGACCGAGTCATTCCACTTCACTCCTACCCATCAGCTCTAACCCTGTGTTCATTCTAGTGCTGGGTGAAGGAAGAAAATGTGGCGAGCTAGTAGCCTTGACATAGTACTGATGTGTCCAAAGTGTTCTGAATATACTCACCTATTCCTGTTAGTACTGAAGATGTGATGTAAGCCCAAACTGAATTCAAGGTTAACTAAGGCGTGCGAGAAAAATGGAGATTCAGGAGCTGTTGGGGGTTTTTTTGTGTTTCTGTTTGTTTGTTGGGGGGGGTGGTTTTTTTGGTTTTTTTGTTTGGTTGGTTTTTGTTTGTTTGTCTTTTTTTGCTGTTGTTGTTTTTGGTTTGGGTTTGGGTTTTTTTGTTTGTTTTGTAGTTTTTGTTTGGGTTTTATTCCCTAGAGCAACAAAGAAAATTCTGAGTGTGAACATCACGGCTAGGTTTCACAAACTAAGATTTGGGAGGGCTCTACCCACATTTGTTGCAAGCGCGTTGATGGCTAAAAAGGCCAATACGAGACAGGCATGTCCGGTTGCAAAAGGCACAGCAGAAAGACTCCTTAGGTGGTATATTATGCAAGGCACGATTCTTTCTGCGTTGCCTTTTCTCCTCAAGGGTGATCCTGCGTGCTTCCTCAAAAGCATCAGCAGCATAAAGATGGTGTATCTCCAGGCCTCCCAATTGGAGACCAGAGTAGACCAGTTATGGTGGTCAATATGGCCAAGGCTGAGATGTTGTTTCAGGGAGTCCTTGTATCTTTTCTTCGGGACTCCTCTCATGCGGCAGCCAGTGGCAAGTTCACCATAGAGCACGATCTTAGAGAGGCGGTGGTCCTTTATCCTGGAGATGTGCCCTGCCCAGCACAGCTGTGTTCTCAGCAACATGGCCCCAATACTTGTAATTATTCCTTGTTCAAGAACAGATGTATTGGTCACATAATCTGACCAGTGGATGTTTAGGATTGAATGGAGGCGGCGTTGATGGAAGCGTTCTAGGAGACGCAGGTGGTGGCGGTAGATGACCCAAGATTCAGATCCGTATAAGATAGTAGCTCTGTAAACACTGATCTTGGTACTTTTCTTCAAGTGTTTATTATGCCATACTCTTTTGTGGAGTTTTCCAAAAGCACTATATGCCTTTGCTAACCTGTTGTCTATCCCTCCGTCAATCTTACCATCCGAGGAGATGAGGCTACCTAGGTAATCAAACTGCTGGACTGATCTGAGCTCTGATTGGCCAATGGTGATATGGGGTTATCACCATTGGGTACCCATGGGGTACTTCCTGAAGTGCAGGTTGATGGAGAACTTCTGTCTTCCTTAAACTGACTTCCAGCCCAAAGAGCTCAGCAGCATTTGCAAAGCAGGATGTTAAACGCTGCAGAGCTGCTTCTGTGTGGGCAGCAAGGGTGGTGTCATCAGCATAAAGCAGCTCCCGGACAAGATGGTTTAAGGTCTTGGTGTGGGCCTTCAGTCACCTTAGGTTGAAAAGGCTTCCATCAGTATGGTATCGAATGTAGATACCATCCTGATCATCAGTGTCTGCTGTGGCCCTTTGGAGCATCATGCTGAAAAAGACTGTGAATAGGGTTGGAGCAAGAACGTAGCCTTGTTTCACGCCATTCTTTATTAGAAAGGGCTCAGAAAGGGTGTTGCCATATCTGACTTGGCCGTGCTGCTCCTCATGGAGTGAGATGATCATTTTAAGGAACTTGGGGGGACAACCTAAACGTTCCAAAATCTGCCATAGACCTTTTCTGCTCACAGTATCGAAAGCCTTGGTGAGGTCAACAAAGGTTACGTAGACACCTTTGTTCTGTTCCCTACACTTCTCTTGCAGTTGTCTGAGAACAAATACCATGTCTGTGGTACTCCTGTTGGCTCTGAAACCACACTGACTTTCAGGTAGAATTCCTTCTGCTATAGTGGGTATTAGTCTGTTCAAGAGTATTCTTGCCAGGATTTTGCCAGCAATGGAGAGTAGGTAATACCATGGTAATTTGAGCAGTCTGATTTGGTACCTTTCTTCTTTTACAAGGTGATGATTGCATCACGAAGGTCTGATGGTAGTTCGCCGAGTTCCCAACAGTGCACCACAAACTCGTGAAATTTAGCATGGAGTGCAAGGCCCCCATGTTTCCAGACTTCAGGTGGAATTCCATCAACCCCAGTTGCCTTGCCAGTTTTCACCTGCTGTATGGCCTTGAGGGTTTCTCCCAAAGTGGGGGCAGTATCCAATTCATACTTTACTGGTTGTTGTGTGATGGACTGAATTGCTGAGTCTTGGACTACACGGTTGGTACTGAAAAGAGTCTGAAAGTGTTCAGATCATCGATTCAGAATGGAGGTTTTTTCTGTCAGAAGCGTTTGACCATCAGCGCTGAGTAGAGGGCTTTGTACCTGGTATGTAGGCCCATATGTTGTTTTCAGGGCCTCATAGGATCCTTTGTGGTCACCTGTATCTACACATAGTTGAGTTTTTTCAGCTAGATCGATCCACCACTTGTTCTGGATGTCACGGAGTTTCTGTTGGAGTTTGCTACACGCAAGACAAAAGGCTGTTTTTCTTGCGTGACAGGATGGCAGTGCGAGGTGTGCTTGGTGGGCTGTTCTCTTCTTCCTCAGCAAGTCCTGGATTTCTTGATTGTTTTCATCAAACCAGTCCTTGTTCTTCTTGAGAGAGAACCCTAAGGATTCTTTGGAGGATTGTAGGATTTTGTTTTTAATATGGTGCCAAATTGTTTCAGGAGAGGAATCTGCAGAATCTGTGAAATGGTTTTCGAGCCTAGTTTGAAAGTTTGCCTGGAATCTGTCTCTTACTGTGGTTGATTGGAGATTGTTAATTTGGAGTCTTCTCCTTGGGATACTGCCACTTTTAGGTTTGAATGTGAGATTGAAGTTGAGTTTACAGCACACAAGCCAATGGTCTGTTTGGCATTCTGCGCTGGGCATCACGCGGGTGTGGTGGACATCGTGGACATCTCTCCATCGCACCAAGACATAATCGATGAGGTGCCAATGCTTAGATCTGGAGTGCATCCAGGTTGTCTTCAGACTATCCTTCTGCTAAAAGATAGTGTTAGTGATGGTGAGCTGTTGCTCCACACAGAATTCTAGCAGAAGTTGACCATTATCGTTGCAGTTTCCAACACCATGTTTGGCTAATATTCACTGAGTGTGAACACAGTGCAAAGATAGACCCATCTGCAAGCAGCAGATCCTGTCTCTGAACTCTCCAGCACTACTTTTTTCCCCTGGAATATTATTACAATTATAAAGCTTCAACTGTTGTAAAGGTGAAAGAAGAAAGGTGGTATGAATGATGACTTTAAAATTTATAATTTAGGACTGGCAAAAAGAAAGAAATCCAAAGAAGGAGAGGACAGAGAGGACTACAGGAGAAGAATGGGTAAAAAGACAATAGATGGATAGTAACAGCAAGACTGGAAGGGAAGAAGGGATAAAGAGATCATGAGCTACAACAGTGGTGTAAGGACAGGCAGGTACTTTTCATGACTCAAAACTCAATGTGGCATTACTATATCAATTAAACATATCAAGATGACTCTAAGAATTACCTTCTCCCTTTCCCTGTAGATCTCCAGCTGATACTACTGCAAGATGTTGTTCAGTTTTAGAAGGCTATAAAATCCTCAATTTTATTCTCAAGAAATGGTGGAAGTCAGTCTCGTCCTTGAAACAAGTTTTAATTCTTGCTCAGTGATAATGACAATTATGTGGTTAATTCATTACTGGGATAAAGTTAACAATTATTGTCAGGATCCTGCACCTCCCTTAGTGTACATGCACATACAGACATAGGGGCCATAAGGGTTTTACTACCTGCACTCAAGGCCATCCTTGACATGACAAGGCTGCCTGGACCTGGGTTACAACTGTGAGAAACAGCTATGAATAATGCCCCCACTCCCCCACCTTGTGCAGGAGCCCTTGCAGCTGCGCCAGAACCTTGTGACATGTTGTGCTGATCCAGATCGTGACCCATGTGCCTGGCTTGACCATTTGGTTACAATAAGAATCCTGGCTGGCCCTGGCCTGGTCATCCTGTTCCCTTGAAGGGGTACTTCACTCATCAGGTTCACTTGCTGCCATGACCTGCCCTGCCCTGTGTTGTAGTTGCCCTTGGCTCTGCTCCTGCTGCAGAGCAACCCTGCCTGATGCTTCCTGTCAAACTCAACTACCTTGACTGACAGAAATTTGCCTTGCTGCTTGAGAAATGTAGTGCTACATTGTTTTTTCCCAGCTTAGAGTATTTCTTCACCAGAAGACGCTTCAAGTGTTATCAATTATATTTCACAGTGGACTTCAGATAAGTGAAGAATTTTAGGAGATATGAAACCACCATAGCACGTAACCCTCAAAGATCCTTCTTGAAGGTAACAACGTGGACATAACTGATAAGCAAGATAATATGAATTTCTGAATTCTGGCCAATAATGGTAGACATATTTGAAAACTGATTACTCAGATCACTGGAAAAGTCTTGAATACCATAGTATCTTAGTACAGAAGAATTCTGGGATGACAGAAAAGCTGATATAATCCCAGTAGAAACATCTTATGGGTGAATCTAATTCCTAGTCTGTAAGGTTTTTATCAGTTTTCTGTCACTGTTCAATTCAACAAAACTTGCCTTTTATAACATATCATGCAAACAAGAATGGATGCTAAGCTGTGGTTACTGGGAGTTTACTGCTAAGCTTCTGTGTCTACTGGGAGTTTACTGCTAAGCTTCTGTGTCTACTGGGATTTTAGTGACATGCTGTCTAAACACAGAATAAATGACATGACATCTCTATCCATTGGAATCATAACACAAAATCACCAACAGTGGAATTAGGAACAGTATACATGTGTTCTCAAAACATCCCTCTATGAATATGGTCATCAGAATTCAGCCAGAGCTAAGTGGTGATAGTTATGCAGTTTTTGGCATATCTAGGGTGCCTTCATCTCCAGCATCTCAAACAATGTCTCATTCACTTTGCAAACCCGATTTAGCCAAGATTTATGACTTTACATCAGACAGTTAAAGCGCATAGATTCATTTTAACCTTCACATACAGAGGACAGCTGCAAATGAGTAAACCATATTAGTGCTTCAACACAAGTTTAAACCAGAAAACTACGAAATGGTGAGGAAAGATATGGAAAGTGAAGAAGGAAGAAGGAAGGGGAAGGAGAAGAGGAAGGGGAGTAGAAGAGGAATGGGAAGGGGGAGGGAAGAGGAAAGCAAAGGGGAAGGGGAAGGAGAAGCTTCCCCTCCTCCCACAGGTTCCTGTTTTCTGGAAATACTTCTTTGTATTGAAATCATGTAGGATACATTGCCTCTCACTCCATCTTTTCAATTTCATTTGTAGTACAGTACAGACTATCAAAGAATCCTGCTTTGTCAGACATGAATTTCGCATAAAGTTACAGACATAATGATAACTAGGGAGGATATAAGAACATAAATCTTGTCTGGAACATTCACAAAAATATAGTTAAAATGGTAAAACTGGTACTAATAACCATTTAACTATGGTTAGAGGTGCCATTGCTACATTTCAAATATTTATATCAATGGCTCAATGGAAAGAATTTTCCTGGCCTTTTCAATAATTTTACTTATATATATTAGTTGGCAATGTCTAGTTATGACCCTTTAACCTTCCTTTTCACATGGGAGATTCTGTGAGAATAATCTTCCTCCACAGATTTTAATCAAGTTTAAAATTTTAACGGAAAGATCAATTTTGTGCTGTGTTAAATACAGAAAATTCAGAAAAGTACAGGAAGAACAAATAGGTTCAGTAAAATAAGTATGATACCTTGAACAGGGTCATAATGGATAGGACCCCAAAAATCCCTTATCTTGCTTTTGTTAAAATACCTTTCTCCCACCTAGTTATTTGATGAGAATGGGGTTCACAATATGGGATTTCAAGTTCGTTCTTTTACAACCATCAGCTTCAATACATTTCATGTCTTTCCATAACTATATTGCTTAAATTATAGGCCTCTGAAACTGATCCCTTGCAACAGTTTTAAAACAGTGGCAGAAAGAGTAAATTATTCTGTTTATATTATTTAACTTCTAGGGTAAAAGCATGTACCCTTTTCCCACCACCTGCCCCCAGAAAGCTGACTTCATGGAAAAGGACTCTTTCAGGGGAGCAAAGCATTTATCCTGTTGAGTAGTCCTGGAAGTCCTGAATTTCAGTCAATGCATTGCTAAAGTAGCTCCCCAGATATGTCTGCAGAAGAGGGGCACCTTGCCCGTGCAAAAGGAGATTTCTGTATCAGCAGTCTCTGTTTCAAAAGTGGATGTAAGATAGCTTTTCATCCGCAAAATGTTTGTCTTTGGGGTTTGGGTTAATAACAAACCTCCTTGGAAATCTTTACATAAAACAAATCATACAAAGTAAACTATATTTCTTTTAATTTGAACAAAAATTTCCTTTAAATTTGTATATTTCACAAAGATATCTCGCTAGAAACTATTTCAGGGGACTTTTTTCTGACAATTGTTTAAGTTTTATTTATTTTTCTTATGCCAAAGAAGACTAAATATGTAAAGGGAGAGACAGATAACCTTTCACAGTTTCATATGGTTACATGAGGGTTTATTCTATCTTAATTTTTTTTTTGTGATTGTCTTCTGGAAAGTAATTCAGTAACCTAAGAAATCTGTATCTTATATCTAGAGTGTTGAGGGGCTGTTTCAATACAGTATGTGAATTTTATTCCCAGATTGGGATCCCATTGGAAGTTTTTATATACAGAGTTCATTAATGAATAATGATAATATATAGGATTTGCAACTTCGAGACTAATGTATAGCTCATAAAGATTGCAAGGTCTGAGGGTTTTATTTCCCAAAATTACTGAATAGATGGTTAATTCCTTTTAAAAAGCAGTATTCAAATAATAATTCTATTTTCACACAAAACAAAAAACCAAACAAAACCAAATAAACAATCTTCAGAATAAAAGCAAAAATTTTTAGGTTTTTTTGCAACTTTTAACCTGGAAATAATAATTCCTTTTATATTGACATATCTCCCCAGAAGATTTTCTAATTCAAGGGACACAAAGGGCGGCATAAAATGGTGCCTCTGGATATGTAGGCACTTGCTGAGTATTGTGGGATGAATAATGCTTGAGGTATGATACTGAGATAAATGATAATAAAAAACAGAAAAAAACCCCCCAAAACTCAATATGCCATATTAAATATGTCACAAAATATACGCATTATATGTACCAAATATATAAATCGCTAAAATCCTTAAAAAAACTAAAAGTCCTGTTATTTGAAAGACATTATTCAGTTTTTGTAGATTGAAAGCACATTCTGATCTTACAAGAACTCTTGCTGGCACTGCACTTTCTGATAGTTTTCTGGACATAAAACAAAAAACCAATGCTACCAACAATAAGTAATAATTACTTGAAAGTGACTGTCTTGGCAGATCCAGAGGTGCCTAAGGTCAGTTTCAGCCTTTTACAACCTCAGTTCTTCACAAGTATAATACACTTGACGTCGAAAATGGAGCTATCTGTTCATGAAGTTAGACTGCATTTTTGCCAAGCTAAATATATCATGGGAATTATTAATTGCATCTCTTCAGTACTTTCTGTACAAAACAAAAGATGTTACTTCACAATATATCACGAAGGGCTGAAATAGTTAATAAATTGTTATTTGATTTTAGGAATTGGAGGGGAACGTAATACTCTTAAGAAACCTAGGCAAACATTATGCTTAATCTAAAGTTATTCTGAACCTGAAATCTTTAGCAATTTGGAAATGTTAATTTTCAGGCAAATCCTAGTATAATTCTGGATAAAAAATGGCATTAGTTAAGGATTTAGAATTAGTTTAAATACACATAGATGCTGGCATAAAGAAATGAACCTTGGGTCATTTTGAGATAAAACATTCAGTCCTTAAGTAAGCACAAAGTTTTTAAAAAAATTAAGTATGCAAATGACAAGTAGAGTATTTATCTTGAGAAAGGTAGAGTTTTGCAATATTATCAAGCTGAAATATTGTAAAATAGGATTTACTGCAACAATAATTTAAGGTAATAGCAAAGATGTCATTTAAGCAATTTGCAAATCATATATTTCCCTGCTGTGTTTGCAAGATTACCTTGTGAATCATCAGGAACTATAACTCAAAAGCTTGTGATTTACATTTTTCTGAGACCTAAAGGCAAGAAAGGACACTATGGACAAGATGAATAACTTCATAATCTACTAGCTCCAATAAAGAAAAGGCTGCCTTTTCCCAACTGGTTCAAGTTAGCACCTGATACATTCTTGCAACCTATCATATGGATATACTGCACGATAAAAGACTATTGCTGGCTCAATCTGTGAGAGGCTTTAGTAAGTTTTTACATTATATTTACAAGTAAACATAATTATGGGCCTGGTAGAGAAAAACCCAGAGATTACAAAAGTTCTGGATTGTGAACAGAGTATTAAAATAATTTTAATAATTAAGATGTGGTTTGCAAAACAACTTTGCCTAATATTTCTGTCTATATCACAGGTTTATTTCTGTGGGAGCCCAACATTTCTGCTGAATGTCTGCTTCATTCCATTCAGATTCAGCTCTGCCTGCAATTACTGAAACATCAAAGTGCCTTCTTGTAGCATATTAAGTAGTGTGGCTAACATCTGTTCTGTATTTATTTGTTCTCTTGTTTTTAATCCCAAAGAGAAAGAAAATGAACAGTGTAGGTTTATTTATTTATTAATTTTATTATTCCCCCTCCACACCCCCTGTTTTTGTGGAGACTTCCAGAATGTGTTACTGTGGTTTTACATTAGAAGTCAAGATCAGGAAAGAAACGCATCCCTGTACCTGGAGCAGACAACAGTGAGGATCTCTTTGGCCTTCAGTTCCTAGGGAACACTCATTATCTGTATAAAACAGGATTTAATCTTAGAGAACAAACATTCACTGTGCTAAAACAACAGAAGTGCTGATACCAGCTCTCACTGTATGGTAAAAGATTATTTTTTCAGTAGTTTGGGCATAGTCTACTGAGTTCCATGAAAATAAGTAATGCATCTGCAAAATTGTCAACCTTCCATATGGCAACCACGTTAAAAGGGAAAGCCAGGTGTGATGCTTTCAAGTAATCTATGCTGTAGGGAAATCTGTTACGTGGGTACATAAAGCCCAACAATTTGTGTCAGTTCATGTAACTTTCTTGCAAGGGTACATGTCATAGAAGAAAATACTTTTATCCTGAAAAATAATGTAAAATTATTTTTGATAAAACCCTATTTTTACTAACACAATCTATGTGAAATGCTTATGCTACCAAATATGAATCAACAGTCTTCTGAAAACAGGTTTCCTATAGAGATTTACAATAATCTTTACCTCTGCTTGGACTGAAAATAATACCATGAAGCTTGCAACATCTTTGAATAATGTATTCTACCATGGCTGGCAGCTTAGGACACACATACACATATTTTGATGGCACATAATGTTTACACAATCCCATCTCATTTTCCTAAAAAGTTTGATTTTCTCATTTTCAGTTTTCTGCAATCCCTTCTCATTCTAGTGTAGGAAAATACAGCTACATCATAAATATATTGTATCATTCACTGTAATCGAGCAATCTCTGATGCTCAGCTAACTCCAGTATGAATCATAGCTGCAGAGTCTACAAGGTATTGTTGGTATTGTTTTCAGATGGTCTAATACTCCTACAGGAATTGGGTATGAGAACCAATCTGTCCACTTTTACATGAAACTCAAAACTTCCCTTTCTGACCCTGCTTCTTAAACAGAAATAAATTTAAAATTTCTACTATTCCTACTACTCTCTGTCACAAAAAGGAATAATGTAGAAAATTATCATTTGACAAATGACAGTAATCTCATCCAATTGAAAACTTGAAAGCTGCAGAGATATTGCAGTGATAGATTTGGTGCAAGAACATTCTTGCACACATTGGAATGTAAATGTAAATATTTGTCAATTGTCTACATTTGGAAAAGCCCTACATCTTTCAACTTCCTATTCCTAGATTTTCCTTATCTACTTCCCACAAAACAAAAGATTTTTGAAGCCTATCCAAATAGGAAAAATAAGGGAAGAAATGGACCCCTCAATTTAGATTACAAAAAACCCCAACCCAAATCCCTCTTTAAAAAAGAAGACCATTAAAAAAACAAGCACTGGTATCTTTTATCAGGCGGTTGATACTCACTGTTATATATTACTTTATAAGATTAAAAGACTACTTCATGATATTTTGGTCTTGATTCCCTCAAATATTTTCCAACATTCCCTATAGGGAAACACCAGGATGTAAATGACTTGCAGAAAATAACATGGAGCGTGATTGGCATTCCGTTTTCAACCAGGTTGATAAAGAGAACCTTTAATATACATGAAAAATTATTTTCTATGATAAGAATGAGTGTTCCAGTATTTCTTTCAGAACAAAAAGCTATACTTCAGTCTTTCAGTTGTAGAGGGAGTTTTGTTAAGAGGGTTTTTTGCTGCTATTTTTTTATTTTTTCCACTTCTATGCATCAGCACTCACTAGACATGTACTACATAATGCATTTTACATTCTAGCAGGAAAGCATACTGCTCAAATGCTTCTTTGTAGCATTTAACATAGACATAACAGACACTGAGAAGAAATGATTGCATACTAACTTAAGAGTAATAAATGTTACTTCTACTTCACAAATTGGAGAATTCTTCCCTTTCCAAACAGAAGCACTTAACAGAAAAGATCTACAACTGTAAAAATATCCAGTAATTGCCCACAGATATCTTGTGGATGATGTCTTGCACTTCAGATCTTCAAGAGACCTCCAAGTAACTAGGAGCTTAACAGACAAACTGACAGACTGCTCCAAAGGAGTTGGTGGAAATAATTTGTCACGCGACGACGTGTTGGCTGCAGGCATTTCAAAATATCTGGCACTCAGTCAAAAGCACTTTGAACTCCAAGTTCTATTATCACTTTGTCAAGTGGAAACTTTCGGGAATGTTGTCTTAAAACAAGAAAAATCTAAGTTTCTCTGCACAAATGTCACTTCCAAAGGAATGTTTCAGACATAAGACTTGTTTTGGAGAATTTATTTCTATGAATAATATTCAAGCCTCTAGCAAAAACTGCTATACAATAGGCATATACCAGAGATCCTGGATAAATCTTCCAGTAAGAAATGCCTAAAATCAATTACATCATCAAAAGAAAGTCCATGGAGTGATATTTGCCCATATTTATATTATCTGGGTTACCAGTTGTTATTTCTTCCCAGCAGGCCCATAATGAATGTGGATTATGTGAAAGAAAACACAAAAATCAATGGGTTGCAAGAAACTGGAATTTTTCTTTTTCACGGACACTATCCTGGAGCTGTCTGAATACCAAGAAATTTATCCAAAAATGTTAATGTAGAAATTAATTTCCTTTGGTTGTTTCCTTTTACTATGAGACTGAGCATGGTTGAGATTTACCTGTGAGCATGTGCATCAAAGGTTAGGCTAAAGAAAGACCAGCAAATAGTCTGGCCAGACTAGTAAATTGCATACCAGGAACTGTAGAAGAATTGCTGTATTTTTCTGAGGGATTCTCTAAAACCTTTGCCAAGCCTGAGGTATAGGAGCATTCAAGTGGTAAAGGTGTTTGGAGAGGAACACACACCTTTTGTTAAAATTCTACATTGGTTATTACTGCACATAAATTTTCTAGGAATGTTCATGCAGGTATGTATTTTGCAATTTAACATAAAAATTAATTTTAAATGCAGTAATTTGGAAGGGAAGTCAGTATTTTTGACAATAGAAACTAAAGTGATGAATTTACTCTTCCCTCCTTCCTTTCTTTCCTCCTTCTTCCTTCCTTCCTTTCTTCTTTCCTTCCTTTTTTCCTTCTTTCCTTTCTTTTCCTGCACTGTTAGCAGTGAACATGAGGCCTGGAAAGCAGGAAAGGGGGAAGATAAGAAAAAAAAATTCCTCTAACATTGTAAATAACCAAATATTCAACCATTCTTGTGAACTTCCTGCTTTGCTTGGAAACAGAGGGATAAAGATAACAAGGATAAAGAAAACAAAGGAACGGTGATAAAAACCAATGATATAAGTGAAACTTAGAGGAAGAAGGAAGTGTGTTCCTGAGTTGTAGATTTTTAAACTACTCACAGTTGAATGTGGTTCTTAAATGGTCCTTGGTTGTGATCAGTGATATTTTTGATGACCATATAGAATCTTCTTTTCCATATTTGAGATCTGTAACAGAAAACTGGAAAGCTACAGTTGATTGGTTTTAATTTTCCAGCAGGAAATTTTTCAACTATTAACTGAATGGATGCTACGAACCCTTCTACAGTCAAAGCTGCAAACAATTTTGGAGCTACATATGGGGTCGCTCTTTCCAGTAAGTGGTCCTCCTCTGAAGTCTTGACTGTTCTGAAAGTGACATCAATGCTAATTCCTTTTGAAGTTTTCTTGTGTCATGTTGTAAAAAGTCACAAATTGGCAGAAACTGCTGCTCAGCAGCCTGAGCCCCATCTAGCTTTTCCCATTCCACAGAACTGAAAAAAAACAGACAAGAAAAAGCCAAATAATGAAGTGCGTAAGGCAGCATTTAATTAAGGTTTTTTTCTCTGTCATTTTGTGGGCTTAACAGTTAGAATAGGTGTACAGCTTTTTCAGATGAATTATTACCTCTCCATCTTTGGCTCATACAGATTTGAGTCCTTTACCATAGGTTTTGTTCTGATCCTAGGAGAAAAACACAGCAATTTCAGAAAGTTTATAGTGATGGCACACATGCATATGAAAGATGCCATCACAGAAATGTTATCTATGAATCATATCCTGCAAATGGAAAAATTAGAAGAATCAGATTGCTGGTTGGTAAACATAGAAAATGTAGTCATATGCAGTCATATGACAATGAAGTTTGTCTCCCTCAGCATACTCCTGGAAAAGCTGGCAGCCCATGGCTTGGACAGGGGCACTCTGTGCTGGGTTAGGAACTGGCTGGAGGGCCGGGCCCAGAGAGTGGTGGTGAACGGGGCTGGGTCCAGTTGACAGCTGCTCACTAGTGGTGTCCCCCAGGGATCAGTGTTGGGCCTAGTTCTGTTTAACATCTTTATTGATGATCTGGACAAGGGGATTGAGTGTACCATTAGCAAATTTACAGATGACACCAGGTTGGGGGGGAATATCAATCTGCTGGAGGGTAGGAGGGCTCTGAAGAGGGACCTGGACAGGCTGGATAAATGGACTGAATCCAATGGTATGATGTTTAACAAGATCAAGTGCTGGGTCCTGCCCTTTGGCCAAAACGACCCCCTGCAGTGTTACAGACTGGGGACAGAGTGGCTGGAGAGCAGCCAGGTGGAGAGAGACCTGGGGGTTCTAATCAGCAGGAAGCTGGACATGAGCCAGCAGTGTGCCTAGGTAGCCAAGAAGGCCAATGGCATCCCGACCTGGATCAGGAACAGTGTGGCCAGCAGGACCAGGGCAGTGATTCTGCCCCTGTACTCGGCGCTATTTAGGCTATACCTTAAGTACTGTGTCGTTTCTGGGCCCCTCAGTTCAGGAAAGATATCTACTTGCTGGAGATTGTCCAATGAAGGGCAATGAGGCTGGTGAAGAGACTGGAGCACAGGCCCTGTGAGGAGAAGCTGAGGGAGCTGGGGTTGTTTAGCCTGGAGAAGAGGAGGCTCAGAGGAGACCTCATCACTCTCTACAACTCCCTGAAAGGAGGTTGGAGCGAGGTGGGGGTTGGTCTCTTCTCCCAGGCAACCAGCAATAGGACAAGGGGGCACAGCCTTAAGCTCTGCCAGGGGAGGGTTAGGTTAGACATTGAAAAAAAATTCTTTACAGAGAGAGTAATTGGACATTGGAATGGGCTGCCCAGGGAGGTGGAGTCACTGGCCCTGGAGCTATTTAAGAAGAGACTGGATGTGGCACTTAGTGCCATGGTCTAGTTGACAGGGTGCTGTTGGGTCATGGATTGCACTCAATGATCTCAGAGGTCTTTTCAAACCTGGTTGATTCTGTGATCTCTGAGATCCACTGTCTTCAAAGACAGACAAAATGAAGGACACGTCATTTATAAGATGAATACTATATCCTGAGTCCTTTCATGATGTAGACTACTACAGAACATGAGTAAGCCATCTAAAAGTCAGGAGTCTTCTATTTTTTTTCTGGATAAAATATAGGTGTGAGTCTAATTTCCTTCTTAACCTGAAAATAGACAATGGTTCAGCAAACCTATGCGACAATTCCAGATTTTCTCATGTGCTCATTTTGAGTAAAAACAGACCATTGTAAAAGGAAACAATGTATCCCCTCTAACATACTCTGATTGTCTCAAGTGTGCAAAAGCTTGCTCTGTTGAAATTAGAGAGTTTTCCCTCTGTCTCTAAAAAGCGTTATTTTGAGGCATGAGAACAGTGGCTGCAAGGAAAGCAAAAAAATGAATTATCTGGGACTCCAGGAGCCTCTGTAAACGTTTGGATGTGGAATGAACTAATAGCACCTACTCATGAATTTTTAATAGAGTTCCTTAAGCACCAGAGCATACACAGCATTTACCATGAAATCCAGAGACCTTAGCTTTTGATGGGAATTCAGCCCACTGCTTTCAGCAAGTGCCTGTAATGTGCAGTGTTGACAGCTTGATTCTACTTTTTTCAAGAAAAGAACTGCATTTTAAAAGTGCACATTTCCTCAGGTACACTTCTTAGCTCCTTGCCTGACCTCCAGTGATCATACGATGAACATCATACCTGGACACAACTAATCTAGTTGTGAAAGTGACTAGATCTCTGATGTGAGCTAGCCCAGACCACTTGCAAAAAACCAACATCAACTTTCAAATAACATTAACAAAAGACCCATCTAGTATTTGATTTGTTACCTTAAAAAAAATTTTAAAAAAAGGAAAATTTTTCCTATTGTCCTAGTTAGGACAGCTGAGATCAGTTCATCATGGTGGGTGTAACCCAAAACTGTATTCTATAGCCTTCCATGTCATTTCCCAGAAACTAGACTATTGTTGTCAATAGACTATTCGCACCCTCTGCCCATAGAGCCTGACTCCTCAGGCTATAAACTAGGTGTTAAGAGGCCTGTGAGATAGAAGGATGTTTCTGTCCTCACACCCTTTGTGAAACTCCCCGCCCTGAGGAGAGTACCAAGCATTCCTGCCTGAACTGGAGGATATATAATCTTGGAGTTTTGGAACATTTTTCAACCCACTCGTGGGATCCAGAGGACGGCTGCATCTCATCGCTCTCAACCAGACTTAGACCACCACTGGACTGCGATCACCAGTTCTGGCCAGACTGCAGCAGCTCTCCCACCAGCAGGTTCTTCCCCTCTCCCTTTACTTTGGACTCAAACAGGGCCCAAGGAACACCACTTTGTTCATGCCCCAGGGCACTGGGTTATACATTTGGGTTTTTGTGGGTTGAGACCAATTGTTTGTTTGTATTATTGTACTTACTGTATTATTTTAATAAATTGTTATTCTGATTTATAATCTCTCCTTTGAGTTGAGTTCATTCCCCCTGCTGGTTAACTTTTAAACCAGCACACCTATGCATAGGGAAATGATCAGTAAAGTCAATTAATTAAAAAAACTCAAATAAAACAAACAACCAAAAAACCCCAAAAAACCACAATTGCAAAACAAATGAGAAAGAAAAAACAAATTCCCTATTATCCCAATGTACAATGAGCTAAAACCAGTCCATCAGTAGTAGCATCTCTATATTAGGTTTTTAGTTATCACTTCTGAAAATACAATTAAGTTCATTGTAAGATGTAAAAGCATCCTGCATTGCGACTGAAAATCTGAACTTGCTTGCCTTACTGAAACAGCTCTTTTCCAAACAAGGAAATCCTGTCTAAGGGGTAGTTTTGAACTAACAAAACAGTAACATATATAAGAGCTTCCTTTTATGGTACTTTTCTTGTGTGACTCCAAAATGCCCATGTATATCCAGTCCCAAACTATGTCATTATCCACTATAACAGAGGTTTCCACCAAGACTTTTAGTTAACTGTGTCTTTTTTATTCTTTATATAGTATCTGACTTCATTTTAATTCTGTAAGGCAACAAAATATTTCTATAGTTTATCAATGTAGAGTTCTTTAAATAATTTTTGAACCTTCACGCTGGTCTTTTATTATTTAATTACTATAGAGATTCATTTTTCCTAATGACTGACTGTATCTCTTAAATTTCCCCTTCTGTATTACTTTTTTATGGTAGTATAAACCATTATTTTATGTTTCTTAAATGTACTTTATTCAAATTTATTTTATTGTTCTATATATTAAAATATCAAAGTTGTATTTATATATTATTATGTTATTTTACAAAGTAGACACATTTCAAAGTACATAAGAAAAGTGTACTCTCAATATTTGAAAAGTGCTTGCTTGTATTACTCTGAACAAAGGAAAGTCAAAGTCATGTGTCTTTGTGAAATATATACTTAGTCAAAAATTATGTCTTGTCTGTAAACACAATTTTGCAGCAGTATCTGGAGAACTACGCATAAGCTGGCTTGTGCTATGCAAAAGGAAGGAGGAAAAAAGTCCAGGTCATTCTCAATTTAAAGTTTTGTCAGGAGAGAACTATGATTCCTAAACTGAAAGACAGAAGTCAACAGAATTAAAGAAGGGGAAGGATAATGGCCGAACTATTGGGGAAAATATTTTTTTATTGACTTCTGTGGAACTGTGATCTTCAGTGCTTGAGGATTAGGTTCTCTGTCCACATTTGCTAAAATAATTATTGCTGAAATAATAAAGAGGCACCAGGAATTAAATATCACTTGAAATGGGAATAAAAAACTATCCCATCTGCATACTGGGTTGTATTTTTTCAGTGTATTTTCAGGAGCAGAAAACACTCTTCTAAACTCTCTTGCGTTTTCCACTGACTCAGTTCCATTTCTCCTTTTTTTCTGTTTAGGAGTGCTAAAGGTCTGCAGCCAGTACACCCCAAAACCTAGGCATAACCAGATTAGCACCCAGCAAAGGAAAGTCAAACACATGGTGTCAAAAATATGACAGTTCCATAAGTCATGATATGGCTGTGATAAATTGCTTGTGTTTACCATGGTGTTCTGAGGATGGAGAAGAATCATGTCTCTTTTCTTGCATATAGCATGACAAAGCAATTTAAGTAGACATACGGCATAAACTTCTGACAAGACTTCCCAGAAGATTAAAACAGTTTAGGTGTATTTCTTAGCTTGAATTTTTGTGCCTAAATCCTTAAATCTCTTTAATTCCGTCCTTAAAACTTCAGGCGGTTGGATTCTGAATTTACCAACATATCTTTATATCTCATTTATATATTAAACTTAGTGCTATTGGTAATTATAAAGTAAAAACGTGAGCATATGTAGAAGTTTTAGTGTAATATGTTGCTGAGGCTGCTGTTAGTTGCCTTGAGAGTGCTACCTCTACAGTGAACTGAAATTAAACAAAATCCACATTATATCAGAACTTATTAAGCAAAAAAACATTTTTTAATGTAGGTTTAGCAAGTGAATGCTTTTGAATAAACAAAGATGACCCAGATTAATTCTGTTATGTTATTTGGAGCTCAGTTCTCCTTTATGGAGATGTGCTATACTTCATTTGTCCATACTATAAGCAGATCCTTCCTGTACCTCTAATATATGTGCACGTACATTATTCTTCATTTTAATACTATCCTATCATTTTCCTAAACTTATTACATCAATTCTTGCTCAATCATCCAAAAAAAAAAGCTATTTTCTTGGACTACTATTTATGTCAATAATCAGTACCCTATGGCTACTGCTTAGAATTTCATTATTGTTCATCTGTCTGTGCTTAAGTGTAATGAAGTGTGTAATTTCCC
Organism: Manacus vitellinus; assembly: GCF_001715985.3. Lineage (NCBI taxonomy): Eukaryota > Metazoa > Chordata > Aves > Passeriformes > Pipridae > Manacus > Manacus vitellinus. The sequence goes on along the minus strand of NW_021939324.1, from coordinate 3,905,695 downwards.
TGGGACCATCTGCTGAACCTTCACGTGTGAATCAATTTCATATGGTCCACCTCTGCCACACTGAAGTTTCAAACGTGTACTTACCACAGTCATGAAATGCAGAGCAAATGGTAGCATACGGATAGTTTTGTAAGCCCCTGAGAAATTTTGTCCCAGTCTGTTTAGATCAATGTTGAAACTGTTTACTAAGTAGCACTTGTTCATACAGAATCTTAATATTTTATCTACTCATAACAATCCCCATAAGTTATCATAGAAGACAATTCCACAAAAGTGAATGTTTTGCATGATCTCCTTAAGCTAAGTCTGCTGGATAAATGGTTTTTCCTAACCCTAAGTTTTCTATTTTATATTTGCATCTTACATCCAAGATGCAGCACTGTATCAGCTACTAGGAAGAAAAATATCTCTATCCAAGCTAAAATCAGGACACATACTAATAATCAGAAGTTGCTTATAGACAAAGGAATTAGATAAACTTAGTAACACTGCATAATACCTTTACTATCTTTTCCTGCTATCGGTTGATCCAAATTTTCTGTGATCAAAAAAACAGGGCCATAACTTACAATATGGAGCATAACTGCAAGTACATATTTTGATCACACATATGTACAGAACTTCACAGAGTGTATTTTACAATCCTCCAAAACTCTATTCCATCATGGTGTTCAATGGAATGACTCCATAGCAAAAACCTGAGCATGTTTCTCTGAGAGAGCTGGTCATCAAACAGTATTCTCCACAAAGGACATATTCACAGAGAGACTTCTCTTCAGATGGTATGGATGTAGACAATCCCAGACTGCCCACTTTCTTGAACAGTTTTCTTGGCCCTTGTTTCTCTGACTGCTAACAGTCTCTTCAAAACAGTTGCATAAAGTGGGAGGTTTTTTGGTTTGGTTTTGTTTTTTTTGGGATGGGGATTCTTTCTTTTTGTTTTACTTTGTTTTAATTTTCTTAGAGAATCAAGCAGAATTGGAAGTTGCCTCAATATGCTTAGAAATGTGATGTTTCTCTTTGCTTTTTAAATTTAAATTGACTCAAGGAAATTGCACAGAAGATGCAAAATTTCTTGGTCAGATTCCAAAATCTCAGTATGACTGAAAAATAATGCAGTTTCTGTTTAAGAGTAGATAGTTTAAACAACAATAGCAGCATATTCCTCACCCAGAGTTATTTACGGATTCTGATCCTGCTGTGTTTACTTCCAATATCTATTAATTATTAACAAATAAATATATAAAGCAGAATCAAAACCTGACCAAGAGAAAAAAAAATTAAAATATCCTACTACTTAAAATAAGATGCTGAGTTTAAAGTTTAGGAATGGATTTATATTGTCATACAATTAGACCATGTTAAAAAAGAAATTAATTAATTATGTAGTTTGAGGATACTTTATATTTAGGAAGCAACCTTATGAATTGCATAAGGCTGCATAGGACAGATACAGCAGAAGAACTAAGTTAGGTGAACCATTGCTTGTTTTTTACAGGATGCTGCTGTTTGACCATCTTTGGGGTTTAAATTTTGGGCAATCAAGACAGACCAAGATTTTTGTAAGGGAAAGTCCTGATTCTGGAAAATGAAACAAAATTATTGGCTAGGACCACTGAAATCCATCGAATTTACAGATTTCTCTTTCCTAAAACCATGTGCTACCTGACAAAAAAAAAAAGAGCTGTTGCTAAGCAACATTTCTCCTTTTTGCTCCAGCAGGACTCAGGTTCCAGCCTGGGGTCGCTGAGACAGTGGCTGTGCCAAAGAACACCAAATGATGAAAAACCATCACACTAACCATCAGCAAGTTCCACCATGAGTTCCACTCTCACAGAACCCGGGTTTGGGGCTTTTTTAAGTAAGGCACAAGCCAATGAGGAAAGCAGGGCCATGGATGCCTTGTCCTCTTTGCTATTTTCTGCACACATTTTAAAATGAGGGAGAAACCAGAGCCCTTATTTTGTATAAAACACTACTCATTGGTCCCAGTTGGCACCAGTCTAGCAAAAGATTGATTTCCTCTACAGATCTGATCCAAATGTGGGAGGTTTGTGTTATGAGGGACCACTACAAAAGTGGTCTTGACAATGTGTGCAGGCACTCCTGTAAGATTCTAACAGCTGTTTCAGTGTCTACTAAATCCTGGCTCTACCAAGTTCTTAACAATATGTCCATAAATACAGCCACTCATTCAGTTACTAAGAGATTAATTAATTAGGTTACTGTGTTTTTTCTTTGTCATATTTGAAGTGGACCATATTATTTTTCATTCTGCTAAATTCAGTTCGTATTGGTGTTGCAGTAAATTGTTTCAGAGTGTGGGGTTGTCATAGTTTGAAATTGGCCCCCCTGAGAGGTTGGGGGACTCAGAGGTGATTGGGTACCAGGGCAGTGTTCCCTGGAGAGCCAATCACTGTCCATGCCGTTCGCTTCTGCTCAAAATCATATATCACAGCACCGTAAGTTGTTGGCAGTTCTGTCTTGGTTGTTTTGTTGTTGGTGTCTGCTGCGTGTAGGTGGAGAAGGCCAGGGGGTCAAACTGGTCACCAAGGAAAACCTAGACCGAACTACCACAGGAGTTCAATATAGGTGTAAGATTAACCTTCTTCATTTAGGGTTTGGGTTTTTTTTTTGGTTTGTTTTTTTTTTTTTTCTTGTTTCTTTTAAGATTTTACAGTTGATTATTCATGCTAATGAATCATAACTTTGCCAATACTTTTACATTCATTCTGCTGATGATTTGGATAAAAAAACACTGAATGTCCTTCTTTTGTTCTGTCTATCCATACAGTCAAATCATGAGCATCATACCTCCATCTGTACAGGACACATGCTTTGGTGGTAGATAAAAGCACAGCATTATAGACACTCTAGCTGCAGTAAGCTAGAATTTTAACCCAGGGGAACCTGGGTCAATGGCCTGGACAAACAATGCTCTGTCCGAGAAGTCTGAGAGACAATGCATAGTATTTTGTTTTGCAAGTTCAGTAGACCATACTGCTTACATTTCCTAAGAGGAAAATAGCAATAGAGAAGTGATGAGCATAAAGGACAACTGCAGTAATGGGAAAGTTACCCCTACCAAATGGTGAGAAAGTTAAGTGAGGGTCACACTTAGGACCAAGTGCAAGTGAAAAGCTCAGAGACAGGAAAAATTGCTAAAACTTATATTGTAGTTAAGATATTTAGCCATTGATGCATTAGATTGAATTCAGAAATTCTTGAGAAGCTCGTAAACCTTACAGAAAGACTCTGACACTTATTTTTCAAACCATCATGGCAGTACCAAGTTTCAGAAGAGAGATCACCTGGCTCTTTTGGAAGTGTTGTTGTAAATGTCACATTTGGCGTTTTGGCAGAAAAATGTGGAATGCATTTGAAAGCTCACGTGTGATGTGGAGTGTGTTTGGAAATCCACGTATGCACTCTACAATTAAACACAAATATAACGAACACTGTCTTTTTAATCTGTTTTTCTTTGGAAACTGTTACTTCATTTAAGAAGAATGGATAATATTAGAGAAATAACTACTTTTTCTATTTTCATGTGCCTTGAAAAAGTTAATAAAATCAGAGATATATCTTGACAAAACTGAACACCAGCAAAGTGTTTATCTACTTTATGTCATTAACAAGACATTAAATAAAGAAATGAGAAACTTAAACACAGGAAACTTTTCTTACATGGAAATTTATCTAAACTGTCATGTAACACTGAAAAAAAATCCTTTATAAAATTCTAACAATGGATATAGCCCTCTGGAAAATTCATTTTACAAACCTGAGTGTGTTGGCTGTTAGCATAGTGTAAGGTTCAATTTATCTACACATGATTAGAAATGAGTCGATTATTCATTGTCTTTAGCTTGTTTGAGAAGTCAGGTTTTATATTTGTTCACAAGTATGACAAGACTTCATTCACAACTTATTGACCAATTGCATTTGTTCCTCATCTGAAAAATAATTTCAAGATGAAGTGTGGCCATGGACCTTTGCAGAAATAGCTGGTTTGAGCTGCAGAAAAAAATTGCATGGTTTTTTTGCATAAGAGAAAATCCTATAAAGCCTCTAACTTGGTAAAATGACAATGAATATGTGGTTATAAAACCCCTCCTAGTTAAAATATTAGCTTCTTCACAATGACAGCTCATATAACAACTGGGTAGCAATATGAAAAAAAAATGAAAGCAAGAAGCAGATTTCTACAGCAATAAGGTATTCTTTTCAATAAATGTGGAGCTCATCTATTCCTTCTCTCTGCCCCCTCCTCCTTGAGCAATTTATCCTGAACAGGCTTCCCGGTTAACAGTGGTGCCTCCTTTTAAGTACAAAGTCATCTTATATCCTGTATTCCAAACGATGAAATAAAGACAATGGCAAGAAACACATACCTTTTGTAAAGGATAAACAGCACAATGTGGCATTTAAGTCATGCATTATTGAAACTGTATTTCCCAAGGAGCCAGTCATTTTAAGTAATTAGCAAGCAGTTTGTTAGTTTTCTGTCCTGAGGCAAAGCTGACAATGGATAACTATCTAATAAAGCTGTTTGCTATGGAAGTGGCTGCTTCCAGGTTTTATTATGAAACCCTAATAGTTTACTGTAGCAATGTTTCATTTTTGAAGAGTCTGGGCAGGAAGCATAAGAGAGGTGCAACCATGGGGAACCAATTATGATAGAAAATTGGTTATGTTTACTAGCATTTACAAATTGGTTTTCTAGTACTCAGAACAAAGAATACTTTCTATTTGAGAAATTATTAATAAGTGATGTGGCTTCATCTTTCCTGTTGCTACATAACATTTTGTTTTCTTTCAGTCATTTATGTGTTTCATGTATAGACTAAGATTATCTATTACTCGTCCATTATTAGTTAAGCATCAGCTCACATGCTTCCATTGTTACCTGGTCTAATAACACAGGGTAGAAGGAGTAGTTAGAGGTGGTTCCTAATGTTAAAAAGCAATTTCACATTTTAAAGACTGTTATTAATACTTAAATCAGCAAAATATATCTAAATAATCCATTATTTAAAATAATGTTTTGGTAAACCAATGGATGAAACTATGAACTGAATAAAAATAAGTATGCTAAAAGAGAAGGGTACCAGTATCTTGTAGATGAATTAGTTCATTTAACTATACTTAAATATCTGCCCACACATTTATCATAAAAAGAACCATATGGTAATATCATAATGTTCTATGGCAATATGAAAAAATCAGGTACCTGTTCCATAAGAGTAAAATAAAATAATGGAAATTTCTACGTGTTCTGAGAATATTATATTTTTCTCTTTTATTAGTCATGGTTTAAATTAATATGTACTATAACTGCACTATTACTCCTTGAGACTTACACCAACCTTTCATTTTATAGTGCTCTTAGGAAGTCACTGACTCCCCATCTACAAAAGTTACTTAGTTTAAGTGAACACCTGTATAGTTAGGACTAAAGAAGGCAGTAAACTGCAGAAAACAATAATGAAAATAATGTCATTGTGAGTAAGCATTCATTGGCACAGGCTAATGTACAAGAATACCATGCAATTTTGACAACTCTGTGTCTTTTTAATTTCCTTCCAAAATGTTCATGCCAACAACAGTTTAGTCTGTCAAACGAAAGTATGTGTCATCACAGCCTCTTGTAGAAAGAGGTTTCTATGTGTGTGCTTGTATATATATGTTTAAAAATATAAAATATAAATTTTCCTACAAGTGTTTCTTTTTTGTGTTCTTTATGCTTTCTTAAGGTTTCTTATATCCAGTGAGGAAATAGGACAACCTTTACAGATACAAATAACAAGATATCAAGAAATATAAATTATAAATAGCATAGCAAATAACTCATAAGCATTCATTGGTTAGAATTTGTGTGCATAGAACAATGAAATAACTTTTTTTTGTAATATTTTCAAGTATACCAAAATATTGGAGTTTTTTCACATGCAAATTTTTAATAGGAAAGTCAACTAATAATTTTTAATAGGTCAGTCACATTGAAGGGTCCACTTAGCTGTCATAACTGTCTGTCCTCATTTCCCTGTGATTAGAACAAGCGTGATCAGAGAAGCCTAGGAACTATTAAGCTGATAAAACACAATGTAAAATTTAGACTCTTTTGAAGATATGGCTGTACTGGAAGAACGGGACATCTCATAAACAGTTTCTATGTTCAGGAAGACAATGAATAAGCTGCTCAGGACCACTTTTCCTTCTACCCAGCAGCTAAAAGGAGGAACATCTTTTCTCACACTCTTGCAGACACCAGTTCTCAAATTTGCCTGCCATATGTGCTGGAAACTTTTTTTATTTGCATTTTACATAATCATCCAGTTTCACTGAGGGCAATCTGCTGTCTGCCTAACCCTTTGCTATGTATCCTACTGTTTCATTTTGAAGGAATTGGTTTAATTTTGGTATGCCGACATTAATCCATATTTGGAAGCTTGGAGGGGGTAACTTTAATCACTGGGGTAAACTGTACATAATTCTTTTGAGTTTAAAAACTGGACTAAATTTCATGGTTCTCCTACATGTGTGTTTTTTTCATTCGTCATGGTTCACAATGACAAAAAATAAGCACCCCTGCAATACCTACAAAAGCATTAAAAATTATAAACTTTTAGCTTTCATACCAGCAGATAAAAGAGACAGGCCTAGGTACATTTAGGATATGTTTTTTCATGTAAAACTGTGTAAGGAGTATCAGTCTTTGATATTATTGACTCTACTTTCTATTACTATTGGAATATGAGTATTCTTCAGAGTCTTCATTTAATTTGCCCCTCGACCATGGAAACACTTTTCTACTTTATTAATCCATGTCAAAAAAGGCTGAACTTCTGGGTGATAGTGAGTCCTGAGGTCAAATATGCAACAGAGTTTTTGTATTACAGCTTACTCTCTGATTTGTTGACTTAGGAAGCAGATCTCTTCCACTCATACATTTACCGTCTTCGATGAAGCCAAGTGGGAGACATGGAGAGTAATTCTAAAGATATATTCATTTGTTCCATGTTTGTATGTGCAGTCTGGTGAATATATACTCTGCAAGGGACAGCACAGAGGTAACTTTGAGGCGGTTCAGATGCTCCTGGGCTAGCTTCGAAAGTAAAAAAGCATGTATCTGACTCCCCATGGTCGAAGCTACCCTTCTTGCAGTTGAAAGAAAATTTGAATTTGGGTGCTAGATTTTCCCCCCTTTTTATGATTTATTTCTTCTGACCAGACTTTTTCTTTCACTCTGGATATAATCTATTCTTGTCATACTACCTCATTGCAAGTCAAATAAAATATAACAGTTGTTATCCTCAACAGGGTAAGATGCCTTTCAGTCAATGAAGAAGTTGATGGTCTACAGTGAAGAGAACCTAAGGTGCAGTAAAATATCAGGAAAACATAATCTTCAAACTTATTGTGTTTATGTCTCACATATACGTGGACAGAAAAATCTCCCAGCCTTACAAATACTTCTTTATAGACATAGTTTTATTTTCCAGGCTCTTATCCTTTTGTGGAAGGAGGACTGCCTCAGTCATCTTATGCATTGTAAGCAGCCATATTATTTAGTGGTGCATACCAGACAGATTTCCAAAAATATCCCTCTGCATATTTCCTTTCCCACTAACATGAATATCAACTGAGTGAACAAGTGGAAAGTACGGTAATCATCTTGAAGTACCAAGGATGATCTTGAAATTCAGTACTTTCAAATCTCCCGGAACAGAGCCCTTCATTCTAAATTGCCTAACCGTAAACAAAAACAGTTTCTCAGTGGGAACTTCCAGCATATCTGTGTGCCTTACTCCCCCTAACGCTATGCTGAGAATTAGAGTCTTCCATATTTTGAAATTTCATGAGCATCTACGTACATTTTAAAATCTTCCCCCAGATCCTTTAGGGTCTAGTTCTCCACTAGCTCCCCAGAATACTCAAAGCTGGGACTTCCAAGAAAAATTTTTACATGTATTTATTCAGCACTTACTGAGAGAAGATGATCCAGCAGTTCCTCATTCAGATCAAGATGCTATTCTGTACAGCCATCCAAAATGTAAAATCATCCTGATATAACTCTACTGCATTTGTTTCTCAGTCTATAGGTCTGTCTCAGTCTTCCCTGACAGATAATTGTACTTTTTCCTCTAGCTGTGCAAGAGATTTTGTAGGTAAGAGGTTCTCAGAAAAAATCTGTAGAAATTGGACGTTTTCTTGTGCAGAAGACCATGTTCAATGTTTCTGATCAGTACAAAGTGAAGCACTAGAGGAAGCAGAATTCTGTTAGACTACTTGGCTCTGAATAATCATGAAGAGTCAATGGTGCCAAGAACAAATTACATGAAGAGAAATACTTTGAGCACAGGGATAGAACTGTGAAAACCTCGCTGGAAATGGAATGCTCCAGAAACACAGAGAACAACTGAAGAAGATTTAAACAGCACCCAGCTTCCGGGTACAGACCTAGGACTAGAGAATAAAGGAATTATTGCAGTTTTAAAAAGCTACAAGCATCCATCCTAAATGACTGTGTGCTTCTAGTGCAAAAGGCACTAAAATATGTTACTGTAGAAATATTTAGAAGTAAAACAATCAAACCCCAATTCACTTCCTGTATATCTGAGCCATGCAAAATTTTTGAGAGGCAATTTGGGGATATGCACTGTGGCATATACATACAGACATGGAAATACAGCTCCCCTGTCAACTGTGACCCTTGTGTCACCACCGCAGTTATTGTAGTCTATTGATCTATACAGACTCTCAGCAGTGGAACCCTGGGAGAGACTCAAAAGATAATGTAAGATTTCACAATATCTGATTTTGAAGACATTCCATTTCTTAGAGTTTCTCAAGTTATTGCCAAGTAAACTCGTTATGAAATTACTACCTGGTTCTATGAGCAGAAAGTATGTATATTAAACGTGTAAGGATACAGAGAAAGAGGATGAAACAAATAACAAAAAAAAACCCCAAAACAATAAACACATAAAAACCCAACAACCCACCCCTCACCAAGAACAACAAACCCCCATCCAAAGAAATGGGAAAAAAAAAAAAACAGCTAAAAAGGAAACAGTGAAAGAGGAGAGAGCAAAGATCCAAACTTGCCGTTTTGAGCCTGATCAAATCCTATATATATGTGGAATATTTTGTTTGGAAATTTTCACTGTATGCCCAAATGATAGGAATACACATACAGACATTTGATTAAGCTGCATCATATTCTGCTTTGAATCCACCTGAACAGAGGGAAAAAAAAAAAGAAAAAAAAGAGATTATACTCAGTGCCAATCAGATAAAATTTAAAAACTTGTAAGTTTAAAACTCCTCAGTCCTGAGGGGCTGACATTGGTAACTGTTTGTGGCTTTTATTCAGTGGATGCTTAGCACTCCAAACTAAGAAATCAGCTCGACTGTAGCGCTGTTTTTCAGCGTTGTCTATAGAGATGATATCAACCTGTAGCTGAAAATCCAGTCTTGGCATTTCTGAAGGAAAATTACCTCTTCCGACTTTTCTTTATGAAACTGAACAGTGTTAGCCATCCATTTCATGCAAAATTGTAGTTTTCTATGACTTCTGGTAAAGTCGTTATAAACTGTAATACTTTTGGAGTTGCAATTCAATGAGATTTGGTTTTCTAAACCAGACCAAACAGAAAACAGTCTTCCTATTAATTTCTGTCCCTAAAGTCTTGACAAGATGTTCACTTGAAGCCACTTCAGAGATGGACAAATGAGGAACTTGTAATGCTATTTTGCTTGAATGGGTTTTAAAATATGGAAATAGTAGTTTTCTTAATATAAAAAAATGACTACTCAATGATAACAACAGATGGATAACGGAGCAGAGGTTCTTTGGTCTTCAGGTATTAGCATTTAAAACATAAAATATGAATAAAACCTAAAATAGTGTACATAAGAAATAAAAGAAGATGTAGCAATTTCTAAAAGTTTTTTTTTCATCTGTTTTATATTTCTGTCCAGTTGCCAAGAATTATATAGGACATTGTCCTAGTTAGGACAGCTGAGATCAGTTCATCATGGTGGGTGTAACCCAAAACTGTATTCTATAGCCTTCCATGTCATTTCCCAGAAACTAGACTATTGTTGTCAATAGACTATTCGCACTCTCTGCCCATAGAGCCTGACTCCTCAGGCTATAAACTAGGTGTTAAGAGGCCTGTGAGATAGGAAGATGTTTCTGTCCTCACACCCTTTGTGGAACTCCCCGCCCTGAGGGGAGCACTGAACATTCCTGCCTGAACTGGAGGATATATAATCTTGGAGTTTTGGAACATTTTTGAACCCACTCGTGGGATCCAGAGGACGGCTGCATCTCATCGCTCTCAACCAGACTTAGACCATCACTGGACTGCGATCACCACTTCTGGCCAGACTGCAGCAGCTCTCCCACCAGCAGGTTCTTCCCCTCTCCCTTTACTTTGGACTCAAACAGGGCCCAAGGAACACCACTTTGTTCAGGCCCCAGGGTACTGGGTTATACATTTGGGTTTTTGTGGGTTGAGACCAATTGTTTGTTTGTATTATTGTACTTACTGTATTATTTTAATAAATTATTATTCTGACTTATAATCTCTCCTTTGAGTTGGGTTCATTCCCCCTGCTGGTTAACTTTTAAACCAGCACAGACATCTGTATGAAAACTAGAAAAGTTAAAAGTTCCTTGCTTCCTATTCTTTATTTAGAAAAGAGGGCAAAAATGTTTGAAATGAGAAGGCTCATATATACTCATAACAAGACAGAATAGGTTGATTCTTTTTACAGTCTGTTGAACTAAGAAATATAGGGTAGAGACTTTACATTTAATTGTAAGTGCTTTGTTGATTTCATTTCTTGTTCAGAGATTTTAAGGAGAAAGCAAATTATATGTATATACATTTTTCTGAAGACTTTAAAAAGAAAATTAAAATGAACTCAGAATGGAAAAAGTGTGTGTCTCCTGCAGATGTTTCATTCAGCTAGATAAAATAATGTTGAATGATTGCAAAAGGTTTATTATCTAAAGATGATTAATATTCACTCAGTAGTTTAGACTTCATTGTTATCTGCAAAATTAAAACACAGCTGTATCTTAAGAGAAGGAAGACTAGGGACTGACTGTCAGAAGACATGTCCACAGTTTCTAGCTTCTGGAAGGCACAATAGCCCAGCCACTAGTCATTATATTATCAGATATTATCCACACACCTGAATGTAGGTACAGGAACCTTATAAAGCACACTAAATATCAACTCTATAATAGCATTGTAGAGTTCAGACACAGTAGAAACTGTCTGTGGTTTTATGAAGTCCAATACTGGAACAGACAGAGGATTCAGACCTTCAGTTGCAGTTCTTAGCCAGGATAAGAACTTCTTCATGCCATAGCTTGAGACCCAGGAAAATTATGAAAAGCTAAGGCAGAATGTTTTGTTTCTACAAATAGGACAATATTCATGTACTTACAGGTACATGAAACCAGGTAGAAAGATACAATATGGTGCATGACTGTCCCAAAGTAGACACTCAAACAATATTCTCTATAGAAATCTTATCTCTGTTCTACAGCTTCTTTAGCATAAACCCTGAGATATTCAACACTTGTTTCTTCCATATAAAAGATATCACTCATCAGTATTGTTCACAGACAAGCAAAGTGACATTGTTCCAGTCACTGCATTGGATGGGAGTGACCACTAATGTTAAAAAAAGTGCCAACTTTTAAAAAGTATGCAACCTGAAGAAAAGTTTCTAACAGGGTGACCATTTACTGCTGATGATTTACTGCTTACAAACCTCCAAATTCAGGTTGTCAAGCATTCTGTGCCTCTTCCAGTCTTGACATCTATCATTGTCACAGACAAAGGAATTGTAAGTGTAGTGCAGCACCTATCAAAACTGTTCTGATGCCTCTGTTCTTTGAAAGTGCAAATTTCAACTTATTGCTGCCATATACACCTTCTTAGTTCTATTAAAAGAATGAGGACACATGCCAGACTGCAGATCAGATCTGCAAAGAATCCATAAGAATGATATAAAACTAGGAATTTCCACCACGGCTGTGATCCCCGTGTTATTTTGAAACTAAAGACCTACGTGCAAAAGAAAACAAGAAAAAAAAGGAATCTGGAGATAATAAGTGTAAAACTCAATCATTTCATAAAAGAATATCTCCAATTCCTCCAAGGAAACTATACTGCAGGTAGCTTCCATTTCAGTCTATATACAAGTTTCTAAAGAACACAAAGGTCACAGGAAAAGGCAAATATGCACCAGCTGGAATCACAGGGAATGGTGCTGTGAAGCATGCATGTTGCTTTGTCATCACTTGATGAATGCGGACTGTGTGTACTTGAGATGTCTCTACAGGAGTCTAATAATATTTCAGTCACTAGGATATCAATGGTAAAGAGGACTGCCATATTTAAACTAAAACACTTAACTTTCTTTTAGTGTCCATGCTAAACTATGAAGGTAATGTTTAAAATCATAGCACAGGAAGAGCATTAAACATCCATTTCATATATGACCAGTGAAAGGAAAAATGGAATCTTTTGGAGGGATCTAGCAGATAATTCAAGCTTTCAAATGAAGAAATAGCTGCAGCCTAGAGGACATTATTCCTCGGAAGCTGTGTCCTTGACAGCTTTCATACTAGTATCTATTACTTAGATACCTGCCATCAAGGACTGGCAGGTATAGAAAGGAAGATGTTGAGATAGCTTTTGATGCTTCTGGCAAGTATGAAAATATTTTGGTTTAAGTCAGCTGAGCTGTTCAGCAGCATTCACAACGCAGATAATGCTGACAGTACAAGTACTTGATACTATAATTATAATACTTATAGATCTTCTGGTTCCGTAAAGCAAATTAACGCTTGAGAAAAGTGTTATTTAGGTGCCTTTGAGGCAGGTGTCTTTGTAGCAGCTCTTTTCTGAGTACTGTTCTTTCACATGTATAGATTTCACAGAATTACAGAATTATTTTGGTTGGAAAAGACCTCCAAGATCATCAAGTCCAACCTTTGACCAATTACCACCTTGTCAACTAGACCATAGCACGAAATACCATGTCCAGTCATTTTTTGAACACCTCCATGGATGGTTACTCAACTACTTACCTGAGCTGCCTGTTCCAATGCTTAAAAACCCTTTCAGGGAAAAAATTCTTCCTGAGAAACTTTGGAGAGAGAAAGTAGTATTTCTCAGTTCCTCGTGTCTGTAGACTTAGTTTGCGGTGAAAAATCCTTTCTTTTAATTTCTTATGTTGCACCTCAGATCCTGTTAGTCTAGACAGATTTTAAAAACCCTTAGTAAATTACTGACTGTAATCTACAGGATCAGAACTTATCCAATGTTAGACCATATCACAGCACCATTGTAGTAATTGCACGATTTCATGAAAAAACTTTTTTTTCTTTTGTGTATAGCTTTAATGTTCAATGCTTCTAAATAGTGTAATCATTAGACAGTGTGATTTGTTAGGTAGGAATATAGCTCTTATAAACCATACTGCATATATGTAAAATCTTTGCCTTTTTTTTTTTTTTGCATTGTGTTTTCAGTGTATTTGTCAGAACTTTCTATGGAGATATTTTGAGTTACAGGGAAATTTGGTGACTGTTTTGTTGGCAGTTCATTTAAGCAGTAGTGTCCAAAGAAAAGTGATGGAGGTCAAAACATTTCAGGTCAAATAGACACAAAATGTTCATTTAGTCTAGATACAAGTTCTGTCAGAAAAAAGTCTCAGGTACGAAGTGCTTCTTCAAACTCCCTAAAAGTTCTGCATTTTCTCAGTGGATTATTTTTAAAGAATTTGATACAAATCTATGTTTTTTTCAGCTGAAGATGGTGTTTTGAATATATATATGTGGCTCTCAGTATTGTAGCATCTGAGAAACAAGATAGAGCATCTGGTTTCTATGATTTGTTTATTCAGTCTGTTCAATGATTATGTCTTGCTGTTCAGTGTAAATGTGAAATTCATTACTCTCATCCCATACAATTACTAGACTCTCTTAAATGAAGCAAATTTTATTCTCCTGTAAATGATCATTTCTGTGAGAGGTGGCTGAAGTCGCAGTAAAATATATTCTGGAGACTTCTAATCTTTATTTGTCTCATTGCAGAAGTAATCTGTTGGAGACCTACTTCAGAAATAGAAGCAGGTTCGGTTAATAGTTCCTTCCAGTATTTCGAAACTGATTGATTTTATAAAAGAAGTGGCATGTCTCTAATCTTTCAACTGCCACAGGGTACTACTACCAGGAGAAACTAAAATTTGCCCACATTGCTCAATTTGCCAATGGTGACTAAGACTGTATCACCAACTGGAAAAGTTTTAAACTACATTTGCTACTTGTCTTACAGAAAAGTCAACTCCAAAAAAATCCTTCTTTATCAAAATAACTGTTAATCAAAATAGATGGGAAAAAAATCTGACAAATAACACTACACAACCTTTACTGTCTTTCCATTTGACAGTTTCTCTGTGTTGACCATTTTCTACACACTATTTCTTGCATACATAGAGTATACCTACAAATATTTAGTAGGAATAAAAACAGATTAGGATTTGGAGAAACTAAGACCAAACGTTTTATATGGAAGTATTTGTAGTATTAACAGGAATACAAAATTCCCCTTTGAATAACTCCTTTCTTTTCAGCACACTTTATTCTGCAATCTGCTGCACACACCTTCATGTAAGGTAAGGAAATTTGGGTAGCAATCTCTTTCGCTCTTCAGGTGCTCACAAGTATAAATACCATATTCTTATATGGTATTTAAAGACCTTTAAAAATATTCTCACACTATGTTCTCTGGGAAATACTTCTGTATACATAATGAACCTGAGGCAATAGGCCCAACTTGTACACTGCTGTAAACTCTAAAATTTTTCATTTTTTTGTTTGTTTTCACTTTAAATATTTTTTGAGGACAGAGTGGAAATCTTTTGTGACAACTTCCTCTGTCGGGCTTGAAAAATTAAAATTTTAATTCTGACCAGCCAAAATGGTACAATGAAGCCAAGACTGTGGAACTCAGGTTGCACGTTTCAGGGACATTTCCTAATTACTAGAAGACATGCTATGAGTCTAAAAGCAATAAAAGTAAATAAAACAAAACAAACATGATATGCCTGCAGAGAAAGCTGGAAAAGGTAGAGGAAACAAACATATTTGGAAACAGGGGAATGACACTCAGGGACAGAAATATAAGAAAGAATGTGTTCTCCATGCAGAGATTATCAGTGCAGATATGAAGGTATAGACCTGACAAGCTTCTCACTAGCAGAGACTCCCAGGGCAATAGCTATATCTTGCAGAGGTCCTTTGAATATGGAAAAATGAAAATAAAATTAAAACAAAATTAAAAAAAAAAAAAAAAAGAGAAAAAAGATATAGTAAAAGCTACCAAGAAGACTCAGGATGGATATTCAGGAGCAAATGAACTTTTTGCAGTTGAATAGAGAGCTGAGGAATTAGAAAACAAGACTGCTATGGCTTACTGCCAGACCACAAAAGCCTTGGGACTAAAAGCAACTCTAGTTGATGGGCACTCAGTAGTAAGAGACCACAAGTGTCTCTTTTAGACTTATCCAAGTCCAGTCAAGAGGCAATTAGGTTAATTAATTAGGTTAAATAATTGCCTTCTGCTTGGCAAGGTTTTCAGAACAATAAGAAATTGCTCAATTTAATTCAGGACAGTTATCGTAATTTCTCAAGTTCTACAAAATCTTGGGACTCACCTCATTCAATTTTATGTATGATCCCTAGTGTCTCATATTTACCCTGATCCTGCCAGCTACTTCTAAAATACAACCACAAACCTTTCAGTACAATATTTTAATTTTCTTCCTTTACTCTTCTTCTTTTGCCATATGACCCTATGGCCATATGTAGGAAAAAACCTCCTATCCTAAACAGATAATTTAAACAGAATAGTTCTACAATGGTCTATGATCAGTCAGATCTAGAAAAAAGTTTACTTAAATGTTTTACTGTTTTGTACAGAAATACTTACCTGACAAATTCTTGATTAAACTGCATATATTTTGTCTTCTTTTAATTTTGTTCCAATTCTACCAGCCTTATATGTGCATCGTTTACAAATAAATTGAAAACTTTTCCTCATCATTCTTTCTGTGATAAGTTAGTTTTTCTAGAACTAAACGTGGAGATTCAAGAGAGAGTTCAAATTAATTGTATATTTTTATCAATTTAATTCTGCATGTCCTGCAGACTGACAATTATGTTGAAAAGAAATGGGAAGATCGGGCTTTTACAAAAGGAGAAAACCAACATCAAGTAAAGTAGAAGTGAGGAGTGCATGAAGTCTTGCATTCTGCCAGCTTCATCAGAAATACTTACCAGCAGTAGAGAGAAGAATTGGTGCATCTCTATTTACACCTATTTACACCTATTTTGCAGTGCAAAATAGCTTTTCTGTTTCTGAGCAACACAATAATGTCGCCAGTTTGCTTTCTCTCTCTTGTTCACCTCTGCGACTACTCAATATGGAAATTCATTGCACCTAACTTTCAACAGAGGTAGAGGACTTGACACATACACAGTGAAATTGCAAACTTTTGCAGACTAGCACATCCACGATGAGGAAAGCTGAAGTGAGATAGAAGATACTTCTTTGAACTTCGATAATTATTAACCATTTACATCTTATTTGGATCTGGTCCTTGATCCCTTGGGGGAACTCTATTCTACTTCTTAATATTCATCACATTTTACCAGTCTAAGAAATCCCTTTATCTTCCATTATCTCTACAGAGCCCAGATGCATGTAAAGTCATGCCTAAAATATGAGTTTCAATATAAAGACTTTTATCCATATACACACACATATATATATTTGAAATGACAGAAACATTCTTCTTTCTCCACCAACGCTTTCTAAGGGATATTAGTCAGACACTATCATAGCAGAGAACAAACTTCATCCTGCAGTAGCTGTCATTTAAGGCAGTTTGACAGTTTGTAGGTTTGCTTGGTTTTTCTGATCAAATCCACCTGGTACACAATGTCAAACATTTGGGTCACATAATTTGCAATGTGTAAGTTTGATAGACCTGCAAGATGTGTGGTAGATAGGTTTTGTAACATAACTATACTATAGTGTGTAATTTTATTTTTAGATCTATGACTAAGTTTCATAAAATATTTCATACCTCTTGTCAGTCTATACACACTTTCTTAGAACTACTAGACTAAATTTCCCATGCTGTCTTCTGAAGAAGTCCCATAATTGGACCAACAGCTTCCAACCTTGCATTTATTCAGTTAGGTAAAAACTGCATGCAGATCACTAACTGCGAATATATTCAGAGAGCTATAAGCTAGGTGCAAATTTTAATCAGCTTCAAATTTGTTCCTGTTCCATGAGAAGAAGAATATGAGAAAAGAAGTTTCTAATACAGTTCTAGTTTAGTTCCTCTCCTCATATATAAGCATCTGTGTATATATATATATATACAAATATATATACACATATATAAATACACACGTACATACAGAGAACTTCACTAAGGGATTCTACTTTAGGTGGGTTCCTTGTGTAGACTGTGTGGACTCATTACCTTTGTTTCTCAGGTTTGTAGCAGTGTACCTGAATGCAGATCAAAGATCTGAAAGCTACTATTTCCCATTAATATTTCTGAAATTCACTTTTCGTGTTTTGTTTTGTTTCTTTTACACAGCTATTCTTCCCAGAATCAGTCCTTGTAAATGTCTATATGATTCATATTCTAAAATGTGTTACCTTGTTTCTCCTGCAATATAGTCAGAGTACAGTGCTTCCTTTCTCCCCAAAATAGAAAACAATTTCAAGTTTGGAATCTATTTTTCCTAAATCCTGCCTAGCCTCTACATTTTTAATCTAATGTCCTATGTCTTCTGCTAAATGGATATTATAAAAACTAACAGCAGTACTCTACAAAAATAGAATGTCCTTTCTAATCCTTATGAAAGTCCTCAAGATTTATTTTAAAGTTTAGGATTTGGAAACTTATGGTTGAAAAGCTTGAGATATGGGATCTGCAACAAGACTGAACCTTTAGCTTCTATTGCCTTTTTTGCTTCATAGAAAGAGAATAGTGTTACAAAGCATTTTTAAGGGATTACTTTCTCAAATATTGTGAATATGAACTAATTTATGTGACTATTAAGAATCATGAGATTGGCATGCTTTTTCCTCTTGTTTTCTAGATTTTGGAGAACCATGTACTATATGCTTTAGGAGCAGAATTCCTAACTCCTTCCCAAGATAGATATGTAGGCGTAACTGCTGCTCTGTAAGTCTCATTGATTTGTACGAGACAACGGTCAACACAAGATTACCACTTAAAAGAGAAAAAAAAAGAAACAGAAGCAGAGACTTCTTCCTTTCTTTCTTTCTTCCTTTCTTTCTTCCTTTCTTTCCTTCTTTCTTTCCTTCTTTCTCTCTTTCTTTCTTTCTTTCTTTCTTTCTTTCTTTCTTTCTTTCTTTCTTTCTCTCTTTCTTTCTCTCTTTCTTTCTTTCTTTCTTTCTTTCTTTCTTTCTTTCTTTCTTTCTTTCTTTCTTTCTTTCTTTCTTTCTTTCTTTCTTTCTTTTTTTTTCAATACTGTATTGCAAACTCTTGCTCTGGAAGAATTTAAGTTAATCCTCCTAAAGATTGTTAATGCTTTAGGTGTCTTCTCATTTAGTCAGTAGATACCTTCACTTATTTTAAAGACAGAACATTCTGGCACTTGGAAGTGAAATTAACTGTCCAAACTCACCCGTCTAGGGCAAAGCTGGGAAGATGAAGCTGAAACTAATAATTTTACGCTAGATTTGCCTCCCATTTTACTAATCAACCATTAACATAAAATA
Source organism: Manacus vitellinus (assembly GCF_001715985.3). Lineage (NCBI taxonomy): Eukaryota > Metazoa > Chordata > Aves > Passeriformes > Pipridae > Manacus > Manacus vitellinus. The sequence goes on along the minus strand of NW_021939324.1, from coordinate 3,886,826 downwards.
GTAATTCCAATACATGCTGAGAATAAAATTAAATGTTACATAATGGGTCACCTAGTTAGTAACTTCCACATATTTTAAGGTATCCATAACAGCCTGCCCTCTACCCCCATTTACTTTCAGTAAGGCAACTGCTAGAGCACTTTTTGTAACAGTTGTACAAAGAGAGCTGAACATAATAATAAATTTTGACACAGTGTGAATTGATTTCTCTTCTTAATATTTCAAGACCAACAAAGATAAAAGATGATCTCATAAAAAGTTTGATACAAAGATGAAAAAAAATGTTAGCATTTTGTTGCAATTGGAAGTATGGGAAAATGAGATGCTTGTGTAATTCCGTGCACTACAATAACAACTTTCTGTTGTGGTTTTATGCTGCTGCAGTGCCCTCTGTCTTCTAATGTCTCTATATACACTTAGTTATCCCATGAGGTATAGTATTTTTGCTTTTTCAGAATTAGGACAGTTTTGGCTAATATTTCTGTTTTTCAAGGTAAATTTTTTACCAAAGAAATGATCATTTACAAACTCTTCCCATAAACTGTGATTCCTTTCCTATCTTCTTACATAAATTCATAAAGTATTTAAGCCATTTTTTTTCCATGAGGTTACTGGTGAACTTCTAATATTCATACTATCATAGCCTAAAGGTGCCCATATCAGCAAACTAGAAAAGTTGTACAGAATGGAGAAGAAATTTCATTGACAGTGTTAAATTAAAAACTACTAGAATCTTTATTAATATAGTTAAAGGATCAGTTCAGTTGATAACTACAATAATGTTTAGAGGTGTTCTTACACTGATTATCACTTAATAATTAATACTGTTACCATAGATCAAGAGAGTTTTATCTACCCCACTAGCCCAAATCCCAAACAATATTATGAGAATTTGAAATTCTGGTCTCAGTTATCCCATCTGTAACAGCTTGACAAAATAATTATTGAAAATACAGAGCACCAGGATAGATAAATTATTTGAGGCAAGAGCGAGATTTAAGTGTAGAAGAAGGGTCCCCTGTTATATATGGAAAGAAAAAGGTTAGAAAAGGCAGTGCTGAAAATACTTCAAAATGGCAACCTTCTAAAAATACCTATGCACTTTGCTTTTTTTTAAACTGTGAGCTTTGAATTCTCTTAAAAAAACATATGGTCCACTTTTGCTTTATAAGACTCTGTTACTGTGTCAAAATGCTGCATGCTGTTTTGTGTAAACCCTGTGCTTTTGTATGTAACACATACAGGTGATATATACAACATGACACCACTTACTATGCTCCTTTTTTTTTAATGGGAATTCATTCCTTTTTTCCTCCACCCTTTTGACTCTCATTTCCTCAGTCTCGCAGTTTCACCCAAGAGAGCTCTAAATGATGCATGGCTAGAACAAAGGCAAGGGAATCTAGGGCACTGCTGTAAGACTTAAAAGCCTTAGTTTCTTCTGTAGCATGTAACAATGCAGAGTATTAAACATTTACACATTTGTTTGTTATCAGAATTGCTTATCTTGTAATTTTTTAAAAATAATCCTTTTGATTTTACTGTAGCATGCAATCTGCTCTTAGTAGGAAAGAAATGCAGAAGAAATGTCTCCAGTCCCAGAAAATCTTTTTGCTACAGAGAAGTAATGTGTACACATTAAAAACAAGGAAGCGAAGACCATACAAAAAAAAAAAAAAGTGAAAAAATGTAGGTACAGCTGATACATTTGTCTTCTTTCTCACTCTCCAAAATCTGTTTATACAGAATTGTTTGAAAGAACAGTGCAGACAGAAGAAAATAGCATAAAATTTGAGAAGTTCTATGGCTAAGCTTAAATGATCTTCTACAGAATTTTCTGTTTCCTGAAGCAATTATTTTTAGCAGCATTAAAGAATGCTCATTGTGCAACATGCCAAACAATAGAAAAACATCTCCCTAGCAGCATTGTTCCATTTTCCCATATGTCTTCAAGACATAAGGTGACAAGTGGAAATTTGAAAACTAGTGTCAAAATGCCTTGTGACAAGATATTTTCAGTGTTATCCCAGCAGAACTAACAAGACAAAAAAAGCTACACTAGATCACCTATTTGGTTGGCAAATCTCTCCCACCATGACAGAGGAGGTGGCAATAGTGATTTACTACATGGTTTTCTTATCTGTGTGAAAGTAATGAACTAATGGCATCACATAGTACAGTGTGATGCTGTGCTGAGACAGGTAGTTAGTTACTTTGCAGTAGTTAGTAGTTGGAACTGGGATGCTTTCTTATCAAATATGGATACCACACAGGAAAGAATTTTTTTCAGCAGTTTACATTTAATTACACCCAACTTTTTCTCTACAGTACGACTATTAATCTGTGCTATGGAATTAAAAGTCATGTTACTGTAAAATGAACTCTCTCCTAGATGCAGCCTTTAGATTCTCTCTGATTCCATCACCTCCAGGTGTATTGTAGAGCAAAACAGGTCAACACGATGAGAATGTCTTCCAGATCTGCCACAGCTTAGGGAAATTGATTTAAGCCCATTCATTCAATTCAAACTGTGCCTAAAATCCAAGGAAGGAAAACAAAAGCAATGCAGACATTTCAGAAGCTAACAATGCTCGGACCTGAATGGAGGGATATTAGAGTACATAGTCAGTAGCTATTATGAATGAAAGATCATTAATATGATGCAGTTCCTTCATCCCTACCTGGATTTTAAAATTTCAAGGACTCCATAAGATTTCATTTCCCTTTGACTATAAAAAGATGTCAGATCAAAAGGATCATGCTGAATAGTTCATTTTAGATATTGAAGTTATACTTAAAATACTCTCTTCTGCCTAGATTTTCTTTCTGGTCAGTGTCTCCAGAAAAAAACAAACAAACCCAACAAAAAACCAAACAACTCAAAAAAGTTGAACAAAGATGAAGCAAAACGTCTCATGTGATTGTGCAGAATACGTGTATTTCCAGGTACTGAGAGCATTCCTGCTCAAATATGCTAATATTTTTATTAGTTATAACCAAACAAACCACAATTGCACTGAGATTAAAGAAAATAAAACCTCCTCTTAAAATAAAGTTTGTTTACAGCAAAGCTTGCTACAATATCTTTTTAACAAAACCACTGTAAGTTCACTAGCTTTTTTTGTTTCCTCATCCAGATGCAATAACAGAGAAACAAACCAAGTACCTGTGACAAAAAAAAATATTCAAGGTAATTTGTGTTTTTCTCTACAATGTGTGCTGCTATACTACTCTAACGAAAGGCCAAATACTGTCTTTTTTTCCCCCTTAGAAAAAGATCATTTAGCCATGGACACCCCTTCACTTTACATGAAAGTGAAAGAACCCATCTTATAATAAAAATGAGAATGAAATTTAATTGAAGCATATACCAGACTTTCTTGTCTTAAATTACATGGATATGCTTTTCTAATTATAATACTGTTTCAGAAGCAAGTGTTGAAGTTCAATCTCTAGAAAGTCCATCGTTAACCCTCTGGTTTCCAGTGTTGCTAAATGGAAGAAGAATGTATTTTTTACTTAGGCATGGTGAACCGTCAAATATCTTCATTTAAATGGCATACCTTTAAAACTGTTTATAAAACAGAGCTCAGGGATACAGGCTTCTTGAGTGCCAGGAAATAGAGGTACTTTATTTTATAGAGCTCATTTGTGCTACTTGGATATGAGGCAAGCAACTTAAAAATTAGAACTGCATAGGAATGAAGGCTAGAATAATATAAATACTAACTCAAAATAAGTTACCTGAACATCTCATCAAAGTGTAACTGGCTGTTCAAAGTTTTACGGTTACAACTAAAAAAAGAAAAAGAAAATGGTTTCAGAGAACCTGAACTGGTGAACTACAGGAAAAGCTGGATTTACACCATGTTACATGCTTCAATTTTCCTGATTCATTAACTTTTCATTATTTGTTACCTTTTTTGGTCTGAGTCATTTCTGTAAAGACAGAACACTAAGTCCTCCTTTGATGAAGTGAGAGATAACACTGTGAGGCAATCCATAATTGCTTAGGTCCTCATTAAATTATGTTTATATAATAAAACTGGAAAATATCCTTAAACATGTAATTTCTTGTCAAAAATATGGAACAAATCCTGAACTGAATGAAGAAAGTCACCTTGCAGACGATGTCATTGGGAACAGGGCACCTAACATGGTAACACTCTTCGTATTCACCAGCAGGTAATGACAAGTGAATATACAGACTGATTGTACTGGACTGAGAACAGTAAATTGCTAGAGGCAAGACAAATACCTAGAAAAAACTAGATCTTTCATGTCTTTTAAGGAAAGGTTCTGAGTTAGATTAGAGAAGATGAATGAAGCAACAGATTTCTATAGAAAACATGACATAGTCAAACTGACAAGGAAGGAATGGGATTTCAGTGGCTGATTTGTCTTTATCGGTTGTACATACTTAAGAATGGTGCCATCAGGATGCAGAGGCCATATGACTACCAGGTCTTGCACTTCAACCAGTTTTGGATTTCTCCATTTCAGAAACTGAAGTTTCAATCCAAATATTTTAAAAATAAAATTATTTTGGTGTAACAGAGGTGTATTATGAAGGTTAGACTCTTGGAATAAGTAAACAGGAAAGAAAAAAATATAAGAGGAACTTCCACTTCTGTTATTAAATGTTACATTTTTACTTTGTCCATCCAGTGATGTTTCATTTTAAATGTTTTTTTTTTTGCTAACTGAAAGAGTAAAAAACAGTAAGTTTAGTTCATGGGGTTTTTTTCTCATTTTGTCAAAAAAGACTGTGTCAAATCATCTGGAAAAAGCTTTCAGTTTGTCCAACATAAAAAGAAGATGAAATTATTATACAGCTTCATTCTTCATGAATTCAAAGTCTATTCTGACATCAGGCTGTACTCTGAACCTATTGAGAGTTATAATTGCAAAATAATTAATACAGGCATATGTAAGAAACTATCTTCTACCAGCAATTGACAAGATAGCTCAGCATATGAAACTCAGTCTCAACAAAGATAGGAGCATGAAGGCAATAAGGCCTTTAGCTAAATAAATTGAGATACACTGCAGCGGTCTGTTCCCACTGGTTTTTTTTTGGTTATTCATTTTGTTTCTTTTTTCTTTCCAAAAGCTTTTCTCTTTTCTTTTTCCAAGAGATATTATTGCTGCAGTCCTTGAGGGTTTTGAGTCAAGGTCATAGACTGGCAAGAAGAAATGGAGAAGAGACAAAGGTGAGGGGAATTTTATGCATCAGTGAGGTCAAACCACAGGACCAGAAGCATTTGCAGAGTAACAAACAGACCTGCATAGTCTATTACTGACATGCAGCAGCGATTCATCTGGTACCTGAATTTGGACAAAAACTTTCTTTCTTCTCCCATAACTGTGATTCTCAAAGTCCTAATTTTCATTATCTAGACAAACTTCTTTCATTTTAAAGAGTACAGGAAATTTAAAAAGGTCTATCTCCTTATTTTATTTTAGAAAACTTTCAGTTTCTGCAAGGCATTAAATCACCTGTTAATTTTTCACATAGATCGTATTCATGCTGATATTTATTGACCAGTTTTTGAATGCCCTTCCCACTTCTCATGTTTATTTCCTTAATAAAACTAATTTCATTATATGCTTGCGAGTTGCTATTCACTATAACTAACTCCCATTTCCACATCACCGTGTTGCTGCAAAACATTGACTCTAAACCCACCCATCTTCCTTTTGTTCAATCCTGCTGGCTCCTATCTGTGCAAAAGTACCATCATTTTTTTCCTCTATTAAATTCCTTGTTACATTCTTTTATACATAATTATAAATATAGAATTGTATATTTTATTCACAAATAAGTAATTATATAATTAATTTAGATGCTCATATATGAGCACATGTACTATTCTGTAGATTCTGAAACAGTAATTGATTCAATTATAATGAATTTCTGCTTGTTCTTTTATTTTGTGCTATGACTCACCAAAACAGAGAGGAATAAGCAGCAGAGGTTTTTCACCAGAGATGAACGTGGACAGTTGTGAACTAACACCACAGAACCCTTTCAGGCACCTAGGAGTATTATTAGTAACTGAAGCACATATAGCTACTAATTGCAACCAGATGGTTCTCTCTGCACCGTGACAGGCGAACAGTGAATTATATATGAAGTCCAAGCAAGACCAAGACAGCTGTAAACAGTATTTTGAGTCTGGTTTCAGGGCTCTTTTTTTTTTTTTTTTTTTTTTTGTATGCATATCATTGCCTTAGTTGCCCAGTAAAGAGAAAATCAGCACAATTGAGTCACCGGGTAATACTGCCTTCTTGCTCACAATTTGTCTGTTCCTTCTGTAGCATTTTTGATTATGCAGCTTTAAAATGCCCCCAAATAGTCCTGTGGGGTCTGGCAAGAAATTCTACAGTACTTTCATAAGTTTTATTTTACAGATATGTATAGAATATGACCAAGAAGACTAATGATTTTAAAAAGCCAAATCCCAAGACTGCTCTTACTTCAGAATAGGCCCTGGGCCAGGCTCTGACTGGCACTGCTACTGGAGAAGAGAAGAAGATCGTAATAGTATTCTCTTCCTACACAGTTCTTCCCACAAGGCTCAGACAGAATTGCAGATCCTGTGTTAGGCAAGATCAGAAGCATGATCTCACTTCTATGGGAACTAGTATGGGAAGTTATTTTAAGAAGGAAACAAAACCAGGGCATTACCTTTATGTCCACTTTATACTTTGTCCATTTAGGTTGCAAATTCAGCTGGAGAAAACACTGGGCTATACATGTATCTACAATGTTCACTAAGACAGAACACTGATCACTCTGACAGTCCTTAGAAAATACTGTGGAGCCATTAGTAGTCATATATTCCCCACCTAAGTGACCTTCTGTATTCCCCTTTGCAGTTCTCCAGTCAGGATTCACATCTGTCTACCCAACAGCCTTGAGAGTGGAGCATTTTTTTATTTTACTGCATGGAGGGATGTAATCCTGGAGTGGTTTTGTGAAAAATGATTAATGTGCTGCAAATGTGGAGAAATACTGCCTCTTGTAAGTGCAGGTAGAAGAGAAAATTACCTGTGAGTACAATGAATTCTGCTGCTACTTGTGGGTTCAGGCAGAAACAAGTAGTCTATTACCATACTGACGGAGTCATCAGTACTTCAGGAAAAAACTCCAAAGAAAATTGCTGAAAATAAACTAAAGTCAACTCTAAAATGTTGTATCTTTTATTTCTCAGGGTTTTTTTGAGGGGAGGTAGATTTTCTTAAGGTTCGAGAGGGGTGGAGGAGTGGTTGATTGTGGTGAATTTTAATTATTATTATGGTTTAATTCTTTGTTTAGTGCAAATGAACTAAAAAAATTAAAGAAATTGACTCAGTTGAGTATTCCAGTTTTTCTTCCATGCAATTAAAGGAGTCTGTTTACTTTCCTGCTCAGGGGAAAATGAAAAATAGAATCATGGAACTGTTATTCTGTCTCAATTATAAAAATATCTGGCATAGAAACATTGATGCAGGATATACAGATGGAAGATGCAGTGACTAATTCACCTAGCATCCCCTATCACTGGAAGCTAGAATGCCTGACTCTCAAAAAATAGTTTATTTAAGGGAAAGAAGGCAGGGAACAAAGTTATGTACAGCTTGCTGCAGATCCTAGCAGGACATCCAGAGAAGGGTCTGAGCTAATGAGGGATAAAGGTGCTCCCAATCCCAGTAGGAAACAAGAGAAAATTCTTAGACTACTGTGAGTGTACTCCTTCTGGGAGCAAACAGAATAATAGCAAAGCCATGTACACAATTATTCATGTGTGCAGCCCACAAAAAGCAAGATTTGTCTCTGCAACACATTAAAAAAAAAAAAAAAAGAGAGAGAGAAATTTCTGGTGAACTAGAGAGGGAGCTTCCAGCAGTTTTTCTATTTCAATACTCTCTCTGCCTTCTCTCCATTTTTTATTTTCCCCTATCTTTTCATTGTTAAAAACTGAAGCCAGATCCTTATCTTCAGTGCTAGTTTCAGAAGAGAGTTGACTGCAGGCTTCTAGGACAATGAGAAGACAAACTGGCTGAGAGGACTTTTTTCTTTATTTAATAAACCAAATTGATTTCCAAACATTTTTGTTTGACCCTGCTGGAACAGTAGTGTTACAGAATTTGAAGGAGAAATCAATTTTCTGAAGTGACTGTTCTGAGAAAGACATCCACATTATTTTTTTTCTTCTTCTTTTCTTCTTATGACAGGTTGGAAATATATAAATTCTGAATCAGATGAAGATCAACAACTTATGTCTGTTTTCTCCCTCTCTAACACAAATACCTATTCTCTTAATTTACTATTACTAACAATTTTAAGTATAGGGAGTTTAACCTCTTCTCTGTACACAGTCCTAGTTCCCAGCCAAGTGGAATGGAAGATTTTAACTACAAAATCACTTATCTCATGGAAGATAGAATATCATTCTCTTACAATTACAATAAAGAAAAGCGTGGAAGTTTGAGGTGTCTTATTAAGTCAGTATTTCTTGAAGATTACACTAGGTCTATCCATGCAGATAGATCAACTGTTTTTTTCAAATATTTATTAAAGCACTCTCCTCTTTTAATATTACCAAGAGGTAATCACTGCACCTTTAACCACCACTATTTTCAATACAAGGTCAGAAAGAAGCTTTTCTTAATAATATCTTTGATTTTCTTCATTTAGTTCTGCATAAACTGATTTTTATACACAGAACACAAATTGTTGTCACTTCATCAATGTCTCATTTTTCTCTTAACAATGAACTAGCAGTGATTAATTTCTGAAGACTAGTAAACAAAAACGTAGCCTCAAAAGTGACTAAAGCTTAGCTGTAAAATATGTGCATGCACATACTAAAAAATTAATTTTGAAGCACTGCTTCAAAAAGGAACATTCAAATGGAAGGGAGTATGCAACAGCAGAAGAAACTAAGCAGTACAATCGTGTTCCTTAGAGATTTTCATTAACACCAAGTACACGTGAATATGACCTACTGAGAAGTAAGCATCTTCTTTGGAGTGACATTGAAAAGTAACTGTAAGAATAAATTAATTCCTAATGAATTTGGTGCCACTCTGCAATCATACAGGGTAAATTTCATATGAGCTTGTGAACTTGGTTCCACTGTTGCAAATGTATTATCCTAAGTGACTACAGTGACACTTATTCTTCTTGTAAAGTACAATCCTGAAAGGACAGAACTTGTAAGGCTTTGCGTACTACTTAATTCCCAATCTGAATATTTTGAAGTGTGGTATTGTCAATCTCAGTAGTGACTGTAGTACTTGATAAAATGTTATGGTTAAAGTAAAGAAAAGATTTGTTTAAAATGTGTGAGGTGGCTTCTCTACTATTTCACATCTAGTATTTCAATATTGAACCAAAACTTTGTAAGATATAATTATTGAGAACACAACATCCCACTTGATTTCATACTATCATGAACAAGTTGGAGTTGAAGGATTAAGACCCTGAAGGGTGTGAAGATACAAAGAGAAAAGAATACTGAAGACACTTAAGGAGAAATACTTGAGTCCCAGTGGCAGTATTCTGTACAAGCACAAGCTGTGTTGAAAGAGACAGTGAAGTGGAAAAACACAACCTACCTCAAAAAACAGATCTCTAGCATATTTTTTCTTTTCAAAAGGCCTCAGAAAACTTGGTCTTAACAAGTCCTTGTGTAAGTTGTACATAAACTTTCTATGAACAATTAATAGGATTTAACAAATTATGAATTAAAAAAATCTAGCTGAAAGCCAAACTTCTTTTTGATTTCTGCTTCCAACGATCTATACTGTCATGGAATACAAAATAAATGAAGAATATATAATAAAAAAATTGTTTAAACAAGTCAATGAAGATAATGAGGCATACAATAAGAAGGAAAAGAATTTTTTCCATCTCGTATTTCAATAATTCTATATCTTGTCTTCTGTTGTGCTTGATTGGACAATGTTGACATTGAAAATTAAGATGTTATTGTCTTAACAGTCAGGTTTCTTATTTTAAAATTTGCTCTATATTGTTAGGAGGGAGATATTGTGATGTATGTCTAGAAATATAGAATTTGATCTACAATGAAGTAAAAATCTGCAGTAAATTACTATTACATTTGGGTCTTTCATTCCAATTTCATTATTTTCATTATTAGTTTAAAGAAAACATGATTATTTGAGAATGTCTCACAAAGTCTGAGTGATTAAACATGATTTAGAATCTTTTGATGAATCTTGTCATTCAGGGAGATATTCAACTGGAGTGGCATCTTAGATACAGATGTAGATATAGAATAGGTGATAGACATATAGTTATAGATGTAGATATAGATATAGATGACATAGATAAAACAACCTGTATCAGAGACTAAAAGCAACAGTAACTCTTATAACAGATCAGGAGAAAATACTTTACTAGGAAGTCTTTGAATTGTGAAATTACTTTTTCTGAAAAAAAATCAATTAGAAAAATGACATTTATCAAGTATCACACACCCACATCCTTAATTTTTTTCCTTTTTTTTTTTGAGAAAATGTTATTGCATTCCAAGATCTGTTCAAAAAAGCAATTATGAAATTGAATGAACTTATGATTGAACACAAAATCCTCTGTGTATTAATCCTAAACTTCATGCAGAAGAGTAGGTTTCCAATTACATGTATGAATATGTTATTCAGAATTTTTAGGATTGTAAGATCACAGGGAGCATTCACAGTACTTAGCAACACAGCTGCTCAGGCACAATACACCCACTCACATATTCTACATAAGGGATTTTTTTTTTATTTTCCCCTCACATCTCACTCTGTTAATTTTGTCTAAGAAGTAATTAGTTTCAATTAGTCATCATGAGACTTGTTATCAGAGTTTAAGTCAAAGACTAAAAAACTCCAAAACCACAAGGATCGTATAGAAATGAATTACTGAATATTTTGTATCAATTCCAGTGTAATAGATTTGAACATTCTAGGCTGAAATACAGTAATTGAGATTCAGCTTTCTCATAGAAGTGTATTGCTAGAACATCAGGCAGGCTATTTCCATTGGGAGTGAATAATTTTCTGTAGTCAAAGATTCAATAAAGAACTCCTCAAGGCCTTATATGGCATGTTTGCAAAAAGGTATAAGCTGTATCAGAAAGAAAAAAAATAATTTGGAAGTACAACATATTCAGGAGTATTCTGAGTAAGGTAATATATAATTTACTGACAATGTAAAGGCTTCCTCCTCATACTGTTCATCCAAATTGGAAGCTAAAAGGTAACCTGCTATACACCTTGTAGGAGATGTGGGACAGCCTCCTAGTTAATTCTTGTCTTCTCTGAGACTGTCATACCAGCTTTGTTTTTTGGCTAATTTTTAATACTTCTACACTCTTACAGGTTTCTTAGAGGACTGGTTTGCAATATCCTGACTTGTGCATCCTTACGTTCCTCCAGACTAGTCTGGGACCATTTTCTTTCTGTATAACTTTCCTCACTGAACTTTGGGTACTCAGTAATTACCTTAAACTATGAATTCCTGAAAGCCCTCATGCCACAGAAACATTATCCTAGCAGTTATTATGGAAAGGAGCAAAGTCTACCTAAATCCCAGCTTTGTGCTACAATTTCTAGTTTTGTAGATTGTAAATGCAACCACAGTGCCTCGATCTTGCTTCAGGGCTTATCATCAAAGCAACTTGAAGCTCCAAGACAAATGTCCTTTCCATAATAGATTTGATTTGTGTACCCACAAATCTCCCTGTTGTTGGAAAACTGCATGCCTTTCTCAGGAAAAGTCAGTAAAATCGCTGTGCATGTTCCATCTGCAAATGGTGATCCATCTCACTAGCACAATTGCACAGTAATGTTCAGTCTGCACCCTAATGAGTCCCAGATCAATGGCTGTGACATCCCTGTTTCAATATTGGTGAGCCTGGCCCTGGAGCTGATGCTTATTTACACTGTCTTAAGCGATGCTACTGTCAACAGGACTGGCAACAATCAATATTTCATTAGCAAAACCTTTGGCTTTTTCTGACTGGTTAGGAAACCCAATGGTTTCTGTATTGAAAATGTGCTTTTTTAAATTATCTTTATGATTTGGTACCTTGAATTTTGATCTATTCCATATAAGGCAGCTATAACTTCAACTGTCCAGGACTTAATGCCTAATTTTCAGGACTTATGAGTACTGCAAATATGACATGTATCAAGTAGAGCTACAGTTATCTAAAGTATCTCATGCTGAAAGAATAAAGTGGAACCTGAAATAAATAAACAAATAAACAAAAAAAGCTAAAAATATCTGAGCAGGAAAAATTCGAGTAAATTAGCAAGCATTTAAATGCATGTCTGCACATTGGTTCAGATATCAATATATTAAACCAGAAGATAAAGATGCAAATCTCAGTGAACTCCTGTTTTCACTCTTGTATACTCCTGTTTCCTTGCTTGTCTGCTTTTCATTCACTGTAAGAATTGTATTTTGGTTTTAATGTTGGAATATTAAAATCAACGAAGCTGTTAGTACTGCTTTTGTTTCTAAAATTACCTTAAAAGACTGTATCTACACTAATTTCTTCATGAGTTTCATGTTGAGAACCACTTATTCCTCAACAGTAATATCAAAAAATATTTTCAGATTGTAAGTTGGAGCAAATGTATCAATGCCATGATTATTCAAACATATAGAATTAAATTATTCATTATATACGTGTTATCCATTGGATTTAATCTTTGGTAGGTTACAGAATAATCTAACTATCATGGAAAAATCTTGATTTTTTTTTTTCTGTGAAGAATTAATACAAAAGCTTTTTTTCATGTCCAAGGTTTGACAAGAAAACATTTATTGCAATTGTGAAGTACATGTGCTGTGATCTTAGAATTATATGTCTTAATTACAAGTAATCAAACAAGAATAAGGTACCAAGCCATTGAAGTAAAATAAAGATGAAAAAATATTATGTGTACATCTGTGGGATGAATTTTAGAAAATAAAAATGAATTTTTAAATTTTTTTAAGACACTACTAAAATGAATGAATGACTGAAGTAAATCATTTTAAAAATGAAGACAATATTTATAGAAGATTATCTGTTTGTGTCCTTTTCTATTTTTGATTACTGGAAAAAAGTATTTATCTAGCTTTATTCCATAAAGGGTATAAGAGAGTTTGTATTCATTGTTTAAAATTATAAAAAAAAATCAGATTTCAAAAAGGAGTTAAAACATTTGCATCTGCTAGGAAGGATTTTTGACAATCTTTAAAATAGTAGGCTAAAAGTGTATGCTTTCAATTTCTCATTCACCTAAGCTATTAAAATTGAAATACTTTGCCATGGAAGAAGAAAAAACAAATAAAAACCCCCAAAACTACCATTCTTTCCCAAACATGAATTTAAGTGAGAATGTGCACGGTGTTGCATCTTTCTCTAAATTACAGTTTTTCTAGCTTTGTCAGCTATTAGTGCATAGTCACAACTGTTGATCTGTTAAACACTGAACAGAAATGAGAAAAGGAGCTGTAGGAATTATGTACTCCTATAGGAGCCTTTCTGACAAATATGAGGAACAAAAAACAACAGAAGGGGTTGATTTTATGCACCAGTAGTGGTAATATACATGATGCAGGAAGTAGAAAAACAATACTGTAGTAAGAAGTAATACAGGAAATGTTAAACAAAAAAGAAATTTATTCCATGATGAGAAAGAGATGCACAAAAATAAACATGTTACACAGAAAATATGGATAAAATACTAAGGCAATCACAGATGCAATGTTAAAAACCAATTACTTTTAACAAAAGATGTTATAGGCTGTTCTTCGAGAAACTGATGAGAAAAACAGTGAAATTCAACATCTATTAGGTTTAATTGATAATTTACAATTATCGAAAGGGTAAGCCATGTGAAGAGAAGTCATTTGAAACAGCAGTGGTGTATATCCAACAGTTGTAATTGTACCCTGATGGAGTAAACTAGCTTAAAGTAAGAAACCTAATTGAAGATTCTTTGATAAAGAGAGCCACTCCCTGTGTATATATTTTGTGGAAGACAAGTCAGTTAAAATAGAGCATGTGCTTTAGAGAGCAAGGAAGAGCTCACCAATCTAACCTTAATGTTTTCTCTTTTTTTTTCAACAAGAACACCTGAAGGCATGAGATAGCAAGTCTCGCTTCTATAAACAACAAAAAATATTTTCCTTACCAGACGATAATCGAATGAGACAATAATTGAAGTAAAATGGATACCTCTAATTGCTTATCTTGAAAGTTTATCTTGGTATTCAGTAACACATTTACACATACATCTCCAAGATTTTCACATATGGCTTCAGTGAATATAAACAATGAAAGTAGGTCACATTTAACCAAAGTCATGAAGCACATGTAGGTATTGTGTTAACAATGTATAACATCTAACATTATGACATCCTGTCTTCTGACACCCTCTCTGGACCAGTATCAGCATCATAGACACACTGCCAGCACAGTTTCTTCTAACATCCAGTCTGCTCACTGACAATTGTCAACAGAGACAAGATGCTGCCCACATTGCTCATGTAAGGTAAAAACAATTCTTTCAATCACACTGCTGTTGGTAGAGCCAAGAGGTGGCACGACTCCTACCTGCATCCAAAAAGTTTTTGCATGATTGACTGGTGGTCTCAATGACCCTGGACATTAAATGTCCCTGTCAGTCCAACAGAGCCATGGAATCACTTACAGTCCTGTGTTTCCTAACAGTGATCACTGTAGGGTGCATTGTTGCTCATCTTTCTTTCTACCTCAATAACTGTTGTGGTTCTAACACATTGTTGGGCTCTGTTACTGTTCAGACCATATGTTAAGTGTCAGATCTCTCTTGACAAATAACCCTTTGAAAGAGAATCTAAGTTTAGTTGTTTCTTTGGTGCATGGGTCTGGATTTCATTATAATCTCATGCATCAGATTGTAATATTTAAAATTCCCATGATGACCTGAAAAAAGTGTTCCATAATAATCTGAAAGATATGTTACAAAGGAGAATGCAGATTTGGCTAACCCTGTTTACCTGTCTTTCCCTTCTGTTTTTTCCTGAATGGTCACCTTTGTTCCTCTCAACATGAAGATTCCAATATGCAATTGCATTTTACACAAAACATCAAATAAAAAGAATGTTAATTTCTTCACTTTTCTCAACTCTGAGAATAGGAATCAAAGGGCTAAGCAATTGCAAACTGATTCTTGATGGCAACCAGATTTACAAGAGCAATCTGGCAGATGATGAGCTATGGTGTTGCTACTGTAGTTTTTTGACCACACCAAAAAGAAAATGGATATGATTTCCTGCATCTTAGCTGCCATTATTCTTTAAAATAGCACAGTTAATGTTAGAATTGTTTTATTGTTTGATTTTTTTTAAAGCATCTTTTTCTATTATTTATTCATTGTTTACCAGTCAAGCACTACAA
The DNA here is from genome assembly GCF_001715985.3 of Manacus vitellinus. NCBI lineage: Eukaryota > Metazoa > Chordata > Aves > Passeriformes > Pipridae > Manacus > Manacus vitellinus. Next base: position 3,871,389 of record NW_021939324.1, on the reverse strand, counting down.
TGTATTTTTTAAGTTATTTATAAGGAATATAATTATGATTGGAATCAAACAGCAATAATACATTTAGGAATATTGCATTTGCCCCTAGCAGTGTTGAAAATGTCTTCAGTTTCAATATGTAAAAAATAAGCCATTTTAGTAAATTTTTTTTACTACAGGTTCTCTGTATTGAAAGTGTGTCTTCTGCTTTTATTCTAGAAACATTCTGCTGAAGCAAATTCTTGACTGTTCAGTAGAATACTGTAACTTGACTTGTGACCAAAACAGTGTACTTTGTGGACATTAGAACACTTCAGATAAATCAGCCTTAAATTCAAAATGAAAATATTAATGGAAAGATAAAAATGGCAGGCACCTGATGCATTTACAATTTGGAACTTCATTTCAGAGTTATCTGCAGTCATATCATATCTTTCCTACCACAGATAATGACACAATCCTTAGCTCTGATGGGAAAAACATCTAAGTGTATACTTGACTGTTAGCATATAATCAAATACTCTTGACATCAAAAGGATTCATATCTGTTCAATCTGCTTGGGTGAACTAGGGTCCAATGAAACAACATTAAAAAAAAAAGTCTATAATATATTTGCTAGGCATATAGCCTCAATATTGAAGAAAACATCTGCATATGAAAGATTTGGTCCTTTTCTGCTTAGCATGATTTGTAACTTTATCACTGGTCAATAATGCTGCTCTGAATCAAAAAGTGATTCATGGGATGTGGCAGCTCAGTGGGACGTCCCTCTCCCACATCAGCTTAACTCATTTTTCTCTATATACTGCTTTGAAAGAGGTTCTTTCTTTACAGATCACAATTGAGCTGCTAATACTATGATTAGGACATACAAATGATCTTGTAACAGGGTTTCTGGAGTCCAAGTGGATGGACTCTCCATTTTTTAACAATCTATACTCTCTTTCATGTGTGAATGCTGTTGTAAATAAATTATGAACTAAATAAATTATAAGATTGGTTATCAGATATAGTCAGTGTCTATTCTTTTCCCTCACTGTGACCTACTTTCCTATCTATTTTATTAGATCGCTCTACCATAGTTCCTTTCTCTCATGTTTATTTACATTCTATTTGCATGGTAATTTTTTTCCTCACACAGAATATTTATTTTAAGATATGTCTAATTTTTCTGTTGAAATTATATTTAATATCTGAAGTTTTATGATACCACCAAAGGATGTTGAAAAAACATGGTTGCTTTAGCAGAATAATTCTAAAGACTTTAATAAGTCTTTAGAACAAAAAAGCACCAATAAAATATATTGTAAGGCCTATAAATTTTTGAAATCTAGAATTCATTGTGATATATCAAGTAAAAGTGGTGTAAGACCACTCATTATGTACTTAATTACTCATGATTTAATTAGGAAAGAAAAGTTTACATGTTTTAACTATGGATTCCCAATGTACTTCAAGTTAGAATGAAGAATAAAAAAATTGTTGGGCATCCTGTAGTCCAAAAAAAGGGTAAGAATAACAAAATGTAGAACTAACATTGCCAGCACCTCTACATTACAGATTTAGCTCCTTTCTGCTTATTTGTGCTTTACATCAAAGTGAGAGAAAACCAAACCTTTCTGATTCAAAGTACAGTTGTGTAAAAAATGAGCTATATCCAGTTTATACAAATTTGCAAGATAAATTATGACAGGGTAATATAGTCTCTCCAAAATTAAGAGATAATAACATCCCACAGGTTACAAACATACGATATCTGGCAATTCATCCTTACCAAATCAGTTTTCATAGAAGATGACAGAAGGAAGAGAGTTTGAGTTCCTCGTGCAGTTTTTAATGTCATGCTATATGAAGTACCTTAAACTGTTAAAGAGTGTCCAAAGAGGACCCATGAACACAGTAAAGGGCATAGAAAGGAAACTGTATGAGGAGCAGATGATGTCACTTGCCTTATTTGGCCTGGACAAAAGACTAAGAGAAGACTTCATCACAGTCTACAGACCCCTCGCAAGGGTAAGAGGAGGGGAAGGCATTGATCTCTTCTTTGTGGTGACCATTGATAGTACCCAAGGAAATAGCATGAAGCTGTGTCAGGGTAGGTTTAGGTTGGAGATTAGGAAACAGTTCTTCCCCCAGAGGGTGATTGGGCACTGGAACAGTCTCCCCAAGGAAGTGATCACAGCACCAAGCTTGACAGAGTTGGAAAAGTGTTCAGACAATGCTGTCAAGACTATTGTGTGATTCTTGGGGTTGTCTTCTGCAGGACCAGGGGTTGGACTTGTGGGATGATCCTAGTGGGTCCCTTCCAACTCAGAATATTCTATGATTCTGTGATTCTATGATATTGCAGTTCTGAAGGTGATTTTCAAATAAAAACATTTAGATAAACATAAACTACTAGTTCAAGAGAAATACTGTTTGTGTTTCTTCATTTTTCTGTATTTTATAGGAGGTTGTATATCTGCCTCTACTAAACTCTTATAAAATAAAGTACCTTTGAAATAAATGCTTTCCTCAGGAAGGAGTGGGTCTCAGGAAGGAGTAGGTATATCCAGTTGCATAGACTATGCATCTGATAGCTTGTATCCTCATTTAAGTAATGTTACCATTATTATTCAAGTATACACCAAGTCAATTTTCAGAGTACTAAAAAAGTTTTATTGTTCCAACAATGAATAACATATATACAGCCATGTTAATATTTTGTTATGAAGATGTTCTTATGGGTTAGTCAGATTGGAGTGAAAATTATTACAACTCTTCCTAAAACATAAAAGATATAAGGGGAAAAATCTCTTTTGAGAAAAAAAAAATTCTTTTTGCTTTTGCAAACACTTAGGATTCTTTTTTTTTAATAAGAACTGGGTTTACATATTCAGTCCTAGTAATCACATATGTCTTTTATTTACCTTGAACTTATAGATTTTTATCCTTAAAATTTTATAGTGCTCCAAAGAAGAAAGAAGATATTTTTAATATTTTAAATGTTGTTTAAATATCTTTTAAGATGCTAGTTCTGCATAGTGTTGACCTTATTTTAAAAGGTTCAGATGTGTTGGAGAGTTTTCGTTATCTTATAGAAAATGAACAAGTTCACAGGCTCTTTGATGTGTTCCTGTACAGCCTTCCTCAGATGCCATACAGAGGAGGCATAGTGAATGGCAATCCTATGTACCACTGCAGTACTGCAAAGCCTCCTTACTAACAGCTCATTACAGAAGGAAGTGGCGCTGCGCTGTCACCCAATGATGAGTTACTGTAACAAGCTGGAAAGAGACTGGTGTCACTACTTTATGCTTCACAACCCCAGTCCTTGAAAGGAAAGAATATAGGTAACAGTACATTGTACTGTGCCTGAAACACTCTATACTCTGCAAGGCTCTTGTGCTTGGGGTATTTTTGTTTTGTTTTGTTTTGTTTTTTTATCTTAAAGTTGTTCCATGGCTTATGTGCTTCACAGGAAAGGTAACGTCTCAATGCAGCAGTTCACAAAATTGCAGTCTCTATGTTCACAAAACAATGCATCAAAATAATTTGCATCCAATTAGATTTCATTAAAGAGTCAAGGTCTTATTAAGCTGGCTACTTCAAGATATGTACAGAACAGGATATCAGAAATCTCCATTAAGCAATAGGAGTGGTGTAATCCTTCAACTAGCTGAAATAACTCTTGAAAAATATTGAGGAGACTGAAGTGATCAGGAGTCACTTGAATTCCTCAGATTTCCATGTTTATACATGTTTTTCAAATTACTACTATTCATAATAGGCCTTTAAACAAACAAGCGGGTATTTCATCCTGTTAAAGGATGAAGGCTGAACCCATCTAAAGATTATTTTCACCTGGAGTGAAAATGCAACTCTTTTCTTCCTGATCTATTACTAACCGATTCTAGATGTCATCAAGATTTTATTAAATTGATCAAATATATTTTTAAATGATTTATCTGATTTATATTCTATTGAAATTAACAGTAAATTTTTCTTTGGTCATGGAAATAAGGTCAGATCAAGAGAACAGGCTACAATTTCATTATTTTCTTTTAATAGTCTTCCAACTTCTTATAATGGTTTTCATCTTCCAGCTTTATATAATTACTCTCATCTTCCTTTAGTGGTTTAATAAATGAAATTAAACTCCATTGTTTCCATCAGTTCATTATTTTCATGGATTAACCAAAGGGTTTAGAATTGCTTTAAGTTCTCTAAAAAGCAGAATTCAGAAGTGATGAACAACTTGCCACATCACATGATAAAGAGAAACTTGCTTAAGTACTGTAGGGGGTCTGTCTTTAAAGAGCTGTTCTTCCACTGCAGTACTATCCTGGCTACACTGCTTATTTGGGTCATCATTATAAAGGTTGGTGCCTCCTGGATATGATAATTATTGAATTTTAATGACAAGTTTAAGGTAAAGTATACTGATACATCTCATTTTCTTAGTCTCTTTGAGATCCTAATTGTGTCTACACAAAAGTTCCATACTTATAAGTACTTTGTTGGTTAGGTTCACAAATATTTGGGCAGCACAAAGGTGAGAAAAACATAACTCACAAGTTTTATGAGAATTGTGAAAACCTTTTATTATATATGAGTCATCTGTCTACAATGAAGTGATAGTAACCAACAGAAAGAATCCAGGGATTTCGGGATGATAATGGCATGCTATTGCTTTCAGTCCCTGGCTCTTACTACAGTATCTTTTGTACTGCAGACAATTCCTAATTCCATTTTCTGGAATGCTTACTTTTTCTGCTCCTAAGGTCTACTAGTCTACTACATTAAGCACAAATACTTGTATAAGAACTCACCTTGTCTTTCAACACCAAAATTAATCCACAGCAATATGAAAGGTGACCACACGCTTCTTCTATATAGCAAAAAGATCTGTGGTTATATCTTACTTCAAATGGGGAGAGAATTTTTTTTACTTCTCATTTTTGTTTTGAAATGATTTCTAGCTACTTCACTAGTGTACATGCAGGAGGAAAAGCGTACAAAACTGTGGCAACCTGTTTTAATAGCAGGACCATTCTTTGGTAGCCCATCATGTACATGAGCAAATTATACACTGTAATCTCTTTTGTTTCCTCCTTCTCCATTTCCATTTTAACATATAAGAGTTTGTTTGCTTTTATCTTTGTCTTCTTTTTGCTTCTGTTTCTACATCCTGTCCACTATTACTCTTTTTCACCATTAAGGAACTAACACTGGAAAGTTCATACACATCCAAATGAATTGCCACTATTGATCTGCATTGAAAAGTTCCTATATAACGTCACCTCAGTGATCGCTGTAGTCCCACAGTAATAACCAGCTCCATTTCCTGAGGAAACATTTTTATACTTATTGGCAGATAGAAGCTTTAAATACAATGCTTTACAGACTGGGATGCTCTTCTGTGATGCCTTTAGAACACATAGCTGGCTGAAAAACTTACAAGCTGTATTCCAAGATTTGCAATGCAAACTGCTGTGTTAATAACCTGGAATTCTTAAAGTTTTCTAGTAATCTTACTCTTTAAGTAATCCTAATGTTCTAAATTCAAAGGGGATTATACTTGCCTATTACCTGCTTTTCCATATTATATTGGGGCAATAAGAGAAGACTACTGAAAAACTAATCCTCCATGTTACTGTACACCTAATCATGGCAAGCATGCTTGATGACTATTGCTAAGAGTTACTAAGAACGGATACAAATAATACTGGGTGGAGGACTAAGTGATTAGAAGTAAAGGAAAGGACAAAAGAAGTAAAAAATCACTGCTAAGGATATTCTCTGGGTTCCAGTTGCTCAACTATAATTAAATAAAAGAAACAAGATGAGGTAAAATGATTACCACAATGTGGAGAGACAGGAAACTTGAGAATCAGAGTACTGAGAGCTCTCAATTTATTGACAGATGTAGGTCCTGTGAAATGTGTCTGACTAAAGGAACAGTACATTTGTCTTCTACTTAATAAATAGATATTCTAAGACAGGCTGGTTGACCTAAAGGGCTAAATGTTGCATAATAGTCAAGAACATAGGACATCATCACAATAATTAAACCCTTTCCCAAAAGAGGGAGAACAACTCCAGAACAGCTTTATACATTGCCAATAGCAATAAGCAAGTAATAAAATCTCACATCATAAATTCTGAGTTCTTCTCAATTATCTTGGTTCAAACAATTGCAGTGCAACCTGCAGTACAGGCTGGTGAACTCGTGTATTGATTACAGCCCTATGGTGCCATGTAGTGTCAATAAGATTTATAGTTACTACCTGGAGATGACAAAATTATTCACAGCAGTTTCTACAAGAAGTTTCATTTCCTTCTTTCACTTCATGAGAATGAGATATTTGCAATTTCCTTGTAAGTATTTGTTACATAAACTTCTGACTGTGCTCCTTTCAAGATGTTTAGAAGTGGAGATAACAGTGTGTTTAACTAATTTTCCCCAGTAAATTATGTGTATCTGAGTTTCATACTATGAAAGGCCACTGAGAGATAGTTGCTTAGAGTTTAAAAACACACAGGTAAGCATTCATAAAGCCATGATCACCCTGACAGGTTTTTTTTTTTCCTGACTCAATATACTTCACCCTTAGAGCCAGAATTTAGACTGAAATAGTAAATTATATGTTTACACTTCACATAATCAGACTAAAATATTTTCTTGAAGCAAAGGCTATTATAAAATTTACATAACTGTTAGCCTGGAAATTAAACAGAATTTCTTTATTAGGGATACTCTTAAGAAGTTCTGTTTTTTGTTCTAATTCTCTAAATAAAGTAAATGTTGGGAATTCTGCTACTTAACAAATCTTTATTTTAATGATTTTTGGACTTAACCTCCCCGTTTTAAATTGATTGAAAATGTCTTTATTTCTAGTAACTAATCAAATTAAAAAAAATAAAAAACTCAAGAGAAAGTCATCTGAATGCATTTTTTTTTACAAAACTACAAGAAACTTCCTACAGAAGATATATGGCTCTGTTTTGCATACAACACTTTTCCCAGAGTTCTATTGCCAACTTTGTTTAATTATTGCTTGGCAGTGATAGATGCCAGCTGTTACATGCCTTTCCAACACATGCATTGAACTCAGCATATACAGACCTTATTATTTTTTGTCAGGCAAATGAACAAATAATTTGCAAAATGTTTTTCAAAAGTAATTTTTAAAGTAATTTTAACAAGAAAAATGGATAATGTTGAAGAATCATTTTAATTGCCTCATCAAGGAAAAAAAATGAAATTTGGAGCTGTAAAGAAAACAGACTTCAAAAACTTGTATTTTTACTAGTTGTACATGTGACTTGCATAAAGTGTACGTCATTTCTCAACATTATTAATACAGCATCTCTCACTAATTCACCATGCAAAATGAGTTGAAAGTGGTTCTATGATCTAATGACCAGGTTTTCGTTTCCTTCTTAGTTAAACATATTCCCAGAGTTTATTTGGTTTCTGAAGATTCCCGAGCTTCTGTCAGTATTAGGATTTTATCAACCAGATCTACATTCAAGTCTTCTGTTTTGTTGTATTTTGTGTTGTTAGTAGAAAAGTAGGTTGGATACCTTAGAAATCTGTGTTAAGGGGTTCCCCAACAATGTGTATTACACACAGCACTGTTGTTAAGGGGATACTTATGGGCTTCTAAGTCAATAACTGAATCCAGGCTCCATATGCCAAATATAACCCTGCACCAGCTGGTTGAAAAGCTGTTTCTCTCCATCTCAGCGAGAGCTCTGGGTAAAATATTCATGACTTGAAAAGAGGCCCTGGAAATATTACTTTTATAAATGGAAAGAAAAATTAATTCTATGTTTAAAGCACAAAAGAATCCCTGTATCTTTATGTTCTCCTTTTCCTCACACTAGCTCTGTTCAAATAGTCATTCCATAGCTTTATGATACTCCTGGCACTTGTCTAGAAACAATCTTCTTTTTCCTCACAGTTTATGAAATAAACACCTGTGTGGAAGTCAAATATTTTGATCAGAATACAAAAAGCTAGTATTAGGTAGGGTGAATCGCTAAAGGTTCTTACAGTATTCAGATCTGCAGACACTTCATTATGAATGTTTAATCTACTAGACCCTGGAGGACAAAAAAGTATTTGTGTACGTGTTTGTGTGCGTGTGTCTGTTTCGAGTTCTCAGTTGCTCAAACAGTAATACATTGGCCAACGCCAAATATTACTTCACAAAGAGGCAGTTCTGTTTTGTATTCAGAGTCAGTTGCTTATCTGACCAGTGAAAACATAAAGTCACTGTAAGGTTTTGATTTATTATAATGCTACCTTTTCCTGATTGCTGTTTAGAAGAGCACCTCATTACTTGAACAGAGCATGGGAAGTGAATAAAAGCTTTCATAATATATCTCTAACCAGAAATACTGCAAGGTCACATTACATAGGAACTGGAGGAGCAGGAGGAAGGCAATTCAGATAACCTTAACTGAAGAAAATAACTTTAAACATCAAGAGTGAGATAAACCCCCAAAATTTTGATGTACATATGTGTTTTCCTCATGTATCTTCTTTTTTTTTTTTTTTAATACTTTTCTTTGTTAAAAAAAAAAAGTCATGAAAAAGAAAAAGATTTTGGGGGGGACAAAATAGTTTAAGTTCTGAAAACTGTTTATTCTCTCAAGAGTCCTAATTTTTATGCAACTTCTAAATTCTCTCAATTCTCAAAGGAAAATAATTTTTTCTAACTAGATACTAAAAAACATCTGTTCTGTTGTATTGTAGTATCATCAAAGATTTGCATATAGTAAAAGAACAGGAAAAAAAACAAAGAAAAAAACCCCAAAAAGTCCTGAATATCACATACAAAGAAATTGTCTCAGTATTTTTCCACAAATGAATGTTTTTCTTTCACCTTTTAAGGGATAAATGTTTTAGGTCCAAGTATCACTACTACTAGGTCTCATTTCACTTAGTTGCATACAACATAGTTATAGACCAATATGAAATTATTTCTATTGTGGATCTTTGAGATACAATCTTAGACATGTTTTAAACTATAAAACTATTAAAGGCCCAATTTGCCTACCACAAAGTACAAAGAATTCTATGGCAGAAATAGTATTCTTCACTAAACACAAATATCCTACAATTACCTTTTACCTTGTGATGCAATGCTTTGTTTTCAGTCGCAAAAGCAATGCTGTGGTCCACCACCCCTTTTCACACCCTATAGAGTCACCCTGCACACAGGATTGCAACCTTAAATAATAACCAACTGTCATTCCTCATGTTGTGAATGCAAGCAGTTCTAATTTAACCTGGAGCCCCTATGGTAGCTGTGACAGATGAATACAGAGCTTGTTCCTTCCAAGTAACAGGGTGTTGCTTCTTTGTCCAAACTGAACTCTCTTGCAGGTGTTTTCTAACTGTTTTCAGTTTAAAAGAAGCAATGTGGCTAAGATTTGCTTTTCACATCCCATAGATGTAATGTTCTGATTTTTGATTGAAATAAATAAAATTTCTGTAAATGAAGATTTGTAGCTGTCAGTTCTGAGGCACTGGTAGTGAGCAACTGTGGGCAATAACTTCTTCATTTGGCATATCTGCAACCAGAGAGGATATATGCTGACAGCCTGGCTCATCTAAAATAACACACGGGAATCTCAAGAAGCCAAAGTGGTGGAATTTGACCAGACGGAAGGGTGCAAGCTCCCTGTAAGCTTACAGAGCCCATTACTGAAATAAAGTTCTCTTGCCAAAATGAAACTTCATTCTAAATTAGAAATGAAGGAAAATGGGTGGATGTGGCAAAAAAAGAGGGAATCACAAACCAACAGTAAACAAACAATGAATTAACATAGTAAATGGTGGCCGCAAGAGGTCTAAGTACTGTACAGTGTTCTCAGAAAGGAATTTAATCTAGGATTTAAATTTCCATTGCAGATTGAAATTCCTTAGATGGCGTGCCCTAATTAATTGTGGATTCAGGCCCTCTTATTTATATATTTGTCTGCACTGATAGTAGCTTTGTCCTTGCAATAAAAGTTGGTCATATGATAAAGAATGAGGAATTAGTTGAAATAATAAAGGCAATAGGGTTGTGCAAAGCACCCGTAACAATCAGATTCATCTGTCTAAAAGCAGATAAGATTCAACGTGTCAGATCAGAATCAATGTGATTAGCAATGACCATTAACTTCAATCTTCCTCAATCTGTGACCCACACTATGAAAATGTAGTCTTGAAAATTATTAACTTAATCTTGCCTCTGTATCATTTAATACTAGAATGTAACACTTTTGTGCTCCTATAGCATTGCCTCAGTAAGCTTTTGCTGCATGCTTCCACACTGACAGAGGATTCTCTTTGTGAGCCTTTGAGTGAAAGCCTGCCAGGCTGAAATTATTTAGCCAAAACAAAGCATATTGCCTGGAAAAAAGTAGGAATTTCAACTGGCATCTATGCATCACCAGAAACAAACAAACAAATAGAATAACCCATACCTTTTATTTTGCCATTTGACTCCAATCATTTGGATTTGAAAATGCTTCAAAAGCTTATTCCTGATATCAATATCTTTGTGACATAGAACCAAAATGAATTGTCAGGCTTCATTCAAGGAGTTCTGTCCTGAAAAGTAGACATTGGATGAGAGCTTAAATGCCCTAGCTTCAAGTCAATGGCTTTTTTTCTTAGAAGATGGTTCATCTTTCTATAAAGTATGAGAGGAATATGAAAAAGGTTGATTCTGGATCACGTCAATATTGAAAAGAAAGAGAAAATGTCACTTGAGGAGATTTTTACTGGAAGTTTAATTTAACATGTTGTGGCTTTAAATACTACGAAGTCCAGGCTCACCACCAAAATTAACAGAAACAGTAGCTGCTAAAATTTCAAATTTAGTTCTGTTTTTCCTGCTTTCACATTTCTTTTTCTTCACCTTCATTGGAGAAATTAAAAAAAATAAAATTATAAATACAAATAATAAATGAGAGACAAAGAAAGGATTTTCAAATGATATCAAGATAGAAGTTCTATATGAATTCTCATCATCACACATATATAGACAAAAACAATAAAATTAAGAATTTTTTTGGATAAAAATACTTTCAAAAATAACAAGCAAAGAGAATTATGAAGTTTCAAATTTGCTATAAAGCTATTTTAGATGGTGCTTATAAAATATTAAGTCTATTGGTATATTATATCCATATCTACTCTACAGGGCAGAAATACACAAAAAGATATGTAATTATGATGCATATATAAAGAAATAAGGAAAACTAGTATGCTTTTCAAATAATCACAGAATGGATTAGGTCGGAAGGAATTGTTGGAGGTCATCTGGTCCAACATCCCTGCTCAAGCAGGATTCTTTAGAGCATATTAAAGGAAGTTGTGTTCAGTTGGCTTTTGAGTATCTCCAAAGAAGTAAACTCCAGAGCCTTTCTGGGCAACCTATAAATTTCTATGAGAACTGTAAACTTAAGAATGATCTCAACAATCAAGGTAAATCTAATGGATTTTTAGTATTGTTCCTTGAAGATAAAACTATTTCACAGAAAATCTTGCTGAAATATGAAATAACTTTCATATGGAAAAGCAAGTTTACAAGAAAACTGATAGTGAATATGTATGAAATACTATGGTGTAAATTTCTAAAATAACAGTCCTGAAAACTTTATGTACTTCTCCTTAAAAAATAAATGGTTCTATTATGCAGAGATATCTAGGGTAAAGGATTATGTCTGCAAGTCTGCTTTCCTAGCAATATTTCTAGGTAAAACTGACAAGATAAAAACAGAAGAAAAACAAATAAAAAAACCCATAAAAACCCCCACACTAAAATAAAAGAATAAAAGACAATAAAATTATGAAAAGTAAAGGAAGAATAAAGAACTGTATTGAAAAATATACAGAGATAAAATTTTACTATTTTACATTGAGGTTTAAAATTAGAAATCAAATATTCAGCCAATAACTGAAAGATTACTCACTTTCTGAGACCATTAAGCAGCAGTGTACCCCAGGGGTCAGAAATGTGTCCAGTGTTTAACATCCTCATTAAACATCTGGGGTCCTCCAGGCTGAAATGCAGCTTTGCAGAATAGGACTTTCTGGAGGTTCTCTCTGAACTTCAGAAAACTCTCGTTCACTGTAAGCATGACTAAGCTGTGGTACAGTCTGCCTTGAAGTGGTGGTGTCTTCATCCTTGGAGATGTTCAAAAGCTGTCTGAACATGGTCCTAGACAATTGACTCTAGGTGGCTGTGCTTGACTGGGGGGTTTGGTCCAGATGATCTCCAGAGGTCCCTGCTAATCTAGATATAACCACCCTATATTATTCATATAAATAAAATAAAATAAACAATTATAAATATACTTTACAAAACGATTATTTGATGTGATTTTCAGAAATTACTTAAGTAGGTGCCAAGCTTTGAGTATTTAGCTATACAGTGTGTTTGAAAATTAACAATATTTTGAAGACATAGTCACATTTGTATTCCAAAATTTTCTTCTGAAAACGGGGTTTGTTTTTAAGAAATTGTTTTCTGTTGGCCTAATAAAACTGTTATGTTACAGGCTAATGTGAAAAAATTAAACTTCAAAATGACGGGTGATCTGTTTTATTGAGGGAGTACAGTCACTGTTCAGTCTTCCCTTTTCAAACAAATCAAAACATCACTTTCAGTACTTAGATAACATTATAAACATATAAAACCCACATGAAAGATTGAAAGATTTCTAGAAGTCAGCAATAGGAGCATTATCCAAGCAAATAGTCGCACACATTACATCAGAGCATGGAGATAATGCACCATAAGACTTAAATCTGCAGAGATAGATTCCAGGATATGTGGTTGGTGCAATAATAATTCTGTGGTTTTTAGGTTAACTTTCTTATGTTGAAGGGATACAAATCTCTGTGGTGGCTTTGCCGCAGCTGGTAGGTAAGATCCCATCTGTATCACACTCACTTCCCTGTATCTGGATGGGGGATAGAATCAGAAAGGCAAAAGTGAAAAAACTTATGGTCTAACAAAAAGGCAATTCAGTAAGTGAAATGAGTGATGAACACCTAACTTGGCCTACAGTCCCCCTCCCAATTTTATCGGTTTTATTTCTGAACCCAATCTCACATGGTACAGAATACTCCTTTTGTTAACTCAGGTTAGTTGTCCCCGCTGCATCCCCTCCCAGACTACTTGATAACCAAACAGAATGAGAAACATTGTGAAAGCACTGTTCAGCAACAGCTGAAAACATGGAATTGTTATCAATAGTTTTGGTCACAAAAACAAAACACAACACCATGCCAACATCAGAAAAATGGAGAAAAGTAACTGTCCCAGACAAACTGCAACTGCTATGCTGTCTGGTACACTTCTTGTAGCAATCAGTAAGTAGAGACATCTATCATCTCAAGAGAAGGAAAAGAGGGGAAGGAGGAAAGGGAAGCAGAAGAGAAAAAACAAACTAACTAACTAACTAAAAATAAACAAAAAGAGAAAAGGAAAAAACTGAGGGGAAAAAAAGGGGGAGGGAGGAAATGGAAAAAGGGAGAAAGGGAAATGAAAAAGGAAAGGGGAGGAGAAAGTGAAAGAGAAAAGGAAAGGGAAAGGAAAACCATCCGTAACTCCAATAATTGTTTGAAAAAAATAGGTAAGTAAGTACTTTTTAAAACTGGAACCAGAAAGAGGCTGCGATCCGTTTTCTTAAGCAGTTTAAATTGTGCACTAGTTAACCTTTAAAAAGATATGGCCATTTTAACGTTGGAGTTATTTTCTTACTCTTTTTATTGCTACTATTTCAGTAAACATACTTGCAAATTTCCTTTAAAGAATAGGTTGTGATGCTCCAGAACAATAAACTAACTACATCCTATTATATACTATTATTGCATAGACTAAGGTGGGACCAAGCATTACAGTACAAATTTATTGCAAGTATAATCTTGACTAAAGAAGCGCCACAAACAAGCTGCTACATTTATCTCTATTTTTAAGAGGAATACTTTTCAAGATACATCTTCTGCGACTTGAAATTTTGTAGACAACTTTGATCCTCTGTATTTTGAAGTTTTCCTTTTATATGTTTTCTCTGGGATTTCAAACTACTTTGTTAGTCATTTGTCTGCTGCACATTTTCTTCAGCGTGTTGCTAGTCAGTTTGTCTGACCAAAGTCCTCATGGCATTTTATTTTTTCCTTTCACTGTGGTTTTTTCATGTTCCAGAATTTCAAATCCAACATGACCTTTACTGTCAGGAAGAGATGGTGTTATTACAAGGCACCCTCTGGGTGTTCCCTTGTTGAGGTTTGGAAGAGCACTGACAGTATGCCCTAACAACACTGGGGAAAAACATGCCCAGCTTTCCTGACTGTAGAAGTCTGACATCAGTATGTTCAAGAAAAGCAAAGAGTTATAGTCCTATTGCAAACTACAGTGATCAAGAGCAGGGCTGACCCCCTAGTGACACCCCTTATATACTCTTTTTTTTTTCCCCAATTCTTCAACTTTACTACTCTCATCACTTCCTAGATAAATATACCACACTGGTTATTCTTACTTCATCAGCTGACTTGATACCTTTTTTTTTGAACTTAAGAGTTGCCTTGGTAATCTCTGTTTAGCTAGCAAACCACTAAGTTCTTGCCCTCCTTCTTGTGAAATCATGCCGTTAGCTTCTTAGTAAAACTAGATGGCTCAGATTAGCTGTCTGCTGTGATATCAGGAGCATGTCTGCGATATCAGGAGCATCTGGCAGCTTCTCATGTTACTATGTAACTGGACTAGACGTACAATAGGGACAGACCATTTTTTTTTAATTATTATTTAATAGCTGTGACAAAGTCTCTGATACTGTGTTCCAGAGCCAGAAGCAGCTACTGAACAATTACCTGCCATAGTTTAACTGCAGCTGCAACTAAGCACAATGCAGATGCTCACTTATCCCCCTGCCCCCTCTGATTTCAGTGTCATCTCATCTCTTTCTCACGATTCTGCTTCTACCAGAGTTGACAGGGATAAAATGCCTAAAATGCCTCAGGCCATTCAGAAATAGTTCCTAAGAAAGTCAGTGACTCTGTATGTTTAATAAGAATTTACACTATTTTTGTCAAGAGTGGATTAAATTGCAAATTATTTAGAGCAGGATTCTCTTGTTGAAGGGATACCTTTTCTTAGAGAGGTGAATCAGAGCTGTGCTCACTTGCCTTTTGTTGTTCAGAATTAGAGAACAAGGTACAGAAGAATATGCAATTGAGGAAAACAAACAAACTAACAGATTTTTTCAGGCTACTGGTGTTAAGCTCAGTAATGACCTCACAACACTGAAGCAAGCTCTGCAGCTGTCTTAAATGCTATCAATGATGGGAACACCAGGAAGGATAGTGAGAAATAATTCATCTATAACATTAGTATCTCTCTCTGGGACAGCTAGAATAACACAAAAAGGAAATGTTAATCTGTTACTTTGGGGGCTATACAGCATCCTGATTTGCACTACCTCAGCTGTTATGTCTTGAAAGAGTACAAATTTATGTCTGCTTGCAGCTACGTCTATAGAATGATCTTAAAGTCTCTGTTAGGGAATAGTCAATTACAAAAATTTTTTTAATAAACATTAATCCACAGTGATTTTTTTATGTGGGTAAAAATGATATGCTAAGGGCAGAAAACAAACGAGAAAATTATTTTAAAATAATCACAGAATCACAGAATGGGTAATGTTGAAAGGGAACACAGTGGGTCATCTCATCCAACCTCCCTGTTCAAGCAGGGTCATCCTAGAGCACATCACACAAGATTGTGACCAGATCGTTCTTGAACATCTCTGTGAGGGAAATTCCACAACCTCTCTGGACAATCTGTTCCAGTGCATGGTCACTGCACAGTAAAGAAGTTCTTCCTCATATTTAGGTGGAATTTCTTATGCATCAGTTTCTACCCATTGCGTCTTGACCTGTTGCTCAGCATCACTAAGAAAAGCCTGGCTCCACCCCCTTGATACCCTCCCTTCACATACACAGTAGTTGAAGCATTTACAAAAAAACATGCGGAAGTTGATGTTCAGCAGGTTCTTGAAAGATAACACAAATCATATTTGAGATTCTAGTAACTGTAAAAATTTACTCCATTTAACTGTATAGAGAAAATAATGAAAAAAAACCATGTCCAAACAGTATTGGAGGGTAACAGTAGAGATGATCTTTCCTTCTGGAATTTTAGAACACAAGAAGGAAGCAATTATTAATTGAAATGCTTGTTTGCTATTTCTTCCAAGAAATAACACTGTTATAATAATTTTTTAAAATTAGTTTGTTGAAGTATCCCTGGAAAAACATAGCTCCTAATAAACCAGCAATTCATTTACAGTAATAAAATAGCAGAAGAATACATCAAGGAGGTTTTACAAGACATGGAGTTACTGACTAACACCTTAAGTTAGAATATGTCAAGTTACTGATGCACAAGAAGTAATTAGCTTGTGTCCTATATAGCATTGTGGGTAAGCCAGAGTCAGACAGTCCTGACATAATTATTCTTGGATTAGCATTTCACACAACATTGAAATCTTTGTCCAAACTGATAGCATGGAATATATGTGGCAGTTTCTGGTAGTGTCACTGTCTCCCATCTGAGTGAGAAAATCAACTTATGGTGCTCACAGGGGGATAAAGAGCATCAATATCATCCTGACCTTCTACTCTTCTGTCAGTGGTAATTTGGATTCCCTATGTCCTTGAACTATGACCAGAATGATATCTTCTATATCTTGGTGACAGTTCACTGGCAATAGCCGATGATGAACATTAGCTTGGATCAAGACATGCAAATGCTTTTGGTTTTAAAGAGGCTGGCATGACTCTTTTTCAAGGATAAAGCAATGCATCAACATCCTGGTGTAATCAATATTGAACCAAATTTTACTTCAAAGTTTTTCAAGTAAATACAAGAATTAGCCCCATACTACTTAGTGGCCAGTAAATTTACTGCATGAGCCCTCCTGATAGTTTGCTTAGAAGATAAATATCTCCTGCTGTTTCCAGCGATGTTGCGGTATTTTCAGATTGTCTTATCGTGACTTCAGATTGTCTTTTCAAGAAAACTGATGAAGCAGTCTCCACTAAACTAAATTAAATTAAATTAAACTAAACTAAACATATTACATGCCAGCTAAGATGGGTGAGAAGTCAACAAAATTTTAACAAAAGTGAAATCCTCCTTTCTTCCCTTACATCCCCAAAGAACATAACACTACATTAACTACTTATGATAATAATCTCGAGCAACATGCTGGTGTCTTTGTCACCCCAGCAAGAAGATGCCCAGGCTAGTCAAGTACAACCAGATAGGGTTTCTCCAGTTAGGCTTTTATTGTGAGTAAAAAGAACAGGATTTTTCCTTGCAGTTTATCAGCTCGGTTACCTTTCGTTTCCACTTCCTGTACTGAAAGTGCTGACTCAGGATCACTGCAGTGAACTACAGTGCAAATCTCACTGCTGTTATGCTGAGAGGCTGACATAATATTGCATATATATCTTTTATGCTTACTAATAGAATACACTATGACTATTTCAGTAGAATTGATTTGTAGCAGAACTTAATAAATACAGGGACCTTTCCTATCCATTCACAGTCATAGAGAAATTGTGTGTACTGGGAGGTGACTGCATGTCTTAATAAATAACCTTATAAAAGTTAAAAGTCAGCATTTACTGTAGTGGCTAAAATAAAATCTTGCTAGTGTAGTGTTGCAGTGTTGTAAGGTTAACTGTGTTCTTTCCAATGTGAGCTAAAATTAGACTCTTAGTTTTATGTTGGCAGAAGAGCTGAGCAATCTATGGATAACTTTAAGGCATTTTACACAGTCTACTGGCTGCAGTATGTACTAGAGTCAGAGTTTATTCAAGAACTGGCATGTTGTTTTTCTGAAGCATTCAATTTCATGGGTGGCAGATCACATTGCAAAGCGATGGTTATGACACTTCACCATCTTGCATTGTGATATGTCAGCATATGGTAGAAAGCTGCATTTCATCCCATGAATTGTTATAATGCTTCCTGAAACATAACATGAAGGGAAGCTTTGTGGCAGATCACTTATCCATTAAGTGCTGGTATCTGATCTGTAATCAAACAGGAAGACAAGAGGAGACAGTACCATGGTTCATCAAGTAGTATAATTATTTCTGAATAGCCAGACACACTTCTGGAATCAATGAAGTATTTCTCTTTTTCTTTCCTCGACTTTCATGTATGACTGTGGGTATCAAAAATGACAGCTGATGGAACAAATACTTCTATTTATGTTTTTTATAGTATTAATATAATTAGTAGCATCAGTCACAATAACCAGGCACATCATGCAGCAATGACACTCCTGCCATTAAGCAACTGTAATGCAGAAGCAAAAAGTCCCATGAAGAACACTGTTTCCAAAGGTAGATGAAAGCATTTGGTTAAATCTATGTATGTATGCAAGTTTCTGGGACAGACTGCTTTAATATGTGTGAGTGTCAAATATTGTGAACAACTTCCCCATGATTCAACTATATTTTATGACTGCTGTATTTCCTGACATCCGTATTGTTTTTATTTATAGCTATGTACATATATGTATGTATGAAGAGGTAAAAGATAGATATATGTGTATATGTATATATATATATATATATATATATATGCCTGTAATATAGTATAATATAAATTACCTATATAGCCTTAATCTTCCTTTTTGGGTTGTTTTGGGGATGACTTGTAATTGCCAGAGTTAGATGAAGACTAGATTTTTCTGTTCTTCCTTGGGTAGTGGAATAATTATCCCAGAGATGGTCCAATTTAAGGCAATTCAATTACCCAGGAGACGAAGCAGCCACAAACCTCTAGTAAGCATACATGTAGCAAGACAATGCAATCACACATGACTATTGGATTAATACTATTTCTATAAGCCCTATTAATTGTTTGTATTATTAAAACACACAGGCTATGTTGGAAATGCTTAATAATAATGAGTCACTCTGGTTAGGACCTCAGGAAGTGAGCAGACACAAACAACAAAGAACGAAAGAAAAGAAATAAAATCAAAAAAAGAACTCACAAAAATAGTAGTACTCTCCTCATTTTACAGACCTGTGTCTGCACTCACAAATTCTATATGTGGCAAAGAGAGGATTTCACTTCAGTCTTCTGAACCTTGTCTGCAAATATACCACTTCTTGTGATGGGCAAGAAGATTGCATACCTTTCTGCAACCAGTTCATATATAAGCTGTTACCAACATTATGTCATTACAAGCTGATAATTCCTTAGTGATCTATGTTAAATTTCTTGTTGGAGAGTTCTATGTAGGCATGCCCAGAAAACAAAAGCATCATTGTTATCTCCAGTTGACTCCCTTTTTTTGTTTGTTTTTTGCTCAGATTTAGTCCAAGATTTGACTGAACCTTGGAATTCTTCTCAGAAAAAAAATTACTGACACTAGGTTATCCAGAAGGTATGGTGGTGATGCAGTGGAGATTCTCGTTGCTTCTGACTGAAGTGTTAAGTTAGTGCTTTCTGACAGCTCTAAAAACATTTAGAAAAAAACTCTTTTACAAATAATATTCTACCACCTAAAGGCATCTAAAATGATACTAAGAGGCATTCAGGCATGATGAAACTATGGACACTTAACCTTCTCTGCCAAAGCTTTGCAGAGTTGAGTTCTGCCACCTTTTGACATGAAGTGTGAAAATACAAAACATGAAATGCTTAGTTGAAATTGGATATTGTCAATGTATAAATATTTGACAACATGCTGTGGATTAATGACTGTTCATGCACTTTTTGCTCTTTTTGGCAGTTATCAGCAAAATACTGCAACAACTTTGAAGGAAAGTAGGCATTGTGTATTCTTTGACAAAATGTCACCAGTCTTAAAGTATAAAGCAATTCAATAAATCAAATCTGCAAGGATAATTTGGACTTTGATTGGACTATAGACTAAGAGATTTGGATTTTTTAAATATTAGGAAAAAATAGTAGTTGGTTTCCCCTCTGTCCATGCATTCTGATCCCTTCAGTCCTGGAAAAAAATGGATGTATGACATCAATTTACATGAGGATCAGTGAGTCAGAAAAAGATAGTAAAAAATCTCATGCTGTTCCTCCAGGTTGTTCCCACTGGGCTCCTAAAAGCTGGTAAGCTGCAGATGACTGTTTAACAGGCAGGAAGAAAGTTAAACACTCTGGCGAGTCCCTCTAGAGGCAAAGACCCCCACCTTGGTGGTCAGGACAGGAGACAATGAAACATGCCTGTAAAGACTTAAGAGTCAATCTATGACAATTTTATTTTTCTCCAGGATTATTTATTTTTTATTCAGTGACTACAATTGAAGAATAATGAACCAGAAAATTCCCAGGTAGGCTATATTACTGCCTTGTCCCTATTTTGTTCAAACTATAAGGCTGTTCTTGGTGGTTTGTGGAGTAAAACATATTTCATTAATGCATGCTATTCCCAAGGCAAATTATATGCTATAAAAGATACTATGAGAAAAAGTTGCATATTTGTATAAATATTTGAAGATGTTATGTTGGTATCACACAATCCTCAGGTAAGATCCTGTCTGCCTCACCAAGTGGTCAGCATGAGGTAAAAGAAACAACAAGTGTGAAAGGTGGAGGTCCAAAATGGTCTACTGTATGATGTGGTGCCAGCAATTCAATGAAAGAGAAGGGAGAGTAAAGGGAAAGTTGTAAATGAACTAACTTCCTGACTAAGAAAGACAGTCCTCAATCCAAGTTATTGTTTGGGATCTTTGATTTCAGTATCAGCATCTGTTACTGGCTCTTTAAAAAAAACCTGACCTATGCCCATGAAAATGTTTGAGATTTTAGTGATCTTTATTTTGCTACAGAAAGGACTTCCAGGGAAGGAATAAAATTTAGGGACTCAACTGCATGCTGAAATCCTAGCTATTTTCTGTAGGATGAATATCACTGCAGTCATAGGATGGCAATATTGGAAGAGAAAGTGGTTTTCAATCACTTTACTAGTAGTGTGATGTAAAGAAATCTCATGTACTTTACCATTGTCCTAATAAAACATTAAATTCTAGGTATTCTAAGAATTCTGTAGGGAAAACAAAAATCACTGCTGTCTTGTTTATAAAACACGACCTTACTACTGAAGAAAATTTTCTCATTTTTCCTAACAAGTTGTGGTAGTTTGGTCTGGGCCTTCCTTGGTGACCAGTTTGTAACCAAGGAAGGGTCCAGATTTACCCAGTATTCCCTACGATTTTTAATTAAGGCAGGCTATAAGAAGAAAGGAGGAGAGGCCTTCGCTCTCTTTCCTTCCGGCGGCTTGGAGGTGCAGGTTCCCTGCTGTTGAGTCTGTCGTGTTGGGGAGCGAGGCCTGGTTGGGCCTTGTCGACCTTGGGAGACGGAGGTTGCCGGCGATCGTTCCAGCGTGACTCTCCGTTGTCCCAAGGAGAGTAGTGAGATATTTCTTTGCTAACTTTTTTTAGTTGCTAGATATCGGGCTACTAATCAGGATATATATATATATATTATTTTGGGTTTATTCCTTTTCCCTTCCCCCTTCCCTTTCCCTTGTGAAATTGTATATATTTCAATTGTATATAACTGTAACATAAGTGTAAGTATATTTATATATATATATATATATTGCTTTAGCTCTCTCTCTCATTTGAGTTTTTCTTGGTTGTTTTTCTCCCTCTTCTCCCTGAGGTCTGGGGGGGGGGAGACTTCTTGTGGTAAGGTTTGGAGACTTGGCAGAGAGCCAGCTTCAAACCATATCACCAGTATACATCATCAGAGATGAAAGAAGAACCAGTCCTTGTAACTATAGCTGCATTTTTTTGGTTGTTGGTTGGTTGGTTTGGTTTGGTTGTTGTTTAATTCAAAAAACAAAACAAAAAAAAAATCTTCTGTTTTCCTAAACTTCTCACACAATTGCACATTGACTGCTTCCTTCTCAATTCCATTCTTAGGTTCTGTGAAGTGCCTGCAGCATTTTTTTCCCTTAATCTTAGCCATGAATAATAAAAAGGAGAATCAATCCAGTGTTCCCAAGAAATATCTGTGAAAGATATGACCTTTTTGTGTTGTCATTTAGGCCAGTCAAAACACTTCTCCTAATTTCCATGAGAGGAAATTTGTACTTATGGTTAGGAAGTGTATGTACTGTACCAAAGAAGCAAGTTAAAAGCTGCAGAATACAATGAATGCAGGACTTTGTTTCAGATTCCACCAGCTTGGATAAAATGCTTATAGGAAAATGAACTAAATATTAACTAGAAAAAGATGAAATAAATATTAACTAGAAAAAAGACAACAAACAAACAAAAGACCACAAACCAAATAAACTAACCAGAATGATTGACCAGACTGTTCTTTGTTCTGGGGCAAAAGTGTTTTCTCTAAGTATGATTTCACATGTGAGAGTGCATCATAAAGGTATTCCAAAGGTGTGTCTTCCAGCATAATACATTGCTATACAAGGGCATTTGAAATGTCTCTGGATAAGTTAGCTGAGACATTGAAAACAGATTATGTTAGAAGAGCACTCTGCTCTGACTTTGGGACACCTGAAGAGCTCTTTGCACTCTGTTTTTTTGTCTGTATGCATAAGGATAAGTTCCATTTTCAAAGGGGTTTAAGTCCTTTGTATTCTAAATCTTCTTGGAGTTTCTAGCATACCTTTTTTTTGCAAGTTCATTTTGTGTGTCTAAACTGCGAGGCAGCTTGCACTTCTTTTCTTCTTTTTTTTTTTTTTCCTATATATGCTTAATATGTGTAATCATTGAAGATATTATGCAAAGTGTTTCATGCAAAATGCTTCTAGACTACCTCACCTACTGTAAAGAAAAAAAAAAACTTAATAAACAACAGTTGATATACTGTGGTGATATGGAATCAAAATGTAATTAAAACACCAGAAGTCAACCAAAGCAACAGCTGAGGAAATTAGGGAAGAATAAGACACTGAGGTCTGGCTTGATGTAACCGTGGTGAGTAATGTTAAACTGAGCAAGGAGCTGTCTCACAGTAATACATTTTGGAGGGGAAGGTATCATATGTCCAAGCAACATTTTGGAAATCTTGGAAGCCTTTGTATTGATTAAATAAACGTAGTCCCTTGATTTAGCAAGTATTCTTACAAGTAAGGAATAGTCTTTCTCAAGTTAGAACAAAAAAGGGTTTTTTATGATCTCTCACTCTCTTAATATCTAAGTATTTAGAAATTATGATTATATTTTTTTTTTACTACCATTCAAATAAAAGCAGTCTGTGAGTATAGAATAGAGTTGTGGCATAGTTGCTGTATCAGCTATATCTGTATGGATGGGCTGCAGCATAACACGGCAGGCAATTCTCTTCCTTCTCCCACTTGGTTTGCACAGAAAGGTAAATATTCTCATTTAAAGTTCATAGGCAGGACAGTGTGAATCATCAAGAGAAACTGTGAATGGACTGAATAAAGTCTCAATTTTGTTTACCTTTTCCCATGGGAAAACCTAAAGAGGAACAAAACTCTTTAGCATCAGCTATAATCATTCTTTTAGCAATAAACATTTATAATGGAAAC
The DNA here is from genome assembly GCF_001715985.3 of Manacus vitellinus. Classification (NCBI taxonomy): domain Eukaryota; kingdom Metazoa; phylum Chordata; class Aves; order Passeriformes; family Pipridae; genus Manacus; species Manacus vitellinus. The sequence continues at coordinate 3,847,841 of NW_021939324.1, read as the reverse complement.
TGTACTACTTTAGGATTGACATTTTCTGTCTGAAAGAGGGAATTAAAAACGAACAGAGGCAAGTGAGTAGCTGAAGCTCAGATATGGAGTTAAATTACTTAATTCAGATATCAAGTAACTCAAATTTGGTGAATTTCCTCTCAGAATAATAATGTAAGGGCCCTGCAACTAAGTCACTTCAGAAGCAACCTTTTTCTTTGCTAAAATTTATCTAAAATCATAGTGTTAGCTCTCCCAGTGTAACAAAAAGACTCATCCTGATGTTTCTTACTTGTCCCATGACTCACTGGCAAAGGTTTGACAGAATGGCTGTTCCACAACCCTATGATTTGAAGGGTTAGTCCTATGAAGGTTTAGAAAACAACAACAACAAAAAAAAAAAAAAAAAAAAAAAAAAAAAAAAAAAAAAAAAAAAAAAAAGAAATGCAAACCAGATTAAAAAAATATTTTAAAGTGCTCCTTACAAAATCTTGATTGACATGCTCTCCACAACAGGGATGTAATTACTCTACTAAATATCACAAAAACATGCACTATAATTTTAAAAGTTAGTAACACCAACATTGGGGAAATTTAATCTATCTAATAATAGCATTTGTGGTATAACTCCTGTAATTTACCAGTTACATATTTCTGATGCTTTATCAAGTTCTATTCTTTATATGCATTTAGGTGACACTCCTGGACATGTAAAAAAAAAACATTTAAAAAGCATCATAAAAAAGAGAGAAGTTTATACTTCCAAATATTTGAAAATTTGTCCTTTCAATGCAAGAGGTACCTGCTTGAAAACTTTGGTGACATAAGCAAAATTTAACGGGAATATAAATTTGTGACATTCAAGACAGAGTTCAGGGGTTTGGAATTCAGTAAATGGCTACAGTGAGATTTCTTGAGGGGGAAAAAAAGAGAGTAGTAACTCAAAAACACTGATGACAACATGTTAATTCATTTTCTGTGTAATGTGTTTTATTCTGCAACAAATTGCATTGACCCCAATGGAGCTGATGACATAACAAAATATAGTCAGCTATGCAGACAACGACTTACACCTTGGAACTACATACCTTGCGATTTTGACAATATTACTTTGACACAGTGACCAATATGATGTGAGCTGAACCTTGCGTTCATTCAAATGTCTAGTTCATTGGAAAATCACCTGAACTGTGAGCACCTTTCTTAACAATGAATTCATCATTATTTCTAAGTTAGGGAGGGGCCAGTGGGAGATGTGGGGATTGGTGACCGTCTGGGGCACAGTGACCGTGAAATGATAGAGTTTTCAATACTCAGGGATGCAAGGAGGGCCGTCAATAAAACAATACACTGGATTTCTGGAGGGCAGATTCTGGCCTATTCAGTAGACTAGTTCAGAGTGTACCCTGGGAAACAGTCCTTGAAAACAAAGGGTCCAGGAGGGATGGACACGCTTCAAGAAGGAAGTCTTGAAAGCACAGGAGCAGGTTGTCCCAGTGTGCCAAAAGGCAAGCTGGTGGGGAAGACAACCGGTGTGGCTGAACAGGGAGATTTTGAAAGAAATTAGGGTAAAGAAGAGAGCCTACCGATTATGGAAAAAAGGGCTGACTACTCAGGAAGAGTTTAGGAATATAGTTAGGTCATGCAGAAAGAAAATTAGAGAGATGAAGGCACAACTTGAACTTAATCTTGTCGCTTCTGTGAAGGATAACAAAAAGTCCTTCTACAGACACATTAATAGCAAAAGGAGGGGCGAGGAAAACATTCTTTGTTGGACATGGGCGGGAATACAGGTATCAAAGATGAGAAAAAGGCTGAGGTATTTAACACCTTCTTTACCTCAATTTTCAACAGTAAGACAGGTTGTCCTGAGGACAACTGGCTTCTGTAGATTGTAGAAAGAGATAAGAATCTGAATAGCCCCTCTGTAATCCAGGAGGAAACAGTTAGCCACCTGCTGAGCCACTTGGATCCTCACAAGTGTGTGGGACCAGATGGGATCCACCCAAGGGTGATGAGGGAGCTGGCAGAAGAGCTCATCAAGCCACTTTCCATCATCTACCAACAGTCCTGGCTCACTGGGGAGGGCCGGGCCCAGAGAGTGGTGGTGAACGGTGCTGCATCCGGTTGGCGACTGGTCACTAGTGGTGTCCCCCAGGGATCAGTGTTGGCCTCAGTCCTGTTTAATATCTTTATTGATGATTTAGATGAGGGGATTGAGTCCACCATCAGCAAATTTGCAGATGACACCAAGCTGGGGGAGAGTGTCGATCAGCTGGAAGGCAGGAGGGCTCTGCAGAGGGACCTGGACAGACTGGAGGGTTGGGCTGATTCCAACGGGATAAGGTTCAACAAGGCCAAGTGCCGGGTCCTGCCCTTTGGCCACAACAACCCCATGCAGCCCTACAGGCTGGGGGCAGAGTGGCTGGAGAGCAGCCAGACAGAGAGGGACCTGGGAATTTGGATTGACAGGAAGCTGAACATGAGCCAGCAGTGTGCCCAGGGGGCCAAGAAGGCCAATGGCATCCTGGACTGTATCAGGAACAGTGGCCAACAGGTCCAGGGAAATGATTCTTGCCCTGGACTAAGCACTGCTGAGGCCACACCTCAATTACTGTGTCCAGTTCTGGGCCCCTCAGTTCAGGAACGATATTGAGGTGCTGCAGCAGGTCCAGAGAAGAGCAAGGAGGTTGATGAAGGGACTCAAGCAAAAGTCCTATGAGAAGAGGCTGAGGGAGCTGGGATTGTTTAGCCTGGAGAGGAGGAGGCTCGAGAGAGACCTCATCACTCTCTACAACTCCCTGAAAGGAGGTTGTAGCCAGGTGGGGGTCGGGCTCTTCTCCCAGGCAACTATCAGCAAGACAAGAGGGCATGGTCTTAAGCTGTGCCAGGGCAGGTTTAGGTTGGATATTAGGAAGAAATTCTTTACAGAAAGGGTAATCAGGCATTGGAATGGACTGCCCAGGGAAGTGGTGGATTCTCCATCTCTGGAGATTTTTAAGATGACACTGGATGTGGCACTTAGTGCCATGGTCTAGTAACCGCGGCAGTAGTGGATCAAGGGTTGGACTTGATGATCTCAGAAGTCCCTTCCAACCCAACTGATTCTATGATTCTATGATTCTACAATTCCATGATTCTATGATTCTATGACTTTAAGTGACCATTTAAATGCTTTTTTCTCTTCAGATTTGTAGGACTTCCGAAAGTTCTTCTGAAGGTAGAACAGGGACCTTTATACAAATGAATCTTTTTTCTGATCCACAACAGATTCCATTTTAATATATGTAGAATAGAGACTCATAGTTGTATAGGTGAAATTTAAACTGAACTTCTAATCTGCTTGTTGAATAGATGTTAATTTTTTGGGGAGTGGTTATATATTTAATGCCTAATATACAAACATGGGTAAGCATAGTTCAAATCCCACCCAGCCATTAACTATTTTTAGCCAGGACTTCTTCTGATATCTGAATACCAAGGATTTTTTATTCTTTTAAATATAGGAAACAACATCTGGTTTTCATTTTTCAAATTAAAAACCAAAACAAACCAAAGCTAAACATATATTTTAAAACATGATAACTTCTGGAAAACTACAGGATTCAAAAGTAATGTGAGTCTGTTCTAAAAGTGATGGTATCAAAAAACCTACAATATGCACAGAAGCACTCTAAGACCACTATGTCTAGAAGAAACTATAGAATCAGAAGGTTATTATGAGTACAATTTATTAAAATGTCCCTACCATAAGTCTCTGTTCTGCACCAAAAATACTAAGGATTAATCAAGCTCCTGATAGAGTAAGCATGCTCTGAAATGGAGAGAAAAACTGTTACAGCTCTGAGTATTCTCTGTAACTGAATCTGCAGTTTAGTGTTTAGGCACAAGATTGTAAAACAACATTAGCAGCAGTTGGAAAACAGGGTCTGGAGCAATAAACAACACTTACAAGTATTATGTGCTCAGTAAAATTTCCCAGTACAGAATAATATTTCAGTCCTCTTGGGCCTATTTCATGGAATTTTAGTTGATTATGTAGTTTTTATGGGTTTCAGAGAGGCTATCAAAGAAATGTTTGAAAACCAAATTTTTGTATTAAAGAATAAAGGTAAGTTTATAGTATTTTCATTGCAACATATTTTACTTATTAACCAAATATTTTTTAAGGGTGATTTAACAGTTATAAGAAAAACTATAGCACATTTTGGTGCCTGTAATTTTAATAGAATGTCTACTTTATGTACTATAGAAAATATTCACTTAAAAGAAATTAGCTCATTCTGAACAAATACGTGGATGAATGTTTTTCAAATAATACATTTTTCAGTTCAGAAAGCAAAGAGCTAATGAATGTGTTTTAAAGTAGGTGGTTTTAACCATTATGGTTAAACAAGTTTTCTTAAATTGTCTATGAGAAACATTAAATTCAACTTCTTACAAATACTTTCAAAAAGCATTCCTACTGCCTGTGTAGTTGAAATGCTATCACAGTGAAGTACAATGACATTACAGTTTCCAGGTAAATGGATCACTGAGAAAAAGGCAACTATTCAGAGAGAATGGAACTTTCTGTCAGTGCATCCAGACTAATATCAGCACCGGAGAGAATTTTATTTGTTTAATTTTTACTGATTGTAAATTGAGCTTTGCAGGGATTCTTAACAGATTTAGAATCTCAGACTGATTGGTAGGTGTTTCAGGCCAAGCCCCTGACTGATACGATGACTTTGAGAATATCTACATGGCTGAATAGTTTGCAGGTTTGACATTCTCCTTTATGTAGTCAGGTATAGGTTGGAAGATTGTTTGGAAATTGTACAGAAAGGCTTTTTCTTTTCAGAAAAAATTCAGGAAGTTAAAAGTGAAAAATATTCTCTTTCTCAGGCTTAATGTTTCTAAACATACTACTTAGTAACAAATTCAGTAGACTTGTGCTTTAGGCTAATACTTTAATATTATTTTGGATCTCTTTTACAGTCTTAAAAGTGAAGTATATTAAACAAAATATAAATACTTATGCTTATTGTAGTTGCCTGATATTAATAATTTATTAACTTAAGTCGATACAAATCATGAATGAAACCATCAATTATTCATTAATAGTACCCTTCTGATGGGAGGCTAACAACAATGTTCAAAACAAGCCAGAATGTATCTTAAAAAATTGAAAAACCATAGAAATCACACTGCTGGGTATTTCTACTTCAGAGATTAAAGTTTTATTTCATTATAGTGTATGCAGCAAATTGAGACACTCTTTCTTAATTCTTAACACCTTCATTTTTCCGTATTAATGACCAACAGAAGATAAAAAACAAACCTCAGCTTAGAGAACTGCAGTTTGCTTACTTGCTCCTGTCCAGTCTGAAGACAGTTGTAATTTATACCAATACAGACTTCAATTTTTCAAGTAATTATTACCTGAATTAACATTTTGCAAAAGCATCTGCCAAAATCTATCGACTTTGATGCTGATTGGTGCAAAATGTGGAATTTACAAACCATTGAGAAATCATTCAAAGCCATGCCCTTCAATTAAGAAGAAGTCAAGCAATAATAAAATCCAATTAAGTGAATGTCTGCATTTAAAATTTTCATCTCATCGTCAGAAAAAAGAATACGAAGTCAAGGGTAATAGTGGAGCAGAGTTGAGCTTGGGAACACTTTGGGGAATAAGAAAGTGTAAGCATAAGACAGTCCTCTGTCTCTACTACCATATCATTTCTTATCTTCCTTAACCATTTTAATTAAGATGTTAATAAATTTCCTGATAGATTTAATACTTGGTGACAATTATGGGTCATGAACTGAAAAATGAAATCCAATGCAATGAATTTGTAACTTGTAAAAAAAATAAACTTTGTTGCCTAGTCAACCATAGCAGACAATTTTTTTCTTAGTTTTTTATTTTTTACTCCCTGAAGGGAAAGATTGCTGTTAAGAAAAAGATTTAAACTTTAGCCTCCACATATTAAGAGGAATTAATGATCTATTTGCTTAGACACCATATATTACTTCTAGTTTATCCATCCACTGGGTAAACGATAGGCAGTACTTGGTCACAATGATAGATTTGAATGCAGGCTGGGACATCAATCAGTGCTGGCAACTGATTAGTTGTTTGTGTCTTTGACAAGCTCTTCCATCTCACTGAATGAAAGCTTGCTGATTGCTCTCACTTCTCTCCACATTCATTGCCCTCCACTGCCACTATATTATATGGTTAATGCTGATGGTGAAAATCCTCCTTGACAGCTAACAGTGAATTTCTTCCATTCCCTTATCATTACATACACACTATTGCATGTTCCTTTAAGGACTAGAATTTCTAAGTGAGGTCATCCAGGCTATTAGAGATACAGAGGGCTGGCACAGTAAGGCTGGGACCTGCTGATGAGAAAGGTTTTGTGTATGAGGAAACCAAAAAGAGGTTGCATAATGGCATGATGTGCGTCCAGCTGTTCACAATGTAAGATCTGATTGTTGAATATGAACACATTATGAGTAAGAGGAAAAATTCCTAAGAATGGAAGCAGTTGGATGGTTATGCAGCACAGTAGCTGCACAGGAGGTGAAAGGCACAATGGGAAATTCAGTTTCCTCCTGTGGCCAAAGGCAAAATGCCAGAATCTTAGCTGAGATTTTCAAAGCTTCAGAGGACTTAGTTGATCCCTACCAACTAAAAGTCTGAACCTTTGACAGTAATGGAATAGATTTATCAGATAACTTCAGCATTGCTACATTATCATTATCTTTGCTTTTCTGCAACAGATGGAGAGAATATATTAGCTGAAGTATTTGAGGAAGTGCAGAAAATATGATGGTTGACTTTCTTGACATCCAGCATTGTCTGGCATATGTTTGACATGTGATCAAGCATCAGGAGGACTGGAACACAAGTAATGAAGATCAGTGATGCTTTAATCAGTTCTAAAGTGCATATTGAGGACAGAACAACAGCAACATGCTCTGAAGAGTCTTTTGCTGCTTGTAATAAGAGCTACAAAGTGAATATTTACACATATCTTAGAAAATAACAAGTGTTGTTTGGTGAAAGCTTAGTGAGGTTTTTTTTTGGTTGTGGTTTGGTTTGGGGTTTCTTAGTTTGTTTTGTTGTTTTCTTTGGCTTGGTGTTTGCTTTTGTTTGTTTGTTTTTTCCTAAGAGAATCTTTCCAAATATGACTCAGATACAAAAAATGAATACTGTTTTATATATGAAAAAGTAGATGGTGGTGGATACATTATAGGAAAAAAACAGGGGTTTTCTTGCAAGCAGTAGAGATCTATGTGAAACTAATTGTAAGAATAAAGAAACAAACTTTATAATATCTCTTAGTTACACATGTCAATTCTCCGAATAAAGAAAAATAATGTTCCATTTATTAAAGGGGAAAGCTTAAGGGGGGAAATGGAGGGAAGATCACCCCACTATTCATCCTCAATTACATTTGATCCAACGATCTCAGAAATACCAATATAATTTCACACAAATAAGTGCATGAGATTTCGGGATAACTAAGTCACAATTTAATGCAGGATCACTATCAGATCTGTATTTCTGTTTTCACTGGGGAATAGATACACACAGACAACACAGTTGTGATTAACAAGCTTTCTTATTCCAGACACATGTTGAAAATCAAGCCTAATCCTTCAGGCACTTTTGTAGACATACTCCACCTTACGTTTTGTCTTTCCTTACTTATATTCTGGTTACCCTACTAAGTATACTAGAAAGGAGAGATTCTACAAAGGGAAAACCATTTGATCATGATTTCTGATTTGCTGTGTGGTTCTTTTTAATATATTAGATCATTGAAAGCTATGTAGCCCTTCAGAGTAGATTTTCTAGCTAGCTGATGGATTTATACAGACATTTAGTGTGATGAGATGGTTGGATAGAGTCGTTTGCTCTGGTTCATGCAAGCTCTGACAGAGGGTCAGTAAAACAAACTGTATGATTGCAATAGCTTTGGAACATCAGATACTATTTTGTAAAAAAACAAAACAATAGAGACTGACAAGATCAGTACTGCAGCAAAATGAGTTATGATCAAAAAAAATCAGCTCTTGTCCTGTATTCTTTTTTCCACCATGTTAAATGAACACAGATAATAGTCCACGGCATTCATACTTGCTATGCTTTATTACTCAGTTGCAGTCAAGGAATTCAAGCATTGTGCATTATTGTTATTTCCTAGATCTATTTTTAAAGAAATCATGGCTATGGTTTTATATCAGACATTATTTTCCACACACTTCATATATTTTGGATGTCCATCAATACTTCTAGCTATGCTGAAAAGCCATGAAATCCTTTGCACTCTGCAGCTTGAGTTGCTACACGGACCTTGAGTTGTTACAGCTCTTACAGGTTTTGCACACTTCTTCTGGACACTTGAACCCATGCAAGCTCAGGTGTTAGGCTCTGTGAAGACTTCAATGACATTTTGACTGGGGGAAAAAAAATGTGGATCAAGCTGTTTCATATTCCATTCTATGGCAGCAGCAAGGACTCGTCTGCCTTCCCTGCTTTGATGTTCAGCTTTGACATTCTTTGTTGTAGTCCTGCATGAACCTTTGAAAAGCACATTTTTTGAAGATGGGGGAGATATATGGAGATGTCTAACTGGGACAGTTTAATATCAACATCCTGAAAGAAGGATTTATTCACTGTTTTTGCATTAATTAGCAATTACCTAAGACTTTGAATTCATGCCAAATATTACGTCCCATATTGCACTACATTGCACTGCAACTATATGATCTTGAACATGGATATCTAAGGCTTACTATTCTAACTGTTGTGCAAAGTTAGTGTGATGTTACAGAAAGGAAAGACCAAGCATATGCCTCAAGGAATATATAATTTAAATTAGAGGGCAGTCACAGTACACACAGAGTCAGAGAACCAAAGAATTTTTAAGATTGGAAAAGACTGGTAAGATCATTGAGTCCAACCATTACCCTAACACTGCTGTGTTCACCACAATATCACATTCCCAAGTGTGATATCCACACAATTTTTGAACACTTCCAGGGATGGGGATTCCAACACTTCCCTGGGCATCCTGTTCCAACACCTGACCATCCTTTCAGTGATGAAATTTTTCCTTATATCTAACGTAAGCCTCCCCTGGTGCAACCTGAGGCCATTTCCTCTTCTTTTATCACTTGTTACCTGGAGAAGAGATGGATCCCCAGCTCACTTCAACCCCCTTTCAGTTAACTACACAAAGCAGTAACATCTCCCCTCAACCTTCTTTTCTCCAGGATAAAGAACCCCAGCTCCCTCAGCTACTTTTCAGAAGATTTACCCCCTAGACCCTTCACCATCTTCTTTGTCCTTCTCTGGACACACTCCAGCATGTCAATGTCTTTCTTGAAGTGTGGGGACCAAAACTGAACACAGAGTTCTATGTGCAGCCTCATCAGTGCAGAGTTCAGGGGGATCATCTCTTCCCTAGTCCTGTTGGCCACACTGTTTTTGATACAAGCCAGGGGACTCTTGGCCTTCTTTGTCATCTGGGAACACTGCTGGCTCATTTTCAGCCAGCTGTTGACCAGCAGTCCAAAGTCCTTTGCCACCAGGTAGCTTTCCAACCACTCTTTCCCCAGACTGTAGGGCTGAGTGAGGTTGTTGTGAGTCAAGGACAAGACCTGGAACTTGGCCTTGTTGGACCTTATCCCATTTGCCTCAGCCCGTCAATCCAGCCTGTCCAGATCCCTCTGAAAACCCTTCCTACCCTCCAGCAGATGAACATGCCAACTGAACTCAGTGTCATCTGCAAAATTACTGGAAGCTTATATCTTTATAAATAACTACTATTTCAATTTGAGTAAAAAAATAACAAACCAACTGAGTTTTTACCGCAAAATAGGAAAAAATACTCTGCCTGAAGCAATAGTGCATGAAGGGTCGGGTTACCTGTATCTTCTGCATGGAAATTCCTTACAATGTCAAAGGCACATTTATCTCTATCTAGAATGTGACTGTGCCTGTGAAGTAAAGTGATTACTGGAGCTATGTTGAAGCATATTGTGTTTAATTTTAGTGCTATTTACTGGCTACTGTTTGCAGATTAATAATAAAATTGTCTCCACATGCATATCTGAGTAAGGAAAACAGTATTACAACCTCTTCTATTTCTAACTTTGTTTTAATTATCCTTCTTCTTTGCTGTCTTTTATTTAAAGGGTAATTAAGACCTTAAATTTAGATTCTATGTTAGATTAAATTGAAATAATATTAATGATCCTTACTGGCTTTTTTAAAGTCTGACTAAGATTTTAAAAATATTACAACAAAGGATAGAAAATATGTCTTCTTTTCAGCATCACCTCATGCGCCCACTACTTAATAACATATATTTTTATGTTTTCATGGAATGTCGATGTTGTCATATTATCAAGCTGCTTTGGTACAGTGTTTTACACATTTGAGCTGACACTCAAATGTTTTATGGAGTGTTGCAGAGCATTAGGTACTGGAAAGACTTTTTAGAATGGAATTCTTTCAAGTTTTTTATACTCCATGTGAAACACTCAGAAAGATTCTAATTGTTACAAAAAAACAAGCAATAATGTATAGTTGCTGCTGACAAAGAAGAGTTATGCAATCATTTTAAAGATTTAATACAAAGGATCATGTAACTTTGGAGAGATACTGTACCTTTCACTAGGTAGTTATCAAGCCAATGCTCTTTGTTATTAGTTTGGAGTCTAAAACAAAGTGTAAGAAAATATTTTTAGTTCATGTACAAAACAAAAATATTTCAGAATTATGTTGAATCTGTATTCCAATCGTTGTGCTCCCTGTTGCTGTCAATCACTAAAAATAGAATGCAGAAAGGAAAAAAACTATATCTATATAAATATATCTTCTGCACAATACAAAGAACAGCTTCCAAAACTTAGTTCAAAAACATCACAATGACAATTTTCTTTAAAAGCAGCAGTGCAGTAATACTATATTGTATTTACATTCAACAAGGTAATGAACAATTTGGTCTCTCTTTGGGAAGACTGGCTGCAGATGCAGCTTTTTGGAAGCTGAAGGAAACTGAAGTATGTTTCAATAGTTTTTATCTCTTTCAGTTTATGCTTTGACTGAAACTGTTTTTCAGCCCCTCACAGAGATCATATGCCCTTAGAAAATGCTTCTGGCTGTTGTAGAAATACAAATATTGAAAAGCAATGAACCAGATCTTATTCCTGTAAAAGTCACTGGGAATGTTGTCCCTGAGTTCACTGAAAATAAGTTGAGCTCTCATGAATAGTCATATATGCCTACGAACCCTGAAACTGGATTACACCACAAGATATTTCAGATACCCTTTTAAACAGGTGCAGTAGCTGAAACTCCCTACATTCTAATTCACAGCTGAAATATGTCAGACAGTTCATGTCAGAAAGTAGCATAGCCAGCAGTACTGCTGAAAGTTTTAAATAGTAGATTTGAACTATTTTGTGTGAATGATAGATCTCTTGTTTAACATTCTGGTGAATGAAAGAAACATTTACGGTATGAAATTGCTTTCTAAAATTAACCAGTATTGCAGTGAGCTATAAAAAAAAGGGCAGCAGAAGTTCACTTGTACATAGTGCAATCAATAAGTTATTGTACATAATGCATATGAAGATCTAATGAAAATTTGCCCCCGTGCATTTATTCAGGACAACAGTCTTGCCATTATCTCCTTTGGTCTCTAATGTAAGTCAACCAGACAGGATTACAGAATCCTCATTTATTGGCCTTGATCTTCAGCTAGATTCTCAAATATTTATCACGTGGAAACATCTCCGCTTTGATGGAATTACCTGTCTGAGTAGAGTTTATTTTGCTAAAGTGTCTCATTCTAGCAATACCTTGTGTCATTTTCCTCACTGGGGGCAAATCACAGACAACTACAGTATTTACCTCCTCCTTCAAGCATAGAGACACTTCATTTGCTGCTGGTATAAGATATATTTTCAATCAAACACATCGCAGTGCCCAAGCTTGTATTTTTCTAAGTCCTCATGCTTGTCAGATATCCAGCTGTGCTTATGTCAGAATTGCCAGAAAGTGTCTGTAACAAAAAGATTATGCTTCAGAAACATGTTTCAATGCAAACTAACTGCACTACATAAAGAAGCACAAACTATGTGTCTACAATACCCTTGTCTGTCTCTTCTGTGCTATATATATCTTTCAAATAGAATCTTATCCTGTATTGTTAAATACATTAAAATTTTTGATATTAACAATGGAAAAAAGAGGTAAAAACCAAAAAAACCCTCTATTTTTATTCAGAAATATTGTAATTGGAAATTATTTCTCTTATTCAGGTAGCATAATCTAAATTTTATGATAAAATAGTTTTTTATAAATAGATAATTATCAAGGAGAATATAGGGAGATGAAAAATTATTAAAATAAAACACATTTGCAAGTGGACACGCTGGAAATTTTGAAGTTTTACAACCATAGTCTTTGCATCTCTTTCAGTTATGGAAGGACAGATAGCAGATGTCATTTGATTGAGGGATTTGAATCTGGTAAGTGAGATGCTATTGTTAATAGTTTTATGAGCAGCAAACCCATTATCATATAGAAGACCAGAAAAATCAGGGGGGGAAAAAAGAGCATAATGATTAGTTTTACTTGTATTACAGAAGGTATGAGAGAAATAGAAAAGCAAAACAAGTCAGAGAAATGACAGAAATCTGTGAAATGCCTCGACCAAATGATCAAGACACAAAAGGATAAGGACATACAATGAACAAACTAGAAAAAGTTATTCAAAGCACTAAAAAACTGATGAATTTTTCTCCTCTTTGAATAGTATGGATAATATTTAAGAATGGTCAGTCATTGTTGAAAGGAGATCAAAACCTCATAAAATATTATCTGTCAAATTTTATAGGGTATCTTTCTTGATACAGGTGAATACAATCTTTTCTCCCTGATCTAGGTCAGAGCCATGGGTAGCTCTTACCACTGGTAAGGGCAGAGCCCATTGATACTCAAGCTCAAGGTTAGGTTTCTATGCAGATTAGCCATATGCAAATTGTCTCATCATAAAGTGCACAGGGAGCACACCTGAAATTGACATCAATTAATATTGCTTCAAAGAAAGCAAATTCCAAGGAATTTGAAGTGAGTGATAGAATTAGCAGAGTATAGAAGTCCGTAACTTCTACTGACTGATAAGCTTCTGTGCACATCTAAATATCACCTAATGGAAATGCTAAAGCAGGCTAATTCGGTTCCTGATAAAGCTGTCCTCCATGTAATGTCAGGTTTGGAGCTCAGATTATTTTTTTGGAATAGGTAAAATGCAGAGGTTTGACATTAGGTTTAAAACTATGAAGTTCTTTGAGAAATAAATTGGATTGGTAATGAGTAATTTGTCTGAATTTTACAGATGTGACAATTATTTTCACATATGTTTTTATAAAAAGGTTGATTTTGCTCTAGAGTGGTTGTCTCCTGTAAACATATGAATAGTGGTCCTAAGCTGAACAGGTTCAGATGAATCCAGCTTACCACACAATAGTGTTCCATGTGAAAAGGAGACATAACTCCCTGATAAACCTAAAAGTACATGACAGATATCTGTGCATCTCTCTCAAAGTACAAATTCTGTATTCAGCGTATAGCTGCAGGGTCACTCTGTATTCTGGAGCCATTAAATTGCTGAAAGTGCTTTTTCTTTTGCTGTACTTCAATAAGAAGATAATGCTGCTTCTAAGCATGGATTCACTGAGTAGTATGTTAGAGGAACCTCCAGAGACCACCTAATCCAACTCTTTGTTCAAAGCAGGTCTAATTGAATACAACTGTTCCAGGCCTTGGGCCTCTAAGTCTTGAATACCTCCAGTGACGTACATCTCTCAATACCTCTAGATCTCAGTTCCTGTACTTAACTGATCATTGTAAAAAGCCCGAGTTCCAGGGCAGGCCGGCACCGCGCGCCCGAGTTCTGGGACGGGCCAAAGTATGAACTGGATACTGCCCCTACTTTAGGAGAAACCCTCAAGGCCATACAGCAGGTGAAAATTGGCAAGACAGTTGGGGTTGATGGAATTCCACCTGAAATCTGGAAACATGGGGGCCTTGCACTCCATGCTAAATTTCACGAGTTTGTAGTGCGCTGTTGGGAACTAGGCGAGCTACCATCAGACCTTCGAGATTCAGTCATTAAAACTTTGTATAAGAAGACAGAAATTAAATCAGACTGTTCAAATTACCGTGGTATCACTCTGCTCTCCATTGCTAACAAAATTGTGGCAAAAATACTCTTGAACAGACTAATACCCGCTATAGCAGAAGGAATTCTACCTGAAAGCCAATGTGGTTTCAGAGCCAACAGGAGTACCACAAACATGGTATTTGTTCTCAGACAACTGCAAGAGAAGTGAAGGGAACAGAAGAAAGGTCTCTATGTAACCTCTGTCGACTTCACCAAGGCTTTCAATACCATGAGCAGAAAAGGTCTGTGGCAGATTTTGGAATGCTTAGATTGTCCCCCCCAAGTTCCTTAAAATGATCATCTCACTCCATGAGGATCAGCACGGCCAAGTCAGATATGGTGATGCACTTTCTGAGCCCTTTCTAATAAAGAACAGTGTGAAACAAGGTTGCATACTTGTACCAGCCCTATTCACAATCTTTTTCAGCATGATGCTCCAAAGGGCCATGACAGATCTCGATGAAGAAGATGGTATCTACGTTTGATATCATACCAATGGAAGCCTATTCAACCTAAGGTGACTGAAGGCCCACACTAAGACCTTAAACCATCTTGTCTGGGAGCTGCTTTATGCTGATGATGCCGCCCTTGTTGCCCACACAGAAGTAGCTCTGCAGTGTTTAACATCCTGCTTTGCAAATGCTGCTGAGTTCTTTGGGCTGGAAGTCAGCTTAAAGAAGACAGAAGTTCTCTATCAACCTGCACCTCAGGAAGTCTTCCATCATCCCCATATCACCATTGGTGAATCAGAGCTCAGATCAGTTCAGCAGTTTAATTACCTAGGTAGCCTCATCTCCTCGGATGGTAAGATTGGTGGAGAGATAGACAACAGGTTAGCAAAGGCATATAGTGCTTTTGGAAAACTTCATAAAATAGTTTGGTGAAATGAACACTTGAAGAAAAGTACAAAGATCGGTGTTTACAGAGCCATGGTGCTGTCTACTCTCTTATATGGATCTGAATCTTGGGTCATCTACCTCCACCACCTGCATCTCCTAGAACACCTCCATCAACGCTACCTCTGTACAATCCTAAACACCCACTGGTCAGATTATGTGACTGTTCTAGAACAAGGAGCAGTCACAAGTATTGAGGCCATGTTACTGAGAACACAGCTGTGCTGGGTAGGACATGTCTCAAGGATGAAGGACCACCACCTCCCTAAGATCTTGCTCTATGGTGAATTTGCCACTGGTTGCCGCAAGAGAGGAGCCCCGAAGAGAAGATACGAGGACTCCCTGAAACAACATCTCAGCCTTGGCCATATTGATCTTCATCACTGGTCTACTCTGGCCTCCAATCAGGAGGTCTGGAGACACGCCATCTATAACGCTGCTGATGCTTTTGAGAAAGCACATAGGATCACCCTTGAGGAGAAAAGGCAACGCAGAAAGAATCATGTCTTGCAGAATATACCATCTAAGGAGTCTTTCTGCTGTGCCTTTTGCAACCGGATGTGCCTATCTTGTATTGGCCTTTTTAGCCACCAGCGTGCTTGTGACAAACATGGGTAGAGCCCTCCCAAATCTTCGTTCGCGAAGCCCAGCCATGATGATAATGGTAAAAAGCATTTTCCTTATAGCTCATTGGAATTTCTCAGAAATTCTCAGACTGCTCATTGTCCTTAGTCCATGCAGTTCCAGTTGAAGTCTGGCTTCATCTCCTCTGGGTTCTCCAGCCAGATAGTAGCAGAGACCTATAAGGTATCCCAGAAGCCACATTTTCTCCCAGGGGACTACCTAAGCTAGCTCAGACTTTACCTCAATGGGCCCTGAGAGCATTAACAGATCTTACTGGCCCTGAAGAGCTTCATCTGGTCCTCTGTAATCCTGTTTATGACCCCATGTGTGTAAAAGAACAATTGTCTCATCTTTGCTACCTCTCAAATATGTATTCATCTCAGTCTTTCTTGTAGGTACCCCAAACTGCTGAAAGGTTATCTAAGATCAATAGACAGGAGAGATGAGAAGTAAATGTACTAGTGAGAAGAATAGGGAGATCCATTTCTTACCACCTCCACCTTTACTGTGGAAACTTACATGGTCAGCTGTTTTGGGGGAAAATTGTATATCCTTTTTGAGAATTCACTATAGGTTTATCTTGGGTTTTGATGCAGTTTTCTCCTTATCTTCCACTTGATTTTTGTTTAGGTACTGTTACTAGTCAAACATATATTGTTTTGAGACAATAGGAAGGGCTGGGGGAGCTATGCAAAAGCACTGCTTATCCAAACCTGTGACTAAAGGCTGCTATTCTCCAATTCCAGTTTTTACTCCTGCTACTAGCTGCTGCTGTGAGACTGATTTACAAAACAGCAACTTAAACACACTACAGAGTAAGATCATGGTGTTGGAAAGCCTCTTCTGTGACAAGTGGAATTGGAATTTATCACACCATAGCTATCAATATTAATGCTAGGCTGAAAATAGTTTGGACACTACAACTGGGGGTGATTATCAGTGGTCTTCAGTAAACTGTATCTATCCCTGTATGCTTGTCAGCATGCAGAAAATGGTCTTTGCTGTCCATTGATTCCAGTCCTGTTATTTTAAACCTAGCCAATATTGGGAAATTGGAAGGAACTATATAAATAGAAACAAAAGGCAGAAAACAATTTTTCTTTTAGAAAACTAATGGTTTACAATTATTTCTGGTGCAGGGTGATCAGAAAATATGCAGTAACAAATGAGAGATGTTATTAATATAAACTACAGGACAGGACAGCACAGCTATCAGTTCTTCATACCCAATTCTGAAGCAGTGGGCCCAGTGTAACTAGGTACCCCCTGAAAAAGCTATGCTTTTTTGTTGTTTTATACATTAGGCAGCTCCACTTGTATTTATTATTTATGTGCAGCTTCATTAGGTTGTGACATAGCTCATTGTCAGCAAATGGGCATTTATGTGGCTGCCCTGGGGCTCGTGGTACTACCATGCTCCTGAGCTCTTCAGACCTCTCCCAGCCGGTGCGTTCAAGGGGAACTGCTGTGTTTCTGACAGGTCATTTCTGCAGATAGGTTGAGCCTCAGGTTATTAGGGCATTACTTTACACAATAAGATTTGAAAATATCTCTCTGTATATATGAATACATGCACATATGTGTGTGTCTATGTATTTTTCTTCAACTCCTTTTTCTAATATGTATTTAAATACAGCAGCATTACTGATGGGGTAACTAGGGGACAGTGGGGGGGCAGAAGGGGCATTGTTAGTGGAGCAGTAACAATCCTTTTCCTTCAGTGTTGCTGGTACTCTGAAACATCACTACTTCCTTTTCTTTTTTTCCCCCTCCTATTTGCTAAAAATAATCCAAAGCATACATATACATATAAATGGACAGCTGCTCTCTCATAATCAGCTCAAGCTTCTGCTTAAAATAAAAGTCCTCTGGATCAAAATTTGCAATAGGAGCATTTACATTTTCAGATAGTGAGCTTAAGAACATTTAGATAAAATTAATTTTCAATGGTGTGCATGCTGGAACATTTATCTCTTGTAAATGAAAGCGGAAATGTGTCAGTCTATTGGAAACTATCCTATTAGGGTTACATGCATCAAAACAAAAGAGATAAGGAATCATTTGTGAAACATTTATCTCCTTTCAAAGGTAGAAAAGGATTTACTAGTAACTAGACAGTAGAAAAGCAAATGGAAGCAGGGGCCATTTTGAAGTTCAGTTCTATTTTATTTGCACTTTTTCTGCTCTATATCTCATTTAAACCTTTGACATAAGGATATAGAGACATATTCAGTTACTGTGAGACTTTTACACATATATAAACTGCCTTCCATAGATATCAAGTCACATGGAGTGAAACAGCTGTATGCTGAGGACGAGGTAGCTCTAAAATGTAACATTTGCTTGTGTGACACCTTTCTTAGTTACTTTTGTCTCTTTCATTTTCTTCACCTCCAATAGTTTGTAATTTTTTCTGGTAAAAAATCCCATTGGGGATGTCAGTGCAAGATGGTTAAAGGCTGATTTCACAGTCACTGCTTAGTGCTCAGCTGAACTATCTGCCCATTTCTTTTGCTAAAGCATCAGTCCTAAAAGCAAGAAATAATCATTTCAACTTCCTTTCCTGCATATCCATCTAATTCTATATTTCCAAATCAGACTCAGGAAGCATAATATGATTTGGGAGAACAGTTCCATCTTTAAATGTTATTCCCTATTGACAGGTAATGTGAAGACAGAATCACGAGATTAGGAGGAGCTCAATAAATTTATCCAGCAGGCTTTTGTGTTCTATCTTGAAAAAATGAAGCCTTATTCTAAACTACTATGGTAAAAAAAACCAAAAAAGCCAAAAAAAACCAAAGCAAAAGCATGAACATTCTTCTGCTATGAAAAGAATTTTCTCAGAAAATTTCACCTGGGGAATAAGAAGCTACGACAAAGCTTTTCTTTGAAAGTTTTAGCTTAAGGAGAGGAAGAGATGTGTCAATATCCACCAGGTAAAATGTAGGATAATGTAATAAGAAGATAACTATAATTAGTTCCCTGTTTCTGTAGGATCACAGATAACAATGGAGTTATCTATGCATTATCAGTGCCCTGGAGACCTCACTCTACAATAATTCGGTATATTAGACCATGTGCAAGGCAAAGAAGGTAAGAGTGGGAAGGGAGGCAAGGTTCTGTGTAAACAACAAACCTCTTTTCAAACAGATGTTCAGGATAGATCCCACGTCCCACTTTTCGTAGATTTGCTAAGTTCACCCTTTTTTTTCCTGACAAAAAGAAAAGACATAAAAATTGTGTAAGATAATCCCTCTCCCTTGGAAAGATCTCACACGACTTTTTGTATAGGCACTTAACACTCTAGAATACAGTACATTTTCTTCTTTCTCCTTTCCACAGGGATCTAAGTATAAAAAAAATCAAAATTTAGGAATTTTTGAAAGATAAAATATATTAATCATTTTTTTATTTACTCTGTGATTTGTTATGTAATTTTTTAAACTCATAAGTTTTGCAAGCAAAATTCCCAGTAAAATAAAGGGGAAAAGTACCATTTACATATACTAGTCTGTAGATTCACAGCAGTAATGAAGAACAATATTGCATTGATCTGAAATACAGATCAGCCAAAGATTTTTCTGAGTCTTCCATGAGTCAGTAGAGAACTTTGCTTGCACACTCTTTCTAGCCCCAGTTCTGAGGCATGTGGCAGCAGTCACATATTAACTGAACTCATACACTGACTTCTGAACTACAGGAAGCAGAGTATGGTGAAATACTTCACATAATTATGTTCACTAAAGCAATTATAATAATAAAAAAGACAAAAGTTGGATTAGCACTTAAAATGGGACACATACTAAGGGTCTGCAATAATGTTACTGAGGAACTTGGTTTGACGAATACAAGATAACTCTCTCTTGTTAAAGGCAAAAGCGAACCAGAAGAGTATTTGCTCCCTCGTCACTGACTTCCCTCTCTCACTTTTCCTTGTCTTCTGACATGAAATACTTTCTTTTTGCAAATGTTACCTCAGTGAAACTCTAAATTTACCCTTATTTGAAGATCTATCTCTGCTTATTCATATTACAGTTGCTTACTGTGTGAAAATAATAATAGAATCACAGAATATGCTGAGTTGGAAGGGACCCACAAGGTTTATCAAGTCCAACTCCTGTTCCAGCACAGGACCATCCCCAGGAGTTATGCCTGAGAGTGTCATCCAAATGTTTCTTGAACTCTTTCAGGCTTGGTGCTGTGGCTACTTCCCTGCAAGCCTGTTCCAGTGCCCAATCACTTTCTGGGTGAAGAACCTTTTTTTAACATCTAACCTAAACCTCATTCACCAGTAGTCTCACATTCAGAATTATTACCACTATAAATGTATATTACTTTTCTGTCTTAAGAAATATCTATATATAACAGTGGTGAAGGATTATCTACAAGATTTAAAATTAGAGTATTATGTTAAAAATCTTCATACTGTTTAAATGGTAGGTAGTACCTGAAAAAGTTCACTGTAGTACTCTGAGTGCACTATGATAAACCTCAGTCCTTGTGTTCAGATGGTAGTATTTAAAGACTTTCAATTCTGAGAGAGAGTACTTCAGCAATCAGTTTCAAGGGTTAGCGATTTTTAATATTGACCAAACTTTTTGGATTAAGGAAAAGTAAGTGTGCTATCACACATGAAAATATAGGTAGCTTATTTCAGACCAGCTTTAAAAAAAAATTCTAATCTTGAAACGTAAGTGAATTCTTTACCAAGAAGTAAGAAACAAAAAGCTCCAATTTTTATCTCTGTATAAAAAGGGAATCCAAAATTATCTCCCATGTGTGGAGTTGGAACTGTGATTTTTTTTTTGTTTGTTTGTTTTGTTTAGAATTTCTGTGCATTTGACTGCTGCACATGGTTGTGATCTTTGTCCCAAACAAATAAATACTGGACGTACTGCAGCAGACACTTTGCAAAGAAACATGCAACTGGATGCATACATATCTTCACGTAGTGTTGTGTAGTGAAAATGATGTAGTCGAATATGATTGCATGGTGGATTGACACGGGGTGGACAGCAGGTGCCCACCTGTCACTCTATCACTCTGCCTCCTCAGCTGGACACGGCAGAAAAGCACAAAGAAAGTCTCATGGATCAAGACAAGGACAGGTAGATCACACACCAATCATCATAACGGGCAAAGCAAACTTAGCTTACTGAAATTAATTTAATTATTGTCGTCAGAATCAGGGTAGGATAATGAGAAACAAACCTAAATCTTAAAAACATTTTCTCCCACACCTCCCTTTTTCCCTGACTCATTTTCATTTCTTATTTTGTCCACATGCTCCCCCTCCGTGGTGCAGGAGTACAGGGAATGGGACTTGTCAATTCGTCACTTACTGTCTCTGCCCCTCATTCCTCCTCACACTCTTCCTCTGCTTCAGTGTGGGGTCCCTCCCACAGGAGATAGTCCTCCATGAACTTCTTCAGTATGGGTTCTTTCTAGAGGCTGCAGTTCTCCACTAACTGCTCCAATGTGGGTCCCTTCAGGAACAGACTGCTCCAAGATAGACTCCATGGGGTGACAAGTCCTGCCAGTGTGGACAAACCTGCTCCAGTGTGGGCTTCCCTCTCATCAGGGCCATAGTCCCTGCCAGGAGCCTGCTCCAGCACAGGTTTCCCATGGGGCCACAGTCTCTTTTGGGCATCCACCTATTCTGGTATGGGAACCTCCACGGGCTTCAGTGGATCTCTGCATTCCCATGGTCCTCCACTCACTGCAGGGAGACAGTCTGCCTCACCATGGCCTTCCTCACAGTCTTTGGGGATATCTCAGCTCCAATGCCTGGTGTACCTCTCTCACATCCTTCTCCGCCCCTGGTGTCTGCAGAGCTGTTTTTGTCACAAATCCTCACTCCTCTCTTCTCTGGTGGCAATTTCACAGATTTTTTTCCCTTATATGATTTTCAATTGACATGATTGATCGCATGAAGATTTAATAGCAGTTATATTGACAGTGCTCTTTTCTCCTCTTTCATTTTTTCTTCCTACGCAATAAGGTTAGTAAACTTAAAATTTACAAGGCAGAATTACAAAATAGAAAGTATATCTGAAATATAGCGACCTTGAAAAGATGTTGCAGTTGTCACTTCTCAATACGCAGAAGAACACTGACAAACAATTGCTCATCTGTAGAAATTAAATTGCATTTTTGTTCTTGAGAAAAGTCACCACTCCTTCTGTGATACTATATCTTAGAAATACTGGCCCACATCTTGAGAACTGCATCCAGCTCTGTAGTCCTTGTAACAGGAAGGACATGGACCTGTTGGAATGGGTTGAGAGAAGAGCCATGAAAACAGTCAAAAGTCTGGAACATCTCTCCTGCAAAGAAAGGCTGAGATAGGTTGTTCAGCGTGGGTAAAAGAAGTCTCCAGAGACACAATATTGCAGCCTTTCAATACTTAAAGTGGGCTTATAAAAAACACAGAGACACTCTTTATTATGATCTGCAGTGACAGAACAAGGGGTAACTACTTTAAATTTGAAAGAAAGCAGATTAGATTGGACCTAAGGAAGACATATTCTATGGTAATGGTGGTGAGACACTGAAACAGAACTGTCCAGAGAAGTTGTGGACATCCCACAACTGGAAATGTTCAAGACCAGGTTGGACAGGTCTTTGAGTAACCTGCTTTAGTGGAAAGTGTCCCTACAGGGTGTTGGATTTAATGATTTTTGATGATCTTTTTCAACTCAAGCCATTCTATGATTCTATGACTTTCTACTTAGACGTGCATCTTTCCCTGCTGCTGAAGATCTTCAGCTGATTTTAATTTTCTTCAATAAATTTTATTCAATAATTTCTACATTTCACACTCTGCTTTGAACTCCACAGTCCCTTCTGTGACTCTTTTTCACTGGAATTAGACTTAGTCTTTCTCTACTCTCATAATACTAGGAATTATGAAGAAAAATAATGCAAAAAGCAGCTCTCTTTTTATTTCAAGAAGTAGATTACCCATATTTATACACTAAAATCAGGAACTTAATTGGATGCCAAAAGCTGCTGTCAAGGAGTCTATGGCAAAGAGAAATTAATTTGCTACTTCATGTTCTCAGTTTGGAGACGTGACCGGAAACATTTTAGCTTTTGAAAGTTTCTTTCATTTACAATAAGACACTTCTGTCTTGGGAATACAATCTTTTTTCCTTCTTTTTTTTTTTTAATGAAAAGTGTTTTCTGTAAGGAAAATTATTGTCTTCCACAAACCTGTGGTAGTGACTTCAGACGCCAGTAATTTTTTTCATGAATAAAGGCTCTCGACCTTAACTGAATGCCATTAACCTCCATGAGGCAAGAATCCAGCTTTACCATTTGAAAAATAGAATAAAACCAGAAACCGTATTATATTTTAAATTATGTGAAACTGGTATATAAGTGTCACTACATGTTATCTTGAACACTTAATTAAATGGTACCCTGAATATCATTGAAAATATCCATTGGAAACACATTTTTCATGGTGCAAATAAATTTGAAAAAAGAGATAACGGTTATCATTTCAAAAAACACTATATTACGTCAATGTAGTGACACAGCATTGTTTTGCTTGATCCTCTGGTATCACTGTTTCCATGCCTCAAGCGTTAGTACTTCCTAGTTAGAAATTAGCTGAACTCTGAGGATAATATGTAAAATATAAGTTTTATTCCAAATAGAGTTTGTGGAAAATAGCACAAGAAAAATTTCCTGTAAATTACTGTGGGTACATTATTACTCTTGTAGGTTCATAGGGGAATACACCTGTGTTAAAATAAAACACTATGAGTCCAATAAGACTTACCACTTGCAGATAATCTGGAACTGTGGTTGCATGTTCTGGACTATTCATCCTCAATTACATTTGATCCAACGATCTCAGAAATACCAATATAATTTCACATTAAAATTTAAAACTTTCCTATGACTTTCACTTCCTCCCCATTTTCTTCCCTCACATCCAGACATTCTGCAATTCGTATTTATTCTTTTCTTCTCCATCCTAGTAGTTTCATAATTTCTTACTAGCACTCATCATCTCAGGTTCTGAAATTAACCTCTTTTGGTTAATTAACCTGTTTTGTGTTTTCCTTCCTAGGTAAGCTACTACAGTTAAAGCAATCCTTCTTTCACTAGTGGCATTTTGTCACAATAAAGTATACTAGTCCTAGCATCTCTAAATTTACAAAGAATGTATATCCTGATGCTCCCTGAAAACCTTGGGAAAATATTCTTATTTCCCATTAGATTTGCAGATGCCTCCTCAGACATCGAACTTTGCTAGAAAACTGGGTTTGTGCATAGGAAAAACAATAGCTATAAATTTTCCATTAAAAAACTGATATATGTCCTTAAGGAAAAAGACTGGAAAAGAAGGTAAGGCAAGGCAAGAACTCAGCTTCAAAAGTCTAAGCTGACTATACTCCACTGGTTTCTTTCAGCAAACACAAATATGAAAGGCCTTTCTACTTTGTTCTAGAGATTCAGATTATAATAAAAGCACATGAAATTAAATGCACCACATTAGATAAAACATAAATGTTAACTTCATTCTCATATATTCAAAAACAATTAGAGTTTTCCCAAGACAGATTTTTAAAGCTACCTCAGGTACATAAATAGTTCAAGGGAAGTGCTAGTTCAGACAAAATCATGTGACTCACTGATTTTACTGAAAGATTTTACAAAACACTTGTAGGGGTTCATATATAGGTGCTAACCAGCAGATAAAAATCCTGATTGAAAAAACATGGACAAGTTTTCCAATGTTCTAGCTACAAGTTTTGCTTCATGTAGGATTCAACTAAAGTGACCTTTTCATAGGAACCAGAGCAGAAAGAGCTGTCATGAATGCTATGTATTCTGTAGTCACTTTCAGACACTACGAATGCCTCACAAATAGTTACTATAAAGCTTTCTCCTTTAATTGATTTTATTATTAAAAATGTGCAGAACCTCAATGAACACAGGAAGAAAATAATTGAAATTGCCTTTGTCATTATTTTTAAGTCAATGCAGTGCAGAAAAATAAAAGCATCATGCTATTAAATAATATTCTAATGAAAACTAAATAAGGACCATGCAAAGCAACCTTTGACATTATAAAACTGGCTTAAATAAAGGCCACTAATAATGGAAAAAGTGACAAAAAAGCACCAGTACAATGGATAAAACTAGAAATACTTGTGCCATGGAAGACACAACATACAAATTTGGCACAAAAGCCCAACAACAAAAAGAACACCCTTTCCACCTCCCCACAAAAAACCATAGAAAGCCAAAACAACAAAACCCAAAAAGAGACTGAATGAAAAATTTAACATTCTACAGTCCACAAATTATTCTTGGAAGAATGAGGTCTCTCTAGAACTACTTCAAAATCAGCCATTTCCATGAAATTTTTTCACACTCCAGAACCTTCAGATTCCAGCTATACTTTGGAGTGCAAATCTGCTGTTCCTACAGCAGAATAGTAAATATCTGATAATAGAGGGGAACTTCAAAGATTCCAGGAACACATGAAACAATCCCTTTTATTTTTCTTTTGCAAGAAAATTGCAAGAATCTTTTCATTCCTTTGTAAAGACAGAAAGTTTGTTGTTGGTTATTATAAGCTTTACAATGAGCATTACTCCATGAGTAAAATTAGTAGGAGTAATATAATGAAAACCATGGCCATTAAAAAATATTTTTTCTACAAGTAACACTAGAATGTTCATTTTTCTCATGCTGTGAAACACTGGATTTATATCAAAGGTGTTAGCTAGGAGAATTTTTTCTACCATCATATTTGAAAACTTCTGTCTGTGAATACAATAATATTATCTAAAATTTCATTCTTAACTATAATCAAGTATAGTTGTTTGTTTTGTGGTTTCCCACACTGCATTATCAAAATATAGACCTTGGAAGCAGAGTCTTAGAAACAGAGAAATGAGAGTTTTGTGTAGAAGGTAAGGACCTTATATCATTTCCTATAGGTTAGACTCTGAGCAAAAATTCTTTATCTGTTACAGTGAAATGCTTGTACTAAGGAAAATCTTGAAGTCAAGAACAGCAGAAAAGTACTTGATTTTCAGTAAGGTGTATCAGGCCATTTTTTAATTTACTTTTCTACTTCTTTAACTGGATTGCCATTGATACCTTTAGCACTTTATTTAGATGAATATTTGCACTCTACAGTAATGTACTCCTTATATCGCTAGTCGATGACTTAGGTTGCAGTAGTTTGTATTTGTATTCATACAAGTTCACTTGGTATGAATTAGAAAAACCCACTTTATCCTATTACAGTTGTAAGACTGGAGATTTGGAAAAGCAGCACCAACATGTAGTGAGGACTATATTGTCCATTATTCATTACCAATTTTATAGAAAGGATGCTTCTACAGATACTGTGTTCTATCATCAGATAACTATTATAAAAATGTATTCTTGGGGGTTTGTGGGCTTCTTTTGATCAAAGGTGCATAGGAAAATACAAAAGACAATATCCAGTGGTTCTTAGCTGAGACAATGTATTTCTTTCCTAAGGAACAGAAGTTTGTCCTGTACTTAATTTTTATTTTCTCAGTATAAAACTATACTTAAACACAACAACAAACTGATAAGTAGCACACTATGTAGTATCTTTTCAAATAGAGTTCTGCTGAAATCACAAAAATCTATTACATTATGAAACATTGGTTAATATGGAAAAGCAGAATCTGTCTCCTTTGAATACAACTTGGTATTCTATGGTTGCCTTTTTCTTTTCTTTTACAACTTTCTCTTAACAACTGTTTTTGTAGAAAAACAAGCTCATTTGCAGATCTCAGACTTCAGAAGAACTTTGTTCTGTATTATTTTCACTTTTTTTTAAGTTTAAAGGGTAAAATTGAAAGTGTAGAACATCAGGCCATACAATTCAAAAAAAGTCGGTCTTTAGAACAAGAAAGAATCTTTTAAGAACTATCACAGAATGGTAGTTCAGAAGTGTGACTCACTTCCTAGTCATATGATGCTTTCTCTCCATGCATCATGTGATACCTCCATTGAAGGAAAATAATGACTTTGTAAGCTGATTCTTTTTGCAAGGAAGAATGATAAGTCAGTCCCTTCCAACGACAATATATAGCTCTGATCTATTCTATAGAACTCTTCATTTTTGAAATGTCTTACTAGAAAAACTAGATTACAAAACAGCTGCACAAAGTCTTTCTCATGCTGAGTTCCTGAGAATATACATATGTTACAAGGACAGTTTTTCTGAGATGATGATCATGTCCCTTTCAATTTTTTGCTATTGTACAAGGGGAGAGGTGTTCTGGTTTATTGGCTCTTTGACTTTTGCCCACATGGTTTGAGCATCTGCAAGTCTTTTAAAACTTGAAACTGAAGAATCCTATGTGCCTAGCTGTTACCTAGGACTGTGAAGTGAAATCTCAAGTAGACACTTATATGTACTTTTGAAAAGACATTGTAAAACAAAACAGTATGGTAATATATGAGAAAAATAGGCACAAAATCACACGATAAGAACTGTGCAGATCCATGTAGCACAAATAAATACCTTTTTACATCTGAGGATATATAATTCTCTTAGACATTCAGGTTCTCATTCTTGAATGATATTCAACATGATTTACAGTTTTCCTTAACTAGCAAGAAATTTTTCCATAGTAAATTATCATTTGGAAAGGTAAATATATTTGCTGAAGTTGATTTTATCTGCATAAAATTAAAATATCATTAAATATGTAGAACAAAAGATTATGCATTTTGAAAACATCTCTTGCTTCTAAGATTTTTAAAAATATTTACAGTTTAGATCTAGTAATAATTCTTTAAATAATGAAATAAAGTACTTTGTTATAAATGAGATTGTTAAAAAGGACAGAAAAAAAAGGACTGTTATAATATTGAGTAATAATATAGAAAACACTTCCCTTTTGGTTTTTTTTTTCTGCGTATTTCCTGTGCATGCTCCTATAGGGCCCATTTTGAAGAGTTACAGTAACAGCAAAAACCATGGCAGTAGGAATTTTGATTCCTCTGTCCCACTTCTACCTGGATACCCTCTCTGCTCTTTCTTTAGAGAGCACTAACTCGTTCTTTCTTTTCCAGACTTCTTAAACTCCTACTCTTGTCAATATTTTGCATGTAATATGATAACATTTTGATCCTTTTCAATTTCATGTGATATAGTCCCTTCAGACATTGAATTTCTCACATGGAGCTCTCAATGAATAAATACCTGTAGGGTGACATAGTTTTCATATTGTTTGTGAAGTTATGCACAACTGCAATAAAATTAAAAGCAAAAGACTAAATTAAAATAAAAATCTAAACAAATAAACAAGTAAGCATAACAACAGACCAGATTCTTAGCCATTATAGAGCAACACAACTTCCTTAGCAAAAGTCTGAAACCTTTTCATCAATTGCAAAGACAGTTCCTCATATCAAAAATATTCAGAAGCAAATGAACAGGTATAGTCTTTTAGAAGCTGTTTTGTTTGAAATGGTTCAATTAACAGCAATTGTTAATTCTTGTCAAGTTTATTCTTGTCAAGTTCTTCATACTTGCCACCAGGGAACTTTCATAATCTGTAAAACTGTGAGATCATTCTGTTTTCATAGATCAGTCTACATATTTATGAGAATATGTTTCACCGAAGAAACATTCCTGAATACTAAAAAATGCACGGTACTGGAGCATTTGAGGCTTTCCAGTTGGCCTTATTGACACATGACTCCACAACATGTCAGTATCACATAACTAGAGAAAGGCTGATCATCTAGTACCACACCTGTTTGTTCAGACAAGTTTAAATATATCTAAAGCATGGAAACTCTGGAAAAAAATATAATTTGTTTTATTTAAACAGAATTTTCTGCATCTCAGTTTGCACCCATGGTTTTTGTACTGTTACTTCACACAATCATGCGTCAGGTTCTGTCCCTTTTACTTCCTCCCCATTAGGTATCAATACACACGGAAAAGAAATACCTCAGCCTTCCCTTCTCCTGGCTGAACAGTCCAGCTCTCTAAGACTCTCTTCATATAAACAAATATGAATATGATGCTCCAGTCCACAAATTATCTTGGCCCTTCACTGGACTCTTCCCAGTATGTCCATGCTCTTATTTGTACTGAAGAGCCAAGAACTGGACACAGCACTCCAAATGTGGCTTCATTGGAGTTGAGTAGAGGGCATGCATGGACCCCCTCCTTCTACCTGTTGGCTTCTTCTAATGCAGCTCAGGAAAACATCAGATCTCTGTTCAATAAGCACAATTGTTGGCTCATGTTCAACTTGGTCTTCACAAATACCCACAAGTCCTCTTCTATAAAGCTGCTTTCCAGACGGTTGGCCCAGAGCCTGTGCTGGTGTTGGGTGGCTATTCTTCCCCACATACGGAGCACTGTATTTTGCTGAACTGCTTGAGGTTCTTGTCAGCCCCTGTACCCATCTGGTACATTAGTGTCTCCTCTCTGCATTGTATAATTTGAAAATTTGTTGAGAGTACACTCAGCCCTATCATCCAGATCATTAATGAAGACATAAAATATGATTAGATCTAGTATTAACCCCCAAGATATACAAGTAGTGACTTGTATATCCATCATTCCAGCTAGAATGATGACAAATGCCACTGGTCACACTAGTTTGAACTTGTTTGTTCAGTAACTGCTTAGTCCAACTGATTAAGTTAGCTAGCTTATATTTCATTAGTTTCTATATGGGGATATTATGTGATACAGCACTGAAATTCTTGTTTAAGACAAGATAAACAACATTAATTGCTCTCACTTATGCATCATGCCAATCACCTCATCATGTAAGGCTGTCAGGTAAATCAGTAATTGCTTTTCACTAATTATTTTGCCTTAACGAATCTATGCTGACCACACCCTGACATACCTCTCTTCTCCTTATGGATGATTTCAGGGAGTATTTGCTCCTTCAAGGGGGGGTCTGACTGGCTTCTAGTTTCCCAGAGTCTGCTTCCTGGCCTTCTTGGAGTCAGGTATGAGATTTAATTTCTTCCAGTCCTCAGTAATACTGCTCCATCAAGATGATGCTTCAAAGCTAACCAAGAGTGGCTTTACAGTGACTTCACCCAGTTCCCTTACAACTCCCCATGGTACATGGGATGTACATGTGGCGTACATGCACTTCAGATAGACACCTAGTTTTCTTAATTTCCCAGAATATGTGTGAGATTAACTGATTCTTCAGTCTTGTTTATATTTCCTTTTTTGTGTGCATACATTGAGGTGGCCAAACTTCAGCCTTGTTTCATTGACTACAAGGCTTCTCTGGCCACATCCTTTGTTTGCGAACCCTGACCACCATCTCCTCACTTGATCATTGGTCATCAGATCCCCTCTGCCTCTTAGTTTAAAACTCTCTTTAATAGGTTGACCAGCCTGTTGCCAAAGATGACTTTGTCTCATGTTGTCAGGTGAATCCTGTTTATTACTATGCATTTCTTAGGTATTCAGATTACTTACAGTGAACTTGTCCTTCAACAGATTGACAGCTGAATACGAAAAATAACTTACCTACAAACAGGAAGAAAAATCAGCTTTTACTTTCTCTAGTTTGGCCTAGTATCCTTGGAAGTGTTCAAAGTCAGATTTGAGCAACCTGGTGTGGCAGGAGGACCTACCCCAATAAGGCCTAAAATCTGGTCAGAGAATACAAACAAATGCAATCTATCAGGCACACTATCTGTGATGAGTTACCAGTGGGACCAAGGTAATGTTTTTGATGTCCAATTATGCTATAACCAGCCTGATTCACCAAACTTCAAATATACATCCTGGTTTTTGAAGTTGGATGTGATCAATAAGCTGGTAGCTGGCCTGTAAATTTGTGACTAGCAGTCAAACACTTAATACTATAAAAGTCCAAACCCCTTTCATACAGTCAGGTTCTTCTAACATAACCATCATTGGAGTGTATGCAAGTAGATTCCTCCCTCAGTCTGGGTATGTCTCCCAAGGATACTCCCAAAGATTGAGTGAAAGAGATCTCACAAGCATTGGTATGGGTGAATTAATAACTATTTCTCTTTGCTAGCTTTAATATAATTTCTTCAATAATTGCTTTGATATAGTGCACTATCCTATTTTGTACTACTAGTAGCTTTAGTGTTATATTGCATAGTAAACAATTCTGATTAAGATCTTTTGTCTTTCATTTGTCTGGTCATTTCTAATAACAAATTATTCATTTTATATAAATATTCTCTGTTTGCCATCATTAAAAACTGGAGGACAAAAGTTGTTCTGTCACAACTTTATAATTCTTCAAATTTAAACCATTGACAAAATCCAAAGCTAAGATTGGATTCAGCCATACCTAGACTCCTCTCTGAGAAGGAGTTTAGAAAGCAAGAGAGTCCTTTCTGCACCTCATGACTCAATGGCAGGGCTTCTTTAGTTTCTTTAACTCAGATTTTGTCTAAGCCTTCCACTCTCACACACATCACGTGATCTAGAGGAAGGTGTCCCTACCCATGACAGGGGGGTTGGGACTTCATGGTTTCTGAAGTCCCTTCCAACCTAAACCATTCTATAAATTCTATATTCAAGATGAAACTAGAGTAAAAGAACAATGTACAGAGAAATAATGATATGTGACTTCTGTTTTCCTTTAAATTAGAACTTCATACAGGTCAGTGAAAAGGGATAGTACTTTCCATACTTCAGCAAAAAGTTGGTAAATGGAATCACTCAGAATTATTTTGGTTTCATATATAACTGAAACTAAAAGTTGTATGAGTTGTCAAACAAGGAAAGAGGAAAACCCAAGATGATAATAAAACTAACACAACCATCGACACTTTTATCTTTCCACACTGCCTGAGCAGGGCATGATGCTTCATTGTTCATCATGCTATACAAGCATTTAGAAAAGTACAATTTTTCTTGGTTTATATACATATCTCAATTGTAGTCAGATTCAGAAACTGGTTTGGAAATTGAGATTCACAAACTGGTTTGGAAATTGATTACCCCTGATGCTGTGCTGTGAAGGGGATCATAATCACTGTTTCTGTTCCCTAGGTGTCTGTGTCATTTAGCAGTTCAATAGGCAGTGTTGTGGGTTGACACTGGCTGGATGCCAGGTACCCACCAAAGTTGCTCTGTCATAACCCTTCTCAGCTGGACAGAGGAGAGAAAATATAATGAAAGGTGCATAAGTTGAGATAAGGACAGGGAGACATCACTCACTGATTACTGTCATGAGCAAAATATACCTGATTTGGGGAAATTAAACGAATTTATTCTGTCATAATCAGCCTAAAAAGCACCTTCCTCCTACTCCTCCCTCCTTCCCAGGCCTAATTTGTTCCTGATCCTCTACCTCCTCCCCTTGGTGGCTCAGGGAGAAGGGTGATGGGAGTTACATTCTGCTGCTGCTTCCTCCTCAGCGAGAGGAGTCCTTCCCTTGCTCCAGCGTGGTGTTCCTCCCACAGGAGACAGTCCTCCACAGACCTCTCCACCATGAGTCCTTCCTAAGGGCTTACACCCTTTCACAGGGTACAATCCTTCAGGAACAAATTGCTCCAGCATGGGTCCTCCATGAAGTCACCAATTCTGTCAACAATCCTACTCTAGCATGGGCTCCTCCCTCTATGGGGCTGCAGGTCCTGCTAAAAGCATGCTGTGGTATACGCTTCTCATGGGGTCACAGCCTTCTTTCAGGCATCCACCTGCTCTAGTGTGGGCCTTCTCTGTGGTTTTCACCAGTGACTGTAAAGGAATCTCTGCTCCGGCACCTGGAGCACTTCCCCCTCGTCCTTTTTCATTGACTTTAATATCTTCATAATTGTTTCTCTCTTGTGTTCTCACTCCTCTATTCTCTGGACACATTTTCTCCTGTGCAATAACTTCTGTTTTCCTTCTTAAATATGTTATCACAGAGGTGTTACTACCATTAGTGATTAGCTTGGTCTTGGCCAGTGGTGGGTCTGTCTGGAGCTGGCTGGTATTGGTTATTTTGGACATGTGGGAAGCTTCTAGAAGTTTCTCACTGAAGTCACCCCCAGCAGCCCCTGCCACTACCAAAATCTTGCCATGCAAACTCAATACAGCCAACTTTCACTGGCTGTTCTAGTCTTGCTGTAGGTCTTACAAATTAGTTGCGTTTTGCCCAATACGAATCCACACAATTTTTAGAATTTTGACAGTTTGGAAGAATTATAGTATTCAAGCCCTTGAGGTTTGATTGTTGCTTTTTGTTTTTAAACTTTGTTTTTCTCTGAGGTTTGGGGTCAATCATATTGTGAAAAAGCAAAATTCTCAGAGTCCACGTTGCCACTAGATGCAAAACTAGCATGAGAAGCTGAAATGGAATCAGCAGAGGGGTAGGCCTGTGACAGAAGTCACAGGAAAAAATGTTCAAGAAAAAAGAAACCAACAAAAAAAATTCATGATAGTATAACTCAGAGGAGAAAGACCACTACTGTAGAAATATGGCTGGGAACCCCATGGCAAGATTTCAAGGGATAAAGCTAGAGAAAACAGAGAAGTTACATTTACATCCTAATGGACATTACAACAGTACAGAAATTATAGGGTAAAATGCAGCTGGATGGAATGCAGCTGGCAGTTCCACAGTGACTCCCCATACAACAGTAAACACCTGCTAAGGGGGATGGAACGGGGGTGGAGCACAGTGGAGACACTGTGGCCAGGCTCTAAAAATCTTTGCATGGCAGGGGACTTGATGGTACTTTGCAGATGACAAACTGCATAGCCCCTGTTGCTGCAGTCCAAAATTCGGATATCAGCAGAAAAGGAACTGCTAGGATTAAACGGGAAGTCTCGGGCCACAGGGGCTGGGGAAAAACCCACCATCTAAAAGGCCAGACAAGATCCATTGACATTCATTTCATGTGGATTGTCCTGATCTCCCCCAGCAGGATGTGGAGAGACTTCACATGATGCTATCAGTCCCTGCAGATATCCCTTTGTTTTCTCCCCTCCCTGTGGGAAAAGCTGACCACCGTTCCCCAGTATAATCTTGCTTACTAGAAGGATCGAATCCTTTTTCCCCCAAATGTAAATACTGGATCTGAGAAATGTAAATCCCTTTTTTCCTTTACATCACCCCTGCTACTAGAAATGCTAATAGATTTTGGAATCCCCTATTTGGCATAACCCTGCCTCCTTATAAGCATGCTAAGCCCCCAAGACCCTTAAATAAGTGCTTCGTGTGTTCAATAATCTATTCCAGTTTCTACCCCCAAATCTGGGATCATCTAGCTTTATTGGACCCATTACACCTGTCACCCAAGGGAGATGGGAGAAGCTGCCCTGTTGCTGAGCCAACAACTGTGGCGAAATCTGTCTCCTCAGATCAACTTCATTAAAGCTCAATTATAATATTAGTGCACACCTCCATCCCAAAGTTACCCACCTCCAGGGTATGACCACACCACGCTGGTGTACAGGGCACGTACCCTGTATTTTTTTGACTTCATCTTTAAAAATTAAGTGAGGGAATTTTACACCAACCAGTAACAAAGGTATTTATAACTCAAGTCACTCAAGCTCCACCCAAACATAAAGAAATATCGTAAAAGTAAGTTGAGAATGGGGGAAAAGTTAGGGAAGACTTCATTGTAACTCGTGGGATCAGCTGATGGGTTGAACCTATCTTCTCCCCCATAGGGACACCTATTGGGTAAGAATGATACTCTATGCGCACTGAATACACTTATTGGGGATTAAAGCTTGTCTGTGTATTCTTTGAATATGTTTTTGTAGTCAGATACTATCACCAGCAACCCTCGAACCTTAACCTGTCACAATTTTGTATTAATAAAGCGTGTTACTCTGTGAACTGTTACGTGACTCCTTCATGGGTTCTAGTGGTTACTGGCAATGGGTAACATACTTGAACAAAGTGGGAAGACCCACTGAGGGGTGTTCCTAATGCTGTTGATGTATTTCCCTGAATAAGTCAGTCAAATCATCCTCCATCAGGCAGGAGTGTTCAGAGAAGGGTCCCCATAACACGATTCTGACAGACTGGTCAGGCACAAGAGTCTTGGCTTTCCTGAGGTGCTGACAGACAATCAAACACTAAGAGTCAAGGAAAACTCTCCAAATTAAGGATTGAAGAAATTTACCCTTTTCACATGACAATTACCACTGACTCTTTCCCCTTCTATGTCAGCAAAAGCCCTTGAAATAAGCTGAAGTCAGTGGGACTTTGCTTTCATCAAGACAAGTTGGGAACTCTCTGAGTTTACTAGCTTCCTTTGTAAATCGCTTCTTCAGATCTGCTTGGTTGGCATGGGACATTTGGGAGTGGCATGGATTACTGAAGTCCCTCATTAGGGTATCTAGCTATTCCGTAGTTGTTCACATCTTTAGATAACAGCCAATTATTCAGAAATTTTTAGATTGACTATGCAGTAACTTGTCCAAATGTTTACTCAGTAAACAGATGATGAGTATGCCAATGCCAGACAGCGAAACTAACAAACCAAATACAATAAGTCTTAATATTATTGTCATAATGTTATTTCATTCCTTTTACACTTCATAGCCTGAAAATTTCTGAACAAAAATGTAGTTTCCTGTAGATTGAAACAAACAATTTGGCATTCTTAAATCTTACTACTACTTTCTAAACTCTTTTTAATTATGTGTTATCTGTCAGGGAGGATAGATAAGCCATAACTACAGATTTTCAATCAAACTTATAAAAAGCAAGCCTGTGAAACTCACAAGATGAAATGGTTCAGGCATTAGTGAGTTATACTGCTGCTTTATGAATGGGATTAAAAAAGAAAGCAAGTTAGAAATTAGAGATTAGATATCAGTTACTCCCACTGGAAATCATAAAGTAAGAGTTAATATACACATCGCATTTTAATTAACCTATGAGCTATGGATATTTTGTTACTGAATTTAAAATTATACATTAGAATGGAATAGAGCATCTTACAGGAATTTAATGGGTGGATAAAAGTTTTTGTTAGCATTAATCCTGATTTACATCTGTATAAATTTAAAAATTTTTAGATGTTTCCTCTGATCTGAAGTAAAATCTCTTTCAGCCTTCTGTTGTTCAAAACTTCCAATTTATAAACCTCCAACTTTTTAACCTAATGTCAAATAGAGAAAACATTTTAATCTAAAAATTATCCCTGAGAAATATTTGTGTATACACGTGTATGTATGCTAGTATATCTATTAATACTAGTATATATATTAATACTTATATATATACTCGTGTTTATGTAAGCATAGAATGTAGTATGCATGCATTTTACATGGTAAACATTGTATATTTACTAGATATACATTTCTTTGACTGAACTATGGCCATTTTTCTGTACTAAATGAATATTAATAATTCTGAATATCATAGTAGTAAAATATAAAATAATATACCATGCTAGCTAGAGTGCCTTCCATACAAATTAGTGCTTTCTACATTTTGTTTTGCTTGCTGAAATTTCTTTTGAGCAGGAAACACAAGTATAAGGAAAGGCTTAAATAAATATCAATGCAAATGGATGCTTTTTTTTCTAGTCTAGGATGACTGAGAAGGTGTAAAGTGTTCTTTTCTTTTCTATTCAGGTGATAAATCATATCACAGCTGGATTGGCAGCAGCATAAAACCATGAATTTCTTTGAATGAGTGTGACAGGAGACGGGAGAAATCGCCAGTCGTCAGTTGCTCCTTACAAAATACAAACCACAGTGCTAAACTGCCAGAATATTCAGTTACTTGCTGGGCAATCTCTGAATCTATTTCTAACTCCTTTAGTTAAAGGAAAATAAATCTGGGAGGGAGGTGATGTATAATAGGTGGTGTCTCTGAGAATCAGCTAAGTTAAAGGAAGGTCAGGCCAAAGACAGTCAGTGATGGGGATTTCCATTTTTGTGGGGAGAGGAGGTGCTGAGAATTGTGCTGTGGTAGCCCTGGGTAGCAATGAGGCAGTCAGGGCTTTCCCAAGGAAGCCGACAATGCGCCGACAGAACCCTGAGACCCTCTGTGCTGCAGCCGTGCACATAAAACAGTCCAGGCTAAAGATTTTTGCAAGAGTTTTTGAAGATCCGTTTACTTGTTTGCTATGATAAATTCATACATTTGAAGCACAGATCACACCTTGGGAGTAGACCAAGGACTAAAGTGAGGCTGTCTTAAGTCTGGAACATGTCTGCGAGTTGTCAGAATCCAAGGTTACCTTGTGCTTATGTTTTGAAGATTGCAAAATATGGCACACCCTTGCTAGGAGAGGTAGCAGTATGCATATATCTGGGTGACATCATGTATTATCTTCTTGTGTATGTGTTTTGGCCATTGATACTTATCAGTTGAATTACTTAAAATATCATAAGAAAAGACAATATGAATGTAGGTCAATACGTTCATATATCAAATGTGTTTATATGGAAAAATAATTTAATGCCTGTATCCTGACAAGCTACAAATATTCTTTGTAACTTGAGAATAAAACCTACAATGATACCTGTCTCCAAAGAGAAAGAAAAAATGTAAAGAGATAATAATTTAAACTCATGAGATTGTGCGGTAAAGATAAAAGTAAAAGATAAAACAAAAAAATTAAAATTGAGAAGAAAAATCTCAGTTGAAGTTGGTCAAGGCTGTCTGGGAATCTCAATATGAAAGATGAAAAGTCACATAAAAGCCAGCCTTTGTATTTTTATCATAATTAGACTCAGGCTAGATAAGCTATGACCTGAAATCAGTATGACTTTAAATAACCATATTAAAGAATTATTGTTTCCAAGATATAAAGGGACTAATAGCACATTTTACATAAACTTTTCCTTTTAGTTATTTATGTATTATTGAAGAATATCTATGACAATCATTCTAGTTGAAACGAAGGAATATTTCATTAGTATGGAACTGGAAGAAGAGAGAAACTTCCTTGGAAGGAAAAAAAATCTTAGGGTCTATTTCTAAGCAGAGTTTTAGAAATATGGTTCATGTCATTATCTTCTCTGTAATGATGATCTGAACTAAGATGTAAATTTTCAAGGCAATATCTGTAATACAGATGTCTATCCACTTGAAGCTAGACTGAAACCAGTAACTTCCTTTAGGTAAACTAATGATAGAAAAATATTAAAGACCTTTATTTTTTCCTGGTCTATACTTGACTTACACCGGCAATTAAGACTTGAAAATATACATATCTTTAAAAATATACCCCTATGGCTCATCCAGTCAACGACAACATATATTTGATACAACATTTTTCTGTTTTGACTTTTGCATTTATAAAATGCACAGTCCCAATGTTTTGAAAGAGCCTTCCCACTTTTCCAACCTTTTGAGTTCTTTTAGACTGCTGGGAAAAAAGAATAGAGCAATAATGGCATGTTAGCTGGGATATCCAGGCCCAACCTTGTCATCTTAGAATCCCTTTGCTTTTTTACTAAGCTTCTACTTTCTGATGAGAATATCTCCATTTAAATTGTTGCATTTTTTGTATTTATCACAGAATGACAGAATAGGCTGAGTTGGAAGGGACCCAAAAAGATCATTGAGTCCAACTCTTAGCCCTGCACAGGACCATCCCCCAGAGTCACACCATGTACCTGAGAATATCAGCCAAACACTTCTTAACTCTGTCAGGCTTGGTGCTGCGACCACTTCCCTGGAGAGCCTGTTCCAGCGCCCAGCCACCCCCTGGCAGAAGAACCTCTTTCTAATATGTAACCTAAACCTCTCCTGGCACAACTTCAGCCTATTCCCTCAGGTCCTGTCACTGGTCACCACAGAGAAGAGATCAGTACCTGCCCCTCCTCTTCTCCTCATGAGGAAGTTGTAACTGCAATGAGGTCTCCCCTCAGTCTCCTCTTCTCCAGACTGAACAGACAAAGTGACCACAGCTGCTCCTCATATGGATTAGTCTCTTAGTGATACAGTATTGATGAGAGCCTTCAGTGCTTTGTATAAGAGAACGTTTGCCACACAGTATTTAGAATCAAGATATCAGGATCCCTAGGGGCATTTCATTTCCCAACATACTAATTGAAAGGTTTTGAGGTTTGTGAGTCTATATCTTGTACATTAAATTGAGCATCCTGTTACGTGGTGTAAATGTTTCCTAAAAGATGTATGCTCTCTTTAATGTATGAAATACAATACTTTTGGAGGGGAAGAAAAAGAAAGTAAAGATTACAGTTTACAATTCACTAAGTTTACTAAGCCTTTTTGTATGTTTCATATGTTTGTTGTTATTACACATCAAATTTTACAATAATGAGTATAACAGCTTGTGTATGAACTCTGGTTTTCAGTTTAAACACACTGAAAGGGACACTAATCACATCTATAATAATCAGTTGCTAAAGCGAATTGTCTCTGCATGAGCAAAGAATTTCATATTGCTGTGCAGAAATTCTGGCAGCATAGAGTTTTCTAGGTTTAAAGGAGTGAAAGCTCACTTTTTGCCATAGCTTTCAGTGCAAGAAGAAGTTTGGGGAACATGGCCAGTCATCAAGCAAATGTTGTGTCACTTGTGTAACTCCTGAAATAATATATTGAAGTATCTCTGCCTTGTGTTTGTGGCCATTTGCAGTAGAAGGCATAGAGTTTGTCAAACAAAAGCCAAACTAGGGATGGGGTTTTTCCCAAGCATTTTATGCATTATTCTTTTAAAAGAGTAATCAGTGTTCTTCTACAAAAATTAAGATTATCTCTAGCTAAAAAGCTAGACATCACTCCAGATCAGCACAACTAGCTTTCTGTAACAGAACAGAAAGCATTAACAGAAATTGTCCTTTACATATGTTGCCCCTCAAGCCACTTGGAAAATGTTACATAATATCTGGGGAAAAAGATAAATAAATATTTTTTCCCATGGAAGCCTCAGATATTTTTAATTAACTAAAAAAAAAAAAGAAAAAAATTCTGAAAATTCAAGCATTTATGAATCTATTTGTTGTCATAATATTTTGAAAGAAATTTCTGTAATCAGAATGGCAGTGAAGACATGCTAATCATTACAGTTGGTTTGTGGTCAAAAATATCTCAGATCAGACTACCGGGTAATGCATTTAGAAGACAAAATCTTACACTTCCATGCTACTTTGCAAATTGTTTTCTAGTTTCCCCACATTATCCCCACTTGTTGCAATTAAATTTTAACAACTAATCCTCAAGAACAGAGATATCACCTTATTTGTGTATTTTTTTCTGGATTAATGAAAAAGCCTTGATTGATTAAACAAAAGTTTACCATGAGTCAAACTATAGTCTTAATTGTTTGTTCAGTAATGATACCAAGAGTTATATTCCATGTTTTCCAATTACATCATCTCATTTACACTTTATAGTATTTCTCTGGGTTCTAATGTCAGTGGTATCATCTTTTTCAGGAAGCAGATGGGGATCCAGTAGGTAACTTTGATGCATTTTAGAAATGTAAGTTCCTTGTTGGAGGAGTGTGATGCTAATTGCTTCTCTTCTTCCTCTTTCTGGGATCACTTTCACGTATTTGCCAACACAATCTTCTTACCAAGTATTTTTCAAGTGGTTCCCAGTTCCACATAATATCCAATACTTTTATTCCAGATTAATTCTTTGTTATTATGGATTAACAGTGGAGAACAGATTTTACCTTGAGATAAATTGGCATTATTAAGTTGGCTGTAAATTAGTTCAAGATCTTATTATATATTTTGGCAATTACTGTCTGATAAACTGTCAATCTCATCTAAGATTTTCCTATTGGCCTGCATATATTAAAAAAACCAAAACAAAACACCAAAATCAACACGAAACTGAAGAACATAAAAATGTTAGTCAAAATATAATTAAAAAATAAAAAAATTATAAAATCATATTTTTTTTTTTTTTAAGTAATGATACCATAGCTACTGTAAAAACATTAGCACAGTCCAGGAATTCTGCTGTTCCCTTGAAGCATCAAGGTTTTGATGTTTCTATCTTTTACCTAAAAGAAATATGGAAATAGATTTCTCAGATTATTGTCAGTTTAAGTATTTAAATATCTGTTATTGTTTCTAGATAGCTATTTCATTGCACATACCCTATGTATAGTTAAGGATTTAGATTAACTTACTTTATGTACACTCAAAAGAAAAGCATGAAGAAAATGTCTCAAAGCATGTGTTAAAAACACAAAAAATAACTCAACTTTCAAAAAGAAAGTGTGACCATGATTTTTTAAAAGTGAACTGACTCAAATATCTTTTTACTGATCTATATTAAGATTCTCTTTAATCTAACAGATGATGATCAGATTCTTTAGATATTTCCTTTTTGTTTGTGTATAATTTCTTTCTGTTTGCAATTCACAATGTGTTACTTATCTCTTTACATAATCTTAGCTATCTAAATTTTCACTAACCTATGTGTAATCTTACACAGACAATAATTTTACATTAACTCATGCTAATGTATGCATATGCAGAACTTGAATTTAGAGGGATTTGAAGTGTTATACTAATTATATGAGACTTGGATCCTAAATCATGAACTGTTCATATTCTGTACTTAGGTTATTTGCATACCATGTCTATGTAAATGCTGTGGATTTAGGGCAGCATAGTATAACACAAAAAAGGACTAAGACTTTTTTTAAAGAAGATGACTTCTTCCTTCTTTAAATATAAAAAAATGATAATTAATATAATTGTTAT
Organism: Manacus vitellinus; assembly: GCF_001715985.3. NCBI lineage: Eukaryota > Metazoa > Chordata > Aves > Passeriformes > Pipridae > Manacus > Manacus vitellinus. Next base: position 3,806,451 of record NW_021939324.1, on the reverse strand, counting down.
TCCTCCTTAATCATATGAAGGTATTAATGCAATTTAATGTTAATAATATGGACTCAGTAGACACATAATTGTCTTAGTCATAGTTTATTCCCCACAAAGGTGATTAAAATTGGTTTAATTGTCATTTGCTCACAGAGCTAAGATTGAACCTGGAGTAGATTAGAAGAGTCCTCTTTTAAATATGACACAACTGTCAGACACATGAATGAAGTTTAAATATAGACTTCCAACTGGTGTAGATATTGTAAGAGTGTGCAGCTAATTTATTCTTTGATTTGTGCATGGGATGACCAATAATTAAAAACTTCTATGAATCTTGGCCTTGTGGCTGTGATTTAAAGCTTATAATATAAGTCAACTTGTAAAGTAGATGAGGAAAGGATTTTTCAGGCTGCAAAAAAGATGTCTGTTTTATCTGTTCTCTGAAGCTGCAAGTACCAACTGCCATCATCAACCCCTCTTTGTCAGAATTTTTGATGTTAGAGGTCCTCTAACTCCTGTATTCATCATGGCTAGGCTTCCTTAACAAAGATTTGGAAAGGACTCTACCCACATTTGCTACAAGCGTGCTGGTGGCTAAAGAGGTCAATGCGAGATAGACAAGTCCGGTTGCAAAAGGCACAGCAGAAAGACTCCTTAGGTGGTATCGGCAAGACACGATTCTTTCTGTGTTGTCTTTTCTCCTCAAGGGTGATCCTGCATGCGTTCTCAAAAGCATCAGCAGCGTTATAAATGGTGTGTCTCCAGACCTCCTGACTGGAGGCCAGTGTAGACCAGTTATGTTGATCAATATGGCCAAGGCTGAGATGTTGTTTCAGGGAGTCCTTGTGGACTTTGGGGCTCCTCTCTTGTGGTAGCCAGTGGCAAGTTCACCATAAAACAAGATCTTAGGGAGGCAGTGGTCCTTCATCCGGGAGACATGTCCTGCCCATCACAGCTGTGTTCTCAGCAACATAGCCTCAATACTTGTAACTGCTGCTTTTCTAGAACAGATGTGTTAGTTACATAATCTGACCAGTGGATGTTTAGGATTGTATGGAGACAGAGTTGATGGAAGCGTTCTAAAAGTCGCAGGTGGTGGCGATAAATGACTCATGGACTTGGCCGCGCTGATCCTCGTGAAGTGAGATGATCATTTTAAGGAACTTGGGGGGACATCTTCAACAGTCTAAAATCTGCCACACTCCTTTTCTACTCACAGTATCAAAAGCCTTGGTGAGATCAATAAAGGTTACATAGAGTCCTTTGTTCTGTTCCCTACACTTCTCCTGCAGTTATCTGAGAACAAACACCATGTCCGTGGTACTCCTGTTGGTTCTGAAACCACATTGGCTTTCAGGTAGAATTCCTTCTGTTAGAGCAGGTATTAGATAAAAATCCAGAAAAATTATCATAGAATCATAGAATATACTGTAATCATATAAAAGCAATATTCTGTTCATGACTATTGCAAATGATTTTGTTTTTCATATATTGGTGGGTTTTGTTTGCTTCTTTATTTATTTTTTCATTGTAGAGTATATAGATCTTCCTTCACATTAAAGTATGTAGGGTCTAGATTAATGTCTATTCACACACTACACCTCGATTCCAGTCCAGATTTAGATTTATATTACACCCTGACAGCTCTTATATGGTAGGAAATAGGGTATTTCAACTTTTCCATACAATTCTACTGACTACATGTCAATTTAATAAGCAAGTAACTGGGTCTTAAATTTGGATATGGTGGAAATTTTCTCTGTGTATACAACTCTGATAATGAAGTTACAAGAAGTGGGTTTTTAAAAAGCTATTTTTCCACAGCAAATTTTTCAGAGAGTAAACAGACTACACTACATTTTTCCCAGCACAGGAGCAACTACTTTTCCTTCTGTAGCAGAAATAGATAACAAACATATTTTACCTTTGACAAACAACAGTTCCTGGTAATACAGACTGGTAGTACTCTTGCATGCGCTATCCAAAGGTTAGGCATGGCCTTTGGTGATTAGCTCTTTTCTCTACAATACTCGGAGAAAAGAAATAAAAAAGTGTCTTCCTAAATATCTGATATCCCTGTCACCTTGCGATCTTCAATCAAAATGCAGATTTTCTGGATTTGGATGTTTTGTTGGCTTTTCTTTTACTGTAACTGAAACTCCTTTTGGTTTCTAAGAGATTTCTTAACTTTCCATAAGCTCTGTCTACCTGAAACTCTAAAAGAAGTTGCATTAGTCACAGACATTAATGTCAATGTATTTCCACAAACCAATTACTGAGACTGTAATACTTATTGCTAGTGCCAGAAGACTTACTGATTTTCTCTTTGAGCTTTAAGATCAATATCACCAAAAAAATTGCCAATTACATGATGCTAAACAAAGCAGCAGGCTGTACATTGTCGACATCTTGTTAACCTTAGAGGTGTGTTAAGCTTGTGATAAACTCAAAAGAGAAACAGTAGAAAGTCACTCATTAAATCTCCATCAAGAACTCATACTTGAAAGATACAAGATAAATTTTCTCTTGTCTATTAAGCTGCTTGAAGTGGTCATTAAGAAAAGGATTTCTCCTAAAGAGCAGGATCAATTAGCATAGGCCTGGCATAAGGTTTAAACTCATTAGACCACAAGTACTTTCTTCCTTTGCAAGAGCTTGCTGAGCGAATTAATCCCTGTATACTGTACCATAGTGACTCCAGAAAATTAAAAAGATCTAAACACTGAAAATTACCAGAAGATATATCAATGTAGCATTTTTTTGAATCCTGTCCTCAGTGCTTCATGTGTTATTTTTCTTTTCATAGGTTGCCCATTGTATGTCAAAATTATGTTTGTACATTAAGATAACCAGTAGGCAAAATCAGAAATTTCTCTTTCAAAAGAAAGAATCAGGATAGATCAACAAGGATTTTTCTATGTAAATAGTTTCTGAATGAAAACTATTTCACTACCATAATCAAAAGTTTCTGTGTGAAAAATAAGACTTTGTCAAATTTCTGAATGACACCAGTGCTGCCTGTGTACACTTTCAATAGGTCAAGTTTTCAAATCCCTCTGGTATATAACATAATTTACCTTTCCCCTTCCCCTACTACTCCCTCACCCTCCAAAGGGTATTAAAAAAAAAATAGAATATTTTGCCTTTGACAAGACTATCTGCCTCTAACTTAGAACTAGAACGAGATAGTTTTTCTGGTTTATTTTCCCAAATAGCTCAGCCTGACACAGGCAAGAAGCAGAGAAATTTTCACATCAAGTGCTCAAAGCTTAGAAAAATTGGAAAGAATAAGTAACAGGATATATCATGGAACACATTAAGTAATTTTAAGATACATATTACTGACAGTTCTCTCATATTAAAGTGTTTATTTTGTCTCAGATTATATATTTTAAAATTTCTTCTGAAAAATTTTATCAGATGACAGCAAAATTTTGTGTCAGAGAACTACTATTTCTTTTTAAAAATTTCACGGTCTATAAATAGTAATCAAGAGCGTGGTCCTTTCTGCATTTCAATGTTACTTCTAAAGCAAAGATTATGTCAGTGGACCATATGAACTGCATTTCTTATGGGTTCACTGTCAGTGAAACTTCAAAGACTGTTTACATGCAGGTCATTCCATGACACTAAGTATGTTTAAAATAATAGCTAAGAAATGTTTCCTCAGAAAGTACTGCTGGCTATTGGATTACTCTTTCCTACTTACCTACTCATACATCTGCTGCAAAAAGACTATTAAAATAGATAAATTGGAGGTGTAGAAAATCTTGGACAGATTCTCTGAGAGATTATCAGTTTAAATATGGAATTTTCAGTTAGATTTTCACAAATACTTGTGGTATCCTGGGGTGCAAATTTATGTTCATGGCTGCTCTGTCTTAGCACGGTTGTTTTTTCCCATGTATCCTGCACAAGGAAACATGTTTTCTGCTACCTCCCTCTCCTTTGAAAAATGCTCATCACTTTAATTTATAAACAAAATTTTCCTGGATGATGCACAGTTGTCTGGTTTTCTTGAGATGGTGATGTTTAGTCAAAGGTTGTAATAGATAATCTTGAAGGTATTTTCCAACCTTCATGATTCTATGAATAAAATCAGTGAATATTTACTGATTGACCAACATCCTAACTTTGCATCATGCATGACCATGATGAAAATGCTTTACAGTTTATCTAAAGTTTCCTGTCTAGGCTTTTTTAGGTCAGATTATACTGTGAAACTCTGAATTAATTCATTTCTAGCCACACCCAAGGATCATCATCAAAATAAAAGTCTTTTCCTTCTGTATTTTCAACAGTGTCATTTCTGCTTTATGAAGACACCACAAGCATTCACTATTATCAAGTTCTAGATTTCTTTAAATAAAAAACATCTTGATTTTATTTAGTTTTGTATCTGTCTAGACTGATTCTCCCTTATCTTAAGAAAGGCCCTGCAGAGAGATCTCAACAAATGAGAGGAGACGGCAATCACCAACCCTATGAAGTTCAAGAGAAAGTGCCAGATTCTGCACCTAGGGTGGGGCAGGGTATGAACCTGGATGTTCATACAAGCTGGGAAATGAGATATTGGAAAGCAGTGCCATGGAAAGGGACCTGGGGGTCCTGGTTGATGGCAAGTTGAATCTGAGTCAGCAGTGCCCTGGCAGCCAGGAGGGCCAACCATGTCCTGGGGGGCATCAGGCAAAGCATCGCCAGTTGGTCGAGGGAGAGGATTGTGTGGCCTCTCCTTGAGTACTGTGCAACTTGAGTTTTGCACACCAAAATATAAGAAAGATATAAAGATATTACAAAGTGTCCAAAAAAGGGCTATGAAGATTATGAAAGGTCTAAAGGGGAAGCCATAAAAGGAGTAGTTGAAATAATTTGATTTGTTTAGCCTAAAGAGGAGACTGAAGGGAGACCTGATCATGGTTCACAGTAAAGTAGAGGGACAGGCACCCATCTCTTCTCTTTGGTGATCAGTGGCAGGACTCGAGGCAGTGGCTTGAAGTTGTGTCAGAGGAGGTTTAGATAGCATATTAGGAAGAGGTTCTTCACACAGAGAATGACTGGGCACTGGAACAGGCTCTCCAGGAACGTGGTCACAGCACAAAGTAATTCAGAGTTCAAGTGTTTGGACAATGCTCTCAGGCACATGATGTGATTCTTGGGGCTGTCCTGTGTTGTGGCAGGAGTTGGTTGATGTTCCTTGTGGGTCCCTTCCAACTCAGGATATTCTATGACTTTATGATTTTAAAATCTGTCTTCTACACAAGTGAAAGTAATGCAAAATGAAAATAAAGAGGTAAGAATTGACTGTACAGAGTGAAGTGAGAACTCATCTCTTAGAGAGAGAAAGATAAAAGTTTAAAGGAATGAAACAATCTGTGGACAGATTATTTTAGATATTACTTTAAAATGTAATGTTTGCCATTATCTTTATGTGTCTGTACTGTTTTTACTGAGAAGAAATGAACTGTGATCAGCTAAAATTCTCCAGTAAATCACACAATCTTAAAATATCACCCCTTTTATTTAACTTGTTCATTTTTTTCTATTTCATGACAGTTATCTTTCAATTGGAATTGAACATTTTACTTTTTTTAAAACAAGTTATAAACCCTCCACAAAATATGTATATTGAACATATGTATTTTTGTATTGAATATACAGCTTCATATGCATTTTTTTCACTTGTGTCAATATGATAAGTAGTCTCTTCACTCTCACAACCAATGACAGGACTAGAGGAAATGGCATGAAGCTGGGTCAGGGGAGGTTTAGGTTGGATATTAGGAAAAGAGGTTTTACCCAAAGAGTGGCTGGGCACTGGAACAGGCTCCCCAGTGGTCACAGCACCAAGGCTGACAAAGCATTTGGCCAATGCTTCGTGGCATTGTTACTGGTGCAACATCCTGCACAGGGCCGTGACTTGGACTTGATCTTGATGGGGTCCCTTCCAACTCAGTATATTCTATGATTCTATAATAATTTTTCTGGATTTTTAGCAAAGACTAAATATATTGTTCTAAAAAATTCAGCAGTACCTGGGAACCTCCATGGTTTTTTTATTTAAAATTTTTCAGTAAGGCTTTCTGGTTAAACTTCAAGATTACGTAAATTCTTAAGCAAGAACTTGCTCATAAAGTGCATCGGTCTAGGGTCTTTCTCAGGAGACACAGTAACTCAGGTAGACTTTTTAGTGTACTTTCTTTCCTCTTTATTCTCAGAAAGTAGAAATGGATTGCTGCACCAGCTATGGTCCGTTCCACCAAAAAATTGCTGTCCTTCAACTGAGTGCTAATACAGATGTTAAAAAGCAACTCAGAAAAATGAGAGCAGTTATCTACCCACTCCCCACACGCAGAAGTACATAGATATGGAGTTTGTTCTGGACTCAAGGTCTCATTTTTGACAATTTGTTTCCTGCACTTCATATCTTATATGAAAATGGGTATTTTTTGAGCTTACAGACCATGTCACTTAGTTCATATGAACAAAAATTATTATGATAAATGCTGTGTATTTTTAATAACTGACAAGGTACAATGAAATTAAAATCATGGGGGGGTATGTGGGTGTTGATGTGTAAATAGTACATATTTCTTGTGAGTTGTGGCTTTATGGGGAGAGGTAAAAGAGTGAACAGGAGGTGGGAAAATTATTGGATCATTTCTTTTAGATTAAATTCAATTAAACAAGACCAGGTGCTACATCAAAATGCAGCTGAGCTGATTCAGTTTCTTTCAGTTAACAAGTTTAGTTTTCATGTAGATTTTGAGGTTACCAAACCTGGCCATTCATCTGCTGAGCTGTACTTGAAATTATTTAAATTTGCAATGCAGAAAGATCCAATAAGTGTATTGTGTATACAGTTTGCCAAAGAGCATATGTATGGAGCACATTATTAGCACATTGAGAGGAATAGTTGTAGAATAAATTGTGGACGCATCTTGCAAAAAGAGAGAGATGGAATTTTTTTCATTCCTACATGAAACGTGATGAAACAAGGAATATGAGCTGTGTAAAACTATCCATTCTTATACATCATGTTGCAAGTCATCTGAGAGCTAGGTGTTCAGGCACTTTTGAATTGGAAAAAATGTATGAACTGCAGCATGCTGTTTATATCATCAGCAAGCTTGAGCGAACAAGTCCCTCCGGGCTTCTATGTTGCAGATCAGAAGGTGTCATTTAATAGCAGATTTTTTTTCCTTCAAATTGAAAATGAGAAGAAAAAAGACAGATGACATCGGTGAGAAAAATGAAGGTAAAAGTATGTTGTGTGCTTCATTGTTCTTCTTACAATTTTTTAGCACCCTAAGGCAATAATAATAAGAGGTTCCTGTTCTGCCTGATCTGTGTAAACAAACAATTTGGAAGTGTCCACACAACTTATGGAAGTTTCCATTAGGGAGGCTTCTTTGGGCCTTCTCTCACTCTGACTCTCATTGTTTCTCTTTGATTCTTCTTTTGTTAAACATATTTACTTAAAACACCTAATAAATGTGTTTCCTCTCATACCTTCTTTCCCTTTCAGTTTTTAGCAAAGAGAATAACTACACACTTGAAACTCTGTTAACCGATCTTGAAGAATTCTTCATGGCTTGAATTGCTATCTGCTAAAACAACAATTAAGTAAAACAGGTAATTTCATGTTTCCAGATAGCAAAAGGAGGAAATCAGAAAGAAGTTCTCATTTTACACTGATTTGCATAACTGACTAGGTGTATTTTGGGAATTGCTCTTAGGAGTTTTTCCCAAGAGATTTTTAAACTCCAGTTTACTGGAAGGAATACTGACTGAGTTTCACTTAACAATCCCTTGTTTTCAATAACTTAAAGTTGAAATTTTTGAAGAGAAGAGTCATCTTGTCTCTCTTTAAAATCAATAGAGAGAAATGAACTTTTCAGGCGCTCTGTTAGTGGTCTAGAAGTCCATTTATTACCAATAAAAAGAAACAGGTACTTCAGGACTGCAATTCATTTAATCCTGATGTAGATATCTGACAAAGATAAATTACGTCCTCAGACTGTGTTACTCTACACTTAGAGCTATATAACTCTATACTGACTAAAAGAGGCAGTGCTTTCGTATGTGGGTATCAAATTTGCAGATACAGAACTTTTGGAGATATCAAGTCCTTTCAAGTTTTGTGAATCATGGTAAAATAGTTTTCCACTTAACATACTTCCACAAAACATACATACCGCAGTTTCTCTTGTTTCATAGAAAGCATTTTCTTCTGTGATGTTGTCATTGGTAGAAAGAAAAATGAAAATGTTCATTAATGTTTTGTAATATAAAGAGTTTTAAGGAGTGTTAGTATCCTAAATATGTGTATTACCAAATCTCACAGACAAGAAGAGTTCACCAGTGGAGAGTCTTTGCCTTAAGCATTATTCCACTATATTTCTCCCTGTGAAAGTGTATTCAGCTCTTGTGGTTAATTGATTTCTACTAAGAAGGAACACAACAGAAACTTGTGGATTGCATCAGGGTGGTTCCATTTCCTTTGCAAAGAAAATTAAAGTATAGAAATAAAACTGCATCCTATAATAGTTTGATTCAATGCTTTTACTCTGGTTCTTTTATTTCTTTTCTGGTATCAATTTACCTATCAGTCAAGTCTTCATAGTGCGAATAAAGAACAAAGCTTGATCAGTATTTCATAGGGGCAGTACAGCTAGCCTGCCATTTTGATTTAAAAGATGACAGTAACACTTTTGTGTAGTTATTTCTAACAACTTTAAATGTTTCCCTATGAAAATTTGAATTTCTATGAAAATTTCTTATTAACTTCAAATAAGTATCTGCTGATGTGTGGATGTTTCCACAGTCTTTTTTAGGGAAAAAAAAAAGATGTTGAGGCAGAAGGGTGAAAGAAGAATATGAGACAGATTCATTTTATAACAGATAATTTTAGAATTCATCAATACATCAAATTTCTGAAACTATTTGTATTGCAGTGATTATTTTTGAAATTCAAATTAAATTAGTCTTTTACCATATTTTCTTATAATATTTTAGAACTCAATGTTAGTTTATATAATCTGCCTTCTAGTTTCTTTAAGACAAAATAAGACTTTTCAAAAAGTGTTTTTTTCTGTCCTACAATACCTTTGCTGTCTTTCTCTAAGTCATAGAATCTTTAATGTCACTATTTTATTTCAACATTTTCTTCTCACTAGTATGCAAACAATTCATTTCTTGAGAAGGGGTCCAGGAATATCCTGCAGGCTTTATTAGCTATATCTGAGATTTTCTGCTTTGACCTTCAGCCTTTTTTTTAAGAGTATTTCCTCATAGATTTAAAATCTGATTTAAATTTCAGCATCTCTTTCCTGTACCCATGAGTAGTCACAATCCATCAAGGTTTTTTTCTATTTTCAAGAGAAGACAGCGCTATGAAAAAAGGGCATCTACTGAATACATCCACAATGTTCCCAGCTCATGCTTTGTAGTATACAAACTTCTCTGTTCCCTCTCTTTACTTCTTTCTATTCACCTCCTGTACTTGCTTCCTCCACTGGATCTCTCTGTCAAATTTGCATTGGCCACCTGAGTAAAATGTTAGCTCTGTTAAAGCCATTTCATTTTAGAGACCAAACACAGCCTCCAAAGAGCCAGTTCAGCCATTTGTGTGAGGGCTCCTTTTGCTGGTTCCATCAAAGTGCGCTTCATTAGTGAAGATCTACTATTTTGAATTCTTAGCTTAAGTCACTTGGTTTTGACAGGCATCGGTTTGTAAGTGATATACAAGCAACATAGACAGAAGACTGGAAGACAGGACAGATAGGAAGACAAATCAGATCCCGGGAAACAACTGGGGCATTAATGTTACAAATATGGAGGTTCAGTTGTGGTCTCCTATTAGAAAACAATATCATCCAGTGCCAGAAAGAACAAAGAATTATTTTTCTTCAGCATTGACATTTGTTTGTAACAACTTCTTCAATATAGTTTCCAACATATACCCATTAGAAATTCTTCTCTTTAAGCAGTATATTTCCAAGTTTTCTTCAGCCAGACTAAGATTTTCAGCCACAATTTCTTCTTGAAAACTGAAGCATTGGAAATAAGAGCAGAGTCTCAGTCCCTCTGCCTCAACATACTGGGGGGCAGGCCTGCCAAGGACTGCCCACCACACAGCAAGTAGGGCCAGACTAGACTGTGACCATTCAGGAGGCCCAAGGTCTGGCTAAGGTGTCTGGTGCACAGCCAGGCAATGGCTGGCTGATCGCTAAGGCACAGCTCCACTGCGACACCAAGCAAGGCTCTGCGCCTCAAAGCACTTCTCCAGACCCAAAGAAGGCTTATCATACAGATGTGTCTCACAACTTCAGTGTTTTGACAGAAGTGTCATCCAAATTAACACAGCTTCACTGTATCAGAGCTGACCTTAACTTTAGGCAGTCACACCCTCAGGGTGTGGAGTGCTTTGTAAGGCTTGTTGGTGTAAACAGGGCTCTGACATTTAATTTAAAAACCTCTTTTTACTCTTCTTAGGAGATGAGCTTGTTAGGTTCTGGAGCCCCTACCTTTTCTCTCCCTGGGGTATTCATACTATTCACAAATATAAAATGGAAAAAATCTTACTTTGATAAATGGAGACAGTAAGGGAATAAGGGAATAAGGGAAGCTGTATCTGCAAGATATTTTATGAAAATAAATAAAATATCTTAATGCATTGTTCCATTTTCTTCTTATTTTCCCATATATTACTCAATTTTTCTAGAAGATTAACTTTTCTTACACAAATTGTTGCAGTGATCTGTATGTAATGTTCCTTGACAGTCATGATGGCATTTCCTACAGTAAATATCAAAATGTCTGACACAGCAATGGAAGTCAGTTAGATGAGTTATAACTCAGGGTCACTTTGGCAAGGAACCTGAAGATGTAATTTGTGGGTAAGATACAGTGAACATCTACAGTCAGGTGTAACAAGTCCCTTTTAATAAATGCTTAAAATTGTCATACAGAGTACATTAAGGTTAGACAAATATAACCAAGTGAAGTGTCTTAATTGAAGTAGAAGAAATGTTTTTTATATACAAACTTTGAGAGAGTATCACTAAAAAGGCATTTCCGCAGAAACAATACAAATAAGAGAAGGCATATGTGGGACACACATACTAAACTTCTCCTCATTAGATGATTTCACTGTCACAATAAAGTAGAACCAATGGATACTTCCTTGTGTTTTTTCTGAAGGTGTGAAAGCTTCAAATATAATAAAAAAAAGTCAACCAAGAACATGTCTTAATGAATGGCCTTTGATGTCATAAGAAGTTGGTTTATAAATGCTTAATGTAAAATGTCATTAACATAAAATTTCAGTACAAGTTCTTAACTATACTTGAGTGGCATTCACAGCATTTACTGGGAATTGACACCATTTTTTCACAGCATTTTATGCACTGGCATAAGTGTAGATATACTGTTGAGAGCTTTGGTGCTAAAGTACAGCACATCTAAAAATTTCTAGCTCAGATATGTTACTTTCCTGTCAGGCCTTTCCTCTACGTCAGGAACCAAGAATAGGTATATTCTATGCCCCATCCACAACCACTTCTAGAGCAGAAGCAACCTCTGTTTTTATATACATTAGTGTATATGTAAATATATTAATCTACATGCAAATGTTATGAAGATATTTCCTCAGAAATGTATGACTGTAACAATAAGAAAGAATACACCATCTTTGCACACTATGTTGAAGAAAACAAAACACGATTGGACTGAAAGCAGGTTAATATAAGAAACTAAAATGCCTCTGTGTAAAACTAGTGTTTATGTTTAATCAGCATTTAAACATAGTGTGTTATAGGAGAATCAGCTCAAGAGACAATCATTTGTTGGTTACTGTTGTTTTTATCAAATCTGTCTTGTCATGATAAATGTTTTAGCTTTCACCTAAACTAACCATGAACCATAAATTTCTTCTAAATTATTGTAAATAAAAAAAATGGAATAATACTGGTGAAATAATATATTTTAGGTCCTGTCTGTTTGATACCTATCTCAGTCCAGATTGAGTGTTTACTAGGATTTATTTTAACATTCATCTTTGCAAATCTGTATTCCTTATCACACAATTAGAAAGCAGAAAAATATATGTATTACCTTTTACTGTGAAATATAATTACAACCCAAAATGTTAACTGCTGAGAGTTAGTAGTTTTCTGGAAGCAAACTACTTTCCTCTAGATCTGCCTGGGCTGTGTCAAAGCCAGGTAACGAACTGGTCTATCGAGAAGTTAGCTTAGCAAAAGTGCTTCCTTCTACCTGGTCCCTGTCCAGCTTTTGTAGCTGTTAACTATCCCATAAGCAGAATGTCTGTTGCCTCAGAACGTTTAAGCAGGTTATGTCAATTGTCCCTTAGATTTCACCAACCATCAATCAGGGCAAAGCACAAACTCTTTTAAAGAAGAAAAAAAAAATCAGTAGAGTGTGATTCTATTTACTTCAATCACAAAAACATACCAACAAGCATGAGGTTAAAGCAGGTTTCTAAAAATCAGATTTTGATGTTTCACCCAATCCTCCACAGCCCTGCAAGTCTGTTTGTTCAATAAGTGTTGAAGGAAAGTGAGAAGCCTGTGGGTAATGTGCATGTACAAATACATGCTGGGGGGAGGGGAAGTAACCATAACCTATGTGTTAGCATAAATATGCTTAGAAGAAATATGCAACACTCTTCTCTCACTCCTGCGAGCATGAGGCTAGGAGCTGCCACTCAGGGGAATCAGGAAGAAGCTTGAGTTGCTGACAGGGTAGAAAAACCCACACCAACCGATGAGGTCTTGGTATCTTTGAGGACCTAATGTGGGCTTCTTACTTTTGCAAAGGAGTCAGGAAATCTCAGCCACCCACCAAGGAGTATTTGAAGTAAAGTTCATTTGAATTAACTAAGTTTAATTTTGGTGTAATTTGCTACTGTTACAGAAGAATAGTGTAAGTAACAGAGAAGCTTTAAAGCACCAGGTCATAATTCTACAGTAGAAATGTAACAAAACTGTGGAGATAATTCTCAGATGGGCTTTTGTGAGTTGACTTCAGTGGTCCTCAAACCATAAGCTACTTTTCAGTATTATTTGGACATATTTTACCTGCAGTAAGTTTTTTAAAGATTGAAAAGTCAGAACTCAGACCATTGCAGCCCTAGATAGTCAAAGATAGATTTTATTTTGGTGCAGCATATGAATTCATGATTCCAAAACATGTTTACAATGTAGATGATGTACTCTTATTCCACGTGAAGGCATATGCAGTGTAGACTTATTGTAAAACTCCCAATATATTGTCTCCAAATATCATTTTGATGTAGGAACTACAAATAACTTTGCATTTAGATTCAATGTTATTGTCCAGGGACACAACATATATGGAATACTTCTGATTTATTGTGGTAAAACAATTAATGTTATGTAATAAAACAGCTTATATCCATGCAAAGAGAGAAGGACAGATTAAGAAAAGGACAGATCAGGAAAACCAAATAACACCACCACAACTGCAAAGGATCCCAGAGACATCATGGGGTAAGAGTGGGGGTGTTGGTACCCCAGACGGGCAGACCCTCCCCAGGGTGTTCCAGGGAGCCTCTCCCCCTGGACTGGAGGACACCCAGCACTATGAGGTTGGGGGGGGCTCTCCATATCTCACCACAAACTGAGGGGGATCAGCACCCATGTGTGTGGCATGCTTCATGGGATGCGGGTGCACAAAGCTTATTGTGAGGTGTGCAGGGGAGTAACCAGAGGAAAGATAGTTGGAGATCAGGGTGGTTTGAGACAGGGAAAGCATGGGAAAACTGACTGGAAAGGTAATAAAGAAGGCTGGAGAGGAGTGAGAAGGAGTGTACCCATGGGGCCACGCCCAGCACCCAATCCATGTGATACACCCTATCTTCTCTCTGATCTTCACTTCTATTTCCTTGGCAAGGAACCCTGTCCCATGTGGCTGTGGGAGAGGAGTGTGATTCAGGGCCCACGTGTCCATGGTGGCAGCCCTGGAGCCATTACAGCTGCATGTGCCAGTCTGTGATCATCAGCATATGTACAGCTCAGCTGGACAAGGACGGGGAGAGCAGCCCAGGAGAGGGCAGTGGATGTCTCCGAGAGTGAAGCATCGGGAGGGCTTGGCTTCTGAAGGGTCCAGGCTTCCAAGTCTTGCACTGGAGGAACTGTGGAGATTCAGAACAGCTGAGAGACCTGTTGGTGAATCTGTGTGTGTATGTGTGCGCAAATGCATGTGCATACATGGGTGTGAGAGAGACAGGAGGATCCAGGGGGAGTTCCTCGATAGACCACATGTCTAACTAAGTACATCTGCCAGGAGATTCACACTTGTGTGTGTTTCTGTTCAAAGGGCTCTATACCAAAGGCAAGGGTGGGTCTGTGTCCTTGATGTTTGTATGTCCAGGAAGCATCAGCTGGGGGGACTGGAATCCAGGGGCAACTGTTTCTGAGCCCTGCTGGTGAAGCGATAATGTTTCGTGTGTATTCATACATATTCGCATTCATATGAATTCCCACTAAATGACCCTCATCCCAACCAGCCAGAGAAGGAATTACAGGGAGCCCGTAAGTGTTATTTTTATGTATCTGCAAGAGTGCTGTTGCCTTTGACAGTGCTGATCAGTCTGTGTGCATATATCTGCATTGTATACGTGTGTTTCTGTACGTGCTTACTGGGAGTATGTGCTCAGACTCACCTACAGCCATCTGTCAGATTTGGCAAGTCCTAATCAAAACCACAGAGGTAGACTCTATTGCTAGACTATTACATCTAGGATTTAAATAAAAATGATATGACTGATCAATGTTTTGAATTTACATTTGTTTACAGCAGTAAAAAAATTTTCAGATAGATTTATTTTCAATAAATGTTAGATGAGATTTTAGGTGACCAAACTCCCTGACTAGGACAAGCCTTAACAGTACACCCAGTTCCACAAACGTTCCTGTGGCTGTATGCAAACCACAAAGTGTGGTTTCTTAGGAGCTTCAGATGCAAATGCAAATGAGCATATCCTAATGTCATGTTAGGATAAAGTAAGGGTATGCCCTGAACTCTTTCAAAGGCCATGATTTTCAGAGAAAGGGGATTTGGCTGTATACCAGAAGCAGATGGAAAGAGTCACACACTCCAGACACTCAGAGAGTAAAGATCCACCACACTCTGACACATAAATAAAACAGTGCTACATTCACTTACAGCAGAACCTTTCTTTCAGGAGTTTCATAGCTTACTGAAATTTACAAAACAGTGAGGAAAAAATAATAATTAAAAAAAAAAGAGTTCAAATGGATTCCAAATCTTAATTTTTTTAAATGTTGAATATTTTTTAAAATATCCTTTTTGGTGAGAGAGAAATAGAATAATAGAAATAAATGAAATAGTATACTCTTAAATACTCACATTTACTTTGTGAAAGTATTCACTAGAACAGCAGCAGCATCTCTGTTTTCTCACTTGATCTCATTTTGTCTTAATCCTATGTTAGTAGAAAGTGTGGGAATAAAAAATTGTAGCAGAGACATTCAAACAGCCTATAAGGAACAGCATGTATGGTATCACTAGGTATTGAATTATCGCATCACCTGAAATATCCTTAAGATGGAAAAGTTCTCACGAAGTACAATTATTTATCAAGCAGAAAGATGAAGCCCAGCTGAAGTGCACCTGCCCATACACGTGGAACGGGCAACAAATAGGAGGAGCTGGAGGCCACTGTGCAGCAAGATATGACATGGTCACCATTACAGAAATATGGTGGGATGACTTGCATGACTTGGAGTGCTTCAATGGATGGCTACACACTCTTCAAAAGAGACATGTGAGGAAGGAACGAATGCGATACGGCTCTGTATGTTAGGAAGTATTTTGACTGCATAGAGCTCAAGGCCAGTGATGATAAGGTTGAGTGCCCATGGATAAGAGAGAAGGGGCAGGCTAACAAGGCAGATATCCTGCTGGGAGTGTGTTATATACCAACCAGCTAGGCTGAAGAGGCAGATGAACTATTCTATAAGCGGCTGGCTGATCCCTAGCCTTTGTTCTTGTGGGAGAGTTTAACTTGTTGGATGTCTTCTAGAAACTCAACACAGTGGAGAGGGGGCAGTCTAGGAGGTTCCTAGAATATGTGAAAGACAACTTCTTGACACAGATGGTAAGTGAGCCTTCCAGGGGTGGGGCCCCACTCGACCTGCTGCTTACAAACAGAGATGTGGAGGGAGGCCATCTTGGACACAACAACCATGAAATTATAGATTTTTCAATTCTTGGAAAAGTAAGGAAGGGAGTCAACAAAACCTCTACCTTGGACTCCCAAAGGGCAGACTTTTGCCTATTCAGGGCAATGGTTTGAGGAGTGCCTTGGGAAACAGTTCTTAGCAGCAAAGGGCTCCATGCAGACTGGAGGTAATTGAAGAAAGAAATCTTGAAGGCTCAGAAGCAGGCTGTCCCCATGTGCTAAAAGACAAGCTGGTGGGGAAGAATATTGGTGTGGGTGAACAGGGAGCTTTCACAGGAATTCAGGTCAAAAAAGAACGTGTATGACCTTAGGATAAAAGGGCAGACAATTAAGGAAGTGTACAAGGATGTCATTAGGTCATGTAGAAAGAAAATTAGAAAGGTGAACACTCAGCTGGAACTCAATCTGACCACTGATGTGAAAGACAATAAGAAGTGTTTTTATAAATACTTAAACAACAAAAATAGGGCCAAAGAGACTCTTCATTCTTTATTCTACATTGGGGGAAAAATTGTCACCAAAGATGAGGAAAAGGCTGAGGTACTTAACATCTTCTTTGCTTCAGTCTTTAACAGAAAGGCTGGTTATTGTCAGGGCGACCAGGCCCCTGAGCTGGTAGACAGGGATAGGGAGACATATACACCCCATGCAATCCAGGAGGAAATAGTTAGTGACCTATTGTGCCACTTAGACAGTCACAAGTCTATGGCACCAGATGGGATTCATCCAAGGGTACAGAAGGAGATGGTGGAAGAGCTGCCTAAGCTACTCTCTGTTATTTATTATCAGTCCCAGGTAATCAGGGAGGGCTCAGATGACTGGAAGTTGGCTAATGTGATGCCCATCCACAGGAAGGGTCAAAAGTTGGATCCAGGGAACTACAGGCCCATCAGCCTAATCTTGGTGCCTGGCAAGGTTATGAAACAAATAATCTTCAGTAAGATCACACAGCACATACAAAATAACCAAGTGATCTGACCCAGTCAGTGTGGGTTTAGGAAAAGCAGATCTGGCCTTACCAACCTGATCTCCTTTCATGACCAGGTTACCCACTTAGTGGATGTGGAAAAGGCTGTGGATGTAGTCTACCTGGACTTCAGCAAAACCTTTGGTACTGTCTCCCACGACATTCTCCTGGAAAAGCTGGCAGTCCATGGTTTGGACAGATGAACTCTTTGTTGATTAAGAACTGGCTGGATGGCCAGGTCCAGAGAGTGATGGGGAATGATGCTGCATCCTGTTGGTGTCCAGTCACTAGTGATATTCCACAGGGCTCAGTACTGGGCCTAGTTCTGTTTAATATCTTCACCGATGATCTGGATGAGAGGATCAAGTGTACCCTCAGTAAATTCATGAATGAGACCAAGTTGACTGAGAATGTTAATCTGCTGGAGGGCAGGAAGGCTCTGCAGAGGTTGGATCAGGCTGGATCAGCGGGCCAAGACCAATGACATGAGGTTCGACAAGGTGAAGTGGTGAGTTCTGCATCTCGTACACAACAACCCCAGGCAGCACTATGGGCTGGGAGAAGAGTGGCTGGAAAACTACCCAGTGGAAACAGAACATAAGCCAGCAGTGTGCCCAGGAGGCCAAGAAGGCCAGTGCTATCCTGGCTTGTATCAAGCATGATGTGTCCAAGCAGGATCAGAAGAGTGACTATTCCCCTGTACTTGGCACTGATGAGGTTGCACCTTCAGTACTGCATTTGGGCACCTCACAAAAAAGACATTGAGGTGCTGGAGTGTGTCCAGAGAAGGGCAATAAAGCTGGTGAAGGATCTGAAGCACAAGTCCTGTGAGGAGTAGCTTAGGGAGCTGAGATTGTTTAGACTGGAGAAAAGAAGGCTCAGGCTCATCTTTCTCTATAACTACCTGAATGGACATCATAGCAAGGTGTGGGTTGACCTCTTTCCCAGGCAACTAGCAACAAGACAAGAGGACACAGTCTCAAGCTGAGCCAGGGGAGGTTTGGCTGGACATCAGGAGAAATTTCTTCATAGAGAGGGCTATTAAACATTTTGGAATGGACTGCTCAGGGAGGTGGTGGAGTCACCATCCCTGGAGATGTTCGAGAACACATGGCACACATGTGATCAACCAAAGGTTGGACTCAGTAGTCTCAGTGGTATTTTCCAACCTAAATGATTCTGTTATTCTGTGAAAAGTAGTGAAATAATCATGCATCTGCTGGGAATTAAGTACAGTACCAGGGATGATATTGATGATGACAGCCTTAATTTATTTTGTAGGAAAAAAAAGACTACAAATAGAAGATTAGAATAGGATGTTTCTATTTTTATCACATCATCCACCAATAAAATGTTGCCCTAGGCAACAAGCATGCAGTTAGTAGTTTTAGCTTGTTTTCTTGTGGTCCAACACAACTTGCAGTCAAGATTCACTTAAGTGATTTAAATTCTGTATATAATATATATGCATGATTAAGTATTTATAAATATGTATGTACCTTTGAGGAATACATAAAGTGCAGGTAGCTCAGTGTGCAAGCTGCAGTGTGAATTACATGGGGCAGAAGCCTGAGCCCGGGGCAAGAGGCCACGAACCGCTGACCTTTGCAAAACAAAGGGTCCAGGGGCCCTACCAGCCAGCAGACTTCCTTGCACTTAGGTTGTCATGGTGTAAAAACCCAGGGGTTCTGTTCTTCAGGGCACCCAACTTGACCTGATCTTTTTTTTTTCTTTTTTACTTTGTTATTTAGCTATTGCACAATGATTAAATTATTTTAAGGATCTTGATGTCTGAGAGTCTGCTGTGGGAAGCCTGGGGTCAAGCTGGTAAGGAAACCTGTCTGACTGCATGAGTGTGGGAGGTGTAGCTGTGAAGGGACTTCAGTTCCAGCTCAGGTGGTGTGAGAGTGACTGTCAGAGTGGCTCCTGGGTGGTCAGACAGGGAAGTTTCCTTAACAATATATATATGTATGCATACGTATGTGCAAATATGCATATATAGTATACATACACAGTGCACATACTACACAGATATTATGTGTTTTATATGTATAAAAATGTATACATGTGCATAAGTTTTTATGTAAACATATGTGGACACAATCATATGAGTGAAGAGTTGAGACAGAATATTCTTTTAAGAGAAATCCTACTGAAATATCAGAAGCTCCATATATTTTACCCTATACCATGTGGCTCAATCCTTATCTAATAATGAAAAATGGTGTCTTTGTACAGCCATTGTCAAAAACTAGCTGAGTACACAAACCCTGCAATTATCATCCAGGAAGCAATGCTATGTCACTTAAGGTAATGCATAAAATGTTAGATCTGCATTGCATTGGATAATTTGTATTAAGTTCTCCTGATGATGATCATATGCCATGCATTCTTCCATCAGAAGCACAGTGAGAGAAGTTTGGAAGAATTTTGCATTATTTCCTCTGTAATACTTGCATTACCCACAACTTCAGCAATTGGACCGATGTTTGTTTGCTTCGTTCTAGATTACAACCATTATACCTCCATGTTGACATTGTGAAGTGCCCTCATTTTCATAACAGCTTACAGAACTGTGGTTCCTTTTAAAGGCTGCTTTCAAATCTAGGCAATTCAGGACTAATTTACTAATTCAGTCTAAATCTGGTCTAGTTTCCTCCACAATTGTGTATAGCACTGGTGTGAGAAGACTTGCAAAACCTAGTAACAAAATAATAATTTTAGAATGTCTTTTTTGTTGTATAGGCAGAAAATTCATGTTACACTAAATAAATCTGCAGTGGTCTCTATCATAAGAAACTCAAATTCTGAAAGCAGCAGACTTGGGAAGAGCTAAACAGGAATCATTTCAGTACAGATTAAAACAGTTTATCACAGGCAGCACAGCAGAATTCCACATTCTATAAATGGAGAACCGTAGTATTTTATAATACAAACTCAAATTACATGTCTGGGCCAGAAAACTAACATCAGTTTCCTACCTACTTTCCCTATTAGATGCTTTTACTGTCTGCCTTAGACTCTCTCTCCTTGATATACGGTAAGTATATGTAAGTCTGTCCTGTCATCTACCTAAGCAGCTGCCTGATCTATATATCAATAAGGTTCAACATTATTATAACTAAAAGACTACATATACAGCAGAGGTCTTTTGGATTTAATACTTATAAGATTTAATATAATAAATATTGTAATGTTTTAAATCCTAGATACTTGCCAATATCTTCCATATTCTACATAGTTTTATATGGATAGAGGATCTAAAAATATATGAGTCAGTATGTGATTTTTTAATGCCAAAATACACTGGAAGCTAGGAGATGGCCTATAAAACTTACTCATGTAAGTTAGCACTTATTTGAAAGGAGGGGCTTTAATGGAACTTCTTGCGTCAGTAGGTGCTTATCAGCATGAGCTAGGCCTCCACAATCTGGCATTTTAAAGAAAATTGCTTCTCTGAGTTTCAGGTGGCACATTATGCAAGCTGGTAATGCAGCACCTGCAGTGCATGATATAGAACAACATATGCTTGTCTTATGGCACCATTTATTTAGAAATAGCACATCACACATCTCATGCTAAAAAGAAGAACAAAATAAATCAACCCATTTGTTTTCAGAACAACCAACTATTTTAAGCCCATGATTTTTTGTTGAGGTTTTTTGATTGGTGTGTTTGATTTTTTTGTTGCTGCTGCTTTTGTTCGGGCTTTTTGAGGGGAAGGATATAATAGGCTGCTGCTTTTTTTTTTTTTTTTTTTAGAACACTTGCTACAAAATGATGCTTAATTAAATCAAAGAAAATATTTGGGAAAAAACAAGTTTCTCTGAAAATTTTCAGCACATGATTAATGGTTATAAAAGCAGAATTATATGCTTCCCTAGGTGTTAACATCAAAATTACCAGCAGAAAATACTCTATACCTCTGCTTAAAGTGCTGCTTGCAACTATCTTCTTTCTGCAATTAATTTTTGATGAAAATCAACAATTCTGTTTTGTGATCTCAATGGTGTCCTGTGATAAACATCAGCATACAGACTCTTTAGAACTACTAGGCATTTTGCCAGCATGTAATTCAAGGAAGGAAAAAAAAATATGTATATGAATTATTTAAAACCAGAAGGAGGAGAGAGGCTGAAGTTCTCGTTATCACTGTTTATGGACCAAATCTTAAGCAATGTAAAGGCCAGCTGAGCTGGCAGTAGAATGACCTAAAAGTATATTTAAATATCTTAATACTGAGATGCTTTTGGCGTTAAGCTGCTAACTGCAAAGAAAAGAGAAGTGTGTCTGTAGCAGTAAAACTCGTGACATGTAGTACCTGACTCTTCTCCTGGACATAATCCTCCACATTCATATATGCAATGAGCTAAAGCAAGGCAGTGGTACCATGCAATTCAACAATCAGTGAAACAACTTCATCAATTACTACCTTGAAATACTATAAGAAGCAGATTAGGTACAAAGCAGGAGGGTTCGGTGACAGAATTGTGATCTGGATAATTATTACAGGGTGGGAACAAACAGGAAAATCTAAGGGCTGGAGATGAAGACCTCCAGGCATGGTTAAATTTCCTTTACTCTCTTTAGAATACATCCTTGGAAAGTCCAGTCAACTGCAGCCAACTCATATGTTTGATTTCTCACTTTTTATTTTCCTTAGAAGCCAGTGTTCAGATGACAGGGCCTATAAGCTAGTTTTCCAAATCACAGACATGGCACCTCAGTTTAGATTTACTTTAGGAAAAATTTGTTGAGCTTTGGACAAGTGTCAGAGTTAAGACCATGAAATATCAAAAAAAGAAGAAACAAAAGACTGGAACTCTGGTAAACAGACTCCAAAACTAAAGAGAAAAATAGTGACATGAAAAGGTAAAAAGTCTAGAAAAATGCAAAGCTGGAAGACATCAAAACAGCAAGGTAGGGATAGAGCTCATTATGTCATCAAGAGGTCATAACTTCTCCAGCTGCCTTGTAAATTCCTGACCAGCAGGTCATGTCACTAAGTTCCTGCATGAGGAATTGTAAGTTTTCTAAGTCTTAATCCAATAGTAAATTAAAAACCATAGAGTACACACTGAGTTCAGAGTTTTTACACATAATAAAAGGTATCCAAACACAACCATTTAGTATAAAAGGTCTACCAAAGAAGATTAGCACCAAGAATTATTCAATGGTTACACAGTGTCATATCTAATTCATGTAAGAAACTTGCAAGCAGGGTTCAGTTTTGGGGTACAGAGTAGACCTGAATATTTTCCTCCACTATTATTTCCTAGAACTAAGCCTTCTATAAAATCTATTATGTAATGGTCTGACAGTCCATAATGTTACTATTTTTAGGAAAGAAGGTCACTACTTTTTTTCTACCTTCTTCTACAGTGTCAGTGTCTCCTCTGTATAGTACATCCATCTAAACTAATATCCTTGCAAATGAATAGAATTACAAAATTAATTATACTTTGTGACATTTTCCCCTCCATTTGAGAAATATACTTCATAATTTTCATGAATGGTAGATATCAGAAATTTCAAATACATTACTTTTTTCTTCCCTGGCATAACTTTTGCAATTTTATGTAATGTTACATTACATGCTTGTCCTTCTGTTGCTAACTACAATTTCAGCATCACCTTAGCAAAGATTTTAAGACAGACGCGTTATCTAAGAAAGTTTCTTATTTCCTAACCTATAAAGGAATCACCACACAAATGGTGTTAGCAAATGTTTTCAAAGTGTATTCTGAAAAATGACTAAGTTCTCATGAAGATGAAAGATTTCATAATTTTAATACACACATTCTTCTGTGGAAAGATTCTCAGAGAAAAACATGAAAAGAATGTGTTAATTAAAAAAAGAAAAACATGAAAAAAGAGCAAAGTATGTAAATGGTATTAGGCATATTTCTCAAATATGCAAAATAATGCTTTGATTTATATGCACTCTTCAGACCTTTGCATCTGTAAAGCTTTAACAAAAGTGGTTTGTGTTTTATCTTTTTCAGAATGATCTTAATGAGGAATCAGTCTTTACCTAAAAACTTTCCTATAAAACTTATTTTTCTACCAAAACTAGATTGTTGGGTAAACAGCAGAATCTAAGAGCCTGTTCCTCCAGAATAAAATCAATTTGTGAGATGGTTTTGGTTTCTGATAGTCCAACCGATAATTCCAACCTAGACCTTGCACAATCAAGAAGAAAGTGTTGTAAAACAAATGTCCTGCCAAAAACATGCTCTGACTGTACCAGTAAGTAGCCCAGTGTCTAAACACTGTGTTGAGAAACACTCTTCCTTTAGTTCACACAGAAAATACAGCCATACTGAAAGGGATGGAAAACTTTGAGTTACAGGAAGTCCTTATCAGTCCTGGCCCGCAGATCAAAAGTGTTGAATACACTAATTAAGAAGATACTTAAAAATTTAAATTTCACAATATTTAAAATCTGGCATTTAGACCAGGTATAAAAACAAAATCAAGATACATTTGAATATTTAAAGGATCAGAATTTTTCTAGAAAATAAGAGAACAGTGATCAATCTTTTATCAAATTTATTTCTCAGATTTAAATTGAGATGAGTTCAGAATGATTTGACATTTCATCATCATTGAATGAAATATATTAATAAGAAACTCACAGATATAAAAAAATCTTCTGCATAACTAAGGAAGCAGGCATGACAATACTCCAATACAAAAAATTTTTCCAGAGTAAAGCGATCATAGGATAAATAAGAAACAGACTATAGACATATCGAGTTAACTTTTCATTTGTAAGGAACCCTGAAAATAATGACAATATGTCACAAAAGGAGAAAAATAGATGAAAAATATTTGAGGAGGGTGTTTTGAACTATGAGAAAGATTCCTGCCAAATACAGTGATTTCTGCTCTGATACAGAGCATTTTCTTCATATTTTATTGCAATGCCACAGGAAGGATGAAGAAAAGGATTTAAAAAACAAATCAGATTTGGAGTTTAGGAATGATTCGGGGATAATGCAAATTCGAGGCTGAGTTCTTATGAGGTTTACCTCCAAAGAGATGGAATTTCATATCAAAACCCATTTACACTATATTTTCAGTAGTTTGGGGAACTTCTGAGGAGAGACTAGAAAACTTACCATTTTTAGAGAATATGCTCCTGGGTGACTAAAGATGGGAGCTGTTACCGCTGCAGATCTTTGATGTCTCTAAGTATTGTATCACGTCTCAGCCTTTTAGTTCTTTTGAACCGTCTAAGCGAACAATTTAGAAGAACAGTGTAATGAATAATGCTTTCTTATCTTGTATTTAAGTATTTAACTCTCTTTTATGAGAAAGAAGAAGAATCTTCATTTCTCATATTAAGAACTCTCATGAATCTTGACAGCAACAGCCAAGCTATCTGGCATCACTAATTCTATAGGGCTCTCTGCAGCACTAGCACAGAATTAAGATGTTCTCAGTGCAGGCATGGCTACACTTTGTGTAGCAGCTGAGACCATATTTTGATGTACCATTGTGTACACTGGAACAGTTCAATAATGTCTAATGATGTGGTGACTCTAAATTGGTATCCCCGGCAGTACACTGACAAATAATGTCAGGCCTTACAGTGATGTCTTGTAGTAGTTGTTTATACCTGTTTTTAAAGTTTCTTAAAATGAACAAATATATATAGATTCTTATCTGAATCTGACAGATGAAATTCGCTTTTAATGCTAACTGTTTGCAGCCTGCCACCAGGTGATGGATTAGCTGAGGTTCAGAAGTGGTATTCCATATCAAACTTCCCAGTGCAGTGCAGTGTAAGACAGCCTCTTGAAGAGTTTAAAGTATCTTAGAGTGAATAGCAAATTACGGTCTTTCTTTTCTTCTGTCCTTCCAGTTTAAGAAGACTCTGAAAAAAGACAGGCAGTGGCCCATGTGTGCAAAACTAATACAATAATTGGAAAAAAAATTACATTGTTTTTGCAAATTTATACTCTTCTAAAGTTCCTCAGCTTTTCCCAAAGGGCAAATGGATCATAGTATAAATAAGAAACATAGGCATACCAAGTTAATTTTCATTTTTAAATAACACTGAAAGTAATGCCAGTATGTCGGGGTTTGGAAGCTGTTAATTCACTTGTCTACCATTGGTTTCTGTGTTGCCATAGTTATTATATTGTCTCCTTGCATTGGTTAGCCAAATGGCCAATCCCCTCTTTGGCCCAGCAGCCCTTATAAGCTGCAGGAAATTTGAATAAAGCCTCTTCTTCGCTGCTGGATTCCCTGTGTGCTGCGTGGTCTCTGTCTCTTGGCTTAAGTACCTCTGCCGCCAGTCCCTGCCATGAGGGACGGGCGGCAGGGGGATGATTCCAGCCCTGAAAACCTTCACAGAGCGGCCGGCAGTGACCCCCCAGAAACCCCTCAAACTGCGACACCAGTATGTCAGAAAATGAGAAAAATAGATAGAAAATAGTTGAGAAAGGTGTTTTGAGCTGTCAGAAGGCAGATTCCTGCCAAATGACACATTAGTATAAGGGGGGATGGAGAGGAAAGAGGTTGCTAATGCTCTCCTACTCATCCATTGACCCTTCTCTAAGATGGTGACTACAGAGATTAACCTCTGAAAATTAAGAAAAGCTTCAAAATTATAAAACTCCTTTGTATTATTCTCTTCTTTCTCTGAACCCAATCACTGTCAAGTTTTATTATTATGTTTTTTATGCCATACTACACATTTTATAATATTCAAATCTTCATGGGCTGCTCACAGTCCATGGAGGAGACAGGCTATGTAGTATATTTCATTTGTAATCTGAAACGTTGTAGGATTTACTTCTTGGGATTTGATAATCCACATCAGGATCTTACCACATCCTTCCACATCCATCTTTAAGATACCCTTCGCATGGCTAAAAGCAACTCTAAATAGCTAGTGTCTCAAAAAAGAAAAAAGTATGCCATTCTCTCCTGAAACTGAGTTATCCTGGAATATCTCATTCTCAGGTTTGAGGATTGGTTTTTGGGTTTGGTTTGGGGTTTTTTTGGAGTTTGGGGTTTTTTTGGTGTGGTTTGTTTGTTTCTTTGTTTGTTTTCCTGGGGGGAGGGAAGGCAACCATGATCTTGTGATGTCTTAAATGGAGACCAAAAACAAGCTGAACCCACAACTGTTTGTCTCCTTTCAGTCAGTCCCTAGAAAAGAACACTATAGAATCTTAATAAAGGTTGTACTTCCAAAACTAGAAAAGCAGTAAAAGACTATTACACTATTTCGATGACCTCTTTATTTTCTGCCTGTCAACTGGAGCACAGGAATTTTGAAAAAAGAAGCCAAAAATGTTTTCTACTTACATTCTGTTTCCAGAAGCTAATAATATATGTTATGTAAGCACCACCAATTCCCTTATACTTTGATGGTACTTTTTGTCTGCTCTCTGTTTAATGCTAAAAGTCTTAAGGAATGTGTTAGAGGACATATATTTTTTGTCCACAACAGAAATATCACTAACCTTCATATCGTCTGTCATGTCTAAGTACTTACTTTATGCTTCTCTGTGCTCCTCACTGTCAGCTAGATTCATAACCCTTGCTAAACTGTCTAAAAGCTTGTTCTAACTTTCTCTAATATATAAAAAGCAAAAAATCTGTAGAAAAGGAGTCATTTAATGAGATGATGGTCATCTGATCATGTAAAAATTACCAGTTTGGGGAATTTCTTTGGGTTTTGTTTTTGGAAGTGTGGGTTCCCAGATTCACAAAAAATAAGGTATTTGCTTCTGAAACTTACCACTTGATGTGCTGCTCTGAAAACTGTGAGTTCCATGTATCTAACTTTTCTTATTATATTAGTGTTACTGCATTTTTTACCTAGCACCTGTATACCTGAGAAGTGACCATGTGCACAGGCACACACGCACACATACACACATGCACAACCACACGATGCATTCTTTTATAAATCTCTGGCAACTATTAAAAATGGACATCATCCTAGACTGTAGTGTACTACAACATGGAGAAAAGGATTATCGACCTCTGAGCACTGTAGAAATGTAAATCAACTAAATGTATATAATTTACAAGAAATACTCTCACAAATATCTCAGGCCTTCCAAAGACATTAAAAAAGTTAAGCAGAGTTGTCCTGATTCAATTACCCAAAAAAAGATACTCCTAGAAAAGTCACAGTAGCTTGTAGTGCACAGTGCTATATGTGGAATGGTTCCCTCTTATTCTGCCATCTTCTAGCACTAGGTTTAATGTGCTGTGTATGATGAAGTTGTCATTTTCACAGAGTCACAGAATCACAGAATTATTAGGGTTGTAAAGGACCTCTGGAGATCATCTGGTCCAACCCCCCTCACCAAGGTAGGGTCATCTAGAGCAGGTCACACAAGAATGTGTCCAGTTTGGTTTTTAATGGATTCAGAGAGGGAGACTCCATGATATTCCGGGCAGCCTGTTCCAGTGCTCTGCCATCCTTAATGTAAAAAAGCTCTTCCTCATGCTGGGATAAAACTTGTGTTTTAGTTTATGGTCATCGCTCCTTGTCCTGTTACTGGGCACCAATGAAAAGAGTCTGGCTCAGCCTCTTGGGACTCACCTTCAATCTTTATGTAGAGAAGCTACATTTCTATCAACAAGAACAGATTTCTTCATTAGGTACATTACTCACAAATATGACTAAACACCTAATGGTTCTACAGAGTGATGTGGATAGGCTGGATTGATAGGCCAAGGCCAGTGGCATGAGGTTAAACAAGACCTATTGCTAGGTGCCGCACTTTGATCCCAACAACCTCATGCAGCAGTACAGGCTGGGGGAAGAGGATCTGGAAAGCTGGCCACCAGAAAAGGAGCTGGGGGTGCTGGTTGACAGTGTCCGAAAGTGAACCAGCAGAGTTCCGAGGTGGTCAAGAAGGCCAATTGCATTCTGTTTTTTAACAGAAATAGTGTGGCAGCAGGATTAGGGCAGTATCATCCCCCTGTCTTTGGCATTGGTGAGGTTACCCCTTACCAAAGAATACTTGACAGTACCAGCTGGAAGTCTGAATACTGAATATTACCAATTAAGCCTTTCGGAAAGCACAGTATTAATTTCTGATAGTCCTAATGCACTTTACATCCATACACATCAGTAGGTGAGTCAATAAAATTGATTTATAAATAGACGTCACAACATTAGAAGCCAAAAGGCTCTGTAAAACTTTGTACATTGCTGAATATTCTAAAGTCAGCTTTACTGAATTTTCCTCATTGCCAAAAGAATGCACTTTACTTACTACCATAAGATGAAATAAAGCTTTCAATTTTTTTCAAATAAGCAGTTCTTCTCAATCTTCTTGCCAGAAAGTGTTTTGCTTAGTAACTGATTTCTGTGCACATTTGTAATGGACTTTGGGTACTTTAAACTGAAATATGATTCAAGATATATTATTTGCATAATACAGGAAAATAGGGTGACTTTCACCTTATTTTTTTACCTTCTGAAGTGTTACATAAATTCATGTTTCATCATTTTATTTTCAAGCTCTTACTTATGTTTCATGTAGTTTTTCACCATTTATGTTCTCTATTTCATATTTATTTTGTTTATGTTTGTGGGTTTTTTTGCTTCTGAATACCATAATATCTCATATATTTGAGAGGATTAAAACTGATTACAGTTTATGTAGAGAAGAATACACTCCATACTTTTAGCATCATATATTGTAAGCATTGATCTTATTTAAATGCAGAAGTTTTTCAATTAACATGAGTGCTACAGTTAATAAGTGTGTACTACCCCTCTTTGGTCTACTTAATTGAGAAAATACAATCCATTTGTGGTGTGTTACCTGATTTTTTGTCGTTATTTTTCACCTTGTTGGGAGATAAAACACTCTCTTTGAGGCAAGACAAGTTGTCACTTCCAGTTACAATGGGTGACTATGATATGGCATGCAAAATTGCACACCAAGTTGTTACGGCCAGAAAAATAATGGGTGTCACCACTGTAATTGCTGATAAAAATTCGTTGTTTGATACTTAAATCAATTATCTTCCAAAGATGTCTTATGCTGGAGTCCTTTCTAGGAAAAATCTAATATAGCCTACTGACCCACAGTCAATCAAAGTATATAAAGAATGATGACTCTTCAGGGAAACATATTATATAATCACAGTATGTATTTGTGTGTTTCAATCCATACAATGACTTTTAAGGAGTGAAAATTATGCTCAAAATTCATAGTAAATAATAAAGGCAAAAAGTGTGGTTTACTGTATTTGAGGTTTACTGTATGTGTGGTGTATTTATATATGTGTATGTATATCACAATAATAAACAGTCATTGCAAGAAGGGGAATATAGTGCTACTTGTAAAAAATGGAAATGGGTGGAAAAATCTATGTGAGAGAGAAAATATTAAAAATCCTAGAGAAAAAATAATTTATGCAATGTATAAATTTAAAAATCCAGAAAGTCATAGTCAGGCTGACTGAGAACATCAAAGAGAAAATAGAACAAGAACAGAGTAAGCTAAAGGGGCTATTTAGCTGTGAGAAGATACTAACCCAAGAATGACTTAGTATATTTAGGGCAGCATTGAGGTCTGTGTGGGAAGTTGAGTGAAATGGCAGAAAACTATTATAGCAGATGAGATCACAAGGATGTTTTTTATTTATTTCTTAACCTTTTTCTGAGGCAAACTCTGAAAAGCTGGTTCAAGATGGAATCTGAACCATATTTCATGATAGAAATAATGAAGAAATAATTGTATAGTGAATGACAATCAGTAAGGACCCATAAATGGTATGATTAAGTTAACAAATTTATTTTCATGACTGTGAAATAGTGGGGTACAAGGAGAGGAAAGGTGGTGGCTATTTCGTCCGTCTGAAGCAAGTGTTGAACTTCCTTTTGAGCCTATGCAAAAAAAATAATTGGTCAGTCAGAGTGGGTGGCACAGCTTCATTTGTCTGGCAGACTTCTGTACCTGGCAGGCAGATGAGGAAAGGAAAGGACAGAGATTTTTGCAATTATGCCCTGGAAGGTTTATGTGGTTCATATCATTCCCCTACCCTGGAGGAAAATCCTTGTTTTGGGCCTAGGACCAAAGGCCTAAATTTCCACTACGACCAGCTGCAGTCTATTCAACAGATCGTAATGACAGTCCTTCTTGTTCTTTTTATTGTTTTTCTCACTCGCTACATGCTCATCAGGCTGTCTTTATGATATAGATTGCTTAAACCTGAATTACAGTGGAACACTTGTCTCACCACTGCAGACACTTCCATATGGAGGCAGTGCTGGAATATAGCAGACAATCTCACACAGGATTTTTCTTTCACTGAATATTACTCTTTAGAATGCTTTGAGTAGAGAAAATAAAGGTACCAGATTAAGCTGAATAAAGGGTTTTAACCTGTGACCTTGAAAAGTTAGCTAAAAGTAGACCATCACTTTCACTAAATCCACGGCAAGGATTCTTGAATATGTGGAGATTGAGTTATCAGTTAATTTTAAAATAGGCACAATGACAAACAAGAATGAAGATTATCCAATTCTTTACACGAATCTGATCACACTGTAAATAAGCAACAGTACAACAGTACTTGAAAACAATGTATAGACACAGAATAGATATTGAAATTAAGAAATGTTCATCACAACTATTGTGTGAGATAAAGTATTATGACAGTATATTGAAAAGCACTTATTTGAAGGTATAGGTAAAATTCAATTCAATTGCTAAGTGTACCTGACAACATTTAATATTTTCTGATATTTTGATAGTATGCAATTATTTGTTAAATAAAAATAGTATATTTTCAGGTGAAGAATATCTTTAATTCGTTTTTGACCTGACATAAATCATCAGGTCATGTCAATTTTCCAGTATACTTTTCTTCATGAAAGTCATGCTTTCACTGTATTTGAAGAGAACTAACAGTGTTTCCTGTTGCTCTTCACTGAGAATTAGTTAATTTAGGATTACATTAGTTTCACAAATGGAATATCTTACAATGTCTACTTTACCTCAAGCAAACCTGCAAACCAATAAGCAAACAAAAGAAATACACAAGCAAATAATCTAGTTTGGGGGTCATTAATAAGTTTCTTCTCCTGCACTGTCATACACAAGGTGCGAGAGAAAGACATACCAATAAATTACTAGTACCTATATATCTAAGGTATATAAAGATTCAGCTAGTTGTCAGTACAGTAGGAAACCTCAGCTGAATTGGCCTATTTCTTGCCTAGTGAAAAATTCCTGTCTCCTTTTCCACTAATTATACCTTCAGAGACTATTCATGTTTGCTAAATATGTATGTGTGTGTGCATCCATTTTTTTTTTTACTTTGTAATCAATGCTGCACTGCTTTTTATTTCAGATTTATTTCCTCGTTTCTATAAAGGCAGGTCTTTAGGCATCAGCCAGAAAATACTTGGTTTAGTTTAATAGTGAGTTTAATACTTGTTAAATAAGACATTTTTATTTCAGTTCATAATTACAGGATATGTAGATTTGGTACATTTAGGAGAGGGAAGAAGAGGTAATATGCAACTAGCAGAATCTAAGATTGTAAATTAGATTATTTTGTTATAATCTTAGCGTTTTCACTGACTTCAGTCTTACAATTCTTCACCCATACTGTTGTATCTCACAAGGGTAAAATAAGTTCATTTTTGAAAAATGCTTTGTGAAGCATTCACAGTCTAGCCCAGAATGATAAGTCTTTAATGGTTATTTTAGCTTCAGAATAGCTGCGTTTGAACACAATGCACCACAGAGGTGAAATGGAGGAGAAAGAGAATGAGCAGGAAATATGGTATGCTCTATAAAAGTGCATGTTCTCAGGTCACAGTATCTCTGGTTTGTATAGAAGCATTTCTTTCATCTGTTTTTTTTTCTTGTTTCATTTCAGAGGTAAAACCAGTGTGGGAACACTGTGAAACAAAAGGAGAAGTAATTTTTATTATTATTATTAATATTATTGTTATTTTGCTAATGACAATATGTTTGTACCTGCTTCTGTAAAAGGGGATGGGGGTGCGGGTTCAAACAGACCCAATCTAATTTTTAAATAAAATCTAGGGCAATGGTAATCTCTACACTCCCTGTGGTCTAAAAGTCATCCTCTTTGTCAGAGCATGACTTTTCAAGGGAGACAGATGGCATGAGCTGAACTGCGTGGAAAAAGTGTCTGTGCTTTCTCACCACATTTAAGGCACAATGCTGCTGTATTTTTTTGGAGGGGGTAGAGTCTAAAGAAGTCTCCTAAAAAGGGCCATGATTTTGCTTACTTGGCATGGCAAATATCAACTGAAGTTTCTACTGGTGCTCCTCTGCTGCTACTTGCTCATGGAACCATTTTTCTGACAATAATTTCATTTATATAAGTGATTTTATAAATATACTTGAAATCCTCTTGTAGTTTTTATGTTCCTCAGAAGCCTAACAGAAATGTACTTAAATTCAAACAAAGGTGCACCTTCACAGGCTTCTCTGTACCTGATGCCTTCCACCAGACTCAATAGAAAGAGCACCAGGACCCAGATGACACATGCACACAAAAAGTATTTTATTGTCTTCAAGTGTCCCTCCGGTAGTG
Organism: Manacus vitellinus; assembly: GCF_001715985.3. Taxonomy (NCBI): domain Eukaryota; kingdom Metazoa; phylum Chordata; class Aves; order Passeriformes; family Pipridae; genus Manacus; species Manacus vitellinus. Next base: position 3,773,686 of record NW_021939324.1, on the reverse strand, counting down.
CCTCTGTTTGCTGCACAGATAAGGAAACTGGGCTCCTGCCTGGGTGCCAGCACTGGTACAAAAACACCAAATGAATTCTTGCAATTTCTGGGGCAGAACTGCACATGACATTTGCTTGTATTTTACTGTTTGCAGACTACATGATGTATTTGCAAACAAGAGATTCTTTTGCCCTAAGATTGCCTAATGCTCACTGAGTTAGGTGGAAATTTCTGCCAGGAAAACAAGACACTGTCTTTTCAGGTAGGCAAGCAGAGGAGAAGGAAGGGAAAGCGGGAACAAGCTTCAGGCATGAATAAAGAAGATGAAACACACTATGCACCCAGGATGACAGAAGGAGGTTTTCCTGAGGATTTTGATTCAGTCCATGAAGATAATAGGAGCTCTTGAACTAGAAAGCATGACTAGAGGGAAAGACTAAGCTCAGACAAATTTGGGAAGAGCAAATTTTTATGATCTCCTTTTTATTTTCATGTATGTCAGACAGTAAATCTTAGTTTTTTTCTGTTTAAAAGATTATCCTGTTCTTGTATTTGTCCTAATTATGTGTATCTTCAAGGTTGGAAGGCCATTTCTGTGCTTTTGGAATGACTATTTTTATGAAAAAGTACAAGGAAATGTACTGAAAATCTGTGTCTATTCAGGGTCCCATCTGCACTTGAAACTACCTGTTGCTCCTAAGTTTCCTAAGTAAGTATAATTTTACCTTCTCCTCTAAGCAGACAACTTACGTATACTAGTGACCTACAGAAGCAGTACCAACAGCACTCTCACTTAGAAATGAGGATTTAACTCCATTGCCAAGGCAGATTATTTATTACTCACACAGTAAATCCTAGTTTTCTCTAGATAAATAGTTGAGAAACAAAGAGTATATACTTCAAGGAGACCAGTAAAATGAATCCTGCTTACCAAAATGTGTGGATGTTCCCATGGAAAATCATATGCCAAAAATTAGAGGATGAATGCCTTTCTTTCTCATTCCTGGTTGAAGTTCTACTTTGCCATAAGAACAAAAATTAGCTTAAAACTAAAGGAATTTGGTTAACCTACTGGTTAGCAGTAGCATCTCAGTCTTCTGCGTCTCCAAAGAGAATTAGAAAGAAGTAAAGAAAAAAAACTCTAGTTGTGATCACCCAGTGGCAGTAAGTTCGTAAGGTCTAGTGGAAGGTTATGTTGTGCCTCATGAAAATGCCTACACGCTTTTCACATGATTGATTTTCTGTAAAAATGAGGAAGTATGATTTGAAGTGATTCATACATTAACTTGGGCCCTTAGTATATTTAATCCAAACAAGCATTTTGACCTGGACCTTTATTTAGCACCAGGGTGCTGAAAGTTCTCCACACCTGACTAAGCAGTTTTTCCAGTTGTGAGTAATTTACGTATTGAAGCTACAGAGAAGATTGTCTAGAAAACAGTGTCTTTTCATCTCAGAAAGAGACGGTCTTAATAAGAAGTACATTCTATTGTCAATATTTTAACGTTTATCTTGCTTAATGTAAAATCAATACTTTAACGTAAGCTAATTACTCCCAGAATTATGTTACAAATGTATCCTCTATTGGCCTGTAAGCAAAACAAAAGACAAGACAAAGTAGCTTTTTAGTAGCATAAATTTTATCTAATTCTCACCCCCCTGGAAGTAAAAAGATCTGTTAAAATTGCTTGTATGAATGTCTGGAGACTTTTGGGAAAGGAAACAAGTTAAATAATTATAATAGGAATTGCTTAAACTTAGGTAAACCCTCTCATCCCATGAGTTAACACAAGTCTGTCTCTCTTGACTTTATAAATAAACATTTTTATTATTGTCCAGTTATCATTAGGGTATCTGAAATCATTCCTGTTGTTATAGCTGAGCTTCATATAATTAGTATTGCTTTAAATCTACAAATTTAAATATGTGTGTTCCTAGATTACATCTGCAATGTATGTGCATCTCATTTTTTATGCTACCAAAATAAAAGTTCCAGATTTTTCAAAGTACATGAAATAAGATTAATTATGTACAGCGCTAACTTTATATTTAGATTGACACATATTATGACAGTTCTTGTGTTTACTTCCAAATATCTGATTTCTGTTTTAAATTACCATAGACTGCCCAGAAGTTAGAAGAGAAAATATGTGTAAGCAACAAAAAATTTCCATGAATAAATTATGAACTAGGAATGACAAAAAATATTTTTATTTTAAATATCAAACAGAAAGATCTTACAAGTAAAGAGAAAAGTATTTCCTCTAGTTGTCATTATCTTATTTCATCTTGCTAAAAAACATTGATAGGATACCCTTTACTGGTCAGTGTTAGAAGCAATTACGACAAGGAAGCGAAAGAACAGTGCCAAATGAAAAACTTGTCATTTTCATATACTGAGATAGTATTTTATTTTTAATTTGTGCTACACAAATCATGGCTTACAATCTCTAGCCAAGACGGAAATTACATTGTGCTAGGAATATACAAGCACAAGGAAGACGCAGTCACTGCCCTAGAAAACGTAGCAGCCTAAACAGAGAAGTCAGACAAAGAGAAAGAGAGAAAACCTGCATGCTCAAATGCTTCTTCCTGTACATTCTCTCTCTAACCCCCTCCCCACGAATTCTTTTTAAAATAGAAGCAGGATTGATGTTGACAATATGCCTTTCAAATACAGCAGTGTGATGAAACAGTGAACCACTCAACAGTGTGAACTGAAAGAAAGACAGCATTGCCTCTTACCATGGTAATAAGCAGGCAGTGTCATAGCAAAATAATATTTCTTCACTTACATGGAGCATTTTTTATTTGGTTATATGAAATAAGGAGGCACATATGTTCAAATCCTAAGAGCACAGATTTCAGCTAGTGTACCAGAAAAGATGATCCTTCTGATTTAAGGATTTTTTTCTCTCCTGTAAATACAGTTTTACCTTTGCATGCTGCTTTCCTCCCTCATCTTTAAGACCAAGCAATCCTGAAGAAAACAAAATTATTAGGTTTTTTTTCCTATATGGGTTATTTCAAAGCACTGAAACATTCAAAGCTTCTTGCTGGTAGCATCTGCTTCATTATAGAAATTTTAACTGTCTCTATTACATGTGTTTTGAGGAAAGGCTGAGAACATTGATCGCTATATTCCACTGGCGAGTTGTTAATCACAGGAATACTCATAAATGCATGACTGAGTGCCTACTAATGGAAATTAAGGATTTACTATCTGGTTCTGTAAAAGCAGTATTACTATAGATTACTCAGACTGCATGCAAGCAGGGATGTTCATAAATCTTGTGCAGACATTTTGAAAAATATTTATAACTGTAGCAGTTTTCAATTGGTTAAATGCTTCTCTCTTATGATGATGTAAATCTACAGTAACTGTCATTGAATTGTGAACAAAATCAACATACAGAAGAGCAAAAAGAGGCCATGTTGTTACTAATGCACCCTATTAAGTGATCCTATTCAATTCACACGCAGAATGTGTATTTATTGTGAAACAAAAGATGCAAAGGTTATGTGTGCTGTTGTGGGTAACATCACAGCGCTGAGCACACAGTATTATTCCAGATCATGGTAAACACAGTCTCAAAAATATCAAACTTAAATTACATAAGGTGCCTGACTGGACTGATGAGATGTGTTTTATACCTCTACAAAATATGGGGAATTTAAATCAATCATTGGGAAAAGCAAATAGATCAAGTGAATGCCTTCCCATTAGCTCAGCAATGTTTGACAGAAACAGGACAGCAGAGAACAGCTTTTTGCTGGTGCACATGGAGTTCTGTTGATGTCATCTGAATTTTATTCTGTGCTGCTTATGCATTGTTGCCTGGAGGAACCCTGCAGTCTTCAGGTAAATACAGTAACTTAGAGCTTTATCACTGAACATGCTCCTGCCAGTCTATTATGAAGTTAATGGTTTTTTTTTCAGGAAGGGGAGTAAGGTTCTATCCATATACTACCACAAAATTAGCAGAATAAATAATGAGATTGTTGAGTCCACCCAATATAAAATCATAGAACCACAGAATTTCTCAAACTGGAAGGGAGCCATAAAGATCATCAAGTCAAATTCCCTGCTCCTTGTAGGACTATCTAAAACTAAACCATATGACTAAGAACCCCATCCAGACACTCCTTGGACTACGACAGGCTTGGTGCTGTGATCACTTCCCTGGGAAGCCTGTCCCAGTGACCAACCACCCTTTCTATGAAGATATTTTTCTACTGTTCAACATGAACTTACCGTGTTGAAGTTTCATTCTGTTTCCTCATGTCCTACTGCTGGTCACCAAAGAGAGGACACCAGCACCTCCTCCTCCCCTGTCCTACATGAGGAAGCTGTAGACTGCTATGAGGGCAACTCTCAACCTCTTCCCTAAGGTGAACAAACCAAGTGACCACTCTCTTATGCTTTGGCCTGAAGGGCTTTCGATACCTTGCTTACCCTCTTCTGGGCATACTCTAATAGTCTGATGTCCTTATACTGATGAGCTCACACCTGAATGCAATACTTGTGATGAGGCTACACCAGCAGAGAGCAGAGTGGGACAATCCCCTCCCTTGACTGGCTGACAGTGTTTTGCCTGATGCCCCCCAGAACACGACTGGCCCTTTTGGCTGCCAAGGCACTGCTGTTTCATGTTCAACTTCCATTTACCAAGACCCCTCATCTTTCTCTACAGAGCTACCTTCTCAGTCTCTCATTCCCCAATTTGTACATATGTCCAGGATTACCTTTGCTATTAAAGCAAAAAAGAAAAGTATTTCAATATTCACATTCACTTTACCTACCTCATTAGTAGCTCTGTGACATTCATAACCAGAGTTTACCTCATACTAAACTGATTTAATGCCTACTAAACTGTGCAGTTTACAAGTAATAGTTCCTTGTTAGAAACAGCAAACAATAAAATGTTTACACTTCTGTTCAAAGAGAATTCATGTTACTGTAGATGATTATATTTTCATATGGTTATAGCTGTGCTTCATCCTATTTTTATGTTTTTCTAGATTTCTGTTCTTATTTCTGTCTTTCATAACTTCTGGTCTTTTAACTGGATACCCACCTATTAACCTTGCAAATGTATTAGCTGGGTGTCATGGGCCTGTGTAAATGAGGGTGTACGAGCAGCTCTGGTAGATCTGAGTCAATCTGTTTGTGAGATCATCTAGACAGTTTGGGTTTTTTCGTGCTAGGCTCATACAACAAGAGCTGTGCAGAAGCTCTGGATTGTTATTTTTATTCTGGTGAGCAGCAAAGGGTCAGAAAATTCTGAGATTCAGGAATAAATTTTCAGAAGTATAATAAAAAAATTGCTGAGAAACTACAGATCTCCTTGTCTCATGTCTGTTCTAAATCATATGTCAAAACTAACTCTACCCTTTCATACTAGTTTCTTCTATCTATTCTTTCTCTCATGCATTTTTAGCTCTCACCAACTTTTGTCTCTAGTCTCTGGCAGCCTTCAATCTCCATGAATCATTCCCTTTGGTCAAACGTCCTTATTGTTAACTGTACTCATTTAGAAAGAATACAGCGTAATAGCCTTTTGACTGGGTGTAAGCAGCTGTAACAGAGAATATTCAGAATTACTTTTTTAATACAAAATGTTCCAAAGAGATCCAGAATATGTCCGTAGAGAGTGATATAGAAAGACCAAAAGAACCACTGAGCTCAACCATAAAGTCATTCATTGTTGTTCTGCTCAGATAAAACAAGCTGACTTTTTAGCTGTTTTTAACTTTTATTTTTTCTTTAAGACATACCAGTGTCAGTACAGCTTTTGCTCTGTTATTAAGATGGCTTTTGTCAAGTCCAACTTCACTTCTCTTTAAATAGTTTGAAAAGTATGTGACTGAAATGAGAAGAGAATAAAGAAAGTTGGATTTCATTTCACTATATGTGACAAAGTAAAAAATAATTTATCTTTTTTTGTATGATGTCATTATGAAGAAGAAATAGAAAGCCTTAGCAGCTGTACAGAGAATCCTTTATCTCATATCTCCTTCAGCATGGTAAAATTCAATCATTCAGTAGCCACATTCATAAAGAACATTTTTAAGTCAAAAATTCTTGTAAAAGTTTTCCTCTGTCTTCATCAGCCTGTGCTTCAAAGTCGTACCTGACACAGCAATTAAGCATGGCCTGTTTGACTCTTAGGAGCCAATGTTTTCCTCAAAAATTGTAATCAAATATACGTTGTCCTCACACTAAGAAGTGAAAGGCTTTCCCCCATAATTTATCCATTTTATGTTTATCCATTTTATGAATAATAATTGTTAAAAGACTATGGGACAACATATAAAGCTTCAATTGCCTAAATGCTGACAAGTGAAATGACAAACTTTTCCAGAAAAGATCCCCAACTCTGAACTTTCCTAAGTCATATTCTCAGTTCCTGTTCAGGAGGTGCTTGGCTTGCTGTTTCTTCGTAATTTTTTCAGTGGTGCTTCCCTACTTCTTTTCTCTGTTTCTCATGCACACATGCACCTCTCTACTGAAAAAAAAAAAAAAAAAAAGAAATCACACCCCCCAACACCTAAAAGAAATCCTAAAAGCAAACAAAAAAATCCCAACAAGTCAAAACACAAGGCTTAGCAAAATTTTATTATCCCCATACAGTTTTATTGTAGAAAGTTAAATGTACCTGTACTTTCGGTGATGGCTGGTATTTGTTCTAGGGCAATTCATAAGTGGCTTGTTACAGTTGTCTTGGAGAGAGTGTGACAGTTACTCTTACCTACCACAGTGACATTTATCCATCCCTCAATTTCACATAAAACTAATATTCATTGTCAAGGTCATGCACCATACCTTTTTCTAGTTAGTTTTGTTTGTTTGATTGTTTGTTTTTCCTGCAGTTACTTCACTAGATAGCGTTAGAAAGGTTTTTTAGGCTTTTAGGGATGGTTTTGTTTTAATGTACCTATACTTTTAGCAATCTGTAGTCAAAAACAACTATGAGATACACTGTACTTGATATATTACATTTCTTCAAGAAAGAGAAAGAGCAGGTAATACCTATAAGCTTTCCAGACAGGAACAAAATTGTAAAATTTTCACTTAGGCTGTGCTAGGTAAATATTAGTGGCAGACACGTGGAGATATGTGAGTAAAATAAGCACTGATACAATAGAGCTAAGGAAAAAAAAGGACACTGAATAAATAGAACCTTTCCACTTTATCTACATATTAAAGTACAAATAGGACACAAATTTTATATACAAAGAAACTAGATGAGAAACTTATTTCACACATTTACAAAGAATGTGACTTACATAGTTGGATTTCAAATCTAGCCTATGCTTTTTCAAGGCTTTATTTTTTGCATTTCAAGGGAATGCAACTATGGTAACTAAGAATCCCACTGCCATAAATACTATTCATAGGTAAACATTCCCTGCTCTGATCCACGTATAGCATGAGGAAAAGCATTCTGTGTCTTGGTGAGTTTAGGATGTAAATGAACAAAAAAGTCAAATAATGGAGACAGAAGAAGCATTGTCTACATTTTACAGTCAGCAAACCAGAGCAAAGAGATTTGCTGACATTTGTCTACTCTGTATGCAGATGCTACTGCCTTTGACACGGGGATTCAGGGTGAAAAAAATCTCATAATAAAGTAAAAAAACTTGTTTCCCAACATACAGCCAGGGCTTCAAACAAAGAAACCATTTAGTTTACTAGGTTTCTACTGGATGTTTAATAATAGGGATTTTGTAAAAGAGATGCCCTCTAAAACAAAACAGGAACAAAAACTACAGAATTTTCTTCATAGACTCTTTCTAACTGCCATCAAAGAGCAGTGATTCAAACCCTGCCAGCCATGGCTGCACTTGAACTAATGACTTAGAAGTCAAAAGGCTCTATAGTCTATTACTAATCTCCTGAGTCATCTGGGCTTTCAACCCTTTCTTTTAAAGCTATATTTACTGGGATCAGAACAGTTGCCCTTCTTAGAATAGATTTTATGCTGGAGCCCACAGTCCGGAGTTCAAGAGTCTTCGATTTGAAAAAGAATAAGTCATAGTGTCTCTGTGCAGTCACTTTCTGACAGCAGGGCAAAAGCTTGCCTATCCAAATAACAGGATATAATTAAAAATGTCTTCCTTCCATGTTAGATATCTCACCTTTATGAATGAATGCATAAAGACAAGTGCTTTCTATATTATTTTATCTCTTTCTTTTGCACATTTATCTATCTTCATATAAAATAGAAAAGGTTTAGCTAAATAACTTAAAAAAAAACCCCAAACCCCAACACAAATTACTTTTATATCGTCATGTTAGCTACTGGAAAAAAAGAAAAAATGACATTATAAGAGAAATAAAGACATAAAAATGAGGAAAAGATTATTTAAATCAATAAATTATGGGGGTTTTTGTCAATAAATTATGTTAAACAGATACGACTCATTTTAGAAAGCCAGTGACCATTTTACAGGACATATAGCATATGGTTTTCCATTTTCTATCTTCTGCAGTTCAGAAATATTATTTATTGTCTTGAAGTCTTTGAAATTGAGAATAATTGTTACATCCATATTTAAATATCCTCCTTATCTCATTGTCTTTATATTTATGTTGAAATTCATACTGCATCTTTTCAAGTGCATGGATGTGTAACAGCGCAAGTAATCACAAACAAGCACGTTTCTGAGTTCTGGTGCTGAAATTCAGCAGTGAACCCAGTGGGGAACAGAGCAGAGGTGCAGGGGTCACTTGCATATGTTCAGACATATCTTCTGTAGTATAGAAGCATTGAGTAGAAGCAGTTTTGCTGCACTTTGCTTCACACAGCACATGCCAGATGCAGATTGTAATGCTGACACAGAAAGAGGTATGAATTCTAGCCCCTAATAGTTATAGTGGAGAATATGCAGTCATAATGACAAGTTCCATGGCATGAGCCTGCCCCTGCTTCTAGACATTCAATTCTTTCTAGGCATGGAGTAGACTAGTCTTAGCTCAGATAACAGTGCTTTTGTATACTAACACACTGTCATTTGATTTGTATGTTCTTTTCCGTGGTCATAACTGATATCTATCCTTACATAAGTTTGACAGACATCTAAGAAAAAGCTGCACAGTTACCAAATGCTATCACAGCACTTGCTCTTTGCTTCTCCTAAGTATACTAACATTGTGCTGGAGCACTGCTCCTTTGAGGATTGGGAAAAGTTGCTAAAATCCAGAGAGAGTAAAGATGGAGAAAGAAGTTTCTTTGCATTTTTGTTTCCCCATGTTTACAGATTTAATAGTGTCACCGCACTGATACTTAGTCTATGTTAGACTGTCACTAGCATTATCAAACTCAGTGCAAACATTCCCTGGGCATATGTGAAATCCTGTTTCTTTCTGTGTCTGGGAAGGTACAGCAGGTATGAGTATTCTTACTCTTTCTCAATTTTATATGGGAGATTATGTCTGTTCTTCATGGTCAATAATGAAAAAGGAACAGGATAATATTCAGAACACTTGTTACTTCACTTACATCTTCAGCTTTGGTGGACCACCCTGAGTTTTAATGGAGCCTATGTTCCATTTTAGATCTTAATCTTGGTAAACCAGACAACATTTAAAGCCCTTTTAAATCCTGCTCAGAGCTTCTTTGTTCAGACAGAAGGGGATAGTAGATAGCTAGAATTAACTATGTAGTAAATGTATACACTGTCTAGAAAAATCTGCAGAAAATGAGTTATCGTTTTGACTGAACCCCTAAGTGGTTTAAAAAAATGTGTTTTCTAAAAATATCTGTTAGTATCAACAAAGATTACTGTATCTTTTTTTTTCTGACTTATTTTCAGCCTCAGGATATTTTAGTCATTTATAAAGCGGGTTAGAGCTCTAACTTTTATGTATGAATACATATTCAGCCGGAAAAAAATCTATTTGCAACTGCAATTCCTCCAAGAGTCACAACATAAGTTCCAGTCTGTGAACATCATCACATCAAGATTACAATGACTCTCTAGCAATTTGATTTTTCTTAGAGAGTCTGTATTCCTAGGAAATTTTAAATTGCATTCAATGAAGCAGGAAGAAGGAAAAGTAAATTATAGTACAGTCCAGTATTATTCAAATCTTCTGATAATCAAGTTATGAAACAATGTCTGCGGAGTCATGTTTTTAAGACCTTTATATTCGTAGAATATAAATAGTGACTTCTGTTTCTTAAAAAATGGATGTCACCAGGAGAACCACTCTCATGTTTTAGATGTGTGGTTGAAAAACATTCAGATGTAAAGACTAGAATTTTCCTAAAGACTTTTAAAAGGCTAAATGCTATCCTAATACTCCATCCCACAGTATTGAACTCTTCTGGGGTCTCAACATCATGCTGTCCTGCATGAACAGGGCATGATACAAAAAATCACGTGGAAAAAAGCTTTAAACAAACTATTTTTAGGAATATTTAGCATGGGCAGTCTATACATAACTAATTTGAAGGAAACAAGGACACGTAAATGTATTCAGTCACACGTCTACACTGACTAAATCCTCTTTATTTCAAGTTACAGTTCAAACATTCTTGCCTTATTTATTCACACAATTACTTTGTACCTAAGCCTGGAATACAATAATGAAAGAGAGTACATGGGCACGTATAATTTCCTGAAACAGTTCTCAAGGTGTCTGGGAAGTCAGAAGCCTCATTCCAGTTTGCTTCTTTCTAATCTCTCCTGTTACTTGAATCAGCCTCATTTGATACAGATGGTTTTAAGTTACAGATGATTTTAAGTGTTTTGTAGACCTGTAATTTTATGATAGCCATAAGTTCCACAAATGACAGATGTAGTGTAATATTTTGATGGAAAGCATTGCTGATACCAGGGTAAAACTTGTGTTACTGCATATTGAAACATTTACATACTTCAATTTTTCCCTAAATTACATCCAGTTCCTTTGGAGTTTGATTACACTAGTTTAACATTCTTCAGCATATTCTAAATTATATGCTTTGATTATTTAAATACTGTTGTACAGTTTTCTTCATCAACCTATGACATCTATGCTGCACAGCATTTCTGGTGATTTGTCAGCTAAACTAAAGCAAATAAATCTTTACACAGATTTAGTACAGCCCTACAGGTCTTCTTCAAAAGCTTTTAATAATGAAAGCAGCAGGCACTGAAACAGGACAGAGAAGGAAGACATATTGTTTTGCCCCAATACCCAAAGAGACTCTTTCAATTAAAATAGTTCATTTTGATGTTTGAAAAGTTGAAACTGTAATTACACAAGGCTATACAGTAGAACAAAGATGCAAGTATTTAAAAGTGGCACATGGGATTTCATGACATGCTTCTGACAATTTGCACAATGCAAAGCAGCCCTAGAAAAACACCATCAGGCAATCCTTTAAGAAGAGACTAATTTATGTCTTGAACTGCATTGGTTCTTCTTTTTACCACCTTCTTTAGCCACATAAAAATTTAAAAAGTAACAAATCTTCTCACAGTAACTTTTCTTAAAGTGCAATTTCAAAGGTACTCTTAAAATCACTTCTGTTAATTTTGGAATATTACATATTTTCACCAGAAATCGTGGTTATTACAAATCAGGAGTCCACTGGATATCTGCTGCATTCTGAAGTTTGGCATAAGTTGTGTTTTGCTTTAATGCTTATAAAATTTTTCAAGATAAAATTGTTTTCAAATCTGTCCAACTTTCCTGAATATTCTCAAGTATATGTTATTCTTACTGCCTTCGACACTGAATTCTCAAAGCAAAATGTATCTCCAGAGCCATGGGCTGTTACAGAGTTATGTATGGTGCACAGCCAGGAAGAAGGGCATGTACTGTCCAAAGAACCAGTGTGTGCTTGAGTAGAATGAAGGAGTATTAGTGGATCTACAACTGTTATATGTCACATAAAATTTATACATCTGTATCAAATTAATTCATGCACCTCTTAAGGGCAGATCATCTGCCTTTGGTAATAATACTTGTTATAAGTTAATTCCTGCTGTTTTTTCCCAAATGAGCCAATATTTAATTTAGTGTAAATGTTTCCAATTTATCTTAATATTGAAATTTATACCCTAGAACTACCCCGGCCTGATTTATGCTTTTGGCTATATCTATCACCATCATTACACAGTACACCATGATTAACACACAGTGATAACTTCCTTACTGCAACTTTCTAGTGAGGCAAGGTGACTACTCATGCTGCTTTACTAGCAATTGTAGCAAAAGTTTTGGATCCATGTTCCTGAATAAGCATTGAAATAATCTCATTGTAAAACTTAAATTTATAGCAGATTACTTTTTTTAATTTCTTTCTTTTTTTTTGTCTGATTGCTTTGTTTGGTTTTTTTTTTTTTTTTTTTGTTTGGTTTGGTTTGGTTTGATTTGGTTTTGTTTTGGTTTGGTTTTTAATTGGAACATAATGCAAAAATAAGGGAGAATCTAAACATGGGTAGAGGAATGCATACTCTAAAGTCTTCTCAGGATGAAAAGGGATTTAAACACTTCACTTGAACCCTGATATTGTAAATATTAGCAGTTTGCTGTGTGCCAATAAAGTTGAAATTTTCAGGTTTCAGAAATAAGTTTATGTAAATGAATTATGAAAGGCTTTTTTGTTTTGTTTTATTGGGGGGGGATTGTTCATTTTTTATTTTGATTTGGGAGGTGGGTTTTGGTTTTGTTTTTTTTCTATTTTTGTGGGGTGGGTTGTTTTGGTTTGGTTTGGTTTGGTTTTTTGGTCTGAAGATTCAGTACAACAAATCTGTATCCATCCAGAGCTGACACTGGAGATTCTGAAACCAGTTTAATGGAAATTGTGGCTTATGATGCACAAGTAAATTGTAAGAATTATGGAAAAAATATTTTTTTCCTGCAAAATGTTTTGTTATTCTGTATTTTCAAAACATGTTTGAGATAAAATATTTCCTCCTGTAAGTATGATAAGAGATTTAATTTACTGTTGTTATTCTTGCAGGAAGACCCCCTAGAGTACTAAAATAGAGAATATAAAATGAATTGAAATTTTGGTCCAAAACAGGACATTCACATATGCAGGATTTAAACAAATATTTGAACAAAATGCTGACCTGAAGACTATGTGATTGATATATATATATATATTTATATATATATATTTATATATATCCATTTAAATCACTATTTTGAGATATATTTTTGAAATGGAGGTATGACAGGAAAATATATGTTGACTATCTAGGTCCTAAGGAACTCATGCACTTCACACACTTACCATAATGAATTTTGATTACCTACTAATCTACAGCCTGAACAGACCACACAGATCCATCATCCCTCCCAGTCAGCCAATCCAGTATTTCTCTCTGTTGCACTATAAATCTTTTCTGATATCTAATAGAAACTTACATTAGTGCCTTTTAGGTGTGGGGGAGCTTTTTTTGTTTTTGTTTGGGGGTGTGTGTTTGTTTGTTTGTTTCTTTCTTGTTTGGTTTTGGGTTCTTTTAATGGATCTGAAAAGATTGTGTTCTTATTTGATAAACCAGAAGATTTCTACTTTAAAGATTTCTGTCCTCATACCTGTCAGTACTTCTTTTGACCAAAGCATTAGTTGTTTTCACAGATCACATGTTCTTTCTACTTCGTTTCTCTGTACTCCCTCTGATTACTCTCTAGAAGTGCAATGTCAGACCTGGAAAAAAAAATTCCATCCAATGCCTTACAAAAACTCAGCATAATAATGTTTCAGGTTTTTACAAGCCCTTCAGTCCTTCTCTTCTCCCCCCCCTGCCCCATATCAACTTTACAGTTGAATATAATTTTGTGTTTTGTTTAGATTCAGTAACATCCAGGAATTCAGGGAGGGGGGGAAATGACCTGTGGGAGACTTCATGTAAAACTAACCTCCCACCCCTCAAATTGAAACAATAGTATTCATTTTGGACCCTTTAATTATTCAAACATAATTGCAAATTGTCTGTAGCATCTGTTCAAATAAACCTAGAATTCCTCTACCAATGACAGGAAAGTAAATTAGAAAGAGATTTTTTTTTTCAGCCAAGGATATTGCAGTAAAAGTAAAGCAATTCTGATCATCTGTTTAAACAAAGAAAAAAAATCCATGCAGTATAGTGTAGCTGATAATTATTTTATCTCTAGAAAAAATACCTTCATGAAATTTTACCTCTATGCTTGAATTCTATTCAGAAAATTACTCACCCGGTGTTGTTTGACTTAAATAAGTCCTAGCATGTTCATAAGAGGAATGAAACAATGTTGTATTAATGGCTTCCAGCTATGAAAAAACCTGTTGCTTCATCTGAACAATGTCATTGGGGTTTATTGAATTAATTCATGCTGCTCCAGAGGACTGCTCACTTCTATGGCAACACTGAGAGATTCCAGGCCGCTGACTCATTCATATAATATTCTACTATTTTTTTGACCTTTATTTGAGTGAAATTCAGCACTACAAGAAAAAGGAGTCTCTCCAGCAATGTTCACCTATGTTCATAGTCTTCTAACTTTTCTGTTTTTCAGAGCATGTGCATATGTCCTCTTTCTGGTCATTCATATTCTCTTGGGAACCAAGCGCCTTTACATAATGGAGCAAGAACACCGTCATTTCTTCCTAACAGAGGAAGTGGAATATGCTGAAGTGCTCAGGAGTGAATGAGTCCCAACCAGTTTTAAACCATTTGGTTGTACAGAGGCAGAGGAAGAAGAGGGGGAAAGAACTGTACTGTTGTTCAGGGTTGTATTTGCTGCCCATTGCTAATTTGCTCATCAGTTTTACCTGTGGCACAAACGTACATGGCAGGTGTAAAATACATGTCCCAGATGGGCCCTGAAGTGAGTGGATTTTATCATCCTTCCCACAACCCACCACCTGGGTGGTGTTTGCCCCACAACTTTGTTTTTCACCTAATACAACATATTGCTTGATCTCATCTGCTGTGATTGGTGTTGATTAAAATTAAATATATGTTCTTACTTTAATGAACATAGTGGGAGCAAGTTGAGATAAAGAGAATAATACTTTTGCATTCAGCTCAAGGAAAAAAGACGTCAATGTTTTGGTCCAGAAGTAAATATGGCTAATCAATGAGCCAGAAAAAATAGTCTCCGTTACTGAATACGGTTCCTATTTAGTGGTGTAAATAGCTAACCTTCCTTTCAACATTTTCTGTTTTGGGAGATTTCTGTCACAGGTTCTCTTGAAAGCAAAATGGCATCGAAAGACAGAATTCTAACATGGAAAATAGCATACAAAGGTATAGTGTTCTCTTTCTAAAATATTAAGTTATTAAATCATCATTTTACATGTAAGTTTACTCAACCAGGCAGCATTGGGTGATGTGTTGAAATGAACTTGGAACACATATACTATAGAATTTCAGTATATAAAATGATTAAATATTAAACACATTAAAGAAAGTGTTTTCAGCGTATGCAAACAGACTTTGCATGTCACACACAAGTACTGCTTTACTTATCTATCTATCTATCTATCTATCTATCTATCTATCTATCTATCAGTGAACTTAAAGAAGATGATAAAAGACATGGTAAATAATTCTTATTTTCTGCAATTCTTAGTTGCAGAAGCGGGTTTTTTGGTTATTAGAATAATCATGTAATTACGTAAATGCACTTGATACTGACTTTCCTGGAGCATCCTCATTGAAGCATAGGGTTATGTGGAGAGTAGCCAACCACTTCCTCGATAAAAAAGAATAAAAATTGTTCACTTCTTCATTCTCTTCTCTACCATAAGTGAATGGTATATGCTGTTTATAAGAATATTTTTCCAGAGTTTGGTGTAGTTACTGAAAACACTGAATCTCTCATTTTGCATTCCAGAAAAGCATGATCAAAATGATGCTAGCAAGAGGCCCTGTATTAGCTATGTCTAAAGACATCAAAACTCTAAAATTGTAGGAATAGTATACATATGTTGAACTAGGTTGGCTTGGGTATTTTTTTTTTTCAAACAACAAATAGTAGTATCTTGCAGTGTAGTTATTTCCGTGATTAATAATATATTATTATTCCTACACTTTACAAGTAAGAATTCCCTTTCCTTCCCTTCCCATCTCTTCCCATCCCTTCCCAAACCCTCCCTTCCCCTTTTCACTACCCCTTAAGAAGATATTTTTCTGCTTTTTTTTTTTTTACAAATAGAGTGACAGTCTCCTGGCTTTAAAATTTTACCATAAAATCAGCTTTTTCCACTGAGCTGGTGCTCTTGCTTCTGCAGGCTATGTGTCTTAACAATTTGCAGCATCCTTCTGTTCACAAACTACTTCCTGAAAGCTAAGAGAAATGAGCAAGAAATGAAAAGGAAAAAAGGAAATAAGTTTACAGGAATGGAAAATAATAATGGCGTAGATTATAACTGTGGAAAAAGTGTGGTGCTAGAAATATAAGTGGTTTCAATTTTTTCATCCTGTTGTCAAGTAAATGGGAAAACAAATGTCTACACCAACAAATGGCATTATGTAACTGAAGTATAGAAATATGAAGTCCTATAAAATAGTCTAAAACTAAAGTTTGTATTAGGGTCTCATTAGGCAATGAAGTAGAAAACATAGATGTGCACAATTTAAATACAAGTGAAAACCAAACCAAACGATACAAACAAACAAACAAAAAAAACACCAAAAAAACCAAACCCCAAAAATAACCCCCAAAAACCCAAACCAAACCAAACCAAACTAAAAATACCTCTGAAAAGCAAAGTAAGGCATTGATTCACACTAATATAAAGACAAAGTGATAAAGATGTTTAATAATTTTGAAAATACAATTGTATAAACACAAGTATATAGTTTATATTTTTTCATTAGTGTTTACACATATATGTACACTAATATACATATAAATGTGTGTATACAGATATATATGTATATACGTGTGTGTGTGTGTGTGTGTGTTTGTGTATGTCTATGTATGGGACTGAATTTCTTTATCAGCAGAAAGGATACCTGCTGAAAAAATCCCTCAAAAGTGATAATAATTTTTTGAGTGAAAATGTGTGTTTTGTATTTGCATCCATGAAGAAATACAATAGAACACATCACAATGATATCATGAATGATGAATCGCACACATTTTCATCTGATACAATAACGTAATTCAATATTTATTACCATTGTCAGTATAATCAATACATACCAATTGGAAGTGACATACAGAGAGACAGTATCAGTATAATGAAATGAATTTTGATCAGCCAAGCCACAGCAAGTCTGTCCCCATGCAGTGAAACTTCATTAAAGCATCCAAGCAAGAAGCAAAAATATAACATTCAGGTGGTCAAATGGACAGATTGTTCATTCCAAGATATGACTTTCTTTACTCTACCTTGTCCATTTCCCCCTGGACTTCATGATAAACTTGAGAAATCAACCATTTAATGCTGTGAAAGTCCACTTCTGTTGTTGTCTTACCTCTTCTGTGAAATGCTGGATTTCCTGCAAAATTGTGACATTTTCAGAATTTACAAAAACTGCCCAATAATACTGAAATGGATGTAATTCATTTTAGTATTTAAAAAAATTTATAATCTTATTAAAAATATTGAACATCTTGAATGATAGTTGTACTAATTCTATGTTATGTGTACTATTAAGAAATGTCTATTCAGACAAGAACCAATTAACTAAAAATCTGTAATTAAAAAATAGGAGATGAGGTTTTATGGGTTTTGCTGCATGTGCTCTGAGACAGCTATTTGGTATGATTCATCTGTGGAGCCCGTTCTGATCACCTTGTTCAGGTACTTGGAGTGTACCCGCAGGTTTTAACTGAGGCTTGTATTTCACCTTTTCTCCTGGAGCAAGGTACTTCTGATATTTCCTGAAAAAGACAATAAATACTGTGTAGTCTTTTTCATTTGCAGACCTTAAAGTACTTGATGAAGACCATGGTCATCTTTATCGTCCCTTTTCCATCTAGGCAAATAAAGACAGATGAAACTATATACTGAAGAAAAAACCCTGAACCGGCACTTTTTCTCTTAAGTCCTCCTTCATGTCTGTTAATATCTGTGGCACTGAGTCAGTGAGAATTTTCCATTCTGCATCCTTCCATAGGAAGTGACTTCTCACAATGGCTTATTGAGGTCTGCATAATATCTTTGGTGTCATCAGCAAATGTTGTTTTTTTAGCCCATTTCAGGTTGGAAAGAGAGAACAATAAGAACAAAGCAAGTTTTCTCTCTAAAATTCTGTATCTGTTAGAGTTTCTCACTAAGTCAAGAGTATACCATGAAGAGGGTAGGGTAACCTTCACAATTACTGTTTTGAAGGTGGATCTTATGAAGACCTACACAAATAGTAAACCAGACCAACAAGAGACTTTCTTGTTTCTAAAGCTACTCTTGGAAGGCAAGCACAATCAACTTATGAGAAAGAATCCCTCCAAATAAAGTAATAACTAAGCTGTACCTTGCTTATTGCTTTAATGCTTTTAAGTTTCAAAAATAGATAGCTTTAAATCTTAAGGGTACCTGACACTTTTCTAGTTTGTTATGCAGTTCAATTGTCCGCATGTATCAATCATTTGTCTTGGGGTAACTACATTTTTGATTTATACATTGTCAACAGAACAAAATTACTCACTTAATTTTTCTTCTTCTCCATGTTTTTCATTACCAAGAACATTTTCCTCAACTGGAGTTCAACCTATATATTACTCAGGAGTATAATTTATTTCCTAAGCACTGTTAAGAATTTTGCATCTCTCTTTTAACTGTTGTGGCAGAGTAGCTGAGAGAAGGCACTCAGCTAGGCATACGAAGCAGGACACAGTGATTATATGGGTGACTACGATTAGATTTATTGCTAATAGAATATCTAAATACTGTCAATGCAGTATCTAAATAACAACTCTATCATCTATTGCAATGGATTAGAGTATTATTAGGTTGTGGTCCCAAGATGCAGTGACATCCTCTTACTATCTAAACTCAGAGAAGTCTTGGTGCTAGTAGGTTCACTTAGTCTCAAATTTGGTCAACAATCTGTGTCTAAAGGGTTTGGTTAGAAACATATATGTTTGCAGTCTTCAGGCAAACAAAGGAAACAAAGCCCCTATGTAACTACTTCAGGATTTTATCTATCTATTTGACTGGATCTTAGTGTTTTTTACTCACACAGCCAAAAGGGAGTGAGGCATCCCTACTGGGGAATCCACCTAGAAGCTGCCTGCAATATCACGAGATCAGTTTGCCCAGTTAGTCAGGTATGTAGCAACATTTTATATCCTTGCAGGCAGCAAAGTCAAGTGCAAACATCTCTGTTCCCCCATCTCTGTAATACATTTATTGTGTGACCATCCAGGCAGTTCTCCCTGCAATACCCACCTGGTCTTCTTACCTTAGGACAAACCACATTGTACTATCTGAGACATCAGAAAGAGGGAGGGAGTATGTGTGAGTGTGTAGGGGTGTGTGTAGGAAACATATAAAGACACATCTATCTTTCATAGCTGTCAGCATAATGTTATTTGATATTATTTTCTATGATTCTAGATGCAGACATTTTTATCTAGATGATGGTCTTTGTCGTATGGTTTTAAGTAGTCATGCAAGGAACAGCAGCTTGGATTCAATGAACCTTGTGGTTTCCTTCCTGCTGAAGATATCCTATCATTCTACAATATATGATAAAACAATCTTTAACTGCTAAATGAGACACTGAGAAGTTAGGTATCCCAGTTTCAGATTTGCCTGTCTTCTACAAATACATATTTAATGAGAATCTCTTAACTATAACATAACCTTTGCACCAGAGAAGTCCTTGCTTCCATTTCTAAGGAAGAGAGCGCTCATTACAAAACACCTCTTTATATTTTTCCTCTGCTTTTATTATGTAGCCCCATGCCTGATTTATTGAACACTATTCAGACTATGTTTTAAAATGCAGAATTACTCATAAGCTTTTTGTCTGTGCTAGGAGTTCAACATAATCAATGATCAGACTGTTTTAAAGCGTTCTTCTGAGAAGCAGATATCACTGTAGGCGTGAGGAGGTTACTCAGGACACCAAGGAATGTTTTGTTTATTTGTTTATTTGTTTTCCTAGCCTCTTATTTCTCTCTCCTCATCACTGACAATTTTTGAGATATCCGTCTGTGGGAGCTTCCCCTATGCAACTTCTTTCTTACAACAATTGTTACCTTATTACTTAATTGCCTTTAATGTGGTAGCAAAAAAGAGCTTCTATTTTCCTATGATGTCAAGGTATTGTGGTAAGGTTTGGAGTATAGGGAGGGAAACTATATATTTAGGAAAATGAGAATAGTGAAGAGGTTGGACTGAATAAAGGTTATTGTATGTGAAATCTTTTAAAGCAGTTAGTAGACAGATTTTCTCATTTTAAGCCAGAATTCAATTTAAATTTAGGATATTTTTAATCTGAGTGCTAAAGTGAATATATCTTTAACCACATATGACAAAGGGAAAATAGAGACATAGAAATCTCAAATTTAAAAGCATTACCAATTAAGTCCCTTATCCAAAACATAAGGCAGGGTTTTTTTCAGAGTTTTTAGATATGTAAAAAAACAGCTTTTTGCTTTTCTTTACATTTGGTTTATAACAGACTCATATATTCCAAATTTTACATATTGGAATCTTACAATAAGTGAGAACTGGAAAATATGGCAGAGCCAATGTGAAATCCAAGCTCAATGAGAGATGCTAAACAATATTATTTTAGTAAGGAGGTCACTAACATGATTAACTGCAGCATCATTAACATATTTAACAGTATTTGGTATTAGTTGTAATCCACACTATCTATCTGATTTATTCTTCACTAATACACTAACTAAATGCTTTGGAAATTTTTGATCACTTCAGAGAGGGAGATGTTTCCAAAAAATCTAAGCTAGTCCCAAATTTGCTTTGATGTTCCAGGAGAAAAAAATCCTTAAATGTGAATATACATGAAGAGTGATCTATTTTAAAAGAAGCAGGCATTTTTATGGAGCTACCACTGATAATCAGCTGTGTCAAATTTGAATCACGAGTAAGCTGCAGTTATTGAGATACAAGCTTCTGAAAAACAATGCTACACAGATCTCACGGCCTCATCACGGAGCGAGTTCTGTCACCTTATAATGTGATATAGATGATGCTTGATTGAGTAGAAGCATGTAATTCAATTGAAGAGTTCTGCTGACACAAGAGCAGCCTTCAGGTGATTTATGAATGAGAGTAGAGCACCTCATCTGAATTACAATCTTGGTATTCAGCTTGGAACTGCTTTGCAGTATACATCATTATCATTATCCTGGGGTGGAGGGGGCGGGGTAATTTAAAGAAGTGAAGAAAACAGATCATAAAATCTTTAAATGGTAAACATATCTAAGGAAATAATTTCAACTCTAATTTTTAAAACTATGTTTAAAATATTAATTTTGATCTCTGTAGAATTTTGAAATCTGTAATTTTTGGACATAATTTTATATTTCCTCCAAACCAAAACATTGGGGATCTTATGACTGTTTGACAACACGTATCATAATTAACTGGTAAGTATTTTCCATTCAAAAAAGTAATTAATCAAAGTTTTCCTTACCAACACTAATTTAAGAGTACTAATCTAATAAACTAATGTTTCCTGAAGATTCACTGGCAGAAAAAAGAGGCAACTGTTCACATGCAAACTTTGGAGGCTATAAGTATATGGAAAAAACAATCCTAATGAAAGCAACTTTTCCTTTAATGTAACTTGTTTGCTGCAGACATATATTCACGTGGCTGGTGTGCAGGAGCAGGTGAAGGCTGGTGAAATTTCATCTTGCTTCCTCCCATGTGTTTGCATTTATGCCCCCTGTGCAGGGTTCAAGGCCTCTGAGCCAGTTGAGTCTCAGCTCATCTATGTGCACAGATTTCCCAGAAGATGAGGGCCTCTGAAACTGTCCATGCAGGTGAGTCTGTGATCTTGCTGCAGTATAAATCAGAACACATCCAACACATTCAAGAGAACCTAAGAAGTCAGAGGGGCTCTTGGGTCTAAAAATGTAGTGCTAGCCATGGAGAACTGATGCATTACAGACATCATGTAACCCCTTCTGGAACTTCTATAGAACATACCAATTATTTAGTCCTGAATTATTTAGTCATACACAACCACCACTGAATATTTGATGTATTCAATTATCAGTGTGGCCTACCAACTTCTTCTCATATATTATGAATACTGCACGAGAACATGAACAGTTAATAACAGAGTCATTATGTCTAGGCAAGGAACAACGAGCTGAGGTAGTATTGTTTGCCTTACAGGGAAGCAGTCAGGTCCATGTCCCTCACTGGGGTGTTCTGCAAGAAAGTTCAGATGTTAAAGAGAAATAAGTTAGGAGTGTTTTTAGAAGCAACTGTGCAAAACAACAAGCTGCAGTAATTCCCTTTCTGAGACACAATTCCTTCTCAGTTTCTTTCGGCGCCAAGGGCATGGATTTTTTTTTCTGGCATAATGCTACCAAGTAATTATTCCTGCTGCCAAATGGGTGTTGCACCAACAAATGAATAGCAATTTGCAAAGTGAAAGTTCAGCTTAATTCCTACCTGTTGTCTGGTTACATGTTATGAACTGAGCAAAGAAATGAGCTTTGCTTTCTGTTTCATCTATAGCAGTTCACATTTGTATGGTGGTGCTGTGTGACAATGAGCAAGTGAGGGTCCAGTCTTGAAAACCACTACTGTTTTATCATTAATGTAAATTGCATCATGAATATCATCCCAACTTTCTGTCTTATCTCCACATGAAGTCAAACAGGTATTAAGATAGAACATATTGCATAGAAGGCTTGAGATTAGAATGAAAGAGTTCCATAGAAGCAAAAGGAAATTTGCTTTTACAGATTCAGGGCCTGCTGTCACTATTTGTGTAACTTGAGGCTTCATAAAGTGAATAGGGTTCAGCTGACACTGGAACAGCAGTGAGAGAATCAGAAAAGAAAAGTGATAAACCAGAAAAATTACAGATCCTAGGAGGTAAACCACCATGAAACAAAACCTGAAGAAAATATACTACTACTCCCAAATGTTTAAAATGTTTTTGTTGACAACTATCAAAGATAGATGAGCAAGATGAGATCATCAACTATATAAGCAAGGCAGATTTTTACCACTAGCTTCATAGTCAATATGATGAGGGTCATATAACTCGTCATATTAAAAACAAAAAGAAAAATAAACAGGAGGGCGATATAATAATACAAAGAGGAAGTTCTTGAAGAGCTGATACATGCTGAGCATATCATAAAAGAAGTTGCTACAGAAATCACAGAATCATTGGGTGGCTGAGACGGTGCAGCAGCTCTGGAGATCTATTAGTTCAACACCTGTTCAGAGTGGGTTTAACAACAGCAGGTTACTCAGGACTGTGTTGAGGTGTGTTTGAGTATCTCCAAAGATGGAGACTCTACAACTTCTCAGGACGGTCCGTGCCAGTGTTTGACAACTCTCAAACTTAAAAGAGTTTTCTTTTCTTTTATTTTCTTCTTAATTTTAAATACAATTACCTTTCTTTTGTTTTGTGTATTTTGTCTCTTGTTCTGTTGCTGGAGAGCTCTGAAAGCAGTTTGGCTTTCTCTTCTTCATTCCTTCTCATCAGGCGTTTATACATTAGATAATTCTTCTCTTCCCTCTCCTCTTCTCTCACTCTCTCTCTCTCTGTCTCTCTCTCTCTCCCCCTCCCTCCATCCCTCTCCCTTTTCCTCTCGCATTCCACCCCCTATCCTCTCATCTTCTCCCTTCACCTCACCAGAGGCTCTGTCTGCTTCTCCTTATTGCAGTGGGGGTTCTCGTAGCTTCAAGGTTGGGGTGTGATCTGGTCCATCTTTTCAGCATCACATTACAGAGTCTGTTCATCTCCTCCCACAGCTATCTGGGGGTGTAGCCCCTTCACCAGTGCACACATCCTACAGATGCCAAGACCATTGCCTCTGGCCTCAGCAAGAAAACCCAAATATTGCTGCAACTCCTTTCCGCAGAGGTACTTTGCTCCTCAAGAGCTTGGGTCTCTGATGTTACAAATGTAGAGATAGTATTTCCTCAGCCTGTTAAAGTACTCATTTTCAGTAATACAGTGTGCTGTAGGCACACACATTAGACATTTCCTCAACCCTACATTAAAGCTAACAAATGATTGTGACATAACCAGAAATAATTATAATTCTAAGACGAAAAATTTATTTCTTGTGCTAAAGCATGCATTTTGATATATATTTATATATATTGTATGTGTGTGTGTATATATATATATATGTGTGTATAGAACTTATAAAAATAAGAGGACAAAAGGACCTTTCCCCCATGTGCTGGATTTAGATGGGGCAGAGATAAATTTCTTCACGGTATGGGGGTGTGTTTTGCATTTGTACTGATCATAGAGTTGATAATACAGAGATGTTTTTGTAATTGCTGAGTAGACCTTACACAGAGCCAAGGCTTTTTTTCCTTTTCATAAAATTTATTGTTTGGGTTTAATGACAACACGTTTCAGGACGTGGGACGTCTTATGAGGTAAAATTCTCCTTCTCTTTTGTTTATTTCCCTCCTTCTAAATTATAAATTTTTGAAGTTATGAGGCATCTGCAGTAGGAAAAAATATAACATTTTACAGAAAAATAGAGAGCGAAACAGAACAAAGCAAAGCTGGACAACAGCAGAAAAAGTATTACCTAAACTACCCTCTCCCCACTTGACTAAAATGCAAAGAACCTGGAAAAGTATTTTATTTGAAGACGAAGGAGTCCTCTACCACCGAGACAGCAGCACAGTCCCAATGGAGCTCACACGACAGTGATGGAGATGGACCAGCTCTGGGGCCAAGTGGCCAGATGCCACGTGCAATGCACAGAGGGCAATTCTCGGGTTCCCTTCAGTGCAGCTGCAGCAGTGACAGGAAAGCTCATGTCCAGTGTGGGAACCTCACTGAGAAGCAACGGCAATGGGAAAAACTGCCCAACGCAGGAACAGCCACTGGTTTGGCTGGAGCATGGAGCAGGTCCCTCCAGAGCAGTGGCTGGCGACTCCCCCTGAGTCACAGCCTCAGGAACAAGAGAGCCAGTTCCAGAAATGCTATTAGATTTTAACCCCCTCCTCCCTGAATTCTCAAGGTATTTCACTTCAAGGACCCCCTTTCCCCCACTCCCCACCCCAGTCCCCAGGAGGAGTGTCCCTCGTGCTTCCAGAACCATATGTGATATAAAAAATTGAACAAAAAATCTGCTTCATTTAACTAAACTACTGCTAACACTGGCAAGGAGACTGGGAGTGCATGGGAGGTTTGGAGGGGACACAACCAGATCAGGTGACCCAAACTGACCAAAGGATGTTCTGTACCATACGACATCATGCTCAGTATATAAAGTGACAGTAAGAAGGAGGGGAAGAGAGAGGAAGAGGGGGGACATTTAGTATTATGATGTTTGTCTTCCCAAGTAGTTATTACACATGATGAGTCCCTGATCTCCTGGAGATGGCTACACACCTGTCTGACCATGGGAAAAGGTGAACGAATTCCTTGTTTTGTTTTGCTTGCGTGCATGGCTTTTGCTTTCTGTATCAAATTGTCTTTATCTCAACCCATGAGTTTTTTACCCTTTACCCTTCCAGTTTTCTCCTTGATCCTGCTGGTGGTGGAGTGAGTGAGCAGCTGCATGGGGCTTGATTTCTGTCTGAGTTTAAACAATGACACACCTGTAAAGTCTGTGGAAAATATTAACTCTTGAGGTGATCTGATGATTTACCTGTGGAAATTTTCCACAGGGCCTTGGAAAACACAGAATGGCACAAGACCTCTCACGGAGACAGAGAATTTTAATTTTTTTGATCCTGTATGTGTACCTGCTCAGTGTTATCTTCCAAATCAATACAGGGACAAAATACATTTCTAAGGGTGTCCTTTCTGGCACGTTAGGGCTCTGTCCATCACAGCTCCAGTTTTTCCTGCCAAAAGAGAAATAACTGGCCAACAAACAATCAAGCCCAGTGGAGTTTAGTGTTGGTTTTCTGGAGGTTTGTAGTTATTGTTTGATTGCTTGGTTTGGGTTTGTTTGTTTTTTTTTTCACTAGATGCAGTGTGATGGAACCTACCGATATGCAATTCAAAAATGCTATTGATTTTTTAAAAGGCTTTAGTCAAACTGATCAGTTTGGATATAACCAGTCAGAAGATTTACTATGTGGAATTGGAGAGAGATCAAGAAGTCAGCAAAGTCCCGTTTTAATTTGAACCCACAGTGGATAATTAGAGTGATGTGCATTTCATCTTATATATGCTACATGTGAGTAAATATCTAATCCCATCTTTCTAACCTTGTTAAACTCAATACTATAAAATAAAATGAAGCAGTTGGTAATTGCATTTTCAAAAGTATACCTAGAGGCCATAGACTCATATGGATTTCTTAATTTCTTGTTCTTAGCAATAAAATGGGACATGGAACTTTAAAGCCCAGCAGGGTTGCTGCATAGTTTAAGGAAAGAAATGAGTCCTTCTCACTGAGAGCAGTGAGCTAATAAGATGCCATTTTCTCGACTCTCTTTCCAGTCTTCTTTACAAAAGGAGATATTCTCAGAAGCTCTCAAATAATGAGAAATGAATAATCTAAAGAACAAAACCACAACAACTAAACCTGTGAAATAAATTCTATGAAATTGTTCTCCTGCAGTACTTACCTGTTTTAGTAGATGCCAGTAATGGTGCTTTAAGGACAAAGATGTCGTCTTTTTTTATTGTCTGAGAGGTTTGTTTTTTACCAAAAAAAAAAAAACAAACCACAAAAAAACCTTAAGGTGAAGGTGTTAACAAAAACAGGGCTCTTAACACTATCATCTTCACTTTCTTCTATTTATTTTTTTGTGCGTGTTTGGACTTTCATGCTGAAAGTCTTTCCTCCACATTTCCCTTTAACCCTTGTTGTAATTCTGCTGCTAAGCTTCCTTGATGCCATTGCAAAGGGTTCCAGTTATGGGAGAGCAACATGTCACCTTCTGATGGTGCAAAAGGCAACATCACTTCTGATGTATGCTGATTCTGACAACTTGCTGGTCAAATAAATATGGAAAGTCTAAAGAACGTAGTGGAGGACCTTGCTTTGTTTCTTGTTTTATGTTTTAGGATTGTTTCTTGTTCGATGTTTTAGGGTTGGTTTTCACACTGTCTTTGACATCAACATCCACCTACTTAAAATGAAAAGGCACAGTTAATGTGCAAAAAATATGGGCAAATCTGACACTACTATCTTCTGTAAATGACTACAGCTTTCTAAACAGTAATGGTGGTAAAACAGAGAAGGTACACATGGACAAAGCAAATTAATTCAAGCAATAATTTATAGAAAGAACACTATTTGATCACCTTGGCTGCAGATGATTTTTCTGATTGCATTAAGAAGATGAGATTTTAGGGCCCACTGCCTATAGATTTGGATGGAGATCCTAAAACTCCTCCAATAATGGCTGTATTGAGACTAAAATATACAGATGGGCAAGAGGTAGAGGGTCTTTCAGAGATCTAGTAGGGGATTATTTCCTAAGGATTATTCCCTCCCTGTGAATTATTCCCAACTATTTTTCCCAGCCAGCATCACCAAAAAATAGTGTTTCCCCCACTCACATTGGGAAATGGTCCAAAATTAATCTTCACTGATTTAGTATTTCAGTTTTATTCTATGCCAAACTATCACATCCTAATGTTAGCCCAGAAGCTACCTCATGTGTAATGAAACTGCAGAGCTGATGAAGAGTTTGCTAAGCTAAAAACTATAGCAGTAGTTTATGCCAGTTTACAAAACCAAAGGATTGGATATGGGAAAATAGAGGATAAATTCTAAAGGAAAACATACAAGTAATTGTTTTGTTTTATTTAGAACCATCTATCTTACAATGAGAGAAAGTGAACAGAAATAAATATTTTAGTTGTATTTTTCTTTTCCTATCCATATTTTCCCAAAATAAGTACTATTTAGTCATTTTGACGTTGCAAGTAAAACTGACTGTGGAACTGTATTCCTGCTTACTGATTTCTTATATACTACAGCAAGTTTGGGGGAGAGGGTTTATGGAGCATAAACTCAATTTCAATGGAACTAAGTTGTGTTTAAAAATCATCATTGGTTGTTTCTAGATTATGCAGGTTAGATACTTCATTCATGCAAATCTATGGAAATATACACATTAAAAAAGAATATAAAATAATTACTTGGAACTATTATGTGGAGGAGGATTTTTAGTTTTTAATATTTCTATTAAGCAGTAATATACCTCATCTGCTACTGTTTCTCTGACAAAAAAAAAAAAATCCAAAAACTAAACTAAATCAACCCAACCCAACAAAAAATTAGGATGAATTATTTGAAGCTATTGCAAAAGTAAAATGTTAAAAATCAGTGTAAATTTTTAACATTTGATACAATCACCCAAACAGGAGCATTTTCAACAACTTTCCCACAGAACTCCCTGGTTTTAGGTGGTTTTGGTTTTTTTTTTCAATTGGGCAAATTCTTTGTTAGCATTCTTAGAGACTAAAGCATTACTTTGCAATAGTCTCAACTGCTTATGGGAATGCCATGTGGAAAAGCCAGAAATGTATGCCAGGGAAAAATATTCATGTCAAAAAGCTTAAAATAAAATCATGGCATAGTTCCTCAATGAACATTTTGTGCTTTTAAGTCATTCCTCCAGATTGGCAGGCAAATACTGGGAAGAATGTTATACTAATCTTATACACCCTCCAGGAATATCAAGAAAAGTACTTAACCTCATGAGAGGTATTTTGGAAAACTGTATGCCACAGATTTTTAACTCAATAGATAAAATGTGGGTAGATACAAAGTTCTTAAGCATTTTTTTACTCCCCATACACACATCTTAACAGCTCTAGTATTTTAAGTTCCCCAACTTTCTTTTCCTTCCCACGCTTCATAACATTCCCCCTTAGATATTAACTCATCTCTATAACTCATTTAAAGTTGATGTGTGCCATTTGGAAATTGGTGGAAAATACTACACGAGACAAAAAGGGTACAGGAAAGAAGTGCTATGGCACAAAAAAATCTTCAGTGAAGCATTCTTCAGTACATTTACAATTTAAAAGCTCTCTAGATAGTTGTGATGACTAATGATATCACAAAGAAAATAAATCTGTTCACACAGTTGAACTAAAAACTGATTGACCTTGGGTGTGGTGGGTTGACCTTGGCTGGATGTCAGATGCCCACCAAGCCCCTCTATCAACCTCCTTCCCAGCTGGAGGGGGGAAAGAAAATAAGATGGGTAATGACTTGCTGGTTGAGATAAATTTACTGAAGTAAAATTGAAAGTTTGTGTTTGCACAAGTAGAGAGAAAAAAAGTCGGGTTTATTCCCTACTTCCCATGAAAAAGAAGTGTCCAGCCACTTCCCAGGAAGCAGAGCTTCAGTATGTGCAGCTGTTTCTCAACAGACAGACATTGCAAATAACAAATGCTGCCCCCACTTCCTCTTCCTTTCCTTAGCTTTTATTCCTGAGCTTATTTCTTATGGTATGGAACATGTCTTTGGTTAGTTGGGGTCAGCTGTCTTGATTGTGCCCCCTCCCAGAATCTTGCCCTCCACTGTGAGGAGGGGTGTTACAGCACTGATGCTGTGCCAGCCCTGCTCAACAGTAACCAAAACACTGGTGTGTTATCAACACCTTTCTAGCTACCAATGCAAAGGTCAGCACTGTGGCGGTTACTATGGGGAAATGAACTCCATCTCAACCAGACCCAACACAAATGACCAGGCCTAGAAAGCTCTGATAAATGGAACAAAGTTTAGTTGGAGGCCAGCAAATAGTGGTATATTTCAGAGTTCAATACTAGGTCTAAGATCTGCATTGCATGATGGAGCAGACTGTAATCTCAGCAGCTTTGCAGATGATACAAAACTAGGAATAACTAGGAAGAATGCCTGATGTGTCAGAGGTTTAGGCTGCAATTCAGAAGGTTCTTGACAGGCTGGAGAAATGGGCCACCAGGAACCTCATGAAGTTTGACAAGGGGAAGTGCAAAGGCCTGAATCTGGGAAGGAATATCCCCATGCACCAATACATGCTGGTGGCTACCCAGCTGGAAAGCATCTGGGTAGATTTGGTTTTATGGTCTAGATGGTGGTGATAGAAGAATTAGAGCACAGTGTAATGTTTTCTCTTTTTTTTTGTAGCTTCTAAGCTACAAAGTTAAGCGTAACAGAGTGTTAACAACAGCTGCTCTTGTTATCGACATTCTTGTTCTCACTCTCCTCTTCTCTGTTTTTCTTTTTGTTTGTTTGGTTTTGTTGTAGGTTGGTTTGGCATAGTTTTGGGGGTTTTGGGGGTTTTTTTTTGGTTGCAACCATTTTTCATGGCTTCTCTAAAGTTACACTGTAAGATTCTTGGAGAAAGAACACACTCTTCTGTTTTCAAAATTCATCATGTCATAGAGCCCTGATACAGCTCATGGTCTCTGGAAGCTGTCAGAGCACAAGCAGCTACTTTTAAGTGCCAAGAAAGTGGGATTCATACAGAGATAGCTGAAATATTCCCTAATCTTCTTGCTTATCTCTACAGTCTTTTTTTCTCTTCATAAGACTGAGAAGAGATTGTATAACAGCAGCCTCTCCAAAATATATATAGAAAGAATGACATCTCCAATTATCTAGCCAAGGGTATTTTACTTAACAAACAAACATCATTTTGAGTTGAAATTATAGTTTGGTCCTTAGTTTTTGTTAAAAGACAAAGACAAAATAACTTCTGTTAATGAATAGCAGAATATTATAGCAACACATGAAATTTGGCTGTGTATCTCAGGGCACTCTTACATGAATTTAATTTGGATAGAAGTTTGTTACTGTAGAAGGTAGTGAGGTAACAATCCTGACCACATCGTGAAGAAACAGGCATTATTCTGAACAAAGAAATTACTTAAATCAGTGTTCCTGAGGCACTCTACCTCTGAAACATGAGCTTTTTTAACTACTCTGATTTTTCTGTCTCTCTAAAGTATTCAGAATTCCAGTAGATACTATTCTAAATACTATTTCCCATGTGCTTTATATGGCATTCTCTAAGTATATTGCTGACGGTTTAATTCAACAAAGAGCTCATGGACTCCTAAAGGAATTTCCATGGAAATACCTTAAAGAGACAGGATTTTAATGAAAGAGTTAGGTGAGGATTTTATCTAACTAGAGCATTTTGTTTGTTCATTTGTTTTGTTGTTGTTTTGGTTGGTTGTTTTAAACTTTAGTCTCAGTTTTTCATCTAGTTTTGCTTCTATACCTTGCTAAGTTCTCAGAGTTACCTTTTATTTAAAGGAAGGATTGGTTGAGTATGTATTTTATGAATATGTATTTGCTATTTTATAATTCAAAAATATGAAAAACCTTTTGCTAGTAAAAATGAGTAAATTACATTAAAACTCAAAATATGGCTAGTGTTTGAAGTCAGTTGAAGTTAATTGAACCAGCTTCACTTTTTCATTAGCAATTATGTTCCAGGTATACAAACTGTATGATATTGGTCCCGGTAAGACTAGATGTGCAATTGCATTTATAAGAAAAGATTTGTTGTTTCTATTTTAGTGTATGGGTTTGATTAAAATTTTGTATTGTTTTTAAGCACACTCAATTGGACAAAGTAAAATATTCCTTCTGATATTTTCATTTTGTATGAATCCTTCTTTATGACCTCTGTCTGTAGATTCTGCATATTGAAAGCACAGATGCATCTAATTGCTAGCTCAGGATTATCTTTAAAATTTTTGGTCAGTTGAAGGTTCCCAAATTTATGTTTCTTAACATAATGACCCCATATGCTAATATATTTTAGATTAAAATTCTGAAGATTGAAAAAATTTTCACTGATTTTCCAGATCTGCTCTACTTGGGTTATCTCCAGCCTCTGTATTCTAGATAATCTATTTCTCTTCTTGACATGCTTCAGATCCTGATCTGGGTACCATCTAGAGAACACTTGATCTACTTGAAAGCATAGCTGAAAAAGCAACGTTGAACACTTTAATCTTCAGAACAAGTTCTAACTGCAAGGATATAAATCCCTCCATTTCCCACCAGCGTGCTTTAATCACCATTTTTACACCACTGTGACACAGATATTCATCAACATGTTCAATGAAACTGTTTTCTTTTCAACAAATGATATAGACACTTACTAGTAAGACCAAAGTTCTGTCATTAAACATTCTGCGAAAATAGTGGGGATAGAGACCAAGGGATTATTCCCTAACCAAATAAATCTTTATTTTTTTTATTGGAGTGGGATCTTAAACATGAATACCTGTTTAAATTAACGATTTATGCATCTTTAATTTGAATTTCCTATGGGTGATTTAGAGTCCTTATGAGTAGAACACACAGGAGAGATTTACATGTCATTTTTAGAATAAATGTCATCACTTCTTTAAGTCTTAATTTTTCTCAAATAAAATGCACTTTATCTCTCAGTTCACAGTAATTCTCTACTACTTGAAACAATAACAGCAAAATAAATACTAAAAGAAAGTAGCAAAAGAGGAAAGTCCTTCAGAGTAATGTGTTTAAGGCACACTACTTTCTGTAACAAATAACACTGAAGAAAATTTCAAATCTATCTACTTTAGACTTCTTAGTACAAGAAGACGTCGCTGGCTAGATCAGTGAATTCAAGCCTGTGGATTAAATTGAGGATAGAATTTGCAGATGGTCCCAGAATGATGCAGATTGAGATATTGGTATAACATTACATAGTGATTATACCTTGATTCTAATAGACAACAAAACCTAATGGCTAAGGACAAGAATAGTCAATTGAAAAGGTGTGCAAGAGTGACTTTGCTTTCTATCTGTAGTGTGCTCTCTGTTTTATACAGCATAAACAGTACTGGAGCTCAACTGATTTTGGTATTCTTTGTTATTCTGGAAGGGGACCTTAGGCAAGCCTTTCAGGGAAGGAAGCCTTGTTTCAGGTCAAAGCAATTGTAAGTTATTAGTACAGAGAATATACGAGAGAATTATCCTAGAAAAAAAACATTACCCTCTTTAAGGCCAAGTTTTAAATTTTTCCAGTGTTTAAAATTCTTCAAGGAAGCTTTAGGCCTTTAACATCTGTTAGGTGTCTTTGTTCTCCTGTGCCATTAGTGACAGGTTTTCTAGGGCCACTAGGAACAATGCATATTGTTTCATTTCAGAGGATTTGTTAGAGACCCATTGTCCTCCTCCTTCTCCCCTGCTAACCTTCGAATTTCCAAATCATGCTGGACCATACAGAGCATTCTTGAAAATCATACACTTGACAACTAAAACCGTGTTTAAGGTGAACAAATATAAGCAACACTCACTAGCATGACCTCTGCCGTGGAAACAGTCTGGTTACTGACCACAATTCCAGCAACTTTGTGTCTGATGCCATATTTTCCCTGCAATTTCGACATGCTGAGAGAGCCACATATTTTTTTTCCCAAGAGTCTGAAACGTGATATTTGACCTTCACATGCATGTCCCATGTTAATCAGTTTTAAAGGATGCACTGTTTAAAGTTATGATAAATATTAATGATAAATATTTCTGCAGCTTACTTTCCTTTTCAAGATAGATTTTCTCTCAGGCAATTAAGTTCATAACTCTAGAAAGAGCCCAGAGGGGGGGAGTTTAAGAAAACAAAAAGAAAAAAAAGGTGTTATACTCAATTAAGACAGAATCTAAATGGAATCCTTGCTGTGACTATTCTGCTTTTTGTGTCTAAATGGTTTACAAAACCCAAGTGAATTTAAACCTTATAATTAAGTACATCTACACTAGCCAAAGGCAAAGAAAAAATTGATTTAAACAATCTCTTACATCTCGACTACTTTATAAGCATAAATGCTGGATATTAACTGTGCACATATGTGTTAGAAGCTATATGGGGAACTAATATTTAATCAGCCTATGCATCAAATATTAATACTGAATCTGATATCACATAATATGCTCTAATACTCTTAAAAGCCCAACAGATAGTAGCTTTTCTGACTGAAAAAGGATCCTCATTTAAAGTATATTTTGATACAGGTATATGTATCAATATAAAATTTGTATATTTTTTGTTAGACACTATGAAGAAACAAAGAATGTGTGAAGGTTGAATCTCACAACTTTGTATTTCAGAAAAACCCCTCGTAATTTGCTGAGCCTCTGTAGTGGATGATAATGCTGATGATGACAGCAAAACGAATGGGAAGGAAAGCAGAATGAGTTTGGTTAGGGCACTTATTACTGCCTGGTGAAAGGTTAGCATAATGCTCAAAACCTTAATTTCAGTGTATAGCAATATTTTTTTTTGCTAGGGAGTAAATTCCAGGATAAATGGCCAGTGAATCAATAAATGGTCCAATCTGTGGCCTGAGAGTTCATTTATCATGAACCATTTATCTCCTCACATACTCTCCCATAAAATACAGCTTAATTAAATTGCATGTAGACTCCTTAGGTGGTGGTATTATCAGCATGTACTAACAAATCACAACACTGACAGAAAAGCATATCTGTAAGTGCACTTAAAGATAGTCAGAAAGAAGTAATTATTTTATTATATCTAAACTAACCTTCAGAAATAAACAGAATTAATAATGTGTTGATAGTCTTCAGTGTAAACAGTATGTTTTGAGGAATTATATCAGAAAATATTCATAATAACTTTAAAGCAATGACTACTGACACCACAATCATTGTATGAATATTCAGCAGTGCTTGTATTACAATTAAGTTGGTCTTCATGGAAGACTTTATTTAGGAGATGTAAAAAGTTGTCTTTCCATTTGTTTGATTGAAAACCTAGTAAAATATTTACAGAACCAGCAAAGAAGCATATCCTGCCCGTGTGCCTTTCAACAGGGTTCAAAACTCAGGTATAAAAAAATTAACAAACAGTGCCTGTGGGAAAAAGCTTTCAGAAACTGGAAAACAGAAGGCATTAGGCTTTTATATCTGTCTCTACATCATCAGAGAACAGAGAAAAAGGACTTTTATATTAGACTTTTTGTGCCCAAATTAGTAATCATTAATTAGGTGTTTAGTAGGCATGATTATTTAAATACCGTATTTGTGAAAACAGAAGGACCTTCTGTCAGCTTTAATTGTCTATAGTTAGTTTTAATAAAAACCAAAAAATTGCATTTCAGCTTAATGATGGGGTAAGACTTGAAAAATTAGTCAAATTATTTGGAAAAAGTGTTTCCCTGCCAACCCACTTATGCAGTGACAAATTCTCTTAGAAAATATGAAAAACTCGTAGCCAGTTCACTCTTCTTCCTAAAGAGAGATGACTGACAATGCCTACCTCTTAGAAAAGGGCTTTATATTTTAGTCAACATGTTGCTCTCAGAAGTGTGTTCCTTCTGTCCTCTATACATGCCTCTAGATTATTGCAAACTTTATTTTTTGATACAACAAATTTTTTCCCTTTTCTTTTAAAAATCACATAAATGTTCACTTTTTCCAGTTTTCAAAAACCAAATTTTCTGACAATTCTTCCACAACCATACAGTACAGTTTTTCATCTAAGAGCAAGACATATTTTATCTAATCTACCTTCTATCTTCTAATCTAAGATTATGAAATTCACACAGTTATGTTTATCAGTTAACACATTTTTGTTGGATCCAATATTTAGTAACATTTTAGATGATGTCATTGACTTAATCACTGCAAGTTGATTCATTTGCTACATATGTTGTACAAATGATGGCGTTTACAAAGGAATGATTAGAAGAAGATTATAGTGGTCTTCCTGTAATGTAATTTGCATGCTAGCATAAAGAAATGAGCTGCAGTACACAAAAGCATCTCAATGTCACACATTTTTCTTCTCAAAGAATAGCTCTTCTGTGAAAATCTTCAACTCATAATATTATGTCAAGAAGTAGGACAAAGCTTCCTAGTGGGAAACATTCTCTCCAAAGAAATATTAGTTTCTCAGAAAAAGTAAGGAAAATTATTAAGAGGCCTCAGAGGAACCCATATGTTTTACATTCTCCTCAGAAACATGAAGGAAACATTCTTCACCATACTCAGGAGGTAGATGGAGCTTGAATGTATAGCTGCATTGGTGAAATAAACACAGATGATAAGATGCAAATTTGAAGTCCCTTGGAATAAGAAAGAATTCCCAACAAAAAACTTCTCAGTTATGGGTGATTCTAGTTGTTCTTATGTAGGGTGAAAAGGAATTCCAGCTTTCTAGTAGTTTCACTGCTACCTCTGCAATTCTGTCAAACACTTTCCCTGGAATAAGTTTTTCAGAGTTCTTTTGACTGAGAGGAAAACATTTCTACTGCTCGCAGGTGTCATTGTTTATTGATCAATCAGTTGATTGATGGATGATTTAAATCAGTTCCTCAGATTTAACCCTGTGTAAGAACCATGAAATAGTTTCTTACGATGCCAGGGGGAAAGAAAAATACAGAAAAAAACAACAAACTTGAACTCAGTATTTCAAACGAGGGGCAGTTACTTCTGGAAAAAACTATCAATTGTTTTATAGTGGGATACATGTTTACCCAGGCTTACGCAGTTTCGCTGTCTCAGTGGTTGTGCAAGTTTCGAGCTGGCTTCCCGCCAAGTCCCAGAAACTTGACAACAAGGACGTGCTTCCCAGAGAGGGAAGAGAAAAATGACTTAAGCAACCAAAGCTATAGCAAAATATATATATATATTACGTATAAGACAGATATATACAATGAGAATATTATATACTATAACTCCAGAAATCCTAAATAGCTCCCTGAAAGAGAAGAGGGGGAGGGAGAAGGGAAAAGGACAAAATAGAACAAAAAGAACAAAACCCAAACAAGTCTACACAATCTAAAAACCCAGTAACCAGCAAATTGAAGAATTAGTAAAATCTCACCACTTCCCTTAATGAGAAGCAGGATGGCTGGACACGGCCCAGCACTCTCCCCTCACGCATGGCAGATAACAGCAGTAGCTGTAGGCCTCAGCTCCAGATAAGCCAGACCGAGACAGGGACCCACTCTTCTTCTGCCAGGCTGAAGTGCCCACCTTCAGGCCAATTGGTTATGATTTCCAAGATACCAGGACAATTCGAGTAGAGCAGGAACACGAGGAGCGCCGAAGTAAAGAGGGCTCACAATCTGACTGTATTCTGGGATAAGTCCTGGTTAGCAAGTTATGACATACTACATAAGAAGACTGTAACTTTCTGTTTTCAAACACATTAGGGCAGTCTCTTGGTCTGAGGTTTTGCCAGCACGGAGTGCATGTGCACGGTACAGAAGCAAGAAGCAGTTTTTCTTGGCACACAGTGATGGACTTAAGTAGCTATACCACTTTCATTGTCTTACCTATCTCGGTGGTTATCTCTCTGTAACTTGAGTTGTGCCAGGGAAACATGCCACACTGGATTGTTGATAAACATCTTGGTCAGTCAAGCCAAATATTTTATATCTGTATTTCTGGATTTTTTGCAAGAACACTTGCATCATGGATGGTGAAAGGATAACTGTAAACTTCACCACAGTGCTCTATCGCTATTAAACAATGTCCTGGGACAATAAGATAATGAAGGTTATCTGTTGTACTTCACTGGCTTTTGATTTTCTTTCATCCATCATCATTTCTGGCAGTCACTGACAAAGAGATCTAGTATGCATGGTTCTTAGAGACGAAAGCCTTGGCCAAAAGGTTTGTAAAACATCACATAAGCCTGCCATGCTGTTATTTTGTTAATCAAATATGTTTCGCCTCTAACTTCCTTTACTTGTGACTAGAACACACCATCACTTACACTGACGGGCATTGAATTTCTGTTTCTTTAAATTTTTAAGATTAAGATAATGCTAAAGGAGTTCAGCTATTCTTTAAATATAGAAAGGAAGTAGAACATAAGGAGAATCACTGAAATTTCTGAGAGAGACCACTGAAGAGAGAAAAAGAATACTTACACATGAAATCAACAAGTCTCATTTAGCTGAGATTACAGGCTTTCCTTCATTTATCCCCTTTATTTTAATATCACTTTGACTTTGCTCAGTGTGTAGGTGTAGATCACAAAACGGGGAAATTTCAGTGAAGCTGTGAATGTCACTCTCAGGAGCCCACATCAAGTACACAAACAACAAAGAACCCAAGCAACCTTTAATCTAGCAGACAAAGGCATAACAACTTGAACAAGCAGAATCTTGGGCAATGAAAAGTGGAAAAAAGTGCAAATTTTAACAGTGAGAATAATTAGGCTTTAGAATAGCTCTCCATAAAAGATAGTATCAGCACTGCTTGAACTCTTTGAAAGGGTGTTTCTCTGAAAGAGATCTTATTCAAATAAAAGTTGTTAGACTCAATGCAGGGATTACTCAGGATTTTATGCAGATTGTTGGACTAAAGGAACATAGTCTTTAGCCTTATTGGTAATACGGAAATAAATGCCATTTTCATCTAATAGTGGAGTTTGATGGAAGCAAAGTCAGTCAAATTTATCTTGTCATTGTCTACATACTTTGAGAGGAGCTATAATGGTAAATATAGTGGTAAATGTAGTATTAAGCTACTTGTATACCTGGCAAATAATGAAATTTACCTACCAACTGGGAATTCTGTTCAGCAAGTCATGAGATTTCTATCCTGTTAAAAAAATCACTGGAAGTGTTGACTTTTTTTTCTTTAGTTGGATGTGGGGTTTGGGTTTGTCTGTCTGTTTGGTTGGTTTCTTGTTTGTTTGTTTGTTTTTGTTGTTTTTGTTTTTGTTTTTTAATTTAGAATTTACGAAAACAGCTACTTTTGAAAATTCCAATTTTGGTTCTTTTTTTTCTTTTTCTCTTGTTTTTATTTTACCACTACTCTAGCAGAATGAAACCTACATTGATGGCTCTGTTCTATTCACATTGATCATTTGAGTGTTTTTCAATCATTATTTCTCCATTCTGGAAAGTTTCAAGCTTTCTAGCCTCTGAAAAGTGATGTTTGGAAAACTTCAGAGTGTTACAGATCTAAAGAGGAAGAAGGAAGGCTAAAAAATAAAATAATGGTATTCAGGATACCATTTGTACCTGTATATATTGGTAAAATAAAAATAAGCAAATAAAACAAAGAAATAAGAACTCAATTTTAACATGTGAAATTAAAAAATTTTGAAGAATCGAAATCTACCAATAAAGTATTTTGTGAAGAATATAGTGCAGAATATAGTGTAGAATGGAAACATTTTGAGGTTTCCAATGGAATTGATTTTTCACCCTTTAATATCTGTAATGTTTTGATTGTACACATTGGTGTACATAGCACCAATAATTGATGAATGCTGGTTATGGTTCCTTGGAACCATAACTTCATAGTGTCTTCAGCAACAAAGAGAAGGTGAATTTGCTTGGCTTGATGGATTCAATCATAAGTTGTCCTTCAAAGAAAGAGTCAGCTCAGGGATACAAGAAGTTGTGAGATGATGCACATCAGATGAGAAAGAAGACTCTTTTACCTTCACCCCTCTTGGCAAAGTGGTCTATTGCTTGTTATGGGTGCCTTTTTTGACATTGTTTTCCTCAGACTGTGTTGACTGAGATGCATTTTGATTATTGCACAGCCAGGTCTCCACAGTCAGTGGAGAGGCAATTAGAGCATTTTATCAACAACTCTTCTAGAGAAAAGCATTCTGGGAATTTAAGATAGGCATCTCAGTCTGTGCATAAAGGTTTGCCCATTATGTAGATCCCTTTCCCTACATGTGTGGAATAACACAGTTTTCAAACTGACTGGGCAACTGAATAATTCTTTAATAAACCAAAGCACACTGAAATGATCTCAGGGCTGTCTAAAAAAATCAGTGCTGCACAGGACAGTCTCGTATGTCAAGTTGTGAACTGATGGATGTGAATAAGACAGCCTTTGCTACCATTTGATTTGTGCGCAAAATATTGATAAGTGCACTACAAGTCCCCCAATGGACATAAAGAAACTCAGATGAACTATGAAATATTGAAAGAAAAAAGCAAGTACAAAAATAAGTATAGATGATATGAAATCAAAGACATTTTAATCTAACTTGTTAAGTTTTTCTTTTTTTTTTTTTTAAAGAACAGGAAAGAAAAAGCAGCACACAAGGGACTCATCTCAAACTAAACACAAGATCAAACTCTGGAAAAAAATTGCTGTCTATTCAGAAGTTATTCTGTAGCACAATAAAACTGTAAAAAGATTGAAAACCTGATAAAATGTCATGCATATGTCTATTACAAGATGTAAATACAAAACATTTTGCAACCAACATTTTGCTGTTTTACAATTCTACAATTCATTACATATTTTTGTACTGTGCAATGCCACTTACTAGGTGTATTTACAATGTGCTGGATGCTTCAGACTCTGTCTGTGAAGTGTTTCCCTGGTTATCCCAACTTCCTTTAAGAATATTTTGTACAAATCATGAATTAAATGTTAACAAAGACATGGTGTTAAACAGTGGACATGTGTCTTTGTTTGAAGCTATAGACAGAGAAAATGAAAGATATTTTTTAAAAAAATTAACAATAAGCCTTTTAAAATTCTGATAGAAATCCTGCAGTCTGACTTACAAAACCTCTGAAAAATTCTACACGCATGAGATAGGATGCAAATGGATAACGAGAAGGGACTAGGAAGACAACATATTAGGCTGTATCTCTGTTGCCTTGCAGAAGTAACAGGCTGGAGAATTTTTTGTCTCTCATAGATATATTTCCAGTGTATTTTGTAAGGGAAATCTTAAACGTAGTCCTGTAGTTTTGAAAGAAGCAAAATTTGCACTGACTTCAAGGTCTGCTGCAGTGTTTCCTCTGACAGGTAATCTAATAATTTGTGTATTTTAACTCACTTTAAAAAGTCCTATTTCATTTAGCAAACATTTAGAGGAAAGGAATTTGGCCAGTAGAGGGGATGAACATGGAAAATATAGGGGCACAGAAGCAGTAATTTTGTTCCCCAAAACTAGCATGTTATGCTAGTATGCAAATTTATCAAAAAAAAGTCACCTGGTTTTTATGCAATGGGAAAATCTAAGGAAAATTTTCACTTAATGAACAAACAAATGTTATTTTTTTAAGATTAAGACACAGTAACTCATAAGAAAAGAAAGTGGATGTAACACCCCAGGTTACCATTGCACGGATGCTTGAAGGTTTTTGCTGACCTTTCAAAGAATTACTTGTTAATCCTGAGCCTTACTAACCTGAAGTTAGAGTAAGAGGGGTTGCTGAGCAACATGAGAAAACTCAGACTCAAAAAAGGTAACCATAAATGACTGAATTTGCAAAGGTCATTCTTTTCTTTTCCCTACTGTGAACCAAGTAGAGATTGTCAGGGTATCTGTACTGTAGCCAGACATATTCTACTTTCAGAACTATAAATTTCCAGATGAGACTTGCGTCATCATTCACATACACTGAATTAGAAAGAATAAAACTCAACTGCTACAGGAGACAAAGTTTCTTTAGTAACAGATGTACACATACTTCCACATCCTTCTCCACTCGAATAATTATTTCAAGCTGGAAAAAGTTACTGAAAGTGTATTGAGATCCAACTAGTTTGTTAGTAAATAGAGAAAAGATGCAACTGAGCTAAGAATGAATCCAGGCACTGAGTTTCATAGTTTTTTTGACTTCAGAAAAATTTAAAAAAAAGATTCTTAGTTTTGATGAATACGGGAAATCTCAATTATTCTTGCTCACATATAACGGGCTTCTCTGGTAGTGTGACTGTACAAAACTGGACTTAACTCCTGAGTTTTCTGAGATTTCTATACTATCCTTTTTTTCTCTTAACTTCTGAAAAAAATAGAACCAGTACCATATAACAGTGGCTGTGCAAGACCAAAGAAAATGCTGCTTAGAGAACTAATAAAAAAAATTCAATTTTTCCCCAGTATGTAGTAAAGTGTAACACCATATGTTCTCCTTGAAAATTGGTTTTAAAATGCAATTAATTTTAAAGAAATCTTGCATCTCATATTCTATGAGTTTGTAGATAAACAATTGAAAGTATTTTAAGTGTTAAACATTATTGCCATAGAACATGGAGAGTTTGACTACTTTCCCAGGAAGATTTAATCATATCAGGAAGTGTTAGTTTATCATAGTACCATTTCTCCACCTATTCATATGCCAGTGTATGCAATGCATTTATTTGTACCCACTGCTGGGTTTTGTATGCAGACTCTGAAATGGATGCCATCTATTGAAGAATAGCTAACTACTAGGCCAAAGAAGTCCTATAATTTTGTGTTCAAAATCTCATATCCTAGTCCTGCAGATTCCTACTTGGATCTGCTGTGGCTTTCATCCAGAACATTTGTAACTCTCAGTGAGTCAAGAGTTACTCGACCTTTTCTTTGCAATTTCTTCCTAGTTTTACATTTAAACCTCCCTGGCACCCTTGTCATATGACCAGGAAGTTACAGGTAGAGATGAATAAACCACATGCAATCAGACCATACCTTAATTCCTCTTCTGGAGTTTCCCAAATGAAGTTTCTTCTTGAGTCTCAGTGTCCCATGCACCAGGTTATACAGTAAGTATTTATTCTAGATGTGATGTGAACTATTTAAGGACTATTTAAGGACTATTTAAGGAACAATAAGTACACTGAGAGTTATCTTCTGAAAATACTGTACCAAGAGATTGATTTGTATGTAATTTAATAGTTTTAAAGTTTACCACATTGTCAAGGCTGGTGCCTGCAAAAACATACACCTTGCCCCCTGCTTTGTGATTTTTCACAAACTTGAGTTGCATTTTTTGTTGGCACATATGACTATTATGACTGAAATCTTCCCTGACAGCATTCATTTTCAGAAAAGCAGATAGACAACATTTACAAATCAAATACACCAGCTGTGGAAAAAAATAATATTTAAGTAGATGATTATTGTACAAGAAGATTTGTTTTCAAAGGTGGCTAACACTGAAATAAATGTCAGTAGACCCTCCAACCTCTTGAAGTTTGGTTGATTTTGAGATGTCTTAGCAAGAACATAACTGCTTAACTGAACAAATATTTTATTCAGTTTTATCCATTAGATTTGTAATAAGCACTCCCACCCCTCCCCCCCAACTTTTGCTTTGAGGTTCAGGTTCAAACAAACTCAGACTCTCAAAGAAAAATTGCTGACTACCACCTCATTTAGTGTTGAAATCTTGAAAATCTGCATATTTCACATCATGCAAAATTGTAACATGACCCACTTTCAATACAGTTAATTAACCAAAAGGAAATGCACATTTCTTTCCCCTTACAATATGAAAATTATGCAGAAGCTGCATAGAGCTCAGGAATATTTGGGCCACTGTCTCTTCTGGACATCCTAGCCTAATATTTTTCAGCATGCAATTAGACTTCCTCACTTTCCATAAGGGACTTTCTTTTTCCATCCAATAATTTGAGGTTACAATAGCTGCACAGTGGAAATGCTATGAGCCTCATTATTTCTTTGGCAAGCCTCATTAATTTTGATGCTACATGACCATTAATTGTTAGTAATATCTCCTAATCCAGGTGTAATTGATTAACAGTCAGAACTATTTTTCTGTTTGGTTTAAGAAACTACCCATCCTCATCAGAAAGCTGTGATATCATTAATCTTCTCTTCTGCTTTAAGGGAAATTAATAATCAATTTTCCTTCTGCTGTCCTTAATTTATACCGTAATAAGGATCAAAAAAGTCTATTAAGAATAGCAGGGAAATTATGTGATAAAACAGATTTTTAAGCATGAACTGGAATCAAACAAACAAACAAACAAAAAAACACCAACAAAACAATCCAAGTATCACAGCACTTTATCACATCAGGATCACATCTGTATAATCAATTATGCAGGATACTACAAGTGCCCAGGGCAGCTTTGTAACAAATGTATCGATCCTACAGGCACATCTATAAAATAAAGGCTTTGGGCTTAATTATGTTCACTTTTAACCTTCAGAGGACCAATTCCAAATATAAATCTTCCCAATTGCCAGCAATATCTATTATGAAACCATGTATTCAGACTCAGTGCTTAATGGTGCAACATTCCTTAGCAAAACTTATTTCAGTGTTATCATTTGGGCTGGAAACTGTACAATATAAAGACCCAGGAATAGCTTTACAGGCAGAGAATGGTGTTATTTTATCACTGTGTCCACTTGATGCCTGCAGATTACTAGTAATAATCTGATGTTTATTATCTGAAGTGATTGTGCACTAATGGCTGAGGACTGATGAAAAAATGAGGTCCTAACCTGCATATACCAAAATCTTTTTGAATAATGATTAATTTTTTTTCCTCTTCGATACTTTACTGATGTCTTGTATCGATGCCAAGTTCTGTAGATCATTTATGGAACTAGCACATCTCTGCCTGTTTTGATAGGAATGGACTTTACACAACAGTCTGTAACTAGCAAAGTTCTGTGCTAATTAGTAAA
This sequence comes from Manacus vitellinus, assembly GCF_001715985.3. Taxonomy (NCBI): domain Eukaryota; kingdom Metazoa; phylum Chordata; class Aves; order Passeriformes; family Pipridae; genus Manacus; species Manacus vitellinus. Next base: position 3,729,288 of record NW_021939324.1, on the reverse strand, counting down.
TCACTTTCATAATACCTCAAGCCTAGCTATCGAGTGGAAAACTGCATACTATGCTGCCCCCTGCTGAAGTATAACAAGCTCACTGTACTTTATGTTTAACACTAAGTGAAAGAAGTTAGTGCTGATATGAGAAAAAAACCCAGACCACTCAACAGTGGTATGTATGAATTTAAAATTCTATTTTTTTTCTTTAGCTTGTGAATTCTTAAATGTCTTATTTATACTTAATTACAGGGTTGGTTGATAGTAAAGTATAGGTTGGTTTCTGTAGCTGCATGATGCAGGGTAATATTGAAATTCAGATTTTAGCATTGAAATCATGCTCTTATTGTATTTTCTTCAATGAAACAAGAAAAATATTCCTTTCCTTTTCCTCACAGAAAGCAGGCTAGTTCTTACTATAGGGAAAAAAAAATTCAGTATACTGTTTCTAGTGTTAATCAGAATAATACATAGTGTAGGATTCTATTCACAGTGTATATGATAGTGAGTCATATACTGAAGATAGTTATTGTGTTATTGATTTTCTGAAGGCACAGATACCAAACAATACAGAATAGAGATAATGATCTAAAACCAATTGCTGATGAAAAACTGACTTCTTGCTCACATATTGAGTACTACCAAACAAAGACTATTTTTGGAGGAAAAAGGTTATACAGTAAGAAAACACTAACAGATTTAATTTTTATTTTTCTTTCTTCTGCTTTAATAACACTCTGAAATCAAAACATAAATAATTATGAATTAACTTTCCCACACCTCTCACCTATGTCTTAATCAAAAATTTAATGTAAGTTTGGTGCAAGTTTCTCCCATTCTGACTGGAAAGTAGGCTCTATGACCATTTTAGGAAAAAGGACAGCAAAGGGAGATAATCATTAAGACGAACAGGCTCTGGTTTATCTCAATTTCCAAACTGAGAAACTGCTGCCAAAACCATCCTGAAAATGGCTGAATTTAAACAATGATGCAATGTCTCTTGAGATAAGATGATGAAAGACAAGTACATGAACAGAAACCACAAATCCGAACAATTGGTTGAAAATACACTTCATAGCAGTCTGTCAGGGTAGGGAGAGAGGGACTTGTGGCCCATAACAGTTACACAGTTTTCCTGACCACTTGCTGTCTCATCAGTATTCTCTCTGGCTTATTTACCCCTTACTGGTCTATGAGAGATCCCAAATCTTCGTTCGCGAAGACTAGCCATGAGTGAGTGAGGTCTATGAGAATAGTTTTTGGAAATACACTGTAGTGCAGCAGCTACTCATTTTGACTCAGCTGGCTCTCTTTTGTTCACAGATTGATTCCAGCTCATTCCTAAAGGCTCACCACTTTGACACACACCAAAGGGTGACTTCGCTGCCTTTGTCTTCTGAGTGGACTATGCCAGCCCTTTGTGCCTCACTTTAACTTGTGCCTGTCTGCTTCCCTTCACTCTGCTAAGTGGAGGGGAACATATGGCCCTAAGTGCCTAACACTGATTTCTTGCCACACCTTCAATTACACTGCCATATGCTCTAGTACCATATTGTAATTGCTGATAGTTAGTGCTAGAAGTACAAAAGGAGCATTTCACAAGCCAACAGGTTTACTTCTGCTATATAATAAAACTGAAACAGCTGTCACTGTAGCCTCCTTCGATAATCTCCTGACTTGCTCTGAACACCAGGTTTTCATAATTTTATGTATTTAAAATCATGCTATCATTCCTTGCTCATTATTTTTCTCTTCATCACTTTAAAACCAGCAAAGAGAAAACCTATTTTCACATTTTTCTCTTACTTCAGACTATCTCTGTAACCCCTTATTCTCCATGGGAACCTCTTTGGGTCCCTGTTACTAGGGACAATATCGGAGGTGTCAGAGAACAATGCAACTATTTAATTTTACAAAGATTTTATAATCTAGGGAATGCTTTGCTGTTTTAACTACATTACATTCCTGCCTAACTAAGATGATCTAAAACCCACTGGTTTTTTTTGTAATAAGTAGGACAGTACTCCCTGTGATATTTTTGCATTTCAAGCATATGGTTGCAGTTTAGAAAATCTACTGGAGGAACATTTGTGCAGTGAGCAAGCACTCTGGATTTCTATTATTCATGGTGACAGTATACAAGCTTCCACCTCCTTTAAATCATGTTTAATGCTGTCTAGCTTTTCTTTTCTTTTTCTTTTCTTCTTTTTTTTTTTTATTTTTGTTAAACATGAATTTTAACAATTACAAGAACAACTTGCTTAAACATGGAAAAGGAAGATGTCGTAAAAATTGAACTACTATAGCCCTAGGGAAAACTCTCTGTATGGATACCAAAACACAAGTTCAGTTGCTGGATTACAGTGAGCACTCAAGACAGGTGACAATCCAAAAAGGGGTTACTTGGGGCATGAGCTAAGCAAAATGCAACCAGCAACATATTAATTTATTTTAAAATCCTAGTTCACACAAAATGTGGTTTTCCACATAAACACATATGCCACTTTCAGCAACAGTCTCTTTTACATCCAAGATGGAATCTTGCATAAAAGGAAAGGATAATCTACTTCTAATAGTCCTTGCTTCCTAGAGTCCTATTTATCTGTATGTTAACACATATACTTAATTTCTTTCTGAAAGATATTATGGGTCTGACATTGTCATGTTAGTTGGTAGTCAGGGATCTTTCATATTTTTAATCTGAGATATTTGTCCTATTGATAAAGTGGCATTATTATAAAGCCCTTTCCGTCACTGTCCTAATATGTAGTTCACAATTATCAAAACTCTAAATTCTTTTTGTTGGTTTGTTTTGGTTTTGTCTTATTTTGTGGGGATATTTGTTTAGTTTTGCAACTGCTTTATAAGGCTATTTGTTGTTTCTGCACAGAACTCCTCATTTGATGTAGCATGCTGTCACCTAAATCAGAAAATCGACTGCTTACTCATTTGACTCTACAATTTGCTGACCTCTGTGGGTCTTTCTTCATAAGTTTAAGTAAATTGCCCTTTCTGTTGGAAAGATGAAGGCTACTTATTCTTCAGCACTCCAGGTCTGGCATGGGCCACAAGCATTATGTCAGTTCTGGGACAGTATACAACAATGGGCTGACATGCCAGGTAGGAATGTCTTACAGATTGTCTTGCCTATATGTTTATTTCTTTACTGTTTCTTTTAATGGCTCTGCCTAAGGATTGCTTTGTTCATAGTAACCAACTTGCAATGTCTCCTCAAGACTGTTTTTTTTTAAAGAGTAACATGAAATAAGGTAAAAATAAAACAAAAATTCTTTGTTTAATTCAGTTCAGAGCAACATCCTTCATCTCCTTTCTAATCCTCTGACAATAACCTTTTTGTGGGATTGAGCTTGCTTTTACTTCATTCCAGATGGCTGGTGCAAAAGGACATTGATCTCTGTTGTATACTCTACATTGTAAAAACACCTGTAAATGTATAGTGGATACAAGACTGTCAGCTTTCTACTTAATGAGCTTTAAAAAATTGCATTGGTACGATATAACACCTAGTAAATATATTTATTATTAGGCAAAAAATCATCTATCATTGCACCAACATTTAATAACCTTTGGGCAAATCTGACATAATTATGCTTGTTTGGAGCTTTGTCATTTTGCTCTAAGTTTCTTTTCCAATGAGGTGTTGTATAAAAGGCTAGACAAAATAAAATTATATTAACGTAAATATATTATACAGAAATACACATTATTAACAGTTGTGACCTCCAGATAAGATGATAAAATTATTTACCATAACTTTTGGTAATTACACAAAATCAGCTTTTACAAAATTAGTGGTTAGATGTGTTGTTTAAACTCAACTTGTCTCTTTATACTTTGACATTTTTAGTAAATGAGTTGATTAAACTTTTGTTTCACAAGACAGTCTCTTACTGTAACCATTTACCCTAATTTGCAGTGACTCTGGGTAACTTGTAAATTGAGCTTCTCTAATAAACATAAGTTTATATGTGGAGTCTGAAGCTCATGGTTCTTGCTTTAGTTCACAATTTTCAGTGCAAGTTTTGTACAAACAAAACTAAAAGGTCTTGGCATTTTGATCTGATTCTAACGTTGGTGCTTCTTGGCTGCAGATTTTCTTTCAGGAATTCAAAATATAGTGTCAATTACAGTGTTAAAAATTAAACTAAATTTTATTTCATTTTTTGGGCTTTTAATTAACATCTATTTGTGCCTATGCTGTTAGATTCAGTCAGGGATTGTGAAGAGTAGTGCTGTCTATGCTCTGCAGAGCCTGTGCTCCATTACCTAAAGTAAAGCAATGAAGTACTACCCTTTATCTACTAAATTCCACAATATGGTAAGAAAACACTAAAAGAGATAGAGGAAGGGGAAATACATTAAAGAGAATCAAGATAATTGTTTTGAAAAAAAATACTGGAGAGAGTCATATCCTCTACTATACAGAATTGTGCTTCACACAGAAGATTTGCCTTCTTTTTCCAAGAATTTGAGTGACAGCAAATCTGTGACCACATTAGTCATTCTGCCAAGGCTGGAAAAACCTAGAAAGAAAAAAATAATAATTGCTAAAGAAAACAGACACAGGCCTCAGAAGTTATAAATTTTCAGTGCTGTTTACTCCACATGCTTTGTGCAACATGTCCCAGCTGTGCACGTGTCATTCAAGTGTCCGGCTCTGTCTGTGCAGACTATTCTTACTGAGGCTCCTACCTAATCAGCTTGTAAGAAGCACATTTTTTCTATTTGCCTGCATTAGAGGGAGACATGACAGATGTATTTGAAGTAATGCTAAAAACTGCTGTGAATGGGAAAGACCAATCTCGGCTAACAAGTGAGTATTCTAATGCTGCAGCAGCACATAATCATTCACATTTATATCCTGCTGTTCAGTGGTGACATATAGCAAGACTTCATCTACGAGAAGCTCATAGAATTGTCAGATGATAGAGGAGAATGCAGGATAAGGAGCAGAGATCTGATCAGTTGTTGTAATTTGTACATTGTTTTTAAAAGATCCCAATTGCTTTATGTGGCCTTCCTACTATGTTTTGACTGTGCATTACACAGGAATTGCAGCATTCTATTTTATTTACATTCATCCTGTACTCATGATGATGTGATATGATAAAGTACAACATAAGATAGTTCCTGAAAAAGCACTGTACTTTAATTTAGTAATCTATAAATCACTAGTGAAGCAGCTTTGCAATTTGGAAATAGAAACACTTCCATACATGTGAGTAGTACAGAGGAAATTTACCAGACAATGTCTTCATGCCCTTCATGTCTTTTGTTTCTTATTCCTCACAGAAGACTCCAAATCTGTGTGAGTTTTCTGGACTTCTTTTAAGGGGAGACTATATTTTAAAAGGAATATCTTTCTTCCTTTAAAGGGAAATACAAAATATGCATAGAAAAAACAGTGTTTTGCTTGATAAAATCCTGCCTAGAGAAAACAAGCCATCCAGTATTTCCTGAATACTCAATTTACTTTGAATATACACAGGCAAGTTTCAAGGGGAAATTTGCTACTGAGAGTAAAACCATCATATATTTTGGATCAGCATTAAATTTTCAGTATAGGTTTGCTTTTTTGAGAGCAATGTTCTATAATCTCATACACTTGTTATCAGAACTTGATATTTAAAGTACATAGATTATTAATTGTAATGGAAAATATATGGACTTCAACAGTATAAGGACTTTTACAAATTTGGATTCATAACTGTAAGAACTATAAATTACTATTGATGGGTACTTAAAGTCTTATAAGTATCTGATATTGATTAATTCAAGCAGAAAAATTAGGATATGAGATGGAAAGCCACGGACATGAAAATGAAAGATCTTGCTTTCACACCGAGCTCCTGCTGAGCTTGGAATTTGATATGACCTGTGAGCCAGGGGCCACTGGCTCACAGAGATAACACCAATCATTCGACCAATCCATTTTTGACATGTTTTTGCCAAGTTGAAGTGGAATTCACCATGTGATTAGTCCCCCCACAACACAGCAGGATGTTGATTCTCACAAGTAAGAAACATGAAGAGGAAAAGAAAAAACCAACAGCTTAGGTTACAGCATACTTCTCTTTGTTCCCCTACTCAAACCATAGTATATGGACAATTTCATGACAAAACATACAGGATGCCTTGTGCCCTTTGATTTCTGGCTTTTGAGTACTCATCCTGCCATGTCTTGGTACAGGCTTTTCACTGAGATTCAGCTCAGGTTCTTAATCAAACTAGTTGTTAGACGACTTCATCGGGCCAGCGAACGAGAATGTTGTGTCACCCTTTTCCTCTAGGAGGAGAGACTTTCAGACTTTCCAGACTTTCCCAGCAAGTAGCATCCCACTGTGTCAAAGTGAGTGTGGAACTCTCTTGCCCCAAGGGAAGCTTTAGAAATCACCATATCATGCAGGGTCACTTGTTGTGTCCTTGGGCTCCCATGAGGAAAGAAGTTACCTGTCTGTAGGTGCACTGTTTTAATAAATGGAGTTTTGCTCCCATGCTTATGGCATCCTTGAACATACATTCACAGTCTTGTAGGCAATGGAAGACATTGGTACAGAGAAATAAATGTTTCCTAAATTCTGCTTGCTTTATGTACCAGTAACCCAACAGAAGGTTAACTCCAGCTATTTTTCTGCTGTCTAGAAGGACAGAGGCTCAGGCCTTTTGACTTATTTGATATTAATTATGGATATTTTTAATGATAGTTATGGATTATTTCTTTAATAATATTTTAAAAACATGCTGTTGTAATATGTGTAGGGACCTACTAACCATTGTTCTCTTATCTATAACATGCTTACCTTTATTTCCTTTTGTTTGATGTAACTTACATAATTTTGCTGAAACAGGGACTTTTTTATATTATAATCTAATACAGGGGGGTTTTTTTAGCTAATATTTCATTTTCATGTGGATATCAAAACACTGCTTCTACCTTTGTGAATACTTCATGATGAAGAAGCATATACTTTTGCTGGCTTGTTCTGATGTGCTTTTAGTAACTGCATCTGGCTGCAAAGGGGATCCTTAGGCCTCAGTTCAGGTTCTTATCTATCTTTATATTTGTTTCCTTCTCTAAATGAAATTTTTAATATATTTGAAGGTTGGTTCTCTTTTCTTAATAGGGGAACATTGCTTAACAAATTGCTCCACTTTATTTCGCATCCTTTGCATGGAACTAACTGAATAGAATAGAACTGAAACTAAAGAAAAAATAATAGAAAAAAAATAAAAAATCACTTTCTTAAATATAACCTAATGTGTTAGTAAACTAGCCATGTGTATAATCATAAATACTGTAACTTATTACAACAATAAAACACAATTGATCAGTGTAAACCAAACCATGTAAAATACAAGAGCTTCCAAAAAATATTTAAATTAAATTTTTGTAACAGTAAGGAAGGTCAGAAATTATAATGCCTAGGTCTTGAATAAAGATTTATGGCAAAAGGAATGATTTCCTCCTCCTCTTCCACTTCCATACTAGAAGAGTGAAAATATTTATTTGATTGGTCAGTATAAAAGGTACTAAAAGAAAATTCATGTCTTACTTTGATGAACCATCTAAAATGGCCTGAAGTCCAGGGTCTTTTTCCTATCTAATTTATGCATCATTTTGCAGACATCATTGAAAAAGCATACTGAAAACCAATGGAAAAAAAAATAAAATATGAGAAGAGAGACTAGAAAATAGGTAAAAAGTCACTGAAATTTAGTTAGTTATAATACTCTGAATAGTATTTCTGAACTGCACTGTTGCTCTGTAAAAAAGCTGGAACAGAAAAACAAAGATGTAAACCCCCATATTGATATGACTAAAGACTTAAAGAGACATATAAAAGTTTTTCATAACAATAACAAATTAGTCTTAGAAGGATTTATACCAAAATGACAATCCTTTTTTTTGGATTTAAATATTTATATACAACTATAAATACCAGGCCGCCAGTGAATAAACCAATGGCACTTCGCTGATCAGAAAAGAATCAGTGCTAGTCAGGTTCATTGGCAGTTACATCATCAGCATCTAATAGGCACATTTTCTCTCCTAGAAATCTTTAGACTTGGTTCTCACAGTGAAACTGGGACATAGCAACTGACCGTTTTAGAATGAGGTAATGAATCTGCAACTTGCAAATCCTGGTGCAGTGTCTTTTTTTCCTATGCCAAAGCTAAGAGCTAAGACAAGATTCATCCTAAAAATTTGCAGTTCTCCTACATGGCTTTCTCAGTCAGATGCCTGTGCTGCCTTGTCAATTTTTGTTATTCTTTTTTTATGAAACAAAAGAAAATGAAATTTGAAAAACAAATACTGCTCTGGGGTTCTCTGATATATATTTCTTGCAAATTAAGAAAATTATTAGCCTTCAGGTAATTTACTACTTACCTCATAATAATTCAATTATGGCTATTAAGCACTCAAATATACTAAAAAGAAAAGCTCTTCTAAGAAAAGCAAGAAAATTATTCTGACTGAAAATTGCTTAAACCAATATTACTTGATACTTAGACACCTCGAACCTCAATCCTTTCTTTCTTCTTACTTCTTGTAAGGAAGTAATTACACAACTAATAATACTTTTGTCACTTGTTAGCAGACAGAGATTAGGGCATTATTATAAAACAGCAAGTTACATATCTCTAAATTTCTGCCTTCATAATAAGAGTGCCAGTAAGAAGCAATAACCATCAATAAAAATAACATGGACAAATTGAAAACAAATCCATAATCTGAAGAAGTATATAGTGAGGAAATTAGCACATGAAAGAGGACTATGTTTTGTAGAGAAATAGGACCATGTTGATCACAGACAGGCAAATCCTTTTTTCAGTGCAAATTTACAGAGTGTCTGCAGAAGACATGAGGTCCCAAACAAGACAGCACAAGGAACGTATGATGAGGTCTAGAAAAAGCAATTGACATAGATATTAACAGATGTTGCTGTGAAAACTGGAAATAAAATAAGAACATTTTGTATCTGTTATAAACCACAGTTCCAAAAATGGGAAAAACAAATAGTGTGAGAACATGGTTACTGATTTTCACAGAGTGAAAGGCAATGAAAAGAAGCATACAATAGGTTAACATTAAATTCACTTTGCCTGTTTTATGCTGCTCATTTGCACACAACCGATGTAATCCCAGGGTAACTAATACTTTCATCCATACATATGTCAGTTTCTCATCGGTGGAGTGGCACAAAATCTGTGGAACATGCCAGCGAATATGAGCTGATATTTGATGAGAGGAGAATGATGTAATAAGAATCTTTCTGAAACAAAATGGAAAACCAAAACCAACAACCTTCTTCTGTACCAAGGCCAAAAAAGGATAGAAGGAATTATGTGGGTCGCAGAATGTTTAATACTGAGACGAAACCTTTTCAACTCAAGCAGTTCCAGAAAAAACAGAAACCATGCCAAAATAATTGTTGTTCTGAAGATCTCATAGGTTCATCAGAGGAAACTGAGAGAACAAACTTCTTCAGCTGGCGAAAATCAGGACAATACATGGTCTTTGTGACATCTCTGTCTGTTCACTCTTTCTGGAAATTGATTCAGCATTTACAGACCTAAGCCATGGAAAACAAGCACCGTGATACATCACTGCTCACAAAAGACACCGTGTCAAAATAGGATGTATTTATTTGTGGCCAAAATATTCTACCCTGATCATAGCAGTTTCACCATGAAAATATAACACATTATTCCATGTCTTCACAGTTACACAGGCTTCATAGCTAGTATTGCAACGTAAACACACTTTCTGGTTTCAAAGTATTTGGAACACTTTAGGCTTCTGTTCTCTACTGACTGCTGTTTAGCCTTTTCCCACTCTCATGAGTATTTTTTCTGAGTTTTGACTAAGGAAACAAAGTTGCTGTGACTGAGACTCTTCAATTTCCAGTGAAAATGAGATTAAGAGAGCATGAGATCAAATCATTCAGTATCTTCCTTTAAATTAAATGCATCCATACACAAAGTCAATTAGCAATTAAATTTTTCTTTTTCCAGCATTCTTGAAGGAACATCTTTTAATAGTTGCAGCATTAGTAGAACACAAGTTACTATATATTTTGGGCAAAATAGAAAGATAATGTAGTGTAGTATAGCTACATTACTGCAAAAAGGACAGCACTGACATTTTCAAATTTGTTTGAGTAGTACTGCACAGTAACGGGAGAGGACTGCATGGTGCCAAGTGAAAAGAATTTTCCGTATCCTTTGTAACACCATAACTGTCATTTGTTTCCTTGATCTCATTAGACTGTGTTTTCCTTATCCCAACCACACTCGCGACTTTCCAACTCTCTCCATTGATCACTGTATTAAAGCTGATAGATTGTTAGATTTGTTTTGTGCACCTATTTCATGGTGGAAGATAGTAAAGTGAAATCTCTACCCATCTTTACATTTCCTGTTGCAATGAGCTACTGGCATAGCTTAGATTCCTCCTCAATCTTTATGTGCCCTACTCTAAAAACTGGAATGAAGATGACTTGGTGTCATACGCAGAGGCTGTCTCCACTACATGCCTCTCATTCAGTGGGTTGCTAGCCCTCTGTGGGAAAGGCGTATTTTTCCCAACAGAGTATGCTTGGGCACTTAAGCATGTACTGAGGAAAGATTTCTTTATGTTTCTTTGAATGGCTTGAATCAGGCTTCCCAACCCCCTCATGTCTGCAAGGTGGATGGGATTGCATCACTGCAAGTAGCACAGCCAGCAGCTCTTTTTCAGGGTGAAAATACCCCTCTCTATGCACTGCCATGATTCATAATATGAGTATGGGTTGCTGTCTGTCACCTGTGCTGGCCGTTCTCCTGAGGCACTATTGTAGCTTGAGCTGCTCCGAAGGTTGAGAGACTTTAGATATAGTGCTCTACTTGCAATTCCTTTCATTCTTTCAAATGCTTGATCTGAGATCTCTGACTGTTACAATGCCACAATAGCTCAAAAAGATTGTTAGGCAGCCTATAAATCAGCTGGTTTCTTTCTTATTCTTTGATTTGGCATTTCTCGGGGTGAGCTGGAATACCCAAAAAGTCAAAAGCTTCACTGGAAAATGCTTTTTCTTTCCAATTCTACATCAGGTCACTTTTTTTTCCTCTCATTACATGTTAATATCTAGGTTTTGTTCGTGAGGTTTTTTTCTGTTTCTGTTATTCAAACATAACTATTCTTTGTAGTCTTAGTACTCATGTAAATAAGTCATGGGAAAGTGTCAAATATGCAATTTTCATTTTAAAAACAGATTTCTTAACAAAATAAGGGTTATTTAGTCATGCTATCAGACTATTAGTTCTTCAGTATAATAATTTTGAACCTTGGATAGTTTCAACTCTATAAAAATGAAGAGGCACAATAAAAAATAGTAATATTTTATAGCAATATGAAGAAGTGTGGTAGTTGCTTAAGAGTCAGGGATGCATGTTAATATCCTCAAGAGGGTAAGAGGCCACAGTATGAATTCAAGAGACTGTTTAGCCAGCCAGCTGGCCATTTAGCTCACCTACTAATCAGCCAAACAGCATATATGTAGCTCCAAATCAACTGTGATACATACTGTCTCTAGTCCATCTAGTATGTAAAAAAATAGGTGGAATGAAAAGATCTAGAGAATGAAGAAAACTAAAAATCTAGTGATGGTGGAGACATGATTGTATAAGATAGGGATTTTCCAAGGTTGTAGAGTATGTATGACCCTGTTGATGTAAAGTTTGCAGAGTGTTTGAGCAATCTGTATTTTTTGTGGGTGGCCAGGTTATTTTTTCCCAACTTTTATCCCTTTACACGCATGTTAATGAACAGATCCCATTAATTTTCACTTTATTACCAGTTTTCACACATGAGTTGTGTTTTTTTTTTTCTTTTCATGTGGAAATGCAGCACACCTTGCCTGAGTCTTTCCTAATTCCTACCTGCCTTGTTTCTAGGATCTGTCTTGTTTCCTACCACTGTGGGTATGCACCTTTCTGGAGCGATGGCTGCATTTGATGTGTTCTGAGCCACTCAACAGCATGAAGATCTTGATATTCCTAATTAAACTGGACACCTTAGCAAGGACATGTCAGAAAGGAGGTTGCAGAGCTGCTCCCCAGGGGCAGCAGGGCTGAGCAGGACCCCAGTGTGGTAGCAAGGTAGGGCAAGAAAGGCTCCTAGTGTGTCAAACAGGCAAGGTCCTTGACAGTGGCCAGGACCAGCCAACAGTCCTCCTGTGAATCTGAGAAAGTGAGAGGTCCAGTTAAGAATTCTGTTCAGACAGGTGAGGTCAGGGCTAAAAAAGCCAGGCATGCCAACAGCACAGTCCAGGCCATGCAGTCAGGTGCAGCTACTGAGCTAAAGCATGGAGGACCTGGGCCAAGCTCCCAGCACAGCTGGTACCTCGAAGTCTGCACCACTGGAGAGATGACCCAGCACCGAGCTGTCCAGCACCCTGGTGGTGTGTGTGGGATAAGACCTCACAGCCAGAAATTATATTTAAAGTAGCATGAAATTGGTTTATTGATGTCTTTTCCTTATGTTTATTTTGTGATATCAATTTAAATTTAATTAGAGGCACAGAATATAGGGTGAGAACAGGGAAAGTAGGGTAGTGTCTGGGTGGTACTAATTAAGCCAGTCACTCAATCCCCACTTCCAGTGGGATAAAGAGAAAAACTAAAAGAGATAAAACCTCTAGTTGGGATAAGAACTAGTAATAATAGTAATAGTGGTGGTGGTAATAATAATAATATATTAATATTATAACAATTAAACAGGTGTTGAAATCCCGGAGGTGATGAAGACTTTCACTGTGTGTAGAAACCTTTACAATATGCCCTTCTGTTACCTTATTGGAAGATGTCAGTTGTTGTAAGACTAACAGGTAGAGCAAGTTAAAAATATTTCTCTCATTTTGGCCCACATTTTCAAGGGCAGTAATTTCAATTGTAAATGGTGACATCTGACATACCTCATTTCCTGTAATTATAGGATGTTAGTGTAGGATGATGAAAAATGGGTCCTGTAAGGCTGATAATAGCTGATAATAACCTTGAATGAGTGACATAGCTGGGTACCTGAAAATAGACCTTTTTTTACACTCTTTGTTCACTTTTGGTTTTTCCATGTTAAAGTTCCAAGATTGTAGAAAATTTTCAAATACAAATAAATGTGTTACCAAGGAATCTTCAGCAGCTCTTTTTTGGAATTAAAATATCACTTGTGATATCACAAGTTATCACAGTTTTTGATTTTGTTTTAATTTCATTTTTTTGTTTTATTTTTTCCTTTTTTTATGAAACATCACTTCAGACAATATTGATTACAGCTGAATGTGTTTCACAAAATTTGTTGCCTCATTGGGGAAAAAACCTTAACACTATTAATTTAAGACAGAGGTAGCATTTGCATCTGTACTTTAGATTGAGGATCATGTGATACCATGTATGTATACACAGTCTTTCACCTGACTAACATTAAAGAAAACTTCACAAACACTTCATTCATTTGCTCAGTGTTTCTCTGTTTCCATTGAATCCGAAAAATCGGTCCGAGAAACTGCTCAGAAACTTTTTTATCTTTAAGCAGCAAGGTATTTGTTTATTCAAGGTTGGAAGCAAGCCAGCTCGCGCTGGACAAACTTGCTCACTGGCTTCTCAGAAAATCAACACTTTTATATAATTTTCAGATGTGATTAAATGCATATTCAAGTGATTACAACATCTATCAATGCATATTAATAATAGGCGGAGTATAGGTGGAGCTCAGGCGGGGCTTGGGGCGGTGCTTCTCTTGGCTCCCCATTTCGGAGGGTCGTTCCTATCTTCCTCCATGGGGCAAGGGGCTTCAACTCATCTTCCTCAGCTTGACCCTTCTTCTTTTCCATTGTTCTTGACCCACTCACTGAAGCTTGGAAAAAGCCCTGGCTCCAGGCCTACTTCTCCTATTCAAATGTTTACCTGATCCTGTTATATTTCTAATTTATTGCTTCTAAGTCTATTACATATTCTTGTACTATTCTCTTAAGCTTTGGTCCAGTAAGTAGAACAGAATGAGCACAGATCGTTTTGGATGTTGGTAGCTTGTTAGAAGGCCCAAATTTCTTAGTTAACTCTTTTGGGCCTAACCTCCTGTTTCACCATGCACATGGACAGAAAATCATCAGGAGGAAAGTTACAACAACAGTACTAGTTATTTCAGTACCATTTTAAGATGAGTAGGGGGTTAATAGCAGTCTTACACTTAAACATTTCCACTATTCCATGCAAAAATATTTTTGTTGTTATATATTCTGGGTAATTTCCTTTAAATGTATTTGTGAGCAATCACAGAAATAAGACACTCACTTTAACAATCTTCCTAACAGACTGTGATAGACAATTTGAAGTAGCTTGAGATTGTTACAGTGTTTTAAATTCTTTGGTATTCTTTTTCACTCTGAAAAGCTTGTAGATCAAAGAAAACTTGGTGCCCCAGACAAAAGATCATGAAAACCTGCACTCGTCTTTTTCCTTTTAGAAACTATAAATAGATGTTATTATTGAAGGAAAGTCAAAGTCAGCACAACTCCTTGAACAAGGAAATTTAATAGTACACAAAATTATAGATGAACAAAAAAGGTGGAAGGTTTTGTAGTAAATATGTACCGTCTGTTCAGATGATTGGAAGGGGTTTTTTTCCCCTTTAGTTTTACTTTTTGTGGAAAAATTCAGAACAGTATGATGGTGCTTTGAAAGAGAGAGTAAAGATAAAAATAGTACTAAATACATCCTGAAAAATCCTTCTGCTATTTACAAAAGCAATTGCTAACTCTTTTGTGTGTGTCACTATGTTTGTGCATGTCAGTTTGTGTGTGCATTGTATAAAGTGAAAAACATAAAAGCAATTATCTTGATCAGGACTCAGTCTGGACCCTTCTGTATTCTAATTCAACTATTTCATCAGGTGATGCATTAAACCTAATGTTTTTGTGTGAAAATATCGTTGTCAGCCTACCCTACCCTCTGAAAAAAAAAATCTTTTAATAAAAGCCTAGCATCCTCTTCGAAGGCCTACTCATATATTACTTAGCTACATAACAGAAACATTTACAACATTAATGTATTCACTTTTCAATCTTCCTGGCTTTAATTAGACATCCTGAAAACTGGGCATTACTCTTTGATTAAAAAACATTTCATGAAATGAGAGAAAAGTCCTCTGGGTAATGCTGTTTCCATACTCATAATTTCTTCTTACGTTAATCATGTCTTTTCAGTATATATTGACTACGCTAAAGATAAAAGACATCAAAACAGACCAGACAGAAGGCAACTTAAAAAAAAAAAAAAAAAGAAGTAAAATTATTACCTATTATATGCAAGCCTATACAATATCCTCATTTAGATACTACCATCACTTTAAAACTATTACGCCCTAGTTGAGTCTGCACCAAGCTGTGAGCTAAGCTGATTTATTCTTTACTTGCTTAAATTAAAAAATTGCTTTGTTAAATATGAGACGTTATTTGTGAGCGCTGTTTTTATTTGAAGTCCAAGTTCCATACATTAATTAATTTTTGCAGCCAAGGATAGAATCCTTATTATACAGTATAAAAAGAACATTTTCAGCAGCCAATTATCATGTTACCTATTTTGAAAGAGAACTCTTTAGAGGAAATATATCATTGAAAATATTCTGTGTGCTTGTTAGTAGCCATGACCCTCAAATGTGTTAATCAAAAGGCATTCTAGAACCTTTGAAATTAATGGGAGGCATCTACAGACTAAAATAAAGAATGTGTTTCACCCATAATGCGAAATTTATGCTCAAATAAGTGTATGATCTTCAGCATATAGAAAAAATGTACTGAATTTATTGTTTAAAGGAACTGCAAAAGTGAACAGGTATTCAAGAATCCTTGAATAAAAGAGTACTCATTACTACTGTATTAGTACTCATTAAAGAGAGTTTAATGTTACTGAGCAAACTTATGAAGAGATGTAAAGACAGAACTAAAACGTGGCTTTCATCAGTTGTTATAAATTCACTGGCCATGGACTTTATGAGGTCATAAACAGACGAGCACTGATCATTGAATCTCAGTCTTTGAAAAAGAACCTAGGCTCTGGAAAATGATTCTTCAACTGACCATGCATATGAGTGTACAAATAGTTCCTTCACCCCAGCAGGACACTCTCCTTAGGGAAGTGAACTCATCCATGCAACTCTACACTTCTCTCTCAGACTTGACTTAGCAGTTCTGGTTAATATCAGCCAATCTAGATGCCAATTTAGATAGTTTCATAAAATTATTTGGTCACTAAAAATAATATGGAATATCACAACAAAAGGCAGCAATATAGAAATTTGAAACAGAGCTACACTCAAAGTCTGAAGGAACAGAAGGATAAACTTCCTGTGTTTATCAGTTTAGTAGATCCAGAAAAAGAAGAATGTTTTACTTTGAATTCCAACTAGATTTCAAGCTTGATGGGACAAGAAGTGCAGAGAGTACACTCCCCACACAGTAGACTAACAAAACCTTTCCAACACCTTTCTCCTCCTTAGCAAATTCTAATCATATGGTATATTTTTCATCTTCCCAGTCCTGACTGCTGATTATAAATAATGCTGTAGCAATTGTTATTCATAGACCTAAAGCTCAGTCTCAAAGTACTGATATGCTTTTCACAGGATGTGTGAAAAATAATGTGAAAACACAATGATTCAAATACTTGTGACTGTTCATGGTGACTAAAAAAAATGCACATTGTTTCAAGGGACAGAGCTTCTACTGTATTAATTCAAAACAAAATTAATAATAGTAATAACTGGTAGTAGTAACAGTAATCTGAGATATCTGAGGGAAAATCCAGACCATACCCTGAAAGATCTCATTTGGAAAAGGAATACAGCATTTGTGTTCTGCTTTCTTCTTCCCTTTATTCTCAATAGCTCCACAAAAAGAAATTATTTTTTCATGTTAAGGACTTTGCATGTCTATATAGAATGGATTCACATTGTAGATAAAATCAATTTGTATTTGTAAACCGTTATTTAACAACTTCTTTTGTAAATTTGAATCAATGCTAATGGATATGTGGTAACATCAAACATATAGAAACAAAAAGAGTGAGCCAAATTTCCTGCTTCCTTATACCATTTGCTGGTATGTTGCAAAACCAATGTAGAACACTAATAAATCACTTTAATTGCTACACTTACATAAGAAATATAACAAAAAAAATAGAACGAAAAAAAGAAATAAAATTTTACATGTGTTGTAATATAAGTGGGGTTACTGATGACACTTTTGTGCTTCCTCACTATGCCCATAAATCACTACACAGAACACTGTGCAGACACAAATAGGAGTACAGCCATGCCTCCCTGCTATGCTAATACAACTCAGGCAGCTCAACTGGTCTTCAAGTGGTAGGCCATTTGTGTCATTCTGAAAGCTCTTATCATCCTATTTCAACCTCACACAAAATAAAATGGAGGCCTAAATATTCAACAAGATCCATTATTTATATGAAATGAAATCCAAAGCACCTGCAATATACTTTAAATTTGTGAGATATTGAAATTGTTGTTTATATTATCTTATTAGATACTTATTATAATTGAACTTTAGAATAATAGAAAAACTGGTTAAATTGCTTTGCAAGTATTTCATTATGCCATTTTTAGGTTGCTCAGATGCTTCAGTCACTGCCAGTAGCAAATACTTTTTCCCGAGGTTGTATGGAATGATAGTAGCAGAGTTTTCTTCAGTTTATGAAATGATTTATTTTATATAGGAAAATGAAATGTAGTTTCAAGCCTAGAAAGCTGATTTTTCGTAATGTCACATTGTGAGTCAGAATCTGATAACCGTGTATCAAAAGCTTACCTATTAGGACAACTGGGCCTAAAGTGCTGAGATAATGAAAAACTAAACAAATCCATACTAAAAAGCATTTAGTTATTTTCAGTCTTTGAGCAATGTTACTCTCTTTAGACAACTGTAATCCCAGTCAGAAATGTCTAAGGCATTAATAGTAAGCACTATTACTAAGTCAGGTAAGCTTTTTAAAAGGAATGTTAAGATATGTAGCATTTTGTTCTGCTCGCAGATACCCACAGTTTTCCCTGTCCATGTATTATTATTTGTCTCTGGATTGTTTATAAGTTAAGTCTTTTTTTCCTATGCTCTAGTACTAATGATGTCTTCATTAGGTACCATTATCTGTAATATTATTCATACGCATTTATTATTCAACCAGTAATATTTGTGCAGATTGATAATGACTGGTCAAGTCAGTCTTATTATAATTTATCTATTCCTTAGTGGACAATTGTCACATTTTTAGGAGTACATTTCAAATGTTAAATAAGCACTTTAGTATATGTGATTTTAAATGTGATTTTACATGAAACTTTTGAATTAGCCTTAGTGGAAAAGAGCTATCCAAATAACATGCAACTGCAGTCAGCATTAGCTAGTGTTCTTTACCAGCTGAATAAAATGACGATTTATTCCTGATTCTGAAACAAGCCCCATGTGTGATGGCCTGTGATGGTCCTGGCACCTACACAGATCTCCAAAGGTGATTGCTCCTGTTGCAGTTATACGGCATTAACATCATAATCCATAATTTCATTATGTTTACTTAACTCACATATGAATGATTTGCTTGTTGAAATCTTCAGAAACAAAATGGGCTTAGTGTTCTGTATGTATCATTCTGAAAAAAAAAAAAAACAAAAAACCAGAAAATCCATTTTCAGTAACAGAGCTACCAAATTTTGTTCATATTGACCTTCAAGGACCATATTTCTCTTTATTAGCAATTATTTAAACACCTGCGGAGATGAGCTAGTTGCAACATGAAATATGAAGTTGTTTCTAATTCACAGGTTTGGAAAATGCAATGCATTTTCATATTAGGAATATGTCTTGTTTATCTTTCTTCTTTTGTATTTTCTTCAACTTTGAAAAATTCTGTTTCATTTTGCCTGTTTTGTCAATAAATAAAATAAAATTACCACTGTCCACAGTTTATTTGCTTAAGCTTTTTCTTTTTAATTTTTTGTTCTCCTTCTTTTGTTTTCCTCTTTATTGTATTTCAAGTCTGTGTATAGAAATATTTTGAAATTAGTAAGAAAATTAATAGGAAAACTTTATCTATCATGTTTAAACATTTCAAACTGATCGTAGATAAGGGTTCACAGTTTATCTTTTGATTTTTTGATGCTGTTTTCTAAAAAAGGAAAGTTTAAATTGTTGTTTTCCTGATAATTTTTTCCAATATTTCAAGAAAAAAAAACTAAGATACCTTATTTTTACTTGCTTTCTATGGGTCTAAACATAAATTCTTCTCTATTAATTGAAAAATTGACTTGTCAGGATGCAAAGCTTTCTGTATACTGTTTTTTCTTCTCCAATAAACACTTAAAATACTGTATTATTCAATTTCTGTTGTCAAAACTTCCTTTGTTTCCTCCCTGAAATTTTAAACTTATATCGCATTTTCCAGGGTGGTGGGAGTGGAGATTTTTATACAAAGAAGGTGAGAACTTCTCAAGTTTTTGTGGAGAGTTGTGGGAGGGTTTCTTTTCTTTCTTTTTCTTTTTTTTTTTTTTGTCTTTGTTCCACACAGTACCTTTGGTTATTAGAAAAATTTTGGAATTTCCAATCTCTCACTTTTTAGGAATAGTGATTACCAAACAGTGATCCAAAGAGATTTTTGAAATTGTTTTCAACTATCGTTTGGATATGTTCATGATCATGTCTTACTGAAGAGAATCATGACACAGATTCTAAAGAAAAACTGATGAAAATACTATTTCTACTTACCTAGTTAAAGAAATCTCCAATGAAAGATATGTTTAAGAAAGGACATGGTTCAAAAGCGATCTTAACTAGCAGTTGTTTTTTACATTATTTTGTGCATTTAACAAACTGAAATTTAGGCAAATGCATTACAATTTCTAGAGGCCATGAAAATTGCTTACTACCACCTCCTTGGAGTGGCATATATGTTATGACATTGTAAAGGGTTTGTAAAAACCGACGAGCTAGTGTAGATATTTATTCATTACACTCCATATGTTTCCTTGTATATAATGAGAAGGAAGTGAAGATTTCTAGTATCTTTTGCCAATGTAATTTTTAAACTTTTTTTTTCTGATTCAATTAATTTTTTAAGGGGAAAATGTTTAAATGAGCTCACTGCAGGGACCTCCATACTTCTTGTCCCATTTATGTCCTAATTGCACAAAATGGAGGTGAAGAGCTGTTATATTTACTCTATAAACAGGCAGAGAGTGTCAGATTACGATTTGGATACAGTCTGAGTATCTTCTATTATTCACCTTATTTAACAAACTGTCACTTGAAAGAGGGAATGATAAGGTTTTGCACAATGTATCAAAGGAATGCTGTGCTTTCTTCCTTTATTATTCATGCTAAATTTGAAGCTAATGAAGCATAACCTCTGAGCTGATATTTTTAATAGATGAAAGAGACATCATGTTACATATTCTATTTTTTTCATCAGCTTCTCTGTATCCAACAAAACCCACAATGATTGCCTTGCACTTAATATCTGACAATTGAGGGGCATTCTTGCTGATGTCTAATAGTTTTCTATTTTCTCCATATTTAAGGTTCCAACTATGAATGAAAGAAGGAGGGTAAAATGTATGGAGAACAATAATATATTTTAATTAAACATTATTGTGTACATAATCTTGACTGATCTTTTTTCCTACATTTTCTTTTTTTCCCCTCCATATCACATATTGATTCCTCTCCTGTCTTTTTTGTATCATCACCCAACTTTGTTTCCACGAGGATGCTATGACTGTGAACAAAAAGTCCACCTAGATAATAACTTCAGGTAAAATTTCACAGTCTTCACAGCATACAAGACTATTTCATACATTAAAAGAAAACAAAAAGAATAATGCATGACATAACAAGAACAATAAAATGCTGGTTACTATGATAGTACGAGGCCAAGAATATGGTTTAATAAAATTGTACCTTAGGGCTTGTATTTCAGTAGGGGAAATTGTATCATCCTATTATCTCTTATTTGTGGAGGAAAAAAATATATATAAATTTCCATCCTAATTAATAAAAGATAATAAATTTAACTAAAAATATGTCAATTTAACAGAGCATTGAAGAACATTTACAGTGAAAGAAATATACTGTCATTTATAGAGCTGAGTCAGTGTTTCATTCACATTTTCTAATAGCATGTCTCTTTTTAGAATGTATCTGTTGAAAGTGGAAAAACAGACCAGGTGTTAAACCTCACAGGTGAATCACAGGTATTGCCTCTCCAACTGTTTGCTGCTGAATGAGGTCTCTAGTTTTCCAGAAATTTCAGATAAAGTATTTCCTTTATTTCTTTTTTTTTTCCCATAAGTAAGCACAACTGAAAAATTCAGAAGATGTCTAAAGCCACACATCACAGAAAGAAAATAAGAGGAAGACAACCTTTCATACAGGGGAAAATTCTGATCTGGTGGTGAGACAGACTGGAAGTAAAAATCTGAAAACCTGTCTCCCTTCTGCCAATTAAGTGTTTGCAATGTTGATTTTCCCTCTGATCTTGCTTCTAGCAAGTCTAACAATAATGATATTTTCCTTGGCTTGAAGAAAGTTTCACACATTCTGCCCATTCCACTTCCCTTCTGTTGTCTGTTTTTTACCCCGTTTACCAGAGTCTACCAGTATCTGTTGATGCTACAGGCTTATACATTTGCTTGACCTATGCCTCTTGTATTTCCCTATCTTCTTTACCCATCTCTCTCAAGATCCTCTTCCCTTATAAGGCAGCATCACATGTGGTGTGCACATAGCAACTGGTAACAGTCTGGTACAAGATGAGAAACAAAGTTCAGCCTTTGCAATTCCCTTCTTCTCTTATACCCAGGGCTATTTTGTCTGTCCACTTAGCAAGTTGACCTTGGCTTCTTTCCTCCTTGTGAGTCATTCCAAAGTTAGAAGGGCAAGAGAAACAGTTGGATTTTTTTTTTTTTTTTTGGTGTAAAAAGCTTCAGACTGAAGATCAGTCAAAACACACCTTTTT
Organism: Manacus vitellinus; assembly: GCF_001715985.3. Taxonomy (NCBI): domain Eukaryota; kingdom Metazoa; phylum Chordata; class Aves; order Passeriformes; family Pipridae; genus Manacus; species Manacus vitellinus. The sequence goes on along the minus strand of NW_021939324.1, from coordinate 3,707,229 downwards.
TTTGTTCTGAGACCTTTCATGTCTGTGAAGATGTTTAAGTACCATCCTAACTGCCTTGACTTCATTGTATACTTCTATAGGAAGAATCTATGGGTATCAACAGTAACAAGGAATATAAACAGCCTTTAAGAAAAACCATCTACTAAAGAAAAAAGATTGAGGCTGCATACATAAATCCAAGACCGAATTTTAGTGGTTGCAAGAATGACCAGCATACTCCCCTCAGTGCGCTTGTCTATGTCATTTATATCTACATGTTTTCAGTAATAAAAATCTAGTGTATTACTACTTTTGCCATGGCCAAACATAAAATAATGTACAGTTTGACTTTTTCTTTCTTTTTTCTTTTTGATACTCTGAATATGAGAACATAACAGAATAGCAAAACCCAGCAATATATAACAGAATGCATTGAACTAATACGATGATAGGTCATATCAAATAAAAAATATTGTCATTTTATGGTTTGCAGATGACAGTTTTACTTCTGATATTCTTAATAGTTTCGATTTTTTTTTTTTACTTTTCACTCTCCAAGCACTCCTAAAGTATTTGATCAGAAGGATTTGCTTTGGGTTTGCCTGTGTTTTATGGTTGGTATTTTCAAAAAAAGAAAAATCTCATTTTAAATTCTATAGTTACTGAAGTGGGAATCAGAAGTTTAGAGGTTTATCAGTTTACAAGTTCCATAATAACATTCATATGTAAATATATATGCATACTTATATTTTATATTTACTTTCTCTCCATGAGAAGAATGTCTACTTTTTCTCCCATCTCACTTGTATACAAATTTATTGTGCATTGCTGCTGGGCCTATCTGCCATAGAACCAGAATTACAATGTATCTATATTTGTATCTATATGTATATATATAATTATACATATATACATTATATATACACATTATACATATATGTATGTTGCTGTTTACAACAACATTAATCAACTACATCAAGCTACAGGTTTTGCAAAACACAAAAATTGCATAGAGATGCTGCAAGCCATATAATTTTGAATTTCAGTTCATGACCCAAGTCAAATCTTTGTATATTTTGTAAGACTCTATACATGGATTTGGATATATGCTACCTCCATGGTTACACATAATTTTAATTCTCTATTAACATCTCTCACCACTGATCAATGTCCAGACAGACACAGAGAGAAAAAAAAGAGATGCTTCATTTGACTGGTAAGTGAAAATGTTGTTCTTAAAGTTCATTTTCTTTTCCTTCCTCCATAGTAGTCACAGAAATATTATTTTGATTCTTGTAAATGAATGCAAACACCAGAGAGTAATAGAGAGGAACAACGGTAAATCCATAAGGGTCAAGGTAGCACTCTATATTTCTGCAACATACCTAATTGTTTTGTTAATCTGATTTCACAAGTAATTTCTTGCTAAGGCCTCAAGGTTCTGAACTGTGGTCTATTACATATATAAATCATTATCTTGCACAAATACTGAAAAAAAACCCCACATTTTTTCAACTATTAATATTTGTGGAATAATTACAGGTAGGAGAGTTGCCAGTACTGTAGACAATCCTCTGATAAAAAAATTATCCTTTTTCTATCTGGTCTACTAGATCAATCAGGTTATAAAAGGTAAGACTGATGGAAAAGGAAAGCATTGAGCTAAAAATGTGCTTAATATTTTGCTGTATGCTATAGGTTATCATAGGTTATGATAAACTATTGCTGCAGATTCCTCATTGAATTCTGAATGTGGAAAGACATTGACTGATATAAGAAGCAGACACAGAGATTTCACTAAAATGGCTCCGGGCATGGTCTAATGGATGTACGTCATTGCATAGAAATGCCCAATTGCTCAGAGTACACAGCTTCTTGAACTTACAATGATCTACAAAGTGCAGAGATCAGGCTAAAAAATCCACAGTAAATTCTTAAACTAGGTTCATAGAGAGGGACATAGAGAGATAGGACTGTTTTCTTTTTTTAAAATATGGTTTCCTTTAGTTATTTGTTTAGTAATTAATCAATCCACCATAGTGTGATCTCTGACACTATTTTGTCACTTTTTGGGAGACAACATTTTATAAAGGTACTTCTCCAAAGACTTTTCAATTCTCTTATTCCAAATTAAGAAGAATCTGAGGGCTCAGAAATCACTCAACGTTATTCTCTCTGTAATTCTAGTGTACAAAAGCAAAATACTTTCTTTTAGGTCACTGGAATATTTCATGACAGATTCCACAATGGGTATCAATATAATCCACAACAGCAAGCAAGCAACAAACACTGGGTGATTTATCCACTTTCTGATGGTCACAGTACCATTTCAATGTAACAAGCGAACAGATTTGCAAACATCAATGGTATAAACTTTCTGCTGTACCACAAATCCTACCAAACTTGTAGAAGACCTGCAAGGAATTGCAGAATCAATTAGGCTGAAAAAGACTTCTAGGTTCATCAAGTGCAACCTTTGACCGAACCACCATATCAACTAGATCATGGCACTAAGTGTCACTCCCAGTCTTTTCTTAAACACCTCCAGGGACAGTGACTCCACCACTACCCTGGACAGTCCATTCCAATGTCTAATCACCCTTTCTGTGAAGAAATTTCTCCTAATGTCCAACCTGAACCTTCCCTGCTGCAGCTTGGAGCCATTCTCTCTTGTCATGGTACTTGCCTCGGAGAAGAGATTGGCCCCCACACTACTACAGCCTCCTTTCGGGTAGTTGTAGAGAGTGATAAGGTCTCCCTTGAGAATTCTTTTCTCCAAGCTAAACAATCCCAGCTCCCCCAGCTGTTCCTCATAGGACTTGTGCTCCAAACTCTTCATCAGCTTTGTTGCTCTTCTCTGGACTCAGTCCAGCATCTCAATGTCTTTTTTGTAGTGAGAGGTCCAAAACTGGGCCAAGTTAGTTATCCAAATAAGCTGATGTAACTTTATAAATTGATAAAAAAATAAGCTCTTCATAATTATTGGACTAAGGGATAACCCATTTTATGCAGACAATATTATTTCTTGATATTCTTTCCTATCCTTTCTGCTCCCTTTCTCCCTTCTCCTTGTCTCCCTATCTTTCTTCCTCCCTTTCTTCCTTAGTGCTTTTCTTCTTTCTCTCTCTTTTAAAAAAGGCATGATGCAGGCAGGAATAATACCATATACAAGTAACCTCCCCCAAAAAATCTTCACACTAAGACTTGTAGACTGAAAAATAGCACTATTACTTCTGTTTCTCTCCACGATACAGAGATGCTCTAAAACTTCCTCACATATTATATGATTCTATTCCAGTGTGTACACTGTGAATTTCAAACACAAAAACTTGTCTAGCTCCATGCTGTCTTCCAGACCATATGTTCATAGGAGATTTGAGCCTTACTTCTCTTTCTCCAGCTAGTTTTAATAAAAAAGACCTTCAGTTAAATGCTTAATGTGCTCAGAAAATATAAAGTTTACTCTAAGGATAGTAGTAATGTATCACCAATGTCTTTTACATGTCTTGTTGGAGTGTTCGGGAGGGAACACAAATTTAAATTTCTCTTACTAAATGAATTAATATGGTATTCCCCACTTCCTTCTTAAAGTTGCTGTATAGTCTTAATGGTTTTATCCACGTCTCAGACAACTCAGTGAAAATGCAAAGAAAAGTGGTTTAATGATCAAATGATTTAATTCGGAAAACATGTGAACTACTTTGAAATTTTATGAAAAAATAAATATACGTTATTCAAAGTTTTGTTCAAAGCTGTTTTTCAAAGTCTTCCTCATTGAGCATATCCTTTCTTTGCACAGTAGATAAATGTGACAATACTATAGTGATGTTCTCAGACAACTGCAAGAGAAGTGTAGGGAATAGAACAAAGGTCTCTATGTAACCTTTGTTGACTTCACCAAAGTTTTCGATACTATGAGAAGAAAAGATCTGTGGCAGATTTTGGAACACTTAGGATGTCCCCCCAAGTTCCTTAAAATGATCAGCTCGCCAAGTCAGATATGGAGGTGCACTTTCTGAGCCCTTTCTAATAACCAGTGGTGTGAAACAAGGCTGTGTTCTTGTACCAACCCTATTTACAATCTTCTCCAGCATGATGCTCCAAAGGGCCATGACAGATCTCGATGAAGAAGATGGTATCTACATTTGATATCTTACCAACAGAAGCCTATTCAACCTAAGGTAACTGAAGGCCCACTCTAAGACCTTAAACCATCTTCTCTGGGAGCTGCTTTACACTAATGATGACACCCTCATCACCTGCACAGAAGCAGCTCTGCAGTGTTTAACATCCTGCGTTGCAGACGCTGCTGAGCTCTTTGGGCTGGAAGTCAGCTTAAAGAAGACAGAAGTTTTCTATCAACCTGCACCTCAGAAAGTCTTCCATCATCCCTATATCACCATTGGTGAATCAGAGCTTAAATCAGTCCAGCAGTTTAATTACCTAGGTAGCCTCATCTCCTCGGATGGTAAGATTGACGGAGAGATAGACAACAGGTTAGCAAAGGCATATAGAGCTTTTGGAAAGCTTCATAAAGAGTTTGGCAAAATAAACACCTGAAGAAAAGTATAAAGATCAGTGTTTACAGAGCCACTGTGCTGTCTACTCTTTTACATGGGTCCGAATCATGGGTCATCTACCGCCACCACCTGTGACTCCTAGAACACTTCCATCAACGCTGTCTCTGTACAATCCTAAACATCCACCGGTAAGATTATGTGACCAATACATCTGTTCTAGAGCAAGGAGCAGTCACAAGTATCGAGGCCATGTTGCTGAGAACACAGCTGCACTGGGCAGGACACATCTTAAGAATGAAGGACCACCACCTCCCTAAGATCGTGCTTTATGGTGAACTTGCCACTGGCTGCCGCAAGAAAGAAGCCCTGAAGAGGAGATACGAGGACTCCCTGAAACAACATCTCAGCCTTGGCCATATTGATCATCACTGGTCTACTCTGGCCTCCAATTGGGAGGTCTGGAGACACACCATTTATAACGCTGCTGTCTCCTTTGAGAATGCACTTAGGATCACTCTCAAGGAGAAAAGACAAAGCAGAAAGAATCGTGTCTTGCAGAATATACCATCCAAGGAGTCTTTCTGCTGTGTCTTTTGCAACTGGACTTGTCTATCTCGCATTGGCCTCTTTAGCCACCAACGCGCTTGTAGCAAATGTTGGTAGAGCCCTTCCCAAATCTTCGTTCATGAAGCCTAGCCATGATGATGATGACTATAGTGATGGCATTCTCACCTGATGAATGCAGAAAAAAACTATGGACCTCTCTCTCTGTGATGAAAATAAAAAGATTTTTTTCCCCCTAGGCTATTAATATTTTACATCTGAGCAGATGCAAGTTAATAGAATGGAAGAAGTTTTACAGAAGGCCCAAACACCTGATCAGAATATCTTAAGTCTGCCATCTTCTGTCAACTGTTTCCATTTGTCATGTGGTGAAGAAATGGTCAATCCTCCCTGCTCTCTGATAATAGCATAATGTGATGTCTTAAAATTAGATGAATAATATTTTTAAAATCCCCAAATGTAGGAAAATAAGGTAAAGACTTTTTACATTGGTTTAAAAACTAATGGGTTAACATCTTGAAGAAGAGTTTAATAAAAACACTTCTTTTGATAGTTTTCTTTTCACTTTCTGGTTAAGAAGGTTCCTTGTGAAAAGTGGAAAACAGTTACAAAATCTCAACATGAGACTGATAATTCCATAAAATAAAAAAACTATGAATTTTCTCTACAGAGAAGCTACATATTCCAGACTTTGCTAGTCTGCCTGTGATGATGGTAGCCCTCTTCTAGGAAGACAGAACTATTTCACACTCAAAATTTAATATATAGATTCTCTGGACTGTAAGCTTATTGCTACCTCAGTTGCTGAACTTTGCACAATGACTCCTGAGCTGTTTTCTCTCTCCTGCTTGCCACAGGCTCTTGTGTTTTGTTTCTTTGAGAATGTTTTTTCCATTCTTTAAATCCTCCTTGTACCAATAAATCAGTGACATTCAGATAATTGAGTGGTCTGCAGTAATATAGTAGGGAATGGCTAATCAGAAAGCCAAGTCATAGTCAGGAAAAAGTATTCTGTATTAAGTGCACACAGAGTTATACAGAACAAAGAGGGAAAAGCTCATAATCTGGAATTGAAATTCAATAAAACTCATGCTTCTGTTCTTGGGTACACAAACCATTATATTGGTAAAATAATTGGAAATGTTAATATTCTATGTACTGAGACCTGAATGACCCAAAGTTTAGGTCCTTTAAAGTAAAATAAAGTGAATTCCAGACTAACACATGACCACAAATTTGTTATTTTGAGCCTGGAAACACAATTATGAACCACAGCTGAATATTGCTGGAAGTTCTGAATATTTCTGACCAGGCACTGCCCTAATCTGTGAACAGATGACTTTTCAAGAGCACAAGCCTCATTTTGTTGGAACAGACTGACGTTCACTAACAGGTGATAACAAAAGCCTAAAATCTACAATTTTTCTTAACTGTTTTTTATTATATATTGCCAAATCTAGTAGTCTGATAGCCTCCAGGCCTGCATGTTTGCAAGTCCAACCAGAAGCAAAGCTGACTGTGTAACCCTAATGAGCACACTCACACATTACATTTTATACATATATACCTTAATAAACCTACATATGTATAATATACGTATTTGGCCAGTGATTGTACTTGGTACAGAAAGAAAACAGACTCGCAAACATGAACAAGACTAGTGACCCAGTCATCTCTTTGGCTGATCAAGATGAAAGCTTGTTAATAGAAAATACATATCACATATGTATGTACGTATGTACGTATGTCCATATCTATATATCCATATATATATATGGATATGCAGTGTATATGTGACAGAAGAGGGAGAGAGTTAGTTACCACCAGTCTTGTGAGCCAATGATAGACAGAGCTGATGAGCAAAGTGCATGGACTGACATAACAGAAATGTATCATATAATCAAGAGGTCATAAACAGTCACCTTGAGAATTTGCATGTAGGCAAAGACAAACCTACAAGGCATATTTATAGGAAAAACACTCAGACCCTTTTTGGGGAATTACCTTGCTGCTCTCTGAAGTGCCTGTACACCAATATGCACATCATATTAGGAAATAAACAAAGGAATTAGATATCTGTGTGGAGTTGCAAGTCTATTTGCTGCAACTTGTGGGGATGTTGCTAAGATCACAGAGATGTGATGGACTCGCATGACTGGAGTGTTGCAATGGAGAGATAAAAGCTCAGTTGGCTAGAGCCTGGTGCTAATAACGCCAGAGTTGTGGGTTCCACCCCAATACTTAAGAATTGGACTTGATGATCCTCATGAGTCCCTTCTAACTCAGAATGTTCTGGGATTCTGTAAAATTGCCCGCATAGATATATGCACCAGGATGACCTGCAGACACCACAGTCTCTCCAGTTGCTGGCATCTTGGCATACACCACCATGACCTGTAGTTCCACACCCCTGGCTGGTACTGAGCCTCTGCAAAAGCATACTCACGGACATACCTCCTTTAACCAGGAAACACTCAGAATGTTTAAAGCTGCATACCGGATAGATACTTATAAATACACAAGCACGCAAACACATACACACACACACACACAGAGCGTCAAAAAGGGACAGACCAGATCAGTAAGACAGGACAGACCATGCTGAGGAGATATAGGGCACGGCCCCACAAGCACACTGCCCAGCCTCTGTTCACACACCTCCAAACCCTTTCATTCTCTTAGTCTCTACTTTCCCATGGTTTTTCATCCCCAAACCACCCTCACACCTCCATGTCTCCACCTCTGCTCCTGTCCCTACATAGGCCATAATAAACCTTGCGCAATTCAAAGAGTTCTTCTCTCCATCCCATAAGGTGTTACATGAACCTCTAGGCAGTAACTTGTTAATTTTGTAAAGTCATCTGAGGACTCATTCTGGTAAAGGATTTTTCCTCAGAGATTTTACGCTTTGAGTAGTTGCAACAGACTCAAGTAATATGCTTTTGTTCCATGCCCATGAAAGATTTCATAATTAATCCTGGATGCCTGTACCAAACCTGCCTCGATGTGTCTTTGAACCATTCCATGTGTCCTATCACTTGTAGTGGTTTGGATCTTTGTTTTCCCCCATCGGCTAAGAACAGTGGTAGACCCCAAGGGGTGGAAACTCCTGGAAGTTTTGAAGTTCTGTCCAATGGGCGCTCCTGCAGAAATGTAAACATATCACAAGCTCACCGGAAGAGGGGAGTTGTAGTTTTTGGTTGGAGGAGAGGTGGCCATGTTGTAGAGCCACGAGGAAGGGGCTCTGAGCCCCTTGGGCCCTCTGGGCCCTCCCAGCCCCTGGCTGGGGGGCTGCAGGGACCTGGAACAGCATAAAGCTGGGCTAGGTGGCTGTAGTTATACCCAGAGATGTTTTTTCTCCATGGGCGCAGAGCAGCAGCCGGCACTGACCAGAGAAACGGTGGCAGAGAGCCAGGAGAGATAACACCTGAACTGAAGGAGCAGCAGAAGCAACATGCAGCACCAGAGAAAGGACTCCTGGAAGGAGAGCCGGGAAAAAGAGAGCCAGCAGCCTGAGAGACAGAGTTCTGGGGGTAAGACTGTACCAGCCCCCCAAAACTCCTTTGAGACCCTCTTGGAGAAGAGGGAGATGGACTCCTATTAAGGAGAAGAGTTTTAGACATGCAGCACCGGAGAGAGAGAGGAGCTGAGAAGCTCAGAGCGTCCCGGAGCTGGACCGGGACGGCCAGAGGAATGTGGGGGGAGTTGACCTTGGCTCCCCCCCCTTGCACTGCTGCCACGGTGGCAGCCTGAGAGACAGGGCACAGAGGCCCTGCAAGGAGCTGAGTCTCCTGGAGATACCAGACCGTCACGAAGACCCCCCTGTGTCTTCGTGATATGACGTGGTGAAACGACCTTGTCTGGGGTTACGAAGCCCACGGAAGACCCCTCGGTTGGAGGCGATGGGGCCGAGAGAGGCTTGAATACCTCCCTCGTGGATGCTGGCAGAAAGCCAGCTATCAGCTGCTGCATGTGGAGAAGACAGACAAACTGCTGCCTCAGAAGATGCTGCTGCTTAAGGACTGGAAGGGATCTGTCCTTCTTTCCCTCCTGGACTTTTATTTGGAGGGGAGAAGAGATCTGATCCACTGTAAATACTATATGTCATGGTAGAGATAGTGTGATCGTGTGTATAATGTGATGTGGTATTTATTTGTACAGTCATTGTAATATATTCCCTTTCCCCCACTTTGAGTCTGGTGTGTTTTGTCTGGAAAAAAACCCATCTCACATTAGGTTGAGATGTGGGAGGGGGAATGGAGCTAGGGGATTGGATTTTGGGGCTATCTCAAACCATGACACACTGTATCCCACAGAGAAGAGATCAGCACCTCCCTCTCTATTTCTCCTCCTCAGAAAGCTGCTAGTCAATGAATGCTAGTCAATGCAAAATTAAGTAGACTCTGCATTTTATTTCACATAATTTTCTTTCACATAATTTAGACATCCGCTGCATGGGGTTGTGTGAGCATTTGATCATTTCTTATATAAGCTGGTTATGACAGGAACTTCAACAGGTCAATGCTTATTGGATCTATTCTTCAGAGTTAGCTCTATGAAGAGACATCATGGCGATCCAACTGAACACATGTAAGTATGCATACACATATGCATGGACATGTATGGGTACAGTATGCATGAACTTGTATAGGTACATACAGCCTTACTCAGGATAATGCCTTAAATAAAAAAACTCAGAAAAGAAAGTTTAAAAAAACATCTTTAAGTCTCCATTGCTGCTTTTCAAACTTGCTTTTCTCTAGAATCAAGGTAACTTTTGTTGGGGCTATTCCCTCTGGATATTTATTTCTAGCACTGAGACAACCTTTTTATATTGGTAAAAGCCTGCACAAGTGAAAGCATAGATATCTTTTTATATTAACCTAAATGGAAACATTTTCTTCTATTCCATACTTGTGGACTGAAAGATGAGCCAAGAACTTGCAAAAAAAAAAAAAATCAGCTGTAACCAAATTTCAGGTGACTTAATTAAACCATTCTTACCTTCAACAAGAGCAGTGATCTGCCATTCTTTCCTAAGCTGAGGATTCTAACCTGGACCATACATTTTCATGCTAAACAGACAGAAGGTTCCCTTTTTCCTTTCTCTTTTACCTTTCCTCTGAATGCTTGAGTTTCATCTTACTGTGCTGAAAACAGGAAGTTGCTTTCTATTCAGCAAAATCTGTTTTGTGTCAAGGGAAGTTACCAGTTGAGCAACATCTTTCTACCAAGAGAACTCTTCCTACTATTTCTACTAGTGCCTTAGGAAGTGCCTGACTATTACATCTGCAATTGAGACATGAGACTTCAATGCTATACCCTGTTAATATGACAACAAATGGAAGTTCTACCATTCACTGAAGTGGGAGTAGGCACAGTAGGTGTATATGTACAAAATTTATTGTTGCTTAACTTAAAATTTATGCCTGTAAGTGGTCTCTTTTCATATACAGATTATTTTTCCCTCTTTTTCATTTCACTATGAATAGATGAAGAAACTTACACAGTCAGTTTGCTAAGAAAGATAATTTCTGCCTGACCTCTTTGTTGAAATTTCTTTGACATAATATTCTTTCTTGCAACATCAGCTAAGAGGGTTTTGTTTCTTGCTGATATTAAACACAAATATTTCTCATTTGTAACAGTTATACTTTGAAAATAGTAGGAATTACTTATCAAAAATAGAAATAACTCTCAAAAAGTCGATTTGCAGTTTTCATTTTTTAATTTTGCTGAGATACTGTTGATATTGACCAGGATTACTCTTCTGATGGAAAAAAAGACGGATCAAACCCTGTTCTAGGCTTATAGTAATAGATTGAAACATGAGTTAAGACCTCAAGTTTTAGAATACCTTAAATTCTCCTCTCACAGAAGTGAGATTTCACAATGTCAAAGTAATAGTTTTTGCTCAGCTTTTAAGGAAAGATTTATGTGCAATCTCCTACAGTTTCTCTAAAAACAAGAAGGAATTGTATTTCTTGTGTTATTCAGTTACTTGTCTTCTGACAAATAGAAGACAATTGTGCAAGATTACAGCTATGGAAAAGTCCAAGTTGGGAGGAAAAACCCTAAAGGCACTGAAAAAGAAAATATGAGGCCATACCTATTGTGATTCAAAGTGCTACTGAAGCTTCAGCCATTATGGGTTTCCCAGCTGAAATTACCTGCCTTAAAAACACTTGTCTTTTGGTTACGGAAACATAGCAAGGCAATTAAGTTCTTGTAGAACTTATAATCATCACAGAAAGGAATATTTCTCAGATGTGGAACTAAGCCACATGAAATAGCGGAACATGAAAAATGTGTGAACAATACCCACAAAACATTGAACAGAAATTAAGCTATTGCAATGTTTTCATAAACTCAAAAATTAAATCATTAAATCAAACAGTTCCAGCATATTCTTTCAAGCTGATAAAATTTAATGAAAAAAGGGGAGTATTTTAAAATGAAACAGTAATACTTCCCTGTGTTAAATTTGGGAGCATAGCTACAGTGACAAAAGCAAGACTATTCTCATGGAAACTTAGGGAGTAGTTTTGTACACTTACATCTTGGTTGGAAGTTGAAGTTTTTTTATCTTTCTTCTATGCAGCCAGGAATCTAGAACTCTTTGGCAAAGCCATCCCCAATGCTGTGGACTTCTCTCTGATACAGAGTACTTCCCCTGAAGTACAGAAGGTTCTTTGTTCATGTCAAACTCAATGTCTTCTTTCAAACAGTTTGGGTAGCCAAATAATTTGTGCAGGAGGAGTAAGAAATTGTACCAAGTGGCTAAGAACGAATGATGAAGGGATGCTAAAAGAGAGAAAAAGAGCTTGATCTACAGAGGCTTGATGTGATATTGCTGTGATACTGCAAAAATCAAGTTCTAGTTCTACTGGAGAAAAGGAAACTAGGCTGGTTGAGAAGAATAAAAAGCTTAACATGATTTTATACTCCTAAGTGGGAAAAAGACTCAGTGGGCAAGCACCATAAAAGTGCATCACAAGGTTCAGTTACTGATTAGACAGTAGCAAGTAGGCTGGTATGTTACCTTATGATAGGAAGCTATTATGGGAAATTATTCTATTTAATTTCATTTTGTGTTTTATTAAAATGTTCCACAGATAATAGAGCAGACACTATTACAAGAGATTTTAAATTGTTCTGATCTCACAGGTAAATGTGTTTTTAAGCATTTTAAATCATGTCTTCTTTTCCTGATTGTGGTTTTAGGTAGAACCATAATTATCATCTCTCTAAATTAAATGATTTTGAGATATTTATCATAAACATATGACACTAACTCTACTGGCTAACTCCTAAGCTCCTGTAGAAAGGAATTTTGCCTTATGTTATGCCTTGTGTTTAAAGGAAGATACTGGTGTGGTATAGTAAACAGTAATATTTTGGATAACATGACAAGTTACCCAAAGTTATTTTTTCAACCCAAGCATGTTTCTCAGCTCATTCAATTTCAACAAAGAGAATATACTATGAGGAAAATGGCAAAGTTAAGAGTACTGGGTGATCCAAAGCTTTGACAGAATTCAACTGAAGCTACTTTTAATTATACTGTTTTTAAAATGTATTTTAATTTAAAATCAGTGTCATTTTAAAATACAAGTTTTTGAACTTCTTTGGAATAGGAAACTATGATACAAATCCAATTACCAGGAAGAAATTACTGTAAATAAAGTTATCTATTATTAAGAAGCCAAAATGATTCAGAAAGGACCCTTCCCAACTGATATTTCCGGCTTAGCCTCTGTTTTGCTTACTAATATAAGTTATAAGATGTGTACCACACTTCTCTTTTTTTTTTTTAATTACGTTTATAAGTCTAAAATGGCCCAAAGCAATGTGAAGTGCAGACTCAGGACACATTTCTATTCAATTGCCTTCTGTAAGCACAGATGTTGGAAGTACAAGCTAGCCCTGCCTTAGATTGCATTTAAAGGAAATATAAGTAAGTGTCTGGCTCTGTAAGTAATAAGACATCAAATTGTCAAGTATTTATACAGTCATTTTGATTATTTCCAGAAACACTAATTAAAAGCTGGGTTTGTGACTATTACTTTCTTTATATAACAGCTTTCCGAAACCAAAAATAGCTAACACTACCAAACCTTAATTCCATAGGATAGAAATTAATCAAACCTGAATGCTAACCATTGTGGTTTTGTGGCTTCAACCATATTAAAATTTTTAGCTTGTATTCACATCATATACTTATAAAACACTTCATTTGTGTTTTTCAGGTGTAGAAGAAATCTAATAACACTTGATTGTCTGTCTGATTAAGGAAAAGACAGAAATTATTTTCTTACACTTTCAGAACAAACAATAAGAAATAGGGTTGTTGATGTCATTCTTGCTCCTTGAAAATAAAGAGATCTATTTACCAGGACAACATTCATTTCTATTCTGCATGGAACAGTGAAGAACCCTCTAGATGAGGAATTATGGAGTGATTTTTTTCAAAATCAAAACCAAATCAAACTTTCCAAAAGATATCAACCATTTAGTAAACTTCCCCTTACCTGTCCTGCAGAAATTATTGATTTTGCACTTCTGGTACAAAAACCACTCCTGGGTTTTGTGCCAGAAGCACAATGATATTAATTTTTAGGAGCAACTGGGTCAAGAGTGCTCAAGGCAAATTATAGCAGACTCCTGTGATTTAATTAGAGTGATACATTAGCTATGAAAACCATGGTCAAAATAAATAGGAAATGGATATTTTTGATTTGTGTAAAAATATATGAACAATTGTGAGTTTTTACTGTAACAACAGACACAATCGACTGTTGCATATACAAAACATTTTATTACCTATCTTATGCATGCAAGGAAGAGTATTTCCAGAACATTTATGTAAAATCTCTTACCTCACCAAACACACTATTTTTGCCTGTAAAATTAATCAGTCTGGAAATAAGTGAAGTTATTTCCTTAATATATGTGAAGATATTCAAATTTTATTTTTAAATTTAAAAAGTTATCTAGTAGATAACTACATGTAGTCTCATCTGAGACAAAAGATGAATGAAAGATAAATAAAATTAATTTCTCATAAAACTTCCAAACACACCATCATAAAAAATTTATATCATATTTTCAAAGGTACATATCAACACAGTCAATGGAGTCATGATAATCTGCATGAACAGAAGATTTGATCTGTCCTGTTTCTAAAAGGACTTCAAAGGATAGATTTCCATTTATATCCCAAGTCAGCAATAATATATTCAAAATTTGCCAGTAACTATCCCATTTTCACTGATTTTAAGGAAGTCTTCCATAGATGGAGCAGTTGCAGCAAAAAAGATTTATAGTGAGGCTCATGTAAAGAGTAGAATAATTTATGTTTTTATTCTAAGTTTAGTTTCTGTCCATTTCAGTTGCCTCTGTCTCTTCTATGCTGTTCCTTTCATAATAATGGCTTCTTTTCTGTTACTGTTCCTCAGTCTTTTCAACCTACTATCCATTTTTTTAGTTTTGATCTCTTCCTGTCACTTTTCCACGGGCACATCTTTCCCTTGTTCTTCTCACTGCAAAATACAAGCTGAGAGATGAAAAGACACTGGGAAAACATTGCCCTACATTTCACTGCAGTCTGGACTGCTCAGATTAACTAAGTAATGGTTCAAGGTCAATAAAACAAAAACTTAATATAGAGTGGTAAACCATTCCCAATTCAAAGAGAAAAGGAAATATAACTAGGTTACTGATGGTATCCTTAGTTTACAGGGAAAAAAAATAGACATTATTACATAGCCACATACATGGGTACACAGAGAGGGGGTGATAAAGTGGTGATCACCTACAGTCATTTTATGATTATTAATTAGAGGAGCAGATGTACAAATCAGTATTTTCCCTTCATTTTTTTTCCTTTAAAATGGCACTAAACTGGGCATTATTCGCTGTATTGATGCCATCAGTAATACTGAGGATAAGCCACAAAGACGTTCTCATCAGGGAGAAATTCATGAAGGCAAAAATCAATTTTTGTCAGCATAAGAGGTAGCTGACTTCTCCCATTCTCCACCATGGGAAAAGTAATTCTCCTATTTATTTTTTTATCATTAAAAAAAATCATAAAGAGAGGAAAAAAAGAAAAGATGTTTGACTGCTAATGACAGTGTCATGTGAAAGGAGGGGGTTTATTATAATGCATGTACTCTCAAATAGGTTAAATATGCCTAAAATGAGGCTCCACTTCTGTGTTGTCATGGTTTGTATCTTAAAATTAGGTGCAGAAGGATGAGTACAGACTGGAAAAACAGAAACAATATAATTGAGACATGAAGAGATTATAAGCAAAGCTTCACTGACAGGATGGTCTTTGACCCAACCAAATCTCAAAACCTCTGCACTGTACTGCTAGTGGTAAAGTAATGTATAATTTCAGGTAAGTCTCACTTAGATATTGGTCCAGATCTTGAGGTGGATCAGTTTCATATCTATTTAAAATGTGAAGGTACAAGGCTGTCTTTTAACCATACTGATATAGCTTCATCGAGAGCCCAGGTCAAGAACACTTTATATTTATGATTTGCTTAGTGTTGGGTGCTTAGTGCAGTTTTGACAGGTAAGAGTCATAAGTGCAGAGACAGGTATTTACCAAAGCCTGAGAAGCTGATCTGTACCGAAGACACAATCAAGCCATACAGAAATCTTACACTGACACAGAAAGAATCTTCACTTGCCACTGAAATCGTTTTAAAGGCCACCTTGTATTAGGAAGCTCCATAGAGATGAAAATTCATTCTGAAAAGAACAGATATAATGATTGCTTGCCATTTTCTCCATTCCACTATGCTTTCTAAGAAATCACTAACAGACATATCCATGGTTGTGACCATGGTGCATTTACTTTGAATACAGAAGTGGCAGCTGAGTGAATTATTTAATATTAACTATTCAATTTTGTACTCATGTTTTCCAGGCTGATGAGGTTCTGATTTCACAGTCAGTCTTGTTTTATTATCTCTTATTTCTTTTTAGACCATTTGCTCCAGCACTTTTGAAAAGACAAGTCGGGAGTATGATTTTCTCTCTTTTTTGCTTTGAAGGATCTGTCCCTATGCAGAGGTGACTAAGGCAGTGCAATCTTAGTCATTGTTTATGTGATCAGGCTGCAGAAGTAGGACAAAGTAAAAGGACTATTTTAAGTCTCAATAGAAAGACTGCTTTTTGTAGCACCATAGCACCAGCCCTTTCCCCTCATTGCAGATACTAAATAGCACATATGGCAGATTTTCCTGCTGGCATGGATCTGGAAAGAAACCTTTTCTGTTCACTGCTTGCTTTTTCCTCTGGGAGTCAGAATTATTTCATGTACCTATGCAGCACAGCATGGAAAGACATTTCTTTTGCCTTATTGCACTTTCTAGTAGCTTCACCAAAGGCTACTAAAACTTGAATATTTAGGAGTATAAGGTAGGTCTCACCAAAACCTAAGTGTGGAGACCTTCAAATGTATTTGCCTTTTACCTGACAGGTCTTTTCTGGTCCATCTATCAAGGTGTTCTGGTCCCTACACGTTGACATCTTCTACTCCCTACACTTTGAATGGCTATATTAGACAGCAGAAAGGGTCAGAAGAAGTCAGGAGATCACTTTCAATACCACTTAGGACTGTTGTGTAACTGCTCATAAACTTTTCTGCAGGAGATGACTAAAGCAAGTAACAGTGATCTTGAATCTTAACTGAGATGCACTATTACAGCCTCCAAAAAAATTCTATTGGGAAAATTCAGGCACAGTATACAAAATCTATTTCCTGAAAACTTAGTTTTGCATTAAAAGTTCTGACGGATGATTTTTTTATTAAATACAGTCTCTTTTAGTTCACTGCCCTGGAGCTTCTCTCAATCCTTTTGGGTAACAAACTTCATAATTCCTGTATGCAATTTTTCCTCTTTCTAAATGTTTCATTCTTCTTTTAATCCACTTCAATGAAAATAGATTTTTTTTTCTTTTTTAGAGCACTCTCTCAAACACATGGACTAGTTTTAATAGGTTTAACTATGCATCTTCCACTAACTTAAGCTGGACAGAAAAAAATCTAAATTGAGCTACCAGCAGGTCACACAATGGTAAAGGAAAACAAATTAATGAAGAAAAATTACTGTTGTCAATGAAGTTTTTCCAAATGAGAGAGGGGAAGTATTAAATACAAAATGTTTGTGGTTTTGCAATACATATGATATCAGGTAAACAAAATACTTTTAGATTTTTCACCAAGCACTATGTGTATTTATATTAATTATGTAGCTAACTAGCTAGCTCATTGTACTCCATAGTAGGAGAATGCAAAGTCCTTTTCCTCATGGAGCTTTTTTTATCACCTAAGTGATAAATAGAAAAGCAGACACAACAGCTGCCATCAGTTTCACCACAAAGTAGTGGAGAGGAGGAAAAAAACCCATAAGGTATGTAGCAGGCCAGAGTAAAGTACTCATAGATTTTGCTAAAAAAATGTACTGTAGTTAATACTGCATAGTTACTAAAACACTTGAAGATGGAACCATTCTGTAAAACATGACATTAACAATAAAGCAACACAGTTTCAAGTGGCATAAAATCATGAATCATTATATAAGTTGCCACTGGACTGCTGCTCAACAGAACAGTAGTAGCACATTTGTATGATAAAAGCAGGAACATCAGAAGATTGTTGGTAAACTGCCTGACAGATTAGATTGATGAGAATTTTTGGCATTTGCCTTTGTAAACCTCAGATTCTTTTAATGACAATATGAAGCTAAAGAGTGAGAGTGGAGAGTGTTTAATTTCTGCCCTGTTTAGTAAGATCAAATTTATTAGACTATACAGTCCCGTTATACACTAACTGCATACACCAAGCTCAGGATTAGCTTTTCTACTATCCACTGCCAAAGAATGCTGATTTCCCTTCCATCCTCTTACAGCCTTCATCTTCTGCCAGAAAATTTATTAGAAAAAAAAACAATCAAAGCTCTAGAGAATCCCATGCCCTGTGGGAAGCTAAAAGCCATCTTCATTGTGGTGGTCAGAGGAGACCTGGGCAGAACCAGAAGTACGACAAGGGCAGGCAGCAGAAGACAGCTCTTGGTGAGGTTTACTGACTTCTCTGCAACCTGCTTCTTCTTTGGCAGATTAGAATCCATATGTTTAATGTGTGCATCCCACGCACCAGGCTGTAGCCACTGTTTTTCTTTCTGAGAGAACTTCTGCAGCAACTTAGGCTGCAATTTCTTCCTGACTACTCATAGTCTGTGTAAGTTTCTTTACAGCTTTTTGTGGGCAAACCCAAACTGTCAGTTTTCTGAGTTTGTGCTTAAAGGATAGCAAAGTAGAAGGGTACTGCATTTGTTAATCTATGTAGTAAGTGCCAACAAGATGTATCTTTTTAGCCCTCCAGGAAGAGCAAGTACCATGTTTCTGGTAATTATACATACAATTGTAAAAATTTTAGAATTTATGTAATATCAAACAACATTGAAAAATCCATTTGCTTATGAAAAAAATTTTTACCCTTGCATTTTATACTTTGTTATGTTGCTTTAGAGGCCCTCACTTAAGATAACACGATGTGAAGACCACAGACATGATAGTCCCCCCTGGATTCTGCATGTGATACTCCAGGGAGTGCAATTTATAATAGAAGGGTTATCTATCACTGTTATGATCCTGTAGACTGCCAGAACACTTTTTCCTTTTATAGAAGAAGCTTTTAAATTAAATAACTTGGGAATTAACTACTCAAAGTCATACATAAATTTGCTAGGAGCTTCTCAAATTTGCTTACAGACAGCAGCTGTGTATTGACCGCCATCGGTTTTGATACATGAGCAAATTTAGGATGGAAACTGTACTACAGAGGTGTTATGTTATGTTGGCTATATGCAAATAAAGTTTTCCAATAAAGAGTTTCTAAATCCAACTCTAAATCTTTAGGGAAGTCAAAATGTCACATTCTTTCTGAATTGGAACCAATATTATTTCAGACTCTGTGAATTGCAGAGCAGAAATTACAGTTTTATCTGCAATTCACATTAATTAATGAAAAGACCTATGAATCTATATCTTACACTAAAAATACCTTACACATCTCTGACAATGAGAAAACTTAGCTGTAAATGAAAATGAGGCACTGAATCATTAAGTCACTGTAAGGTGCTTAACTGTACCATAACTCTCCCCAAAGTTGTATAAAGGTTTTGGATCATGTCACCCTTTCTAACTAAAAGAAGAAAGGGAAGGTTAAAAACTAGTACAATACTTTCAGAGCAGAAACATCAGAGATTATCCAGCTGAACTAACCAGGAGATGGAAAAAATCCTAAGTAGGTATATGCCACCTGAAATGGTGGGATATAGACAGTAACACAGTCGTCTCATCCAGCCTTCCAATTGTCTTAATGTATTATTTGTCCTTCATAGACTATAGCAAAACTTTTTAGACAGAAAAAAGATAATAGCTGGCAGGTTGTATAGTAATTGGTGAATGTTGCCACTATCAATTAACTTCTGTATATGTATTTTACTTCTATAAAGTCTTTTTTTTCCCTTTCTGTTCTCTAACTGTATGCTTAATTTCCTTCATTTGTTAAGAATGCTGAAAGTAGTGCTTGGGAACAAACACTTTTTTTTCTATTAGAACATATTTTGGGGGCTTTTTTTTTTCCCACCAAAAAAAATATAGAGATTGTAATGTCACACATTCCCTTTGGAACTCAGGCAACTCATCATAAACCAAGGTATTTCATAGTTATTTGAAGAAATTTATGAACACTCACTAGAGGGGCGGAGAGGGGGGAGGGAGGAGGAAGTATTTTATTTTTTTCAAGTTTACTAAATCGCAGTCATTAATGACACAGATCATGAGTACGATTTATCACTTTTTGAAATTAATGACCCAAGACTGTTTTTATATTATATTACGAGACTGACACCTACCAAGAACTGTGAAGGAATATGCTTTTTTAAGACTTGTTAATTTAATTTATGTAAATTAATTGGCTGAGGTTTGAGAATAGATTACAAAATTTTGTCATTTGGGCTCCTTTATTAGTAGAAGAGTCAGGTGTTGAAATTCTTTTAAAGCTGCATTATTCTGTTCTCTGCTGGTGTAGCGTGGGCAGATTCTCACTTGTTAATTATACTGAGAGCACAGAAAAGGATGAAAAAATCTTGACAGAAGAAAAGTATAAAATACTTTTTCCCTGACATGCACTTAAGCTTCTGTCTGTATGGGATCAACATATTAACGAATCAAAGAATGAATCTTAGAATGGTTTGGTTTGGAAAGGACCTTTGAAAGGACCTTTCAGTCACTGGAGACTTTGCCTGACTGCCAAGATTTTTCAAATAGGAAGGAGAGCAGTTTACCAACTATATCTGCCAGGTCCCTCAGGATTCAGAGACGCATCTCACCATGTCCCATTTACTTGTATATCTTCAGGTTTCTAAAGTGGTCCCAAACCTGATACCCTACTCCTTCATTTCCCCACTCACTGATAGACTAGAGAAGAGCAAATGCCAATAAAAACTGAGGCAAAAAAGTTATTTAGTACTTCAGTCTTCTTCATGTCAGTGTCACTAGATATCCCATCTTGTTTATCAGAGGGTGCATAATTTGGTTTGTGTTCCTTTTCTGAGTAATGCACCCATAGAAACTATTTTTTTTTATTCTTCATGCTCCTTGCCAAATATATCTCTGTCTGCATCTTGGTTTTCCTGATCCTATGTCAACACCCTCAAGCAGCATTACTATATTCTTCCTGCGATGTATGTCTGTAATTGCACTGCCTATGCATTTCCCCCTTGTGTCTCAGTTTGACCAGCAAAGACAGATCTTGCCTTCCATGACTGATTTCTTGCATATGAGAATCAAGAGTTCTTATGTTGTACAAAAGTTTTGTTAAGTGGCTCCAAGGTCTCCTCTCCTCCTTTACCCTTTAAGGCAGTTTTTCAGGTGATCCCATCCATCATTTTCTTAAACAACTGAAAGTTTGCTTCCCTAAGATTTAAGGTCTAGGTCTAATTTTTGCATGGCCTATATTCCCTATATTGTTCTTACAATGATCAAACCTGCAGTTTCCTTAATTCTGGCGATTATAAGGGCAAAAGAGGGACCTAATTTCTTTCAAAAAAAAAAGTTTTGTGGCTACACTAACACAGATGGTAAACACCAGATTCTATTAAGTGGAACATAAAAAATGTTGCCAGTAAATTAATTGTTGAAGCTTCTGTAAGAACACTAATATTTCTCACATCCCTCTGTGGAAATGAATACTTGAAAAGCTGATTACAAAGCAAGAAAGAGTATGAATTTCATATTTGTGAATTGCACAGTTAATAAGATAATTTTTGTTCGTTTATTATCACTTCTGCAAGTGACCTTAACACACTCACGTGGACCTACGCCCATTTGGAGAAAGGCTCGCACGTCACAGAACACATTATGAATCATCCTCTCTATTGGGAAAATTTTACATTTAAAAACAAATAAGCAAGTCAAAACAAGCAAAAAGAAAACAATTTAAAAAAAATCCTTTGAGCTGTTCAGACTGCAGGAAAGTTTATTTGCAGCCACATTTATTTCTTTGTGTTGAGGTAGCTCTGTGTGCAGCTGCAGAGCAAGGTGCAGACTGAGCTCTGGGAGAGGGAGCCCAAGACAGGAGGCTGTTAACTGGTACTGACCCTTCACCTCACAAAGGGCACAGGGACTGGCGGCACCAGCCAGGTGACTGGACACTTAAACACAGCTGGAGCTGAGGACTCAGCTGGAAGAGCAAGACATTTGCACACGCAAACTGTGACGGTGTAAAAACCCAGGGGTTCCTTTGATGAGGATCCTGCCCAGGAGGTACCAGCTAGAGCTGTTTCTATGTTACTGTGCTGTGAATAAACTGCTTTATAGAACTGGACATCTGGGACTCTGCTATGCAAAAACTGGGATCGAACTGGTAGGAAATCTGGTCTGACTGTGTGAGAGTGGTGCTTGTATGAAGTTAAATCAGGCACTGTTGGGTCACAGGAGCCACCCGCTGAGAATGGGTCTTATTCCCAGCAGTACAAATCTGGTGGTGGGAATGTGATTGACAGAGTGGCTCCTGAATGGGCAAAGAGGAAAGTTTCCTTAACGTTTGTTTTTATAAACCAAGAAATCCAAACGAGTTAAATTTTAATCATTTCTGTGTAGGTTGAAAACTACTTGTGCTGAGCTAGTGTTAAAAAAAAATAAAAATGTACAAACGGCTATTAATCAATATTCATTAAAAAAAATAATAAAAGAAAATATAAAAGCACTACAGTGTGAGTCCTTCAAGTTACAGAGTAACATGAATAGGTGATCAAGGAAATGGAATAGATGAATGTGGATGTTCATCGTCATGATAAACCCAGGAATGGAATAAGCCATTTTGAGATAAATTTCTATTATTAAGAATCATAAGGGGAGAATTACTAATTATTTGGAAAAATAAATAAACAAATACTGGGAAAAATGGCCAGAAACTGTACATATTCACCACTGAAGTGAATTGTAGGTATTGTGGATGGGTTTTCAAATACATTTAATGTATCCACAACAGTGCTCTCATAAAAGCTAGCAAGAAACTTAATAGGAAAATATGTTAAAATGATGGGATTGAGCCAAAATTCATCTTTTTTTAAGTCTTTACAAGTCTTTTATCTCTATTGTGCAGAGAAGGTTTATTTTAACTCAGAACAGAAACATATCTTAAGAGATTCCTGTTACTCAACAGGAATGTGTAAACTGAGCTGTTCACATCCTAAACTCCAGCTAGGAATAAAATAAGCTACCAATTTTCCTGAGGAGAAAAAGTGAAGCTTTCAGAACAACCAGGTAAAGACGTGTTCAAAATCAGCAGGAGGAAAAAAATAATTTTCATGCCAAACATAGGCAGATAAGCAAATAGCAAAGTCTAGAGAGAAGAAAGGAAAAAAAAAAAAAAGGCATTCTACTGACAGAAAGTACCAAATCTACAAAAACAGATAATAATAATAAAGAAGATTAGCAAGCATGATAGAAATTATTAAAAATACTGTCATTGTATTTTCCAACACCTGCTGAATAAGCAAGATGAGTTTTAAAACAAAGCCAAGCACCCAACACAAATGTTTTGTCAGCTTCCTCCTAGGCATTTGGAAGCTAGCCAACCCAGGAAAATAAAATATTCAAGACACAAATGTTTCCATTGCCTACCCTGAATCAAATAGCAAAACCACATGACTAATTGAGCAAGATCTCAATAGTTATCTGACCAGATAACACACTGGCAAGAGAATGCTGGTTTGTTTTTCATAGATGACAGAAAGGAGACTGCAGGACATTTTCATACACCTCATTAAATCCTTTTGATATAGCACCCTCAATACACCTGCTGCAGTTTTACTCAATCAATTAAATTATTAGGATATGGACACAACTGCTATCATCAGCTGGTGTATTGCAGAGCCGGAAACAAGAGGCTGCTTGGACTGGAATTGCTCAGACAATAGCAAGTGACAAGAAAGTTTACTGAATATAGAAGCCTTAAATTATGAATACCCTCAAGTAAGCTAGTAAAATCCAAGTTCATTACATAATGCTGCAATATAGTGCCACTCCCATCCCCAAATCACTGCATAACAGTCTCCTTATTTGCAGTAATGCAATGCTCCTGATTGGGGAAAGTTTGCTCAACATTATACTTGCAAATATGAATAAAGAATTCAGTTCACAGACACCATTTTGTTAAACTGTTGCAGTAGAAACAGGGGTTATAACTTGGTTAATGCAAGGAGAGAAATCTAAATTAGATTTGACAGACAGATCTTGCATTGTAAGTTCCTTCTTAGCTGCCATTTTTTTGTGTTTTTTTCTCTTTCTAAGTGTATATAGAGGGATGTAGAGTATATATGCTTGGGAGAAAAAAATCTGCATTTAGAAGCCATGCAAGAGACGGCCAGAAGGCAAGATTTTTGATAGAATGTGGAAATGGAAATATGCCTGAATAGAATTTCCACATGGATCACTGCACTTATAACTTACCAGGTACAAGAAAATGGTACCATCTTTTTCTGCTGGTCATACATGTTTACACAAGTGTTCTAAAAAGCAGATGTCAATTGGCATTTCTCTGCTGCCTATCCAGTCCCATAGGACACATTTCTCTGTTTTCCAGGCTCATTGCAGACCATAGAGGGAAAGTTAAGTCCCTAAGAAAATTATTTTCAGAACATATTGAAATGAGCAATGGTATGAATAAATTCCCTAAAATTGTCACAGAGAGTCTTACATCTTTCTTATGTTCTTATGTTCTTGTGACTCTGGAAGAGACTGCAACAGGAGTAAGTAATCTCCTTAGTGCAAGTTCCACAGTGTCAGGAAGGATGCCCATTGATAACTGTGGTAGCAGCAGGTCATAACTGGATATTTGACTTATATGGTATACTATATGACAGTTTTGATTCCAAAAGGCAGTTAGCTTGGACACGTGCATCTCTGCTACCTTACTGCTTTAATAGACCACGGCATAGTCTGTTACGGAGCCCTCTGGATAATTTGAATGAGTAATGAACTACAGTTAGTGTATGCATTTGAGATGGGAAAGACTCAAATGTGTCAGCAGGTGAGATGAACTATTGAATAAAAATGCAGGGTGGGTGAAGAAACACTGTCATAAGGGCACATTCAAATCAGTAAATGGAGCAGAGGTATGAACTGAGGTTTAGACCCCCTGAAGACCAAAATAGTTCCTTCAAATAATACCTCACCAGTGCTTGCTGATCTTGTTTATGTATATACTTGTCTTGCTGGAGGAAAAATCTTATAAAAGAAAAAAAATGGAGGAAGAAGTCAGACAGCCATGTCTCCATGTGTTCAGCTCTTTTACAAAGGATAAAATTCTCAAGAAAAACAAACATTTAGGAGCTCCCACTGAGAACAATTTGCACTTGTGAATCTGAACATTTACAGAGACTGTTGGATGCTTAACTCACTGGAAAATCCAGTCCATGAAGAATCTGTCTTTCTTTGAAAAAAAAACATCCCAAAGGTTTCTGTTTAACGTAGAGTAAGTCTGAGAAATTGGCATATCCAATCTTCATTACCTAAATGCTCCATTTAATTTGATTTTTCAAGTATCTTCATTAAAAAATATGAAATTGAGTTTTTTAAATTGCATTGTTGTGATATGCTGAGTTTAGTTACTTTGTGTTTTGATTAAAATAATTTTATTAAAATTTATTTCACATCAGCCATGTGTCACTAATTTTATGCTTGTAAGAAATAAGTATAAATATATTTCTATAAACAAGTGTTGCAAGAATGGGTAAGATCTGAAGATTTCTGCATCTATTTCTTTCTAGTTTAAACTTTACCAAGCAGAATTTGAAAATATTTTATTATTGTGGGCTGAATCAACTTTCCAATGGTAATCTGATTTAAAAAAATAGTGAATCACAGAACTAGTGGTTTTGTCCAAAGGACATTTTTCAGTGTATACAAGACAGCAATATATAAAGAAGTTTGTTTATGATCCATATGATATTTAAGTTTTATAAATAGGATCATAGAATCCTAAATGTGTAGATTTAAAATTTGGTTTACAAAATATCATTAGAAGTTTTAACTAACTAAAAAAGGTATTCAACAATAAACTGCTAATAAATGTCTAAAGAAATCTCAAAATCACTCAAGCATGTACTTCCATTTAAAAATCTATTTTCACGTTAGGCATTTTTTCAACCTTTACCTAGCATTAGGATGCATTTTAAATTCCTCTTCTGGGTGCAGAAGATTTTACAGTGCCTGACAACTGCATGGGAAGAAATGCCACAACTGGCGTGTCATGTTCTCTGCTCTTTTCTACGCACTCACCAGATTGGGGTGCTTGGCTGTATCAGGTGAATTTGTGATTCCCTGAATCACAGAATGGGTCAGTTTGAAAGACATCACAGTGGGTCATCTGGTCCAGCTTCACCACTGAAGCAGGGTTATCCCAGAGCATATTGTACAGGATCATATCCAGATGGTTCTTGACTATCTCCAGTAGAGAAGACTTCACAGTCTCTCTGGGTAACCTGTTCCAGTGCACAGTCACTCACAGTAAAGTTCTTCCTCATGTTCAGGAGGAACTTCCTGTGCACTAGTTTCTGCTTGTTTCTTCTTGTCCTATTGCTCAGCATCACCAAGAAGAGCCTGGCTCCATCCTCCTGGCACCCTCTCTTCATATACGTATATACCTTGATAAAGTCCCCTCTCAGTTGTCTCTTCTTGAGTCTGAACAGGCCCAACTCTCTCAGCCTTTCCTTGTAAAAGAGGTGCTCCAGTTCCCTAATCATGTTTGTTGCCCTCCACTGGACCCATTTCAGGAGCTCCAAGTCTCTCTTGTACTGAGGAGCCCAGAACTGGACAGAGCACCCCTGATGTGGCCTCACTACAGCTGAGTAAAGGGGTAGGATCACCTCCCTCAACCTGCTGGTAACGCTCTCACTAATGGACTCTAGGATACCACTGGCCTTCTTGGCCACAAGGGCATGCTGCTGGCTCAGGGACAAATTGTTGTCCACCAATATCCTGTCCTAGTCCAGCTGCATGGCAATCTTGTAAAATATTGGAGGACTATGTTAAAATACTGGACCTAGATTCATTATCTTCTCTAAGGGGAGTCCAAAATGCTGAAACACAGCATCTCTGACTCTGAACACATTTTTATGAATCATTTCAGGGTTGAAATTACAGCTTATTTGCCCTGTGTCAAGCTCTTGCTTCTGCTAGTGTGGATACTGAAATTAATCTTTTTGTTTATGGTTAAAGATGTTAATAAGTACACTTACTGTACTTATATAAAATGCTACTGTTGGTGTCCATGTCTAAAAAAGGTCAAAGTTCAGCTCCTACTGGACAGCAGCCCTCATTAGAAAACTTTTATCTATAATTCAGTTCAATTGGCTGATGTTTCCTGCTCATATTTTTTCTCTATCACCCAGCTCTTCTTTAGTGTTATTTCAGCATTACAAGTAATTTAGTACTGTGCAATTTTTCATTTTGGGATGCTTTTTCAAATAAAATCATAACTTAGAACCTGCTTACACATTGTTTAAGACTCACAGTGTTTTAACTCTGTTAAAAATTTGGGACATTCCTACATAAAAGTTCAGACAATGTACTTAAGAAAGTATTTGACTAACTAGGATTTAATTTTGTTTCCTTTTTATAGAAAGTGACATTAACATGTAAATTTAAATTTCCCAGGGTGAACAAAAAGGCTACATTCAATACATGTTAAGTATTCCTATGCAACCTTTGCTGTACTCACTATCAAGTAGAGATACTGCAGGAATGTGGAGGTATAAAGACCTAACATTCATATCATCGATGAAGATCAACCATCTCACAGGAACCATAATCTTCTGATATAATGCAAACCACCAAAATATATGCGTATTTAATCCCTGCTTCAAGAAAGTCGCCGCAGAATCTGATCTACACTATCTTCTATCAAAAGCTTTTGAAGAGATGTATATGGAATATAAGTACTGCATTCTACCTGATATTCACGTAATTTTAGTCAAAACTGTTAAATCTTGCTATAAATCCCATTTAAAGAATCAAAAAATAAAAAATCGTAATTCTCATAGATTCCTGGATTATTGTGGGGTTTTTAACTAAAAAATGAAAAATTGATTTCTCATCTCTAACATTAGAGCATTAGTATAAGATAAAGGAATTTTAAGTTAGAATCTCAAGCAATAATCACTTTACTTGAGAAATTACTTAAATCCATTTAAACCTATGAAGCTAAGTAGATTAAACATTCTAGAAATTTGGGGTTCAATTCCTCAAAAATCTTGGGTTTCTCTCTCTTCGTTTTTCTTTTTTTTTTCTTTCAGTTAAATGGACTTGCATATTCCTGTACCTCTTACCACAGGTAAGAGCATCTGCAAAAGATTAAGCAAAGGGATAAGTTTAAATCTTCTAAAACCAAACATTTATTAAGACTTTTCAGAATTAGTGAGAACTCGAGTGCTTCAATAGATTGAAACAACTGGATTTCTCAGAACTAGATATCTACATGTGTTATTTGACAGCAAAATGATAAATATATGCGAGAGATTTTTCTCTCAGTTTGATTTCCTAAAGAGTAAGTTTTCAGTAATTCACACTGAAGCACAATATTTTCTGTCAACATATACAACTACATAGTTTTCATCACATGGACCTCTACCATCTGGCTAAAAATCCCCCTCTCTCCAACATGCACCTCCTCCTGCTCCTTCTTCTCCTTCCTGCTCTTCATAAGACAACAGTAACCTCTCCCCTGACACACTCCATTTGTCTCCTGGTTTGTATTCACACTGATGATGACATCTGACCACTCCTCTGCCTCTCTGAAGTCCATTCCTGATTTCAGCTGTTTCCCTCACACTTTGGAAAACAGCTATTGTTGTCTAAGACAGCCTCAGTCAACCATGACCACATCTTCAGCTACTGATTTCTAAGGATCCCTAAATCTCTTCCTCTGACAGAAAACACTGTACCACTGAGTCAGAGAAATTGAGCAAGTTGGTTTATTTAGAATTTTCACCATGTAGCTCTTCAGATAAAATAAAAATAAAAATAAAACCCCCTATTGGATAAATGTGATAATACTATATGGGTACAAAGTGTGTATACTTGACTTTTTAGCTAATATAAAAAAGTATTGTAATTGTTCCATCAGTGAATATGTGAGATAGATTATTTTGGTGGCTTTCCATTATTTTGTAGGGTGACAGTAGTTCAATTTCACATGCATTTAAAAAATTAGGATTTAACAAGCCAGCTTTCTTACTTCAAAACAAGCTACAGAATTACTACTGCTTTTAAACTACACTCCACATAAACAATCCAAATTTTAGGGGCAGCAATATAGGCATCTGAATCACTATACATTTCACACATCACTAAATGGACATATTATCATAGAACAATAAAACAGGTTCATTACAATTTCTTTATTCTACTTTTCACTGCAGTTTTGTGAAGCTAATTGATTATTGCAAAGTTTCAACAAGATATTTTTCCTGTACTTCATATTTTTATGCACATAAAAATACTACTACTTTGAATCTAATTAACCTATAAAATCTGTGAATGATAAAGGAAATATTACCTTTTTGTTCTAAAGAAAAGATTATCAGATAGATTTCCTTTAACAAAAGCAGCTTTTATATGATTGTAAATTATAGCCATAATTAAATATTAGGAATATAGAGATTTCATAGAATATAAGAGATTACTGAAAAGGCTACCCTTAAAATCGACATTTCCTACACTGTACCTTATAGAAAAATATCATAGTATGATGCATCAGTGAAGATTTTGTTGCTTGTAGTAGTGCTATGATATTGAATAATATCCTACTACTGTTATTTATTTCTAGACAAGAAGAAGCTGCAAATAATATTGTAAATAAATTTGTTGTCTTTTACATTTTTACTTCCAGTTCTCGTATCTATTTTTCTGGATTTCTTGTCTAGTTATGATAAAGACTGTGGGTTTGAAAAAATGCTGGAAATATAAAATGCCATGACGACGACATGGCAAGCATGGCATAAATATGTCATAAATAAATATTGCAATGGATATATTTCTGAAAATGTTGATTTTTTATAGAATCATAAGATCATAGAATCAGGGAATCAGAGAATCATAGCATAGTTTGGGTTGGACGGGACCTTTAAAGGTCATTTAGGGACAGAGGGCAGGGACATCTTTAAAGAGATCAGGATTTTTAGAGCTCCAACTAACCTAACCATGAATGTTTCTACCACGTCTCTGGTTAACTTGTGTCAGTGTTTTACCACCCTTATTGTAAAAAACTTCTTCCTTATATCTATTCTAAATCAACCTTTTTTACTTTAAATACATTACTCCTTGTCCTGTAGCAACATGCCCTACTAAGAAGTTTGTTCCCATCTTTCTCAGAGGCCCCCTTTAAGTATTGGAAGGTCACAGTAAAGTGTCCCCAGTGTTTCCTCTTCTTCCAGCTGAACGACCCAAATTCTCTCAGCTTTTTCTTCCAGGAGAGAAGTTCCATCCCTCTTATCAGTTTTGCACTGCTACGCTGGACCAGGTCCAGGAGGTCCATGTCTTTCTTTCACTGAGAATCCCAGAGCTGGATACAGTAGTCCAGGTGGGGTCTCACCAGAGAGGAGTAGAGCAGGAGAATCCCCTCCCTTGACCTGCTGGCCATACTTCCTTTCATGCAGCCCAAGATGAGAGTACACACTATTGGTTTATGTCCAGCTTTTAATTTACCAGTCGCCTCCAAGTCCTTCTTGGTAGGTCTGCTTTCAATCCCTTCACCCCCTAGCCTATATTGATACCAAGTGTTTCCCCTGTCCAGGGGCAGGACCTCGCACTTGGCCTTGTTGAACCTTATAATGTTCCCATGGATCCACTTCTCAAGCTTGTTCAAGTCCCCCTGGATGGCATCCCATCCTTCAGGTGTGTCAACTGCACTGCAGTTTTGTGGAGTCTGCAAAAATTGCTGAGGGTGCACTTGATCCCACTGTCTATGCCTCTAGTGAAGATATTAAACAGTACTGACCTCAGTACAGAGCCCTGAGGGACACCACTGGTTACTGGTCTGTATGTGTACACTGAGCCATTGATCACTGCCCTCTGCATGCAACTGTCCAATCAATTCCCCATCTACTGAACAGTCAACTCATCAAATCCATATCTCTCCAGTTTAGAGAGAAGGATGACACAGAACACCATGTCAAACGCCTTACAGAAGCCCAGATAAATTACATTCACAGCACTTCCCATGTCCACTCATGTTGTCACTCTATTGTAGAAGGCCACCAGATTGGTCAGGTAGGTTTTCCCTTGGTGAAGTCACTCTGGCTGTCTCACCTCACCTCACTTCCCTTTCCTCCATGTACCTTAGCATAGCTTCTGGAAGGACCTGTTCCATGATTTTGCCAGGCACAGAGGTGAGGCCGACAGGTCAGTAGTTCCCAAGAGGATCTACACTTTAAAGATGGGTAAGTTTCCCTTTTTGCAAACACCTAGGACTTCATCTGACTGTCATGGCTTTTCAAATATCATGGAGAGTGGCTTGCAAGGTATATCAGCCAATTTCCTCAGGACTCTGGGATGCATCTCATCTCGTCCTAGAGATGTATGTATATTCAGGTTTCTCAAGTGATCTGGAAGCTGCAGCTTGTGGAGAACTCAAGCTGGAGCATGATCTTGACAGGAAGTACATCCCATGGAGAGGAACCCATGCAGAAACGAGTTTTCTGGCAGGACCTGTGGTTCCATAAGGGACTCACACTAAAGCAGTCTAGTCTTCAATGACCCATGCTGGAGCAATTCTTGAGGAATTGGAGCCTGTGAGAAGGACATATTGGAGAAATTAATGAAAAACTTATTTCCCATAGGTGGAGCTCCAAACTGCAGCAGAGGAAAAGCAGAAGAGATGATGTGCTATAAGCTGACAACAACCCCACCACTCTGCATTCTCCTGTGCCACTTGGGGTGGCAGAGCGTTTTCAGACTGTACTTATTTCTCATTATTCTACCCTGTTTCATTTTCAAAAAGCTCATTACCCCAAGTCAAGTCTGTTTCATTTACGACAGCAATTGTTGAATTTTGTCTCTGTCTTATCTTGAACAAGCTTTTCATTGTATTTTCTTCCCCTGTCTTATTGAGGAGGGGAAGAGATAGAGCAACTTCGTGGGCACCTGGCAAATGGTCAGGGTCAACCTACCCCACTGCTATTGCTGGGGCTGGAAGAGACCTCTGGAAATCCCCAGTCCAACACTCTGGTCATGGAGATTGCATCATTCTCTGGAGTGATGTGTCAGATTCTGTGTATCTCCAAGAATTAAGACCCCAGACTCTTTGGATGAACTTTTCCAAAACTTGTCCACTGGGAGGAAAAAAAACAAGTATGTTTTTTTCTGTTTAGCTACAATTTCCTGTGTTTCAGTTTGTGTCCATTGCTTTTTGTGCTGTCACTGGCTACCTATGAGAAGTGGGTCCCTCTTTAGTCCCTCCTATCAAATATTTATACACATAGATAAGTGCCTGAGTCTTCTCTACTCCACCTTGAGCACTTCCAGCTCTCTAATCCTCTGGCCATGCTTCAAGCCCTTAATAGCATCTATGGCCCTTTGTTAAACACCCTTCATTACGTCCCTGTCTCTTTTGGAATGGGAAGCTCAGTGATGGACATATCACATAGATGTGTCTTAGGGCTGAGTGGAGAGGACAGGAACACCTGCCTTAACCTACTGTCAATATTTTTCCTAATGGAGCTCAGGAGGCTATTTGTCTTCTCTGCCATAGAATACACTGCTAGTTTATGGTCAGTTTGCTTCCCATGGTCTACATTTGGGGCCCCTGTTTCTCTCTTATAAGATTAATTTTTAAGCTGTATTTGACAAGTACCCACAAATATCTGACAGCAAGTTCTCTCAGGTTAGAAAGCCAGAAAAGACCCTTATATTATTTCTTCACGTAACAAATTAAGCACTGAAAAAAAAATTCTATAATTGAACATGGCTAAATGCATGAAGTGTACTCTCTTTCCCTTGCAGAACAGAAGCCATTCACAATTACCACCCGTAAGGAGTGGCAAGAAGTATTTAAAAAAATTTTATGGCAAGAAGTATTTTTAAAAAAAGAAAAAAAAAAGAAAAAACAGTATCAGAAAAATAACTTTCCACACGAATGAATGATTTAAGCTTGACAGAGGTCAAACTGTTTGCAACCTGCCAGAACAAATTTAACAGCCCCACTCTTTTCTTCGTGACTTAATGGAAATTGACAGATACAGATGTGTCTGGGGTTTGATTCTCATGTCATTTACACCAGAATATTCAGTAGCAGCTCTGCTTTAACCAAGGATTATACAGTGTGACAATCTGAACACAGCCAAGATGCTGCTCTTTCTCAGGAAAGTAAAAAGGAGCAAAAAGAGATTTTTTTCTTCCTGTACTTTCTGAGGGAAAAAGGAGACAGTCTGTCAAGGACATAAATCAGTTTAGAGGGCTACAGAAACTGAAGGGATTGCTCCTTTTGGCCAGACATCTGTCTTTTAAGGGTTCATCACTTACTGAGAATGCGATGTGGCTGAGTGAGTTTAGGAAGAAGAGTTAATACATGGCAAAACTGCCTAGGTAAGGCTATAGTTCATATAATATTCTGCTACTTTCCCTTCACCCAGACAGAAACCTGAAGAAATAAAATGTTCAATATATTTCAGATCACCTCTTCAGAACACCATACAAAGGATCACTGTGATGGAATAGAAGCAGAGGCCAAATTTGAGGGCAATTTTTGCTCCTGCAGTTGGTGAAAGTATGGGACAGACATACCAGTACTCTGTTATCTTTTGTATCACTTTCTCATCACAAATCCCACCCCACAGGATCTTTTTTTCAGGATGTTAATTGCCCCAAGAACATACCTTCAGCTAATGAGCTTTCATTTCTGGTCTAAATATTTTAAGTACAGGCCACATGATTCAGAAATTAAAAATATCCTTCCTATCTTTCCATATGCATCCAAAATGTTTTGGATGCTTCCTTAACCATGTGCAAACTGAAATTAAGCAAAATCTGAACCCCAGTCTTGGTCTGCACAGTACTTCTGCTTCTGCAGCACTTTAGCTGTGCAGTGATTTCCCACTATTTGCAGTCACCACTTAATAACTTACTGATGTAAATCGATGATAAATTCTTTATTGTCATGTTAAAGGAGTATATGATTGCATAAGCATGATATTTCTAGGTGTTACTGTTGCAGTGGTGCCCAGTGTAAGGTCAATTTTCTCTTTTTGTAAATATGACAAGAACAGACACAGCAGTTCAAAAAAGATTTTAATATGACAGTTCTTTTGTCTTTTTTTGCAGGAAGAAATGGCAAATTTGTTTATTACATACTGTTGAAAATTTTTATGTTATTGATAAGCATCATGTAAAACAAGCTATGTGAAATTACAGACCAGAATCTGTAGATTGAACACAAAATATTAAATTTAATGGTATGAACTGAAGAGGGAAGCTAGAGATTTTCAAAGTCTGTCTGCAAAGTGTCACCTTTATACCCTTGTCCAAATAACATAGGCAGAGAGAAAAGCACTAAAGGAATTGTACAAGTGTTGAATGCTGAACCTCATGACTACCTGTTGCATAATGGTGTAACCTGAAAGGAGGGCCAATATAGAAAGAGAACTGAATTAGAGAAAAAACAATACAGCTATTAGATATGGATTTTCTTTTTCTAGAGGATGACTACTTTTGGAAACAAGAAAGTGTCATTATTACATTAAAAGCTTTCAAATTTCTCACACTTGTTCTTATTTACCTCTTGCAGTTCTTTAAATTCTTTTTTGATTTTCTAACATGCAGCTGTAAGTGGATGGACAGTTTCATCAGGGTTGTTCTTGTTTTCTCAAAGTATTCTTCATTTTATAGTTCTGTTTAATAACAGAAAATTCTACCAAGTTAATGGTGGATGACTTGTGCACATCATTCTCTGATCTCTCTTGCTGACACTTTGCTAAGGATACTAAGAAATCTTTTTTCTTTATGTTGCATACTTTAAAGTATATTTAGACCTTTGGTATCTTATACAAATTGTGTCACTCCAACTGGAATATTTAGTTTTTCTTCTCTGCCTCTTAAGTTCTTCTAAATCTCTTTTACCCAGTGCTCTGTATTAATGATTTCTTCACCCACCTTATTTTGCTTCACTCCTGTTACTTCTCATTAAGCACATCAAACTGAACCTTTAATCTTGAGGCCAAAAGGCTATCTTTTATATTGCATTTTTCATTTTCATTTGACCTGACTTGAAGCTACTTCATAAGAGCCTTCAAATATTTCACCTACTCATATCTCAACACCTCTCTTCAATGACTTCCTCACAGTACTGTAAGGCACTTCACCTGCTCCTTCTAATTACTTTTCTTTAAACATTTTTCCATTCTTCTTCTTTTATCTCTTTTGACTAAGTGCCTAAAGAAAATCAACCTGAATATCCACTTTGCTTACACAGCTGTAGCACCTTTAGTACCGTAATATCTGAGCACCTTCTGACAGCTAGTGCTCATTAAAGAGAAGATTAATCTGCAGGATGCTGATGAGAAAATAAAAGGATAGAATTCAGAATTCACCATTTTTCCCGTATCCCAGATCTCATGTCATTTAACATTTGGATGTGACGTATTGTGTTGTTCTTTTTGCAGATTACTGGCACCAGAACAAATTAATTTTATTTATTGTCCCTGACTCAGAATTCTCGATATTTTTCTTTTAAGAACACTTAAGAGAACAATTGAGGATAAGGTTGTAAAGATCTCATTTAAAATATCAAGTGTTGTTACTGAATCCTAAATTATGAATGCAAAGCATAAGCAAAGTATTTAATGGGACTTTAAAGAATAAAATTTTAAACTGTGTCACAATTTTGTCCAATGCCTACCATACATGGGACTGAAAGAGAAACTTTTGGTCCTTGGAAAGCATTTCAACACCTAAATTTTATAATTTTGAGTTTGTATTTTTCTGAGATTGTTCATTAATATGGTGATGCAAGACTTTTCCATAAAAATTTGTTTTCTGGTTTGGTTTACACTGCAGACAGTAACCACTGTGGCTTCATCTTTAAAATGTTTTCTTGAAGGGGGTGGAGGGGCTGTTGCAGGCAGAACAGAAACCTTAGACAAGGTTTGTCAGGGAGACTCTCATGTTGAGTCAAGAGGTCCAGAAAGGGCCCACATGACTTCAAACCTCCTTCTCAAGGAGGACTCTAGGCGCAGCCGGATCCAATCCTAGTTCTAGACTTGGCCAATGGTTTATGTTTAAAGGATTATACAGGTGTAATTGATCTTTTACAAAACTTTGTCCCACGGGATGAAGGATTGCAACCCAAATATATTTATATCAATAAAGTAAATTATTTATTTAAAATTATGATAATGTTAAACTAAAAGACTTTAATCAGCACTATTTACTACACAGCAGATATAACTGGTAGAGCTAGCAAGATGATTATTAAGTAGAAGCTGATGTTACTCACCCATGCCAATGACCATTGGCACATCTCTTTCACTCAGCCTCAAGAAGTAATTTTGAGAGTTATTCCCATTTAAGGGAGGGATCTCCAAGAAGGTGTGTGTTAGAAATCCCCGTCATCAAATAGTTGGTCCAGGCTTTTATGGTATAAAGTGATTGATTATAAATCATGTGCTTCTAATCTTGTCGTGTCAGCTTAGCAGCTTTAGGTGACTTATCACTAACATCACTTGTTTCCTTCACAGGTCTGACACACCTCACCAGTGTTAGTTTCTGCCAGGAAATATTCTTCTTACTTAGAATGTTTAACTTTGGGATTGATGAGTCGATCTGGTTTCAGCATTCTTCAAGACCAAAAGCAGTGTGACCTCGCTTCTTCATTCGTCACTGATAACTTTTGCAAATAGGGTAAAGTTTACACTAGTTTACCTCCACCCTAGGCAGAGCATCCTACTACAGGGTGAGTATTGTTCCATAGAATTTGCATTGTGCTCTCAAATATAAAGCTTGGTATGGAGAGCAGTAAAGTAGAGAGGAAGCAGGAACTACTGGACTTAATTGAATCAAATTTAAAGAGACTATGGCAACTTATTGCTATTCTACTAATGATTAGCTTAATGGCCTTGAGGGACATACTGATTTTCATGCTTTCCTTTCTACTGAAAAGTGTCAGAAAAAGAAGCTGACAATATGAGACAGAAAGAAAGTATAACAAGGTGGAAAATATAGAAACTGTACAGCAAGTATACAAAATAATATTAAAAGAGACTACAATAAATGAATGTCAGAGACTGAAGTGTTTGATGATTTATGCATTCTAGGAGACTTTTGCAGGCTTTTGACTTTTTGATGGGCAACTGGGCCCATCCCCCCTCCTCCAGCACAGAAGATGTTGAGCCCAAAAAGGCGGGAAGAGCCGAGCTTGCAGGCTTTTGACTGTTGCACTGTACCTCTGATGGCCCATAGAAGCCCATCCCCCCGCCAGTCGGGAAAAGGGCGGGAACCAGGGCAGACACGGCAGCTCTTGCGCAGGGCCCAGGGAGAGGTTGGAGGCAGGAGGCATGGCCCGTGACACTGACCACGGATATGATAATTCATAACTTCTTGGAGTGTGGGGGCTTCCCTCCTTCACCCCCAGCAGATCAAGGCCACCACTTCAACCGACAGACATGGAAGCTGCAACTATCGAGTATCATCGCTGGACCCCGTGGGTGGTGACTATGGACATCTGTCCACTCTCAGCTTTTCTATCCCTTACTCTCCCTTGCTCTTATCCTACCTTTCTCTCCCCTATGCATTTTTCTCCTCCCCAGAAAGGTTGTGACAGCACCCAAAAATGTTAACTTACCTGTTGATTCAAAATTGTTAAAATAAATCTTATCAATATATGTTCTCATACACCGATTATTTAGTGTCGTTTCGCTTTAATCCACCCCAAAGGAATTTTTGATAAAACCTGGGTTACCCCGTCCCCCCTCTTTTCCTGGGGCGGGTCGTAACAATGAAGCATCAAAAAGTTTATTCCAAACACATGCCTAGAAAATATGTCAGTGCTTCAGAGCTGTGAGATTTCTACTTTGCAATTTCCTGTGTTATCTGGCAAACATAAGGGTGGAATAGGGAAGAGATGAGGGGGCTTTCTACTGCACTAAACTTGGGATGGTTTCCCCAGAAAAAATAGTTGCTTGGTTAGCTGCACAGAACAGACACAGAGGTATCACATCCTCAAATTTTATGGATAATTATCCAGACAACTTAAAGATTTTATCATCATTCATATCAGCACCTACTAAGATCTAGAAGAAAAATTGAATTTCAGTAATTAACATTGTATGGAGAAATAACAAAAAGCACATACAAAAGACAAAACCTGGACTGTATAAACTAAGAAAGTGACATTTTAAGCACATAAAATGTACCTAACATTATATTAAGTAGTCAGAAGAGTTGGTATCAGAAGGCAGTAGTGATGCCATAGAAATGGTACCGTGACACATGACTGCAGTGAGACAGTAGTCTCTTCACAAATCATCTCCATGTGCTGTAGAAATAGACTATTTCTCCTTTACTTTTCAAAAATTCTTTCAATTAAAACACTGTTGTTTTGTGGTGTTTTTTTCCCCAAAATAAACACATTCACAGAAATGGTCATCTTTTGTAAACTTGTTCAAAGTTTGTCTGAAAGATACTTAAAGACTGATTTTAAATCTATTTTATAGTCCTGGCTCAGAGCTAAATTTTAATTTGGTTCACTTATTTTAAAGAAATTTTTATCAGATCTCTTGTCCTAGTTCCTCATATGCAAACTATTTATAATTAAAGTAAAAATAAGATTAATCAATACACGTGATTTATTCTGGTTTTAGATTTAAGTTTTTAGATTCTGTTAGTAACAAAGGTGGTTTTTTTGTCTTATGTAATAGTTGATTTCTAACACACAAAGTAACAAAAAATTGATAAAATGGATGCAAGCTCTCTTCTTCACGATCAGGAATCCTAGTAATTTGTTCAAATTATGCTAAAAATAACTAAAGGCTAATAATGGGGTGAATTCTTAATTGCAATTCTTTCTTGCCTCTTGACATAGACAATATTCGTTGTTATACTTTAATTTGCTACATCAAGTTAAATTCTTTGTGTTTGGTCTAGAACAGTCTTTATATTTGCTTAATGCCACATCTATCAAGAGATTTTTGGCTTACATTAAGAGAAGCTATTATATAATTCACCCTGTACTCTTTTAGTAACTATTAAGGTGCCTGTCAACACGAACACTCTGTACTCAACTGGCAAGTAGGTAAAATAAACCATGAGTCAGAGTCTTTTCTTGCTTACCATGATGCAAATTGGGTGTATATTTGTTGAAATCAGTGAAATTACATTTCTGTAAAAAGAAACATCTAAAAGAGGAGAATTACCCT
The DNA here is from genome assembly GCF_001715985.3 of Manacus vitellinus. Classification (NCBI taxonomy): domain Eukaryota; kingdom Metazoa; phylum Chordata; class Aves; order Passeriformes; family Pipridae; genus Manacus; species Manacus vitellinus. The sequence continues at coordinate 3,668,171 of NW_021939324.1, read as the reverse complement.
GATATTATTCCAGTAATATCAAAGTAATTTTTACACACAGAACTAATTATGTATTAGAAGTAGAGCTCTTCCATGATTTCAGCAGCACGACTTTTCTTTTCAAAGGCATGTCTTAAACATATATGTTCAAGACAAATCCTATGCCTTAGTCATTATATATCTGTACAGTGCATGGTGTGACAGAACTGTGCTCTCACCTGGAACTTTCAATAGTACATTAATAGGCTTACCAACAATAGGTTCAAAGCAATCTATCAAGAATAGAAGAAAAAACACTTTATGACCTTTCAGGAGAGCTTTGCCATTACGGAACTCTCAAAACATCCTGTCAATAGACACATGAAAAAGTTTTCAACTAGTCAGAAATGTTTTGAAAACTTTGCAAAAAATTAAACCAGTATCTTTCTGGACCTAACTCCAGGGAACAAAATTAACTGCAGCTATTTTTATATGTGTTTTCACAGTTCCATTAGAGGATATTAAGCAATAGGAATAGTTCCATGTTTTAACTAAGAAACTGTTTATGCCAATATTATTTTTCAGGTTGGATCAGAGAAAAAAAGAGTTTAGCAAACAGTAAAATTATACTGTCTTGCCCTGAAGTAATTGAATTTGATTAATATTCTCAGCATTATCAATAAAAACAAATGCCTACAGGATCCCAGTAACCTAAGGAAGAGTAGCATATGGAGGATTTTGTCCATCCATAGACATGTGCCAGACCTAATGCCATTAGAGAAAAAGAGTTGGATTCAATTTTTATGCTTGATCTAGATTTGGTGGTAAATCATTAACACTCAGGACTACACATCTCTTAGCATATGACAAAATTGTGGTAATGTTTGATTTGTTTGCTCAAAGTTTACTGTGTGGTTACCAGGATGCATTTATTCTGCTAAAGAGGTTGGCCAGGAAGCACAAACATCTGCTTGACTTGCCCTGGCTAAACACAAGAAATATCTGGTATTTTGGGACAGAGAGAAATCCCTTTCCTCTCACCAACTGAACATAAACAGAAACAACAGCTCTGGAGAGAGACAGCACTCAGATGTCTCACAGAAATGTAGGACATTCTTGAAGTCAGAACTGTGCTGCTTGACAAGCACAAGGTATGAGAGAAAAAAAAGGAAGTTTCCCAGGAACAAAGGGGACTGGGTAAGTGTCAAGCAGGAAACCACCAAAAGAAGCCAAACTGCATCACAGAAGCAGATGGGAGGACAAGCCCTGCAAGAGCAGAGCAGAGAGGGAACATGAGACTTCTTAAGCCCTCTGTTCAGATTGTTTCAAGGCAGCAGTTAAGAATTTGTTATCTTTCAAAGTTATTCTATTTTTATTTAGTATTAAATTATTCAAATAAAGCAGAAATTTAGAAACAGAGGTTTTTTCTGATTAATTTGCTTCAAGAAGGGAAAAAAAAAGGAAGATCAGATCCAACTTGAGGATCACAGGGGTCCTATCACAATGTAGATCAGCAAGGGTTTTATAAAGAAATAAATGTTATACAGTATTAAACTTAACAGCTGGTTGCAACACAGGAGAGATGTCCTCAGATCTCTGCATCGCTACAGACTTCTTTTATTTCTAAGGACAAATCACAAAGTTTCTTTGTGCTTTGGGTCTAAACTTCTAAAAGAACATGAAATAGTAGTTTTCCCTTTACAGAAGTTTGCCTTTGTAAGAGTTCATGGATATGCCAGCAGCAGTGACCACATTTATACCATAAAATGGGCAGGGGAAGAGAGACATAGTTGAAGCTGAAAAGACTGTGAGGCTCTAGAGCACCAATCAGGAAAATGTAGTGACTAAGAGGCCACAGACTTTTGTAAGTTATCCTGTCTGTGTAATGATGATTAAGTATTGTCAAAGAGTTCAGGGTCAAAATTTATAGAAGTACAACTTTGAATAGGAAACAGGTTGACTTTACAAATCACTGGGAGAAGCTATTTTAATCAGAAATGGTGTGAACAGCACAAATATGACTATTCTCCTCAGTGCTATCACATCCCACTTGTTAGTACAAACTCTGCCAAAATAAGATGTGTTGTAATGGATAGAAAAGTAACAAGTCCATCTTAAGTTTTTTTAAGAAATAAAGTTCCTGACTGTCCCCTGGCAACGTCTTTGTTCCAAGCACTTAGCTTGGAACAATATTTCCCTCAGTGTTCATTGCCTTTTGTCCATAGTAAAGTCTTATTATTATACACTACTTGTATTACTTCCAGTCATAGACAAGGACCTCATAAAACTAAGCATTACACAAGCATTACCAAAAATATGATCTCTTCTTGAAGAGATTCTATTCTAAAGATCAAACCTGAAACAAGGGATCTGCCTTAATAGTCAGTTTGCAGACGATTTTAGCTCAGTCTGAGAGGATTCTGCTTAAAAGCTGCAAGCAAGGTGAAAGCGAGTCAGTAGAAAAAAAAGGAGAAGAAAACAGCATGAGTATCCTCCGGGAATTGTTCAAATTATTCCAGCTCTGCCATTTTGGGAGTCATTTAAAAAGATAATTTTAAAGTGCATAATTAGGGGAAGGTGAATTTTGCAGGTGTTGGAAAATCTTTTATGTGCTTACAATGCACCTTTTATTATGGATGTGAAAAATGTTATTAAAGAAGCCTGTCAGGTATAAAAAGATTTAAGACTAGTTTAAAAAAGACATACAGACTCGTTCACATCAACATTGAACAAAGAACCATGGAGTGCTCAGGCCACAGAGAGATGTGGAACAGAGAGACTGATGGAATCTGCAGCCAGCTAGCTCTAACTGATCCTTCAAGAAAACAGGAGGTACTACTGAATATCTCTGCTAGGACTGAGGGAAATACCAAGAGTAAGGAAAGAAATATGCATATGGTCTTTTGCTTTAGGTATTTGTGTCTCTGTTAGTTATTTATATTTTGGTAAAAGAATATATGTGTCTCTGCAGGTCATCACTACTCATAACCTTCAAAAGGAAAATCACATAGGCAGACAGTCCTTCTGGACAATCATATTAAACACCCAGATTCTGACTGGGATCACAGCTAATCATTCAGCCTCCCTCTTGGACTTTTAATGAAGGGAAATGGGATGACTGGAAGGGTATTTTAAGGGAGCAGCCTATCATGTGTTCTGTTTGGTAAAACATATCTCAAAGAAATGCTGACAAGAGACTGCACAGCAATTCTTACAGGAAACTGTGATGTATTAGCAGTAAAATTTCATCTACTAACACAGACTCCTTGTCTGAGGTTTGGGAGCCTTCTGAAGCCAAAAAAAAGATATCACAGGGTCTAAAGTAGAAAATCTATAAGTTCTGCCTTCTGTAACTCAAGTATTAATCACCTGTATCAAATATCCTCATTACTATTCGGCACCACTATTTTAAAGAAACTCATATAGTTTAGTTTATCAGTCTGTCTACCAGTCCTTCAAATACACCACCCTGCCCCTCACACAGTAAAAATAAAATAAAAATAATTTAAAAAAAATCCTGCTGCTTGACATAAACTGATGACAGAGTCACTAGAAGTTTTTGATACAGTTCCATACTGTGACAGTGATATCAGCTGCTACTTGGATTTCTCCTCCATGGATCTTTGCCACAAAACACAATTTAGACTGTCTTTCTGTAAAGGTAGGAGAATAACTGAACATAAACTTAAAAAATAAAATCCAACTTGATGTTCCCAGATGGTTGTTTCATCCATATGGACTTGGATGAAACACTGGTTATTCTAGTTATTGCCAAATCTTTTAATAATTAAATTTTCCATTTGAAAGGCAGGGAAAATGTTAAAAAAACTTTGAAAAGAAGAGTTGAGATAAAAATTGAGAATATACTAAATAACTGTTACAAAGTACCTCAACACCACACAAGAACACATAGGGAGGAGAGAATTGACACCAGTCAGAAAAAGCCTTTCATATTTATTTTTCCCGCATATTGTAAAAACAACAAATTACTGAATATAGTGTTCATAGAGCAACATATTTTAGATAAATCCTACAAATTATTAAACAGGATTTGATCCAAGAAAGATGAGTACTGCTCCAGAAAACTTAATCTTAGAATTACACCCAAACCTCTGTGAAAGAAAAGAGCACCCTGTAATTCATGTGGCATATCAGAAGGACATAGAAAGACTGAATGTAATACCCATAAAATATGGTTGCTAAAAAAATTACTTAAAGACTACAAATCTGGAATTATTCAAAGACATATTTTTTCCCTTACAATTTGCTCATGGGTTAGTTGTTCACTGAAAGAGAGTTTAATTTGTCAATTATTTACTTAACTCTAGTTCCTCAGGTGGCCATTGCTCTTTTTGTAATCAGTGTAATACTGTCTTAGTCAGATATAAATAAGAGATTATTGTTCTAAAATTTTCCCAGTGGAAAAATAAATGACAAGCTATTTTATTTGAAGGACATAGTTTAGAATTACATTATTTTCTGGGAAATTATATTATACTGTACAATAAAAAATCAGTAAAATTATTTGAAAATATAGAATACTTAAAACTATATGTTTCAAACAAACCTTCTGCACTGAACTGAGGACTCTTACCTAAATCTACTTGTAGATAGCACAAAGCATCTGAAATTCAAATACTCATAGGTAGCAGCCTTTCTTGTTCTGATCTCCAGGAGACAGAGACTAAAATTGTATCATGCTGTCTAAATAAACATATCTTAACACAATTATAAAACCATACATTATTTGTCCAACAAGTAATTAATTGTGTTTGATCTGAATCTGATAATAGGCAATTGCTCTGTTTGGTTTATTTGATTTTTATTGTATTATCTAAGGTGTAAACAGAGAATCTGCATTAGTATTCTGTTTATGAGCAGGTTTTGAAGTGAATTATCTCCATTACCTGTCTTTGGAATACAATACATAGTGAGATAATAGATGGCAAACTGAATTCCATCCGTGTTAAGGGAAATCAGATGTGCTGCGTCCACTAATGAAAATTCAGAACATGAAAGCAATCTAGAACCCGTCAGAAGTAAATTCACAAAGACACAAACACTATAGGTGTCAAATTCTCAGCAGGAACTAAGAATGTGGTACATTTTAAAACTCTCTTAACAAATCCATTACTAAACCTTGGTGTTCTCTCCCCATTTATCTCTTGTAGAAAACAGATGTGAGGAAGCTTGACTATTTTCAATCATTTTTCTTAAGGCAGTGTTGGACAGCGCTGCAGTACATCTGGAAGTAATGGATGAATATTTCTATTTCTGTATCAGTTTCACCTTTTAATGTGCTAATCAAGATAACATGATTTCCATGCTGTGGTTACTCAACACTTTCTCCTGCATTCCACACACAAAACTATGTTGACAATGCAAAGTGATTGGTCAAACAGTATTTGGATGGGTTCCATCACTCCGTCTTTCAACATACAGCTTCAAAATAAGTGAAGAAAGGGCTGCAGGTTTCAAGTCAGTATCCATGCAATTTAAGTGAAAGGTTACATAAATTTTAATAGGTATTTATAGCACTTCAGGATCTCTGCCTAACACTTTTTTACTTCCTCTTTCTCTATTTCTTTTCAGGTGTTATTTGTTAATAATGAAACATTTTTCTCTTTTAATAGACCATTTAAATATTTTCCATACAATGGTTATTGTGAGCAGATATGCTGTGAGTCAATGATACTGTGCCCAATCAATAGTACTGTATCATAGGCCTCTAGTTTCTAATGCACAAGGAAATTCACTTACCGTCGCTGTAATTACCACAATTTTACATCTATTAATTTTGTCTGTAGCATTCATTTCCATAATCTACAATTTGAAACAAAAACATCATCTTCATTTTGTTTCTGGAAGGAGCAGAATTATTATGAAACTTCTAAATGTGACTTTTTTTCCTTTTTTACTGGATCTCTCCAAACACTTTCTTCCTTATTAAAATTCAAACAGCTGTGAAATGGCCAGACAGCAAAAAGACAAAAGCAAATGTGAAGCAACCTTCATCCATGCTGAAAAAATAGTATATTATAAAGAGGTTTTCCAGCTGATGTTACACAAAGAAAATTAAGAAATACCTAAGGCTAAAATTTACTTTAAAAAGTAAATTTCCTAAATTTCTGAAAGTTTCATTTAGCTGACTAATTAAATACGCTTGTAGGCATTTCAGTGAAGCAGTCTTACAAGTACACTATCATTTGGAAAGAAGGTGTACATGATTTTCTGGGGAAATGTGTTTGCTATGATCTATGTGTCCCACTGAACATTTAAACAGTATCAAATAGTGATACTTTATTGAATTAAATGAGAATACTAAGCTTTAGTTAAAGTTTTTTAAAACCTCTAAAAATTTTTAAAATGCACTATAACAGTTCCATATCAAATGAAACATCAAAATACGCCTTGCAAGGAAAGTAAGTGTTTGGGATTTCAAATTGTCATGTAGAGGTGTATTTTCTAGGACTAGTAAAAATAAATTAGCAGGCTGCAAACCTAATCGTCAATGACAAAAATCAGTGTTCCCACTGAAATAATCCTGTATCACCCAACTGCAATAGCTAACATACATTATAATCAAATTATATAATCACAGTTTATTTTTTCTTTAAATAAAAGATTAAAATATTTGAAAGTGTGCATTTTTTCAAAGTATACAATTTCATCTATATGGTATACGAGTTCCAAAAATTCTGTAAACACAAGACTTTCAACCAAGAAGACACTGTTCAGATAAAAAAATCCTTTCTTGTGTGCATTGGTTCACGCACATGAACATAAGAAGAGAAATAATTTCTAGAATAAACAATGAAACTTATTCTTCCTTCCTACATTTGAGGTTAAACAATATTGACCACCTTCATCATTCAACTAAAATCATGAGAGGACCTTCCAAGCACTTTTGCAAGCATGCAATCTTCTACTGCATCAGAGAAATCGTACCATGAACATCCTACAATGTTGTAAAAGTATAACACAGATTAAATCCTGGATAATGGTCAAAACATTGACCATTTATTTCTTTATTTCTTTGCAAACAACTTAGTATCTTGCCATATGAAATAGAAAGTGCCTGACAAGTTTTAATAAAGACTTTCTTTCACTCTAACCATGTTTTGGCTTTAAGGGGAAAAAAAAAGAAAATACATTTAAATATAAAATGTTAAGAGCTGCAATTATCTGATTATTTTACAAAACAGTAGTTCCTTATAGGGAATTATTAAATCAGAACTTCTGTGTACACAAGGCAGATCACAACAAGCTGGAATAAGAACCAATTAATTTTTTTTGAGTGATAAATTTAGAGTTTTGGGGTTTTTCTCCTTAACAACAACAAAATTAGAATTAAAATAGCATAAATTTCTATTCCTGGGTAAGATATTGTGTGTTTTACAGGAAAAAAACAGCAAATATAATTTGTCTATCAACTGAGTTAATCAACTGGTTCAAGCAAGATTTCTCTGCAGGAAAATTATTTTAAATCCATTAATTTTAACTAAGGAAGGTAAAACCGACAAATTTTATTTAGCTGTCTAGGTCCATGACTTTGCCAAAATCATTAGGATTCCATGTTTAGTGTTCAAAAATGTTGTGCAATCTCCTTCCCCAATCCAACGTTTGCATACACTATTATGCCACTATTTTGGTAGCCATGACATTTTAAATAATTTGTAATAAAATGTTATAATACTATTTATTCTTCAGTAGCAGCTGCTCCGTTTCAAGCATGCAAGACTGCACATGATATACTTTATTTCTCTTCAGCTGCAGCCCTACATGAGAAGAAAAAAACTGCTACTATTGTTGCTATTGCTACCACCACAGAAAATCACAAAATATATGAGATATATGTTAGTACAGTTTAAGGGGATTGTGCAGAAAGCAGCTCCAAGTCATCTTTGTTTCTCTCCACTCCAAAATTTTTGGGAGTAGACAGTGTTTAGGGTCATTATCCTTTTAAAGTGATGTACTTAATACGAATCAAATTGACTCTGCTCCCCTGAAATGGTTTATTCAGTAAGGATGAAGATCTCTCTATTTCCTTTTCCAGTGGAAATTAGTCTCTGGCATAGCAGCCTTTGAATATCATCTCAGACATGATTTTTAAATTAATGGCTTAAAGAGGAGGCACTTATTGGCCTATGCACTAAATCAGATTTGTCTAGAAAGGTTCTTTTGGAATATCTAATTATAAGATCAGAAGAACGGAATAAGACTGGACTAGACTAGAAAAGTTAAGCTTTGTCTTATTCAACTGCTTGACTACTTCAGTCTGACCAAAAGTTAGAGTAAAGTATTAAAGGCATTGTCCAACTGTCTCTCAAACATTGACAGGCATCAATCACCTCTTCAGAATCCTGCTCCAGTGTTTGACAACTCTTAGTAAAGAAATGTTCCCTGTCAGGTCTAAACCTCCCCTGCTGCATCTGTGAATGCTCCTCATGCATCCTATCAGGATACCAGGGAGGAGAGATCAGCATCTCCCTCTCCACTTCTCCTCCTCAAGAAGTTTCATAGAGCAAAGTGTTCATTTCCTTAGGCCTCTGTTCTCCAAACTAGACAGACCCAGCGGATGCTGTCAAGGGAAGCTGTGCCCTCTGGGACTGACCAATGACTCAATCACATGCAAACTCCTAATTGCCAGATCCTATAGACTCAAGTTTCATTTAAAGAAAGTTTCATCCTGTTTCTTATCTAAGAGGGGTTTTTTGACGGTTTTATGAGGGTTTTTTGAGGGTGGAAGAGGAAGTTAGTTTTTTGTTTTGGTTCTTTGGGCTTGATTTTACTAGGAAGCACAGACTCATTATGTCATTGTTTTCACACCAATTCTATTATTACTGAACTAATGAAGATTTCTACTTCCTCAAAATATTAGCACTGGGAAGGCCTAAACTTCAATGTCTAGTGACCTCAGGATTTTCAAACATCTGCTTGGGGTCAGGAAATTTGACAGGACAGCTAGAGTGTGGTGGGGTTTGCTAGTGCTGAAGTTTGGGTGAATGTCCATTGCCACATTAACTATAAAGTTCTGAAGATTTACCCATATTGGTTTACCCTTCACTGTGAGTTATTTGCTCCCCTCACAGATCTGCTGGCAGAGCTGTTTCGAAGCTGACCTTGAAGGAGGTTGTGGAAAACTCTGCTGGTAGACTTAAAATTATCTTAAACACCAAGTTATTTAAACATTTGCCATGGAGTTCATGACCTCTAAGTGCACAAGGGGACAAAAATAATTGGGCAGTCACTTAAAACTGAAGATGTTAGAAACTTTCCAAGTCCCAAGCAGAGTACCCTAGTGAAAATGCAATAGGCATTTGAGAACTTTGAAAATCTGACCCAGATTTGGCTTTAGACAATATCCTTATTGCTAGTGAAATTATTTAAACTATAGATCTACAGATTGGAACAATACTAAGAGATTACACATGTCAAAAAAAAAAAAAGTGGGAGTTAAAATATGCTGAGCGCTATCACATAAGACAACAAAAGTCCTGATTGTGATGCCTTTGAACTTTCTGGATTTTTAGCTTTTTGCAGATTTTAGAAGTAATTGTGTAGTAAATGTAGATTTTAACGTAGCTGTGTAGTCTGTCACACTTTAGTTTACACTCACTGAGTCCTATTTCCCCATTTCATATTGAATTTTCTAAATTCTTTAAGCTGTTTAGATCTCCTTTCAAACTAGAGTTGTAGAAAACACCTCTGTTTAAGAACATTTGCATGCAGGCCTAAACAAGAAGATACCATCGTAGTCAAAGCAACCTTCAAGCCCAGAACCTTGGAGAAACTCCAAAGACAGTATTTGCCATGAAGAAGAGGACAATGAGAAAGGATGAGGGTCTTGGGACCACCCCTTACCCCCCACCCCACCCCCTCCTCAACTCAGTTCCAAAGAGGCTGGGGGGGAGGAACCGGGGGTGGATAGTTCTGGGACTGGATGGACAATACTATACAATTGTAGAACTGCTGCCAGGGGTGTGGTGCCTTTCTCTGTACTCCCGTGGCCTGAAGGCTGTCATTAAAGAACTGATCTGTTCTCTTATCTCTACCAAATTTGCCTGGAGTATTATTGGCTCCCAGTCTTAAGGCAACAATTGTGAAAGATACAAGTAATTGAAAAGGGGGGGAAATATTCTGCCTAAAAACTAACCATGCTTTCCTTTTCTTAGTCTTTCTTAAAGTAATTTATTAAAGACATAATTCTAGGGCTCATATTTTTTTGTCTGATCCAGTAGGATATTTCTTGCACATTGTAATATATCTATGTAGTCCAAAGACAGATGTATCTGGAGTGAGAATGTCTGTGTTTTAATGTACAGCATCTCTATGATCCCTAATTACTAAGGACATTCTATTTATCTCATGGTACTGATCATCTTGTTGTCATCTTGATTTCTTAAATTTCACACACTCCTTTTCCAGAGATTCTTACGGATTTTATTATTGTAATGCCTTATGTTTTGTATTCACTAATGCTAAAATTTGCCTTCATTCCTATTAAAATAAACGTAAATAAGCCATATTTCTGAAATAAATAATTAATTCTTAAAAAGCAAAACCAAACAAAACAGAAGAAAAAAAATCCAAAAATAAAATAACACCACAATTTTTTTATCCCATGTATGAATAGGGCCTGATCAATACTGTTTTCCGCTGAGAATAACTTACAATAACATTTTGTGTGATCAGTAAAGTAAACATGCAAATACCCATGTTACTATTCATGTTTTTTTCATCTTTTTGTCTTCTTCTTATGTTGTGGATCAAATATTGCAAGTGAAAAACTAAAAGCCTTACTTATTTTCGGTCTTGAAACTTATTTGACCAACTAGTTGAGTAAAACATGTTTTTAAATTATTGATACTCTGATATGTTGCTTTAAATATAGCCTACCTTTCATAAGGAATTTTTCTAGGACAATATCTTTAATATATATTATAAAATAATAAAATATATTATTAAAGAGAAAAAGATAAACATTTCAAGATAAGGTTTTCTACAAGAGATGTCTGAAAATTTTCGAAAGAATAGTAATATATAGAAGAATTAAATATGATAAGGTATTAATTTCTTGATGTAGTTCAGCCATTTTTGAGGGGAGGTTGCAAAAAAAAAAGCAAATCGCTTTCCTGTCATTGCAACCAATTTTAGAGAAAAGAAAGGTAAAATATTAGGGCATGTTGTAAATAAATCCACTGACTTCAACAGTTTCCATCACTATTATCTCTTAAAATATGACATTTATTACTGCTTTTCAGTATAGAACTGCCTCTGCTGTACCCTGCCAGCAGAACTGTTGGCCTCCTCAGTTCTTGACCCTGGACAACAGAAACAACTTTGAAGCAACCCCTTTTAAGATGTCCTAGTTAGGAGAGAAAGAAGCAAGTACTGCTAGAAACCACACTCTCTCCTATCTTGGTGACTATATTCATTATAAAAATCCATAGGAAGTAGAATTAGCCCTAACACAATGCTGTGGTCTTAAGAGAATTTTGAAATCTCTCAGAACAGCTAATTGCATGGAGTTGAGATACTGTTATCACTTACTGCATACAAGGGGCAATATGAAATGATGATCAGTCTTGAGGCAAAGTTGATTACTGGGTTTATGATGCAGAATATGTCTTTCAAAAGAAACAGGTATTTGCACCACATCTGCATATGCTGTGTTGATACTCTTCTGTTTGATCAGATTCCTGTTAGATCTCGATATGGCAAACTTTCTCCTAATTTGTGGTAGTTTCAGCTCCCATTCTCAGTTTACATCATCCAATATAAATAGAACAAAAGGAATTATTTTTGACTGCTATTTTAAGCTTGATACCCTGTATTTAGTGTATTTTATTTTTTTCAAAAATCTGTAAACAGAGAGACGTTCGTTTTCTGAATACAGGTCTTATACTGCATACACTTATAAATAATAATAATATATAAAAATCCAAAAATTTTATATATGTTTGTATACATGCACACACATATAAGCATATTTATGCCTATATATATACATACACAGACATCGTTTTCACATGAACACACAAGCACTGCATTTCTGAGTAAATACTGAAGACTTGCTTTATTGATTTGGGGGTATTTTGTTTGGTTGGTTTTGTGGGGGGGTTGTAGAATTATAGGTAAAATATGTCTCTAGAAATGAGGGTGCTGATAAAAAGAGAGCAGAGGAGTGAGTAGGGTAACTCACCCAAATGTGAGTCTACTCAGGATAGATATAGAATAGCAGGCCAGGTGAAGGACCTCGGTCTTTCAATCTCTGTTTCAGGTTATTCTGCTCCAGTGCCACAGAGTCAGATAATGAGAATGTCACACAATGAGGGAAACTGCATTTTGAACATGTTTTTTATCTACATAATAGGAAAATGGATATTTTGAAGAAAACCATAATTAAGACCACTTTATAAAATATATCAAAGAGATGGTAGGAAGGATACATACTGCGTACATCTCAAGTGAGTTTGAAAAATTATGATCATTTTAACAGTATGAAGATCCCTGTGAATGCAGCTTTTAATATATTTTACCTGCTGCTTATACTTTTCTAGTTCATTCCAAAAGAATAGCAGTCAGTTGCAAAAGCAGTTCAAAACACCAAGTGAGCTGTAGCTAAATTGGCAATGAAGAATGACTTTGAGTCACTTCCACAAATGTCTGAAACTTCCTTTTAAAATTTAGCCACAAATAGAAGGAAGGAACCAACATAAGGCTTCTGACACAAAATAGATGAACCACAGAGATAAGTTTGCCACATAGGCTTTGATCACAATGCTTCATATAAAGCACAGAAAAGTTTCTAAAAGTTCATGATCTCAGAACTCTGGCAAATATACAGACCAACTGGAAAAAAAAAAAAAAGTTGCCTACAAGTGGTCTGAAAAGAACTAAAAATGAGTGGGAGAATCCAGGTCACAAGCTTCCATCCTGGCATTCATCCTTCACCAATGCATTGGGAAACAGCCAGCATATAAGCACTTGCATAGACCCTGTCATGGCTCAAAAGCCAGTAAAACAGAGCCCATGCTTACTCAGCTGCATAATCTCTGTAGACTTCAAGAAGACTTTGCTTGTTGAAGTCCTGTTCCAAAGATCTTTTTCTGATGCAGATAAAACTTTTACACAAGGAGTCTTTGGGGATGCTTCTGAGGTTTACAGCTTGTCTTGTTTTGAGGGTAAATAGCTCATAAGTGTATTCATAGGCAAATGTACCTAAAGGTACATTTAGGAGAGCTTTCAAGAGAGACTCAATGCCACAGCAGAGATTCTGTTGCAGTCTGTGTAGGACCATGGTGCAGCAGATATTCACCCTGCAGTCTGTGTGGGACTCTGCCAGAGCAAGTCTTGAAGGAAGCTGCAGCCCAAGCTTGGAGAGCCCAAGCTGAAGCAAGCTCCTGGCAGGAGCTGCAAATCATGGAGAAGTCCACATAGAAGTAGGTTTTCTGGCAGAAACTCTGGTCCATGGGGGACCCACGCTAGGTCAGTCCTTTCCTGAAGGACTGCATACTTGTCCAGGAAAACTGCAATACAAGATCCATGTTGGAGAAGTTTATGAAGGACTGTATTCTGTGGGAGAGATCCAACACTGGAGCAGGGGAAAAGTGTGAGGAGGAAAAAGCAGTTGAGATGAAGTGCTTCACTGCTTATTATTGGAAGGACACAGAAGAGTCGTGCTGAAGCCAAGTTTGTAAAGAAAGGAGGGGTAAGATGAAGGTGGTTTAGCTTTGATTTTAATTTTCACAATCTTATTCTACTGCTAATTGGCAATAAATTAACTTATTTTTCCCCAAGTCACGTTTGTTTTGCCTGTGACAGTAATGGGTAGGTGACTTCTCTGTCTTTACCTCGACCCATGACCTTTTCCATATTATTTTCACCCTTTGTCCTGCTGAAGAGGGGGACTGAGGGAATGACTTGATGGGCACCTGGTGGCCAACCAAGGTCAATCCACCATAGGCTAAAATGAATTATGCTGTATTGCTCTAAAAAAGTGACACTCAATAGCCCAACAATTGTCTCTATACCAATGTACATAGCATGATGTCCTGATTTTGGCTGGAATAGAGTTTAGTTCTTCTCAGTAGCTGGTGCAGTGCTGCGTTTCAGATTCAGTATGGGAATAACGTTGATAACACACCAATTTTTTGTTTGTTGCTAAGCAGTGTTCACCCTAAGTCAAGGACTTTTTCAGTGTCTCATGCTCTACCAATAAGGAAGTGCACAAAATGCTGGGAGGAAGCATGGCAGGTGACTCAAACTGTCCAAAGGGATATTCCACACTATAGAACATCATGCCCAGTATCTAAACTGGAGGAGTTACCTGGAAGGGGGGCCAATCAGAGTGCAGTAAAGGGTTTTGCCATCAGCCAGCAGTAGTGAGCAACTATATTGTGCATCATTTATTTTTCTTGGGTTTTATCTTTTTTTCTATTATTATTATTATTAATTTTGTTTCAATTAATAAACTGTTCTTATCTCAACAAACAAATTTTACTTTTGATCTTCCTCCCTGTTCCACTCAAGTGGGAGAGTCAGTGAGTGGTTGCATGGTGCTTTAGTTGCCAGTTGAGCTTAAACCATGACACATGGGTAACAAAAATGGCCATATACTGTTCAGAGGGGACAGGTAAGGAAAGAGAGGTGGAGCGGTTGCCTTCTTAGTAAAAAATGGATTGACTATACAAACTTGTCTTTGAAAAGCAACAAGGAATGGGTTGAGAGCTTATGGGTAGAAATTTGAGGGTAAACAAATAAAGGACATCTTGCAGTTGGTGTTTACTGCAGGCTGCAGAATCAAAGGCAGTATGTTGATGTAGCATTCTTACTTCAGGAAGAAACACTCTCACAGGCTCCGATACAGTTGGGGTGCTTCACTCACTCTGACATCTGCTGGAAAAGGAGCACAGCAAGATATACGCTATCCCGGAGACTCTTGAAGCATATTGAGGATAATTTCCTAATCCAGTAATACGCAGCCCAAACAGAAAAGAAGTGTTGCTAGAACTAAATCTAACTCCTTTTGGTTGAAGCTATTACCCTTGTCCCCCTCGACAACTTTCTTGTAGGCCCCCTTCAGGCACTGGAATTGTTGGGGTTGTTCAGCCTGGAGAAGAGAAGGCTTAAGGAAGACCTTGTGGTAATCTTTCAATACTTGAAGAGGCCTTATAAGAAAGATGAAGAGAGACTTTTCACAAAGGCCTTTGTGACAGGATGAGGGGCAACAGTTTTAAACTGAAAGAATGTAGATTTAGATTGGGTATAAGGAAGACATTTTTTACCATGACAGTGGTGAGACACAAAAACAGACTACCTGGAGAAGTTGTGTATGCCCCATCATTGGCGATGTTCAAGGTCTGGTTGGACGGGGCTTTGAGGAATCTGGTCTAGTGGAAGCTGTCCCTGCCCATGGCAAAGCTGTTGGACTAGCTGACTTTGAAGATCACTTCCAACCCGAACTGCTCTATGTTTCTGTGATTTTAAGACTGGTATCTTGTACTGGCTAGCCTGAGCCAACACACTCTCTGTTATTTCATGGGGAATCAAAATACATTGAAACATTTTTGCAGCATTAGAAACTGTGTGATAACACCTTCAGATGTGGTATTTGCATGACCAAGGGAGAAGTAACAACACAGGTGCATCTAATTCTGCAGCTGAATTTCACAGTAAGGTTAGGCAAGCCTGAGTACTATCAGTAGCTATTAATCACTCAGAAACACTGAAGACAAATAGAGGAATTTAGACCAAAATATAAATTAAGATAAAGCACTCTAGATTAAACAACAGATACTACCAGTATGTTACATCAATAATTCTTAATTGAATTCTCTACAGCTATTTGTTCTTTGATCTGAGCACAGAGATAAAGTCATTGTGATTTTTAATTGAATTGTGTTATTGTTATGCTAACCTCACATACAAGACATCAGCACATTTGAAGGCATACAATTTTAATGTACAAGGATGACTTCCTGTGAACTTCTTCTGTTACGTTCCATAATATAAGAAACTAGGCTGTTCAAATTGGAATTGTAGGAGAGAATTAATTATTAAATATTTCATCCATGAAAACCATGCAACTGTCAGGCCCTCCATCTGAGGATTCAAATGATAAGCATTCTTAAGGATGGAATCTAGACTTTTACAGCAAATTTTGGTGGGGATAAGTAGCCAAAAGTAATGCACAAAATTTGATGTTCCTATCAGCGTATTTTTGTTATTTTCTGAACAAATCTAGAAAATGTAGTTTCCTGCTATTTATTTCAGTTAGTCTTGCCGAAGACTGAACTCATTTTATTTGCATAAAATCAAAATAATTCAAAAATCTTATTTTTAATTAATTGCTTTGCCTGTGAGAAGACTATCTATTCATTCTCATCAAAGACGACAATAGCCTTTTCACACCTAACACAACATTGTAGTTTCCATGACGTTTTTTAATTGAGAGTCTCAGGTAAAGGATAACCTTTTTCTTCTCAAAACTTGTCTACAACTTTACAGCTATTTGTACATACCTCCTTTATGATACCTCATTATTAAGATGAATGCTGTCACTTATATTTTCACTGAGATGTTCAGAGGCCTTTACAATGTGTCTTTGCACCAGAAGTATACCCACTCTAAGGTAAAGAAATATATGAATGCTGAAAAAATACTGGTCCAGAAACAGCCCAAAGACCTGCTCCATTGTTTTGAAAATTTAGACTTAAAAAGGGCCTAAACTTTGAGCATTGATGTTTCCTGGTAAGACTGATTTAGAATATTTTGCTTTATCTGCTTTCTAAACACATACTAAGTTCATGCACTGTCCTTCTCTATGAATATGCTTTTTCATATTGTATTATGTTTTTATTCCATCATTTTTGCATTTTAGTTTAGCATGCTTATATTATCTTAAGTTCAAGCTTGTTTGATCTTGGTTTCATACCAAAACAGCCAAAACCCATTCCTAGCAGTTTTTGAAGACATGCAACTTTTGTAAAGAATTTATCAATTTTTTATAGCAATAAATATCAGTGTGATTGGAATTTTTATACCAATAAATATCAGCAACCGCTCTATGTACTTAAGCACTTCCTGATATATCCTGTCAGTTCTACAATAGTTCCCATAGTTTCCTTTAATCAATTTTAGCTAATTTTTGATTTCAGTTAAACTTCTAGGCTTAGGTAACTATTCCCGATTGGAATAGACTGATGGCACAAGTCTGAACCTGAGTTCCTCCTCAATTCTGTTTTGTTTCTTACTATGCGCCACAAAATTACTAGAAAAATAAGGTCAAGAAAAATGTGACATAAATAGCTCCCTGGAATTAAATGGATCTTATATTAAGAGATTTGCTTATGCAGAGTTTCCTGTTTCTGCTTGTCTCCTTTTCTTTCTTGGTGTTCAGTTTGAGATCTCATTCTTCTCTTTCTTGTGACTATTATTTCCCATTACCAGTGCTGGTTATAAATCAAAAATTCATGGATAAACCACAGGTGCCTTGAAGTTAGGGAGCAGGAGATAGAGAGATAGATTACATATACAAACCCTGCTAACTACTTAATTAAAAAAGAAAGATGTCTTTTTCTTTGAGGATTTTGTAGTCAGCTGCTTAATAATTCAAATAAATGAAACTTTTTCCAAGACAGAAATAATCTGAAAGGGGTTGTAAAAATGGATATAGTATTCTACAGGTGATCTAATGGGTCTTATTTTCCTATCAAGGAAAATAAGCAGCTTCCTCAACCTCCTTCCTGGCTATGTTTCTGATCAGATCTCCAGAACCTGTCCAACAGAGTTTTTTATCAGTCAGTCACTGTTTAGGCAATGCAAAGGGCTGGTCTTTGTACCATTAAAATGGGTTAGTCCACATCTGACACACATTTACATTTATCCTTGTTTAGTTTAATTAGATTCATTTTAGTCCATTCCTCCAAGTTGTCTATGGCCATTTGAAAGGCAGGTTTTTTCTAATGTGTATCAACCACGCCCCAGTTTGGTGTCATCCATGAACTTTCTGAAGACACTACAATAGGTGAACAAATTGCATGGCAAAGATTCAAGACAGCTTCCTGAGAAATTCCCTATAAGGGCCTCCAGGGAGAGTATAACAGCAACCGCAGCCCTCTGTCCTCAAAAAAACCCAGTCTTTTCACCCATTTAGTACTCCAACTATCCAAGCCATAGTGTTCCTGACAGAATGATAGAATCAAAGAATCACAGAATTACAGAATGGTTGGGTTGAAGGGACCTCAAAGATCGCCTAGTTCCACCCTCCATGCTGTGGCCAAGAACAGCTATCTCTAGACCAGATTACTCAAAGCCCCATACAACCTGGCCTTGAACACTTTCAGATATGGAGTATCCATAACTTCTCTGGGCAACTTATTCCAGTGCCTTATAACCCTCACAGTAACATATTTTTTTCTAATATCTAATCTAAACCTACTTTCAGTGTAAAGACCTTCCCCCTTTTTCTGTTACTACATGTCCTTGTAAATAGTCCCTCTCCATCTTTCTTGAAGGCTCCCTTCAGGTACCAGAAGGTACTGCTTTTCCCGACTCATCTTCACAACCTCTCAGTAATGACCAAAATCAGTCTAGCAGGGACCTGAGACAGCTTATTCAGCAAGAAGATCAACTTTTGTTTTTCTCATGGTTTAACACCAGATGGCAACTAAGCCTCACACAGGCTTTCATTCACTGCCCTGCAGCGGGATAGGGGAGAGAATTGAAAGAATAAACAGGAGAAAACTCATGGGTTGAGATAAAGACATTTTAATACATAAAGCAAAAGGCACTCAGGCAAGCAAAGAAAAGTCATTCATTCATTCACCACTTCCCATGGGTAGGTAGGTGTTCAGCTGTCCCCAGGAAAGCAGGGTGTTTCAGTTTGAGACAATTTGGAGGAGCAGAGACCTCGGATGGAAGTCTCCTTCCTCCAGTTCAATATCCTGGTTCTCTCCAATAGAGAGAGAGAGAGCGAGTGCATAAGTGAAAAAATAACTAAACAAGCTCCCACCCACCAAACCAAAAGGAGATGGTGGCCGGCCTCCCCCACCCATTAAAACCTGGTAGGAATGGTTTGGAGAGTCAGTGCTCAAGTGAGGCTGCAGTGCTGGCACAGGCAGCAATGAGACGTGGTCACTGCAACTCAGGTGGTGGTTGTAGTCCTGGTCTGCTTAGGTGGTGGTGGAGGCCTGGGTGGTACAAGTCCCATGGAGTGAGGGAAGGAGGCCCTTGACCTATCAAGTAAAGTTTGAGTGTAGTCTTTTATTGGGCTCAGGGTAGGTGAGAACGCCTCTGGTTCTTCCCCTAGGGCAGGGATGATTAATACTGGATTTCAAGAATCTTTGACACCTTCTAAGCACAGGTGGATCCATCAGCAGACATGAATATCTTCAGGCCATGTGAGTGAATTGTCCTGATGTCCCCCCAGGGGGAGTTATCACAGATAAGTCATTTGTGTAAGGACGAAGAAACAATACCTAGTTCACAGCCTGAGGCAGCAGGTGTGCATGCCCTCTAAGTCATCAGCCTTCTACTCTTTTCACACTGGTGGATACATTCTTCTCCTAGGAGAGTACCCGCTAATCTTAAGTCCCTCCCCACAGTCTAAATAAAGGAGTGGGCATATTTGGAGAAAAGAGAAAAGAAAAGGAAAAGAAAGACCAAGAGTCTTTGTGTAACCCAGGACACAGGGCTCCATCATGCATGGTGGTGACTTGGGATGACAAACACCATCACTTCAAATGTCCCCCTCTTTCTTCTCCCTCTAGTTTATATGTTGAGCATAATGCCCTAGGATATGAAATATCCCTTTGGTCAGTTGGGGCCAACTGTCCTCTACCAGCTGCTTGTGTACCTCCAACCTACCTTGTGTAAGCACTACTCAGCTGTAACAAAAACTATCAACACTGTCTTCAGCACAAATCCAAAACAGAGCCTCAAAGCTGCTACCATGAAGAAAAGTAAGTCAATCTCAGCCAAAACCAGCATAATTTTCTTATAGAATTGCTAATTTAGGGTAAAATCATTTTGAGATTAGTATGACCTCATATACCAAAATATGTTAGCATAGGGTTATAGGGCTAAGCACTTAATTAATGTAAATTAAAATCCGGGGAAAAAAAATTATATATAAAAACCACAACCACCACCCTCCCTCAACTAATTATTCTTTTACCTTCCATACACACATATCCTTGTTCGAGGTGTAGAGGAGAAAGATTCTGTGCAGAACTGTTCTGATTTTTAACATAATTCAGTAAAATCAGGTTTCACAAAGTTCAAAGAGAAATTGGTTTCTATGCATAGATTTGCAAAACTACAGATGCAGTTTTCATTTAATATTCTTATCCAGCCATATTCTTTTAAATCAGGTACAATGACACTTCTAAGCTCAGATAAACCTCTCCTGGCAGCTCACTCAAAACAATTAACATTAGCATTGAGAACATAATATCAGTGATTTGATTTCCATTTTAGTCTCCTTAAAATTAATACAATCTCATATAAGAAATACATCATGTTAATATTTAAATCAATCTAAAGCTTTTGCACAAACAAATATTATTTATTTCCTTGAGTGTCATTAACCCTACAGATTCCCACTGGTAACCTTGGAATTCAGGATTTAGAACATTTCTTTTTTTTTTTAATTTAGCTGCTCCAGCAATTTTGTCTTTCATTTTAAAATATGCTGTATCTCCAAACACATCACAGCCTACACTGATAATAGTTTATAAATAAACATTGTTACTCATTTGCATTTTGCAGCTCCTGTAAAAGATGCATTAGCCTTCATTATTCTGTTCATGAACCTAATGATAATTTCTACATTGTCTTTTTTAATTGCTTTCCAAGTTCATGGTACTTCTTCTACATAATAATCTTACATTTACATTGAATTCTTTATCCTGAAAGATACCAAAGCCCTTCAAAAACTGTGAGCTGAATTCTGTCCTCAGTTTCATCCAAAAACCCACCAGCTGCAAAGAAGTGGAAATCTCTGAGGAGATAATTTGATATCTTGAATTAAAAAAAATTGATCATTTCAACAGAAAGTAAAGAACTAGTTCAAACTGGTAAGAAGTGGCTTCCTGTAATTTAATTTGTTTTTCCTCTGGGATTTCTCATTTTTTTTCATAAATAGGTTTCCCTAATCAGCTGGCAGTTTGGATTAAGTTCAAAGACAGTCCTTATTAAAAGATGATTTATCTTCTAATTTCATGCCAGTTTTCACTGAATTGCTATAGCTCTGTGCATATGTCATATTTTGGGGGCTTTTTCCCCACTCCTAGTTTTTCTTAAGCTGTTAAGCAGGTCCAAAAATGTCGAAGTTTCAGGTAATTTCCAATCTACCATGTACAAGGGGGATCCATCATGTTAGTCATCATATTACAGGTTTTTGTCTGATCAGAATGTTCTGGTAGCTTTCAGCAAAAATATTCTTGTGCTCTCTAACAATAATTTAACATCTAGCATGTATGCTCTAAGTTTCAATTTCCAAACCCCAGTATTTTCATGCTATTCAACCTAAAATATTTGGATGAAAATGAAGATACTATTACCATCCAAATTACAGATTCTGAACAATGTTTTTTAATAGTCAAGTGAATCAAGTAAAACAAAATAAAAATATTTAGAAGTTAAAGAAGTTGTCAGTTTTTGGATAGTATGGAGTCTGGTGAGGAAAACAAATCAGACGTGTATTATCTGGGGATTTTTCAGGATATAGATTTCTTACGGATTTTTTTTCTGTTGTTTTAATTTATAAGACTGTTCTATGAAGGGCTCCTTCAAAACCTGTATTTCTTCCTCCATCTTAGAAACAAATTAGCACTCCTTGTATACGTATTTCTCTCTGCACAAGGATGATACTCCAGATTAGGTAAGCGTTGAAGATGGTCTAATGGAGCCATGTTTAGAAAAGTGGTGATCAAAAATGAATGTCAAATCATATTTTGTAAAGCAATCTGCTTTTTCAGCAGATATTTTTCACCAAATTTTTGTACTGATTCCAGACTACTGCTTTTCCACGCTTGCAGATCTACCATGCAATATAAGTTTCAAAAAATCTTTATAAAGTAGACATGTTTAGAAAGATATTACTATGATTTTTTTGCATTTTCTTACTTTTCTTCAGCAAGAATTTTTACAAATTTTCTGAACATTTTTAAAAAATGCACTTTACAACACATACTGAGAACTTGCTTGGTCTGATAACAAAAGATTATGGGCATCAGAAGACAGTGTCACTATAACTTGAATAATGGTAAGGTACAATTTTTTTTACCCACAGAAGACCTACATAACTGGGGCAGTGGGGAAGCATATTTTGTCTTAATGTGAAAGTTCTAAGAGAATCAGCTTTTTAATTTCTTACATTGTTAACGGTAATCTTTCTTTATACTCTTCTTTTGATGTGTGAGATTTCTTAATCTCACTGACCTCCTAAAGCATTTAGAACAAACCCCTTGCTTGTTTTCACAAAGCTAATCATGTCCATGAAACAGGGATAAAAAGAAAAATCACCAGACCAAAATGCTCATTCCAGTTTTGTTACAAAACTGACTGGATGGGTTATTAACAAGCATGTTCATAAGTGAATACAAACATGAACATAGCTTCTGGATATTCTCAAGGTGGCTCAGTATGTCCCATCTCCAGATCTGCGTATCGTCTCCCAGATATGTTTATTTTCATTCTAGAAGTCTATTCACTTGAATTTTTTTTTTCTTAGCAAGAGAAACACATAAATCCCAACAACTTTCATAGAATAGATTGTTACTCATGTTTTTTCTTAGATCACTGAATGACAAATTTCCCATTCCCAAAAATCTTTAATAAGTATGGGTTATGAATGTGTACTGGGCAAGTAAGAGTAGGGTAGGTTTTCAATCAAAAAAACAATATTTGTGTTACTAACTAATGTCTCACTCATCTCTGGATATTTGGTTTTTTAATTTTTACAGGAAGGATTTCATACAGGAATGATTCTTATACCTTTTTGCATGAGAAATAATTCTGTACCTGAATTTGCAGCTGTTGTTCATCTGGGTAATTTTGTTTCTGATGCTCAGGAGAGACTTGCCACAGATCGTCAGCTATGTAAAATCTTGAGAGGCCACACATGCCAAAAAGAGAAAATGTAATTGCAATTCATATGAGACTGTGAAGTGTTAGTATAAAAGGTCACAGCACATTGTCATTTATTCCTCAGTAGCTGAAGTCTGGAAGGAGAATCCTCTGTAGAAATGTAGAGATGGTTATACCCTAGAACAATAAGAGAAGAATAAGAGAGGTCACAGTCACTAGAGGAAGGATCTCAGAGGTGCAGAAAGGAAGAATCTGGAGGAACTCAATTATTATTCACCATCACTGGAGAGGTCTTCAAAAACCTCTGAGGCAAACAAAAGAAAAGTCAGCTCAGACACAGATGTCCAAAACATCGACTAATTTTTATTGTGCAATAGGATCCAAAATAATTTCTCTGTTAGGACAGTCCCCATGCCTATTTGTGCTAGGGCAAATGGCCAGTTGAATTGCACATGAAACAGAGGGAAACTTCCACTTATTTCACCCACCTTTTATGATGATAAACCCTTTTATATATCTCCCTTTTTTCCCATTCACCTCGTCAGCAGCTTCTTCCACTTCATTCCTGCAGATACTGAAAGCAAACCGGCTAGGAAACCATTAAGTTGTTTGGTTTTAACTCTGGGGAGTTGTTATTTCCCCTAGAGGTAAACCCACAACTCTTAAGGGGTCTGTAGTGTCATGAGAGTGTCAGATTTCAGACACAATTTAGCCTGCTTTTCAAGGTAAGAAATCCCTTGCAGATTATGTTTCAGCCACCTAAATTAGATACAGTTAAAACAGACTGGGACTACATATATGCTTTTACCTTTTGTAATGGAAAATTAATTAGGTTGTTTTTAATGGGTCAGAGGATGTGTAAAATACCCTGCCAAAAAAAAAAAAAAAAAAGTCAAAGTATGGAGAGGGTAGGAAAAGACATTAGATTAAGCATAAGCTCTAAATTTTATCCTATTTTTTAAATTGCATATTGTCAGTAACTGGATTCGAATATATTTTAGAGTATCTGCTTTCTGGGCAATTTGTCTTAAATTTACATATGTGCAGAAGCATTAGAAGGAGTTACAGAAAGGAGACAACCCTAGAGAGGAGAAAGCAATAAAACTGGTTGCCTCACTGCAATATTTAAAAGCTGGAACAGGTCATTTCTCCACTACAAGGCCATTGCTTATAGCCCTGTTGTAGGCAGAACTTGTATTTGCTGTCTTCTTACCTTAGCTTTGGAATGACAAGATAAGTGGGGAATTGGAAAGTATAGATGTGTCATTCCCCCTTCCATTTCACAGTGCCTCCTTTGAAGGTACTATGAAGGTTTTCTCCACACTTTTCAAATTACCTTTGACTAGGGCTCTGTCACCATGTTCCTAACTTTTGTAAAGGTGTCAGCTGTAAGAGTCAGGCCTTTCAAAACTTACAGGAAAATCTAGACTTCTCTGTTTGGCTGACAAGTTTGTTTTCACATTCATAAGGGCTACAACCTTTTTTTTTCCAAAACAAAACCAAAGCCAAAACCTGTAATACTTATACTTTCACACCAACTTTTAAGAACTAGGTTTTTCATTATAGTTCTTTCCTAACCCTGTTCTGAATCTGACAATGGTAATATTAATTATCAAGAAGATCAAATTTTTAAAGACATATTTACTCCTTGGTGCCTCAATTGCCGCAAGTGCAAAAAGGCTGATGTTAGGTTCCCCCAAAGCCATCTCTTCTCCAGCCTGCAGGACACACTGCAGGCTCCTGCTCATTATCTGCCACATCCTACAAGCCTGCTACAGAAGAGCTTCTTGTCAAGCAGTCTCTAGCCTATATTGTTATTAAGGGGATTTATTCTTTCCCAGGTGTATGAGTTTGCATTTATCTTTGTTGAATATAATTAATTCCCAGTCAATCCTTTCCTTCAACTTTGCCAGTTCTCCCTGGACAGCAGCCTTACCCTTAAGCATATCAACTGGTTCTCTCCTCATCTGCTGTCTACTGAATACCATATGTGCAAGCACTCCATAAAGTCCTCCAGGTTAACAATCAAGATGCTAAGCACGGCTGGTCCCTTTGTTACACTGTTTGCTACCAGCAATCAGGTAGAGTACAACCCACTGTCCACCACCTGCTGAGTCTAAACGCCCACTGAGTTTTGTACCCATCTGGTTTTAATCCAATACAGACTGTATCATACTAGCTTGCATACTGTGGAAGACTGTCAGAAGCCTTGCTAAAGCTGAAGTAAATGGCACCCACTTTTTTTTCTGCTGATCAAAAGTCTGGTTATTTAACCACATAAGGAAATCCACTGGGTCAAGCATGTTTTGCCCTTGGTAGATCAAGGTAAACTCATCCAAGACACCTTTTCTGTCACAGGCACAGAAATATGTTTCAATATGATCCACTCTATGATTTTCCCCGGTATTGAAGTTGATTGACTAGTTTGTACTTCCCTATATAGTTATTTTGGTACTTTTGGCTAGGAATGTAATACTGGTTTCCCTCCAGTCATCTCAGACATCCTCCAATTTTCAGTTTTTGAAAGAGGTTAAAGAGCAGCCCTATGGGGATTATTCAACTTATTATTACTAATTAGTGACAGCTTCTTGCTCCTTATCTATGCAGATGACTGACTGGGGAGTTCCTTGACCACTGAACAAACTAATGGCTTAACTGTCCATGCACTAATAGACCTGATGTCTAGATTTCCCTCACTTACAAGAAAAGCTTGATTTTCGTGGTAGTATTGACTTATAAATCAATCCTATAACTCACGCCCACTGTAGTCACTCAAATACTATGGAAATATATCTATGCTTACTGAAAAAAGTAATTATGTAACTACCATTGTGATGCATTTGATGAAAAATGTGATTTTTTTATGTGGTCAGCCATGGGACAAATGAAGAAAGATATGCTTTTTTTATTTTTTCACATCCAAACATATTGACAGGCAAATCCTGCAATGTCTTTAGGGCAATAAACAAGCAAACTGTTTCCAAATGCTATTTTACAAAGTCCATTATATTACCAAACAACAAATTTTCTTAATCATTATAAATACACTTACCATCATTCTTAATTCTGTGCTTGTAATCATGAAATTTTAAGTTTCAATGTAGTGATTTGAATTGTTTAAATGCAAACTGAAGTTTTAGATACCTCAAGCATCTGTATATTGAAATGATTAGTTATAATTTTAATTTTTTTAGTTTATAATTTGAAAATGTAATTATGCACCTTTCTTTATCTTGTTCTCTCAAAAATTTTATAAACCACAATTATTTCTAGACACATATAGGTGTGACAAGTGTAGCAACTCTAATACTCGACTCCAAACCATTATCTTTGTGCAGAATACTCCATGACAAACAAAGACAAACATAAAGCCATAGGAAGTTGAAGAAAGAAAAATTCAGATACCTTAAGTCACTTGTTCGGTATTGTTCAGTAAGGCAAGCAAAATATTAGGATGCTTAATGATTATAAATACGTGTTACTAGTTCTACACACATAAATATACAATACACTAACTGCGATTATGTATTGCATAAGATAAAAACAATTGGAAAATCTTCTTTGTAATGGAATTAGCTTAACATTTATCACTTCTGATATGTTAAGAGGTCTAGTTACATTTTATTTAGAATTATACACTTGTAAGGGACAAGGCTCAAGCGGCTATTCTGAGCTCAGACAATGCCTCAAGGGAGAGTTCCAGAGGTAAGACAAAGGAAATCACAGCAGAGGAAGGCAGGGAGAGTGGGGTGGGAAGTGGGGGGGCACAGGGGCTGCTGACAACTTCCCTTGATTGACTGGTGTCACAATCACTCCTGAAACTGGAATGAGAGAAGGCTCCAGAAGTCAAGTACCGGGGTCAATAAACATGGGGCATGTGCAAGCCACATGGCTCCATCCAACACCCCTGTTCCAGGACACCCTCTCTCCCTCCTCTTTACCCTCCTCCACCCACAATGCCCTCTCTCGTCTTCCCTCTGCCCCGGCTCTGTAATACAAGGACTACATCACCTTCTCGTGAAACCACAAAAATTAAGTGGATATAATTGTGAGATAATCAAAGTTTATAGAATACTTGTTCCATTAAAGTTGGTGTTTATGTAAGGACTTTAAGTGTTGTGTCACCTCAGTCCACACTGAATGGACCTGTGAATCTTAACCACTCTCCCCTTCTCCAGGGTGGGATGTGTCGTATTAATCTGTGTCACAAACAGGATCCCTTCAGTGTTGTAAGGTCCTAAGTGATACGGATGCTCCACCTGGTGAGTGTGTAGGGACAGCTGAGAAGTGACCTCTCAGCAATAAGCTGGGAGTGTTTAAAGCAGTGGCAAGCCAGGTCTGACCTGCAAATGCCAGTGCTTGAGTCTTCTGCTGTTATTGTACAGTTGAAGGAATATAAGGTATGCCTTTTCCCATGAGGAATGGCATGAGGCCATACTAGCTGACACAGTCCAAAATCTGGAGCAGATAGAATTACACTACTTAAGGAACAAAAGGCACAATCAGAGAATGGAAAAGCCCCAGTGTGTGCTGCACTGGGAGCAGCACTAAGAGTGGTGTAGAAGGAGAGGTACCTAACCTGGATGTCACTAACTACAATAGCATATACAAATATCCCTATTTTTGCCAATTTAATTAGAGATATTTAATTGTCATCATATCTAATGACGGCAACAAAAACAACAAAAAGCAATCTTCCTCTTACCTGTTCTTGTTAGTCTGTATTTTTCTGAACCACGCTGAAGGCACTTGATTTCTTAATACCTTCTGACAGTGAGTAATTGACTCTTATAATACCTTTTAGTGATCAGTATTATTAGCATTTATATAAACTTTTTATTTCATATTTTTCACAATTACTTGGACAGTATGTATTGTACTGCTATCTTGCAATAGCTAGACCATAAAAGAACTGATCACTTGTATAGAGTAGATATTAGTTCTTTACAAAGTGATGGACTCTAACCTCATTGTGAAATTGCAAGTAACTGTTTTATGAAGAAGAGTGATACCAGCAGTGACACACTAGTGAGCTGCACATTTTTTACAGCATTGTTTATGTTATTATTCCAAACAACATCCGAGCTGTCACAAATTACCTACTTGTTTAAGGTTTTGGGTGTTTTCATTTCATCTCAAGCACCAGTATTGTTTTCAAGACAGCAAAGAATGAATGAACTTGTGCTTTGGGCACTGGTTCATAGCTAAACACTTCTCAAACTATGAGATGTTTGGGATTGGGAAGAGCTCTTAACATTTATATGAAGAGTCTATAAGAAAATCTTCAGTTTACGGCATAATACCTGCACTAATTTGGAAAACAAATTAGTAGTAGTAGGTCAGGCGAGCTCAGAATACAGACACATGTAAACTAACAGATATCAGGTAATGATTGTATGCACAAAATCATTTACAAAAAGTCCTTACTTGCTGATTTGATTTTTCAATTTTCCATCCTCTGATGCTCATCCATGGCTCCAGAAACTACCATTTTAAACACAAAGTAGCCTTCTTTTTTTCAGTTACTGTAGTCACCTGCAAATTTGGCTATTTATAATGGTTTTCATTTTGCTTTAATGCATATGTATTCAGCCCACATTCTAAAATAACAGTGCTTATATCTCCTGTGTAAAGTTTTTATCCGTTTCATCACATCTTTGTTAGTTTATATGTTATTTACTTATGAACCATAGGCTACCTTGTTCTAATTTATTAACTGTTGAAAGAATTATGCTAGTGCTAGGTCTGCAAGATTAGGTCCTATGTTTTAATAAATCTCCCTTATAAATTATCCCTCCTTGCAGTTCTTACAGTAGCACTGCAGGTTCTGTGATTTTCTTTATAAATGAAGGCCAACCCCTTGCTCCATTAAAACCACTGGCAAAATTCCTGTTGAATATAGTATAAATATATTTAAACTCTTATGTCTCAGTTGTCAAATAATAGGTAGCACCTACAGTGATAAACACTTCCTCTTTATTTTTTTAACCTTGACAAAATAAGCAGGTTAATGTCAAAGTAAAACCTAATGGCAGTTTAGTTTGATGACACCACCATATCACTTTGCTTTGTAACTGGCTGCAGA
Source organism: Manacus vitellinus (assembly GCF_001715985.3). Lineage (NCBI taxonomy): Eukaryota > Metazoa > Chordata > Aves > Passeriformes > Pipridae > Manacus > Manacus vitellinus. The sequence continues at coordinate 3,639,031 of NW_021939324.1, read as the reverse complement.
TTTCTGTGGTGTTTTTTTTGGTTGGTTGGTTGGTTGGTTGGGTTTTTTTGTTTGTTTGTTTGTTTTTTTAATTTTGCTCTTGCCACACATCAGGTATTCCAGAGTTCTGAAATTAACTTATGGAAGATGAATGTTGCACTTTGAAACTCTACAGTGTTATGCAATTAAAAACCACGGTACCAGGAACTGGTTTACCCTTTGAGAAAAAGAGTTCCTTCTGTGGCAGTGCCTAACACATAACGGCCTGGTCCTGAAAAGTCCCAACTATCATAAGATTTTCAGCATGTTCACCAGCAAGTGAAACCAACCAAATATTTGTTAAATTTAAATCAGATTAAGGAAATCTGCTCTGCACAAGTATTTGGTGTCAAGTCCAAAGAATTTAGAGGTACTGTCCTCCACACAAAATCTTGTTCTATGTCCAAATTTCATAATATAAGCATTCAATAAGCAAAACAGTGATGAACATCTGCTAAGGTGATGAGTGCTGAGATGGAGAGCAGTGGATATGTTTATCTTGACTTTAACAAGGCTTTCAACACTGGCTTCCATAACATCCTCATAAACAAGCTGATGAAGTATCTGCTAGATAAATGGTAACTGAGGAGGATTTAAAACTGAACTGCCAGGTAAAAAGGGTGGTGATCAGAGGCACAAAGTCCAGCTTGAGGCCAGTCACTAGTGGTGTACCCCAGAGGCTATTGAATCCAAAATGACCTCGGCTATGGACAGAATGAATCCTTAGCAAGTTTGCATATAAAACAAACCTGTGAGGAGTGACTGATACTCCATGCCTATTCAGAGGGTTCTGGACAGACTGGTGAAATGGGTTGGGGAAAAGCCACATGAAGTCCAGGAGAGAAAAATGCAAAGTTCTCCCTCTGAAAGGAGATAACTCAATGCACTAGCATGTCCTAGAAGTTGACTGGTTGCAGAGCAGTTTTGCAAAAAAGGACATGTGGGTCATGGTAGAGGCCAAACTGACCATGAGCCACTTATGTGCTCCTTTCAGGTTGGGCTTCTCAGTGCAGGACATAATGGAGTGACTCCAGCAAAGGGCCACAAAGGTGGTTTAGAGACCGGAATGTCTGTTGTATAAGGAGAGACTGAGAGATCTGGGAGTGTATAGCCAGAAGGCAACTCAGGAGGAACTTGTTCACATCTGTAAGTGCCTGCCTGGGGGAAGGGGTGAATAGATGAGATAGAGCCAGTGTCTTCTCAGTGATACCCAGTAACAGGACAAGGGGTAATGGGTGAAACTGAAATACAAGAAATTATCTTTTGAGCCACTCTGGGCATGGGCAACTTTTTCTACTGCAGAAGCAGAATTAGGCCAAGAATGTACAGAATGACGCACAGGCTAAAGGCAGCTAGTCCCAATAGAACTGTTTAAGAATTATATAATATCCTTTATTCAAAGGTAAAGTCAAATTCCATAAATCTGCAGTTTTTCTTTCTATAACACAAACCAAGGAATGTTACTTAGCTTATATTTACATAGTGACAGAAATGTGCCTCATGTAGAAACACATTTTTTCCACTTTTCACTGTTTTCTGGGAAAAACTCAACTGCTCCGAACTGATGATCTCAGTTTATCCTGTTTGCATCTCTGCCCCTGCCCCTCCTGTAACACTCAAAGCTATCGTCACCGCTTGTGAAAAGTCTCTACTGTAGCTGATGAAAGACTCTTGAATGGTGACATGTGACTAAGGAGAAATACTATCAGGCAGGACTTTTTTTTTTTTTTTTGAATGAGGACTTAACATGAGGACTTAACTCTCGTGGTCTCTCTGGAACATATGGTTTGCTATGATCCCAATGGTAGGGTACATACCTGAAGCACCAGATAAAATTCTGGGAATTTGCTGTGCTTTGTGCCTATAATAAATTGACCTTACAGATCTCAAGATTACAGCTAAAAAAAAGATTTAAAATTTCACACCTAGAAGATATACATCATGAACATGAATTGCAAGATCAAAAGTCTTGCTCAGTAATGTAAACATTTACAATCAATTAATCAACCACATACCCCTCTGAAATTAGTTCGTATATTAAGTATTATATTACACTATGTTTCAAAACAGCTTTTTTAATACCATACTTACAATAACTTTATTTGCTCTACAAACACAGACTGTAATTGGATTTTTTTTTTACAGGGTAACAGGATAATATAACAGCATCAGGCCTCTAACAAAACCAACTTTACAACAGTGTTCAGTTTAAAACTTTGCATATTTGGGCACTCTTAACAAAATAACTCCCCATAGGAACCTATTGTCAGAGATTTCTCTGATTCTAGGCATTTTCCCTGTCATTAGGGTGTCTTAGGTTTTGCCACTTTTCTATTAATAGCTTTTGCTGACAGTTAGTGTCCAGAGCAATAACGTTTTCAAGCAGCTAGCAACAATGGTAGCAGTATGGAGTATGTTACATTTGATTTTCTTAGGCATGACTCAGGAGAAGATTTACACTAAAGAAAAAGTTTCAATACAGTGAAGAAGGAAGTTGACAAAAAATCATAAATTTCTGCATAGCAATTTTAAAAGAAAGTACCAAGACTTGAATCTAAATTTTCGAATTCATTGTATTTGAGACTTTATTGAGGGCTTATCTGATACACTTTTTACTAGAAAGAGTGACTTATCAAATATAATTATTTCCAAGCTTTGAAAAACATAATAAAAAAACCAAAACCCCAAATTACTTACAAGACATTATGGCAGACTGCAAATGTTACTAAAAATTTCAGCCTTGAACAAAGATAAAAGAAACCCTTGCATTTTTATCAGTGTCAAACCCAGATACTTTTCCCTGAAATCTTGCACTGGCAAATAACAGTTTTTACCAGTAATTTTATCTTCAGTATATAATGTTCATAATTTAAAAACAGGGTTTTTCAAAAATAAACTTTCTTAAAGCCCCTTCAAAATTTCAGGCATATGATTGGAGTATCTCCAGTGTTGATAAACATGGCTGTGTGAAAACTGCTCAATTCTTCCCCTCTTTCCACCTTCCCCAGACCCTTCCTTGAAGGATTCTTCCTTGAAAGAAGGGGTTTTGCACTGACTGAGGCAGTATACCTCTCACTATACCCATGAAAATTTACTGGGCTAGTTTAAAAAAAAATCAACTTAGGATTTACACTTTCCTACACCTAAGCATTTCATATTGCTACGAAGCTTTGGGAAATAAAAGAATTAATGTTCATTGAAAAGTTAGGAAGTAATTTTAGTTTTTTGGTAATACTTGAACAAGGTAAAATTGTCTCTGACCTCCACTTGGCTACATCATCTAAGCAGACTGGATCATAGGGTTTACTAAAAAATCCTGGTTTTGTCTTTGTGAAGCACCATTTCTGCAAGTTCTCCATTCCTGATTTTGTTCAGAAAAATGAAACGTCAGACACAAATTATGTACATACGACTCACATAAGGGCATATATAACAGTATAATAAAGTGTCTTCTTTTATCAGACAGGCTTTATTTATTTATTTACTTACTTACGTACATACTTTGCTGTGTGCTGGCAGAATGGCTAAGGAACCAGAACAACATTTTAGCAGCCCAGCACTGTTAAACCATGAAATGTGAACTGCAGTCAAACTGTTAAGGCAATAAATGCCCTAAATCCTTCCCCTAAAGTGTTGAAAATCCAAAAAGAAAAACAAGAGTATTAGCATGATCTAAAGTTAATTTTTCAGCTGCATAGTACAGAAGTAAATGCTCTGAAACCAAAATAAACTAGAAATCTCTGTTTAAGTGGAAACACACCTGAGACAACACAAACTAACACCAGCAGCTCATAGGTGAAACTCACAGCCTGTCAGACACATTGACAGTTGTTCAGACAAGAACACTAGGTGCAGTGTACCTGGTAGCAAGACTACTTAAAAAGTACCCAGAGCCCCATTTGGCTTCTCTTTAAAAACTACATGAGAATAGATCAAAAATTTTCAGACACAAATGTTATGCTTTGCGATTTCTCTCTGTTTATGTGGGCAATATTAATCACTTTGCTTACAAATTCTACTTTTGCTTTTGTAGCCTGCTTTCTATTTTATTCTATTTATATTTATTGGCATTTGAAGTAATCAACAAAACAAGTTAAAACAATTTAAAACAGCAACCGTAGGAGCAACAGAAACAGAAAGTTTCTAGTTCATTTGTCTATCAAAATAAGCAACAGTCTGTGAAACAAATCAACAAACTCCTATGAGATAAGTCTACATGACTTTGCTGAACAGTGTTCCTCCTTTAAGCATACTATAGTAGTTTGCAGTAACAGCCAATATAGCTCCAGTTTTATTCTGTGGGTTTGACTGGTGTAATCCTTAAGAGAATCTTATACTTCTTGGTACAGGGAAAAATGACAAACACTGTCTTTTTGAGGTGTGTTTATATCAAGTGATATAAAACTGCATGCATCACATTATCTTCAGGAAATAGTTGCACCACTGTATGAAGTTTTACAGACATATATTTAGAATGGGATTACTTACTTAAAATATTCTTCAACTCTCAGTCTTCTACACCGCATCTTTGACATACATCAGCCATTGTAGGTCTGCTGTAAACACCTTTCTATTGAAAAGAATACTGAGACCACAAAGTGAAAAAGAACGTGACAAACACTTCTTAATAAGCTTGAAAGACTGAAATGTCATTTAGTATGTGAAGAATACAGATTTTTTAACTAGTAAGACTATTATTCTCTATGACCTAATATGAATATAAAGTAACTGTTTATCTATTCAGCAGAAATGTAGTGAAATCAAAACCTAAGTAACATTTAGATATTTCATTCATAAAAGCATTTGCCCTTAAATATTTTACTTGTAAATAGGTGCATGATCTTAGAGTTATTTCTGTGGCATCTCTTCCTTTTCTTGCAGTATTTTCTGATTATGCCTTTTCCAGCAATCATGCCCTATACACAAGCAATACAGTTGTCTGCCAATTGTTTTAATTTTCTATGTATATTTCTGCTGATGAAATCCAGTCCTTGGAGTCCTCAAGTATATATTCTTAGTAGTACAACTTGAGCAATGAATACTGCAAATTTCCAAAAAGCATTAAGCAGCCAAGCTCAAGATTTCACATAAATCACAAAGTATGCCATTGTACTACAGTAATCCACAGTTAAAATAGAATAGCAGAATACAGTTCTTTTTAAAAAAGCAACAAACCTGCATCATTGCCACTGGTATCATGGGCTATTCTATTTAGCTTTTGAAAAGCTCTGCCTACCTAGTTGTTATGCACGTCACAAACGTCAATGACCACAGCCTTACGAAACTCAGTCAATCACAGAACTATTACCATTAGCTTACAGCTGAGGAACTGAATCATGACAATCGTTAAAGGCTGTCTGCATTTATTTATAAGGAGTGCAACGTGAGAGGTGTGGGTTTGTAGGTGAAAAGAGCTGGTGAGGAATGTCTGACACTAAGTGAATTCCTGGAACCATTTCTAGGGGAAGAAAATGCCCTTGAGTGATGCTAGCATGATATTTAAATTTCAAAACTCATTGAATTCTCTGGCCTTTGAAGCGAGTCTGGTAAATTGTATTCCTGAGGAGATGTTTCTAGATTTTTATTTAATACACTTCTTGCTCAAGTTTCCTATTAGTGCAACCTTCAACACAGAGTCTTTGCTCTGCTCCTGCTCCATGTTGAACTATTCTTGCACACTGGTCAGGTAATGGATAGTGAACTCCTCATGGGAATGATGCTAATAAAGAGAAGACCAGCAATGAATAAATCTAAGGTGGCCTACACATCTCAGAGAACCAGGGACTGAAACCAACTACAAGTTGAACTGCTTTATGTGCACTCTTGAAGTGCCTGCCCAACTCCATTTGATCGAAAAATTTCTATCAAAATCATCCGAGTACTCATTTTTTGCACAAACAAACACTTTTTTAATACGTCTGATCTTAACAAAAGCTGTACCACAAACATACCCAAAGTGTGCCACAAGGTTGTTGCAGTGCGAGAAATTTAAACTTCATCACATCTTCTGAGTTTCATTCTAGAGATTTCTCAGTGAAAGTATTTTTCTAAATGGTTACTTAGATTCTTTTTAAGTGCGAACATATGCCATGTCCAGATGCAACTTTATTCCATAATCTGGCCATGTAGCACGTTCAGATATTCTGGTGCTGTGCAACAGTTTTGTATGCTACCTGTCATCCTGGAATACCCAATTCTGTTTAAACCATTAATATTTTTTGAGGGACCAAATGCATCCACAGACAAAATAAATACAATAAACTCAAATTTAAAGGAAGTTTTACAGTGATTTATGATGACAGATTACAACTAATAAAATTCTCAAAATTGTTCTTTTACTTTTTGGAATATGCAGACAGAAGTAGACAAATAAAGGAAGGGTATTATTAGAGTTTGGATTGTTATGGTCTCAATAGTTGGACTATGGTAGGATGAAGCAGACAAAGGTTGAAAGAGGAAGAATAAAAGCATGATGTAAAGCAATTGCCTAGGACAGTAACATTGCTTAAAAAATCCTCATGTATTCTTGAAACAAATGTGTCCAGAACTTGCTTCTAGAGCTCCATTACTTAAGTTGTCATTTCACGCTTTTTAGACAAAGCATCAGACTTTTGGCAGATGCATTTCAGATGTTTTCATTCCATTCCTGTTGCCTTCATGCAGCTCCTGCATTTTATAGTTCCTCAGAGTGAGACTCAGCAGAGCTCATAACTGAGGTGAGTAGAGGTAAAATGAACAGTCAAACAATCACAATAATTAGCAAGCCATAGTAAATCATCCAGTGTGGCATTTCTGAAAGAGTAAAGGATCTGTACCTAGGAGGCATTAGTGCAGGGGAAAGTTAGGTGTCCATCAACTTCCATCCAGATATCACCAGTCCAATTAATCACCACTTAGGAACTATTAGGCTTGACAGCATGACCCCTGTCAATCACAGTTGGTACAATGCGGTGCTGAAAATGGAGCAGTCGCTAAGGACAGCCTTATTTCCATGGCCCTATTTCTAGCTAACCTGTTTTGGCAGAATGTTTGTGTGCATCAACAGACTGAAATGTCAGAGAGCTGAAGATGATGTGGGTGAACGTGAAAAACCAGAGAAGACTGCAGAGAAAAAGGAAGAAGCCAAAAGAAAAAATGAGCAAGAAACAAATACAAGGAACAGCAGAAGATTAAAGATATGAATCAATGTTGTAAATAATATTCTTAAAACAAGACACAGGAAGTTTTGCAGTAGGAATATAGCTCAATTTGGTTACTGTCACAGGCAGGATAAGCATGAATGAAAATTGATCATCCAGGTTATTAAATTCTTTATGTAACAAGTGCCCTCTAGTCACTTGTTATATCACTCAGTACTCTTCTAACTAGAGCCGATATAATACAAAAGGATGGAAAGAGGCAATAGAAGTCCAAGGTCTGAAGAATTCTCTACCCTGTGATAAGACATGTACCCCACTGAAGCTGTCCATTAACAATATCCACAGAGCTCATAACCCTTAAATACATATTCATATCTCTGTATGACTAACTAAAGCTCTAAATAATATTAATATTACAGACATTTTGCATGTTTACTACATGTTCCTGTTATACATCATTACTACCTATTTTCACTTTCATTTCATAAATAATGAGTTTAATTCTGCTTTTGTGATTTCTTTTAATTAAGGGTTTTCTTGTTTGTTTGTTTTCCTCTCCTGGAGTGGAGGGCTCATTGTGGGTATATCTATGCTTAATTCTTATGCACCTATACCTAGCACAACAAAGTAGAGCAGGCGCAACAGGCATTATCAGTGGAAAACTCTTCCGGGTACAGATAAAATAGATATCTGCACAAATGTGTTGTTTTGATTTGTCTAAAACCTCTCCCTAAACCAAATATATTGTCAACAACTTTGTTATTTTAGGAGAGTGAAACATGCTAGAATGACGTGTTTACAGGAAGCAAATTAACTCAGATCTCTTTATATTTTCTTGCTTATTCTGCATTTTTGCTGTTTCTCTTCTTTTTCTTTACCCTCTAATGATAGTTTAACACACCCAGAAAAGGATATGGCAGGTTTTTCAATGGCTCTGTTGGTAGAACCTGGTTAGGCAGTCCATGCAAAGAGATGTCAGTGGGTAATTCCTTTGTGATAGACAGACCAGAAGGATCTTGTAGAAGTTAAGTTCTGATGAGCTTTATAATGTCATGATAATTGTAAATGACAACCAACAGTTATAACATTATCTGGAATCTGGTGAAGCTAGTAATGTTACCTATAACTCATTTTATACCAGTAACTGCCGTAACTACTTTTAGTAACTTCCTGTAGCTGGCAGATACAGTTTCTGAAAAGTGACACACTAAACTAGATGCCCCATGTAATACAGAGTGCAGTCCATTATTTTTCAGGTTCATGTCAAGTGGCAGCACAATCATAGAACCATTGAACCACTTAAAAAGTTTGGTTTGGGAGGGAACTTTAGAGGTCATCTACTCCCACCCCTCCCTGCAATCTTTCAACCAGATCAGGTAGCTCAGAGCCCTGTCCAACCTGAGCATGACTGTTTTCAGGGATGGGGTATCTACTACCTCTCTGGGCAACGCGTACCAGTGTTTCACCTCTTATAATAAAAAATTCCTTCTTTATACCTAGTCTGAATCTACCCTCTTGTAGTTAAAAACCATGACCTCTTCTCCCATTGCTACAGAAGCTCTCCTGCTAAGGAGTTTGACCCCCTTTTTCTCATAATCCGCTTTTTACGTATCAAAAAACTTCTCTTCTTCAGGCAAAACACCAACTCCCATCAGCCTTTCCTCACAGGAGACGCGTTCCAGCCCTCTGATCATTTCTGCTGCCCTTCTCGGGACTCACTCCAAGAGGTTCATTTCTCTCCCATTCTGAGAACTCCAGTACTGGGCACAGTACTCCAGAGGGAGGCTCGTGGGAGTAGAGGGGAAGCTCTCGCTTAGAAGCTAGGGGAGTTAACACAAAATCTTTCATTTGGTAGCTTGGTAGCCATGTGGCTGTTTTGACGCCACGACTTCTTTTTTCGCCCCACGTTAGCAGGCAGGCAAAGTTTCTGGAACGCTCTGCTGCGTAACGCGCCCGCCAGTACAAAATTTCCCAAGCAGCTGCGGAGCGCTGCGGTTCCCTGAGCGCTCTCACACTCAGCGTGTATTTACAGTCCACTCGCACTCAAGCGGCTGCCGGGCAGCGCCCGTCCCGAGGGAGCGGGGGCAGCGCCCTGAGGGCGGCCCGGCCGGGCGGATTCGCCCCCGCGCCTGCGGAAGGTGCCGCGTGACGAGCGCGGGCCCGCCCAGGCGATTCCGGGGCGGCAGCGCCACCTGGCGGCCGCGGGCGGGGCGGGCGGGGCCGCCTGGCGGGTGCCCCGCGGGGTCGGAGCGGGCGGGCGGGCCCGGCGGGCCTCATGGCCGCTGACCCACGGAGGGACCGCCGGCTGACCCACGGAGGGATCGCCGGCTGTCCGCACCGAGGGATCGCACGGAGGGATCGCCGGCTGTCCGCACGGAGAGACCGCCGCCCGGGGTGGTGGTGGGGGGGCGGGGGGAAGGAACACCCGCGCTCCCTCTGGGTGTGTTTTTATTTACCTTTTTTTTTTTTTTCTTTTTGTTTCACGATAGCATTACATCATCCCCTTTCTCCAGCCTGGAAATAGAACGTAAGGACTCGCCCCGCTGATTGAAATTTCTTGTTTCTCTGCTCTGTGTTCTGCTTTTATGTAAGCAGCGCGCTCGGACACTGAAATATGTCAAATGGGAGAGAGGTTTCTGCCTGAAAGACACAATTGCCTTCTTTTGCTATATTCAGTGAACAAAATGCATACTGTTGGAACACCACCAAAAAACAGAACAAGCCACGGTTTGAGAACTCCCTTTGTTCTTTTCAATCCTAAAGGAAAGCTTTTGATAGGGGAGGAAAAAAAAAACAAAAAAAAAAAAACAACAAAACAAAACAAAACGAAAGGAACCTGCTATCACAGGTGTCAATTCACCTTAAGAAAAGGACTGTTTGCCAGCACTGTCTTATTTTAGTCCTCGAACCCAAAAGTGCTGCTGGCTGAATCAAATTTGTTTCAGTGGTAGAATGTCTTTAACAAGATTTTAACTATCATCACCCCTGCAGTACAGTCAGACAGGAACCATGATAGGTACTACAGGAGAGAGGCAATGGGTAAAGCAGGCACATGTCTGTGGATCCTTTACAGTACTAATTTTTATGAGGTACACATATTTCTGGGCATGTAAACAAATTAGTAAATGCTCCAATTCCTTTAAGGATTCAGTGAAAGTTATTATGGATCACAGAAATTAAAGGAGAAAATAGATCTAGTTCCTTGTCCTTAGAAATAATGACGTTACAGTTATTTTGATATATGCATTTCTGACGACATGATAGCATGTCATTAGATCAACTCATCATGCCTAATTTATTCTGAAGTTTAACTCAGATTCTAACTCTAACTACTTTGAGAATGAAATAGCAGGGGGCAAGAGGTGTTTTCATTTATGCCTAAAGCATTAGCTATTCTGCAAATAAGTCAATACTTTACAAATTCGATAATAGAGTGGACATTTAATGACTGTTATAGTTTTAACACTATACAATATCTCTGTTTTCCCATACAACTTGACCTCTAGTTGGTAACTTACAATCTATAAAATAAATCAATGCATGAGGGACTATAGCAGAAGTGCTAATTTTACTGTAATACTGTGAGCTTCTAAAAATATACTTTATGCTTGCTCTAATAAGATAACTTGAAGACACAGCTTCTACATACAAAATTTACTGATTCCTAATAGCATGATCTTATCACTGTGTGTTATTTGAGTGACTGGAAATTAGATTTTTTCCTGCAGGAAGATAAAAATAAATAAATGTATAAATATATGAGCATATAAATGAGGATAATAATATCTTTCATTGATTTAAATTTCTGGGAAATTTTGAAAGGAAAATTATAATGATTCATGTGAATTCAGCTTGATTTGAATTTTGAAAAATTGACAATATTTCAGACCTTTATCAGGGCAACTAATTATGTGGCATTTAGGCTCTGGGGTTAAGTCAAATTAAGAAACCACTAGATTTTTGTTCAAAAAAATCTCTTCTTATGGCACATCCTGGAAGCTATAATTTTAGCATCACATTCCTTCTCTTTTCCCAGTTTGAGCTTAGCTTTCCATCTGGCCTGTGTTTCTCATGAGGTTACCAGTAGCAAGCTGTAGCAGAAGAGACAGCTAAAACAGTGTATCTACTAAAAAAAAATTTATCAACAGTTTTATCAACAGGCGTATCAACAGTTAAATGTCCTTTGTTAAAAAAGTAGTCTTCTCCATCCAACATCCAAGCTTGGTTTGTCCATCTTCTCTTTACCACTCTGTTCCATACCAGCAGCATTTATACACTCATAGCTGATCTGAGAAATATGCACAGAAAATAACCTGCTTGCTTTGAAAATAATCAGGCAAAATAATCCATGTGGATAATCCATATGGGAGCAGTAAAGGATGCTGCTTATTGTAGTGAATCTGATTTAGCTTTTAGGGTGATGTATGGCCTGTTGTAGTTGGCTTTTCAAATTATATGCCCAGCTCCTGTTTGTATTTTCTAGGTCTGGTTGGCAGTTTCTTATTAGATCCTTTATGTCCATGCAACGTGCACAAAAATTCTCTCCTCAAGAGCTGTCAACCCAGTGGCTTTTTCTGATGCAACCTGGACATTTGTAATGATTGTCCAAAAAGACACTCCAGTGGTGCAAGATCACCTGGCTTTCCTGAGTGAAAGCCAAACTATTTACTCTTGGTAGATCTATTAAAAAGCATTGCTCTTCCTGTAGCTTAGCAGATTAGTTATTTACACAATGAATGCACTATAGGAACCTGTTGCATGTATATAATAAATTTTTCAAGTAATGCACAAGAATTAAATTATCTAAAAATGTGAAATAGTAGTAAATAACTGAAATTATGTCTCTTTTCGATGAGTAAATAAATTGGTCCTCATATATGTATTTCTGCTTTAAAATTTATGTTGTTACTTCTCGCAATCAATGAGTCCTGAGGATTCCCACTGATTATTGCCAAAATATGGCCAAAGTGCATTTAGTTTGTCAAGTACTTAGCATAATGTTGTCTTGTACTGGTCAGTAAAGTTTCATAGGACATATGCAAAAGCAGACAGTTATTCAAACTCAGTTCAGCAAAAGCCTCTCAAACACAAAATAGATACTTTTAATTCCTTTTTTTCATAGGCAGCTGCTGTTACTTAATTTAATTGTTATATAAGAGATTAGCAATAACATATGAGTACTTCATGAGATTATGGTTTATGTTAAAAGTAGCACTCAGAATTATGCAGAGACCCTTTTTTTCTGATGTGTCAACCATACTCTACTTCATAGGCTAATGGACAGCAGTATATAAAGGAAAAAAAAAACCTTTTTTTTTCTCAGTCCGTTCCTCTGCAAATTCCTTAGACAACCAGAATCTAGTGTGAACCAGCAAAACAAGCCTAGTTAAAACATGCAGAACCACAGTGGATTGTTTTGTTTTGTGGGTTTTTTTTTTTCTAATACAGACTACAAGACATAGTAGAACACTGTAAAAGTTGAAACAGATTCAGTAGTGTCAGCAGCTCTGCAGCTTTCTCCCATATGGAATAACTAATAATATATTTTGTTATTTTGGAAGCAAACAGGTTGTTTTCTCTTCATGTTGCTCAGATTGGCAGTGAATGTACAAATAGTACTATTATGGAGCTCAGTGGGAAGGAGAGGAAAAAAGAAGACGTATATAATTACAGACTTCCGAACATCCTCTTGTGATATTTAGCCCAGTGGGAACTCAGTTTTTTAAATTGCTTTGCTGTTTTTCAGAATTGGACATACTTTTGCCGGATCTTTCGTGAGTCTTAGACTTTCATGTAAATCTTCAACTTTCAAGAGTCACAGGGCCACCTCTGAAGATACCCAAGTACTTGAAGGAAAATCATATTTTGTAAATACAAAAAGCTCAACAAATTTTTGTGTGCCCTGCCCTCTCAAGCAATTGAGTTCTCTATCTCTGTGAGCTACTGAAGAATTAATATAATTTTCTTCAAGATAATTCAGCTTTTTTTGTCTCCCCCTGATTATGTTTGTCTTTCCCTATATTGAAGTTCCTCACAGATATGAATGAATGGGAAATTTCTATATAGTTTTTCTTTCCACATAAGATTGCAAAGAGCCACTTAGGTCACTGACTTGAGATTATGACAACTGATAACTAGAGAACAGATGCACAGGAGGATCTGTATATACACCTATCTACTGAGGCCATAGAAGTCTGTTAAAAAATCAACTTTTAACACTGAGGTGCAAATCTCTTCAGCACTGCATCTCTTGTGAGAAGTTAGTAGAGAAGTTGGAGAGTAGTCGAAATAGGAAAGGAGGACCCAAACTCCATCAGCATTCATTTTTCTTCCAGGGTTTGAGAAAGCTGGTGGTCCCACAATTATACAGTACCAAATGCAACTTCAATCTTCCTCATTAAAAAAAAAACAACACACTAACTAATGAAAGTATGAACTGTAATGGTTTTGGCATGTCCATGGTACCATTTATTGCATCTTTTCCCAGTGGAATTATCATTATAGTTTCATTTTCTTTTATGTCACTACTTTTTATCCACCTGGTGTCCTGATATCCACCATGGCAAGAGTTATATAATTTTTGCACTATTTGTTTTAAATTTGATTTTATATGCTGCAGAAGGCAGTCTAGTTTTCACATTTTATCTGTGAGACTCCTTCCACTATCAACACTTTAGTCTGGTTTTTTTTTCTCTTTCGTTCTGCTGCTTTTAGTTTGTTGGAAATAAATGTGAATGGTAGTTCCCAAAGTTTTTATACTAGTGATCTTACGTGTGTTTACTGAATAGTAGTCATTCTTGAAAGTGAAAAGTGCTCCATCTAACACAAACTACACTGACCTATGCTCTGTGTGGTGGATAAATAATTGATAAAACCAGTGACTGAAACACAGACCCTCTTTTAGTATATGCAAGTTCTTTTTGAGCATTCAAATCTCCTTCAAGATGTGTGCAGGTAAAAGGAACAGTGATGTAGCTTTATGTGCTGTGTACACCAGGTCGCGTAAGGAGTTGAAAACAGGAACCTTACTTTGTCTTTTATAGGATGCCATGCAGTGAACATCCTTAACTTGGAAACTCTCTCCTGTGAGTTTTCTTGGTGCTTTGTAGCTCTAAATTTAGCCTAAGCAGGACACTCGCAAAATTCTGCTCTCAGAACTGAAGGTAATTAAAATATTGATTAATATTAATATTAATATTAATTAATTTTTAGTGCTTATCATATCCTTTTCATATTTTTTCCTTGTGGTTTGTTTTTGATGTAAAAAAAAAAAAAAGGCAAAAAAAAAGCCCCAGCCAAGTATATTGTAAAATAAATAAAATATACTTCCATCAATAAAATTCAAAACTGCTGTATTTACAAAAATTAGAGAGAGGGAAAGAGAGAAACATCATTTACAATGAAATTTTTCTCACCTCAGATAATACCATTTACCATTCCAGCAACTTAGCTGCAGCCTGGCTGATTTCTAAAAATTCAGTACTAAAGAAGAGAAAGGGAAAAATAAACCCTTGGCTCAGTAAAAAATGCTGCACTGTGGGTTTTGACAGAGTTTAAAAATAAAACTGAGACAAGGTAAATCTGGGAAAGTTTTTTTGCAGTTTAAATTGCACACTGACCCTTTAGACACTGTTCCAAGCACTATAGCCTTAGGCACAGCCACAAGGCATAACCATCCCTGAAGTGTGACTTCATCAGAGGTTCTCACCTCCCTGCCCAGACAGTCCTTAAATATCTAGCAACTTTTCTTGCCCCACTTTTGGAATGCCTTCATATATCCCAACATTATGAAAAGATGCTGCTGCTAATGCTTTATACACAATGAAATCCATTGGAGAGGTGAAATTAAAAAACAAAAACAAAAACAAAAACAAAACCAAACAAACAAACAAACAAAAAAAAAAAACAAAAAACAACAAAAAAAAAAAATTTTGTTTATTTCCCACCTAAAATTCAGACAAAGTTTTTAAGATAAGGTCAATTTCTTTACACCTCCCCGTACCTCTGCTTAACATCTACTTAACATTAATTGTAATCAACAACTTCATTTTTATTTTTTAAAGCATTTGTAACTATTCACCTGTCTTTATTATTTGATGAGTTCTAATTTTGCATTATTCTCTGGACTCCTTAGAGCTTTTATCACTGTTGGGGTCAAGCCTGAATTCTCATTGGTAACCAAGCTCATTTAAATAGGAAACCTTGTTATTATTTTCAATGTAGTAACCATCTGATCTTGTCAAAAGAGATTATTAGAGAAATCCCCTCAAAGTCTCATTATTTGCTGGACAGAGAAAGCTGAATCGCACAGTTTTATTCTGCAAGGTTTGTCTGACAATCAGAACTTCAGTCTGCAGACTTCAGAAACTACTGCTTATATTACTGCTTATAACTCTTCTAAGTAAGTTTTGGAAGAGTTAATGTTGACATAAGTTACTATTTAATTAAAAAAGC
This sequence comes from Manacus vitellinus, assembly GCF_001715985.3. Classification (NCBI taxonomy): domain Eukaryota; kingdom Metazoa; phylum Chordata; class Aves; order Passeriformes; family Pipridae; genus Manacus; species Manacus vitellinus. The sequence goes on along the minus strand of NW_021939324.1, from coordinate 3,623,420 downwards.
AGCAGCTTCCCACTGATTGCCTTTCCTTTTCATTTGTCTTTTGAGATGTTTTTCCTGCCATGCCACTGTTGAAGATGATTCATTACCAAAATTCTTATCCAACCCAAAGGAGAGAGAGAAATAGCTTTCTTTTCCCATTATTTATATTTTTGCCACTACAGCTCAAACTATCTTCTTTTACATACAAGGCATTTATTAGTTCAGTTCTCACACCCAAAACCAGATAACTTAATTCTTTGCCAGGTTTTCCCCTTATAAGTTCACTGAAATTCAAGTATTTCTCAGGCCTGATCAAAATCTACCTACTAATATAAAATACTATAGTTCAGGTTCTGGAATGTGGCAGTTAAAATACTCTAAAAGATCATACTGTCTTGTTAATACGTACCAGTGTATTCCTGGGACTTTTACTTGTTTGGTTTGTTGGGATTTCTTCCTTTCATAGAGAGAAAAAGTAAAAGAGAAGGAGAGTATCTTTGATACAATGTATACAGATTTTACTTACAGTTTGAGATACCTTTGCCTGCCCAAGATATTCATACTAGCCCAATTCATTGAAAATAAGTAGCTCAAGTCTGTAAAAATTGTTTCATGTCCTACACCAATTTTTAAGTCTGTATGTGTTTTGTTAAACCTCCACCATTGTCTCTCTAGCACATTAGGACACAGATTTTGTGACTGCATGCTGTGATATGTTCAAGAGCAGTCTATGGTACAAGACACTCTGCAGGGCACCTGCCCTTCAGCCATTGGACTGACTTGGAGACAAACCAAGTACATGGAGCAATACGTGTTTTCAGCACACAGCATTAGGTGGTTTCCAGAAGTAAACACTGCCTATAGTTTCAGTCATAGGCAGTGAACTTGCCCTTTTGAGAGCTGTCACCAAAACATATCATAGAAAAAAACCACGTGTCCTAGCTCGCGATTTAGCAGTCTTATATGGTGCTATCACTCTTTAAGTCTTCCTTCTCCCACCCACCTCACATTCTCAGATTTGTGAAGTAAGAAAATGAAATACCAAATAAGTAAAAGATATAGAGCCATGTGTGTGTGTATGCATGTGATAGAGCAAGCACTATTGGAAAAACCAGGGTAAGCAAAGAAATAACTTAAAAGGACATAAGGCTCCAGATGTTTTAAATACACTACAGTGTTTCCTCTCACTTGTTCCCCTATACTGCTGTTCCATCCATTCTTAACTTTCTTCTCGTTCTAAGTGTTCAGTCTTCAAACCACAGCATTGCCATTGTAATGCTTTTGTAGTTTAACCCTCTGCCAGAAACTAAGCACCACCACAGCCGCTCTCTCCCTCTCCGTCTAGCGGGATCAGAGACAGAATTGGAAGAATAAGCATGAGAAAAATCATGTGTTGAGATAAAGGCAGTTTAATCAGTAAAGCAAAAGCCACAGATTCAAGCAAAGCGAAATAAGGAATTAATTCACCGCTTTCTATGGGCAGGCAGGTGTTCAGCTATCTCCAAGAAAGCAAGGCTCCATCATGCATGACACTGACTTGAGAAGACAAATCCTATAACTCCAAATGTCCCCTCTTCTTCTTCCTTACCCCAGATTTATACAGTAAGCATGATGTTATACGGTATGGAATATCTCTTTGGTCTGTCGAGGTCAGATGTGTTCCACATGTATTCCCTTCCCAACTTCCCATACCCCCCTAGCTCACTTGCTGGTGGGAATGTGTGAGGAGAAGAAAAGGCTTTGAGCTGTGTAAGTGCTACTCAGTAGTTAACAAAAACGTCACTGTGTCATCAACATTTTTTCCAGTACAAATCTAAAACCTAGCCTCATACCAGCTACTAAGAAGAAAATTAACTCTTTCCCAGCCAAAACTAGCACAAATGCATTAATTGCTGTTCCAATAAATTGTTTCTTTGTGCTAATCATGTTCTAAAAGGCAAATGGAAAATTAGTCCACATTTTCCTACTTTAAAAGAGTTATATTTGCATCTAAGCAAAATATTATGTATTTCATTTAACTTTGGCTAACTTCTAACTGCTACCTGAAACAGAATGTGGGTATTGCTAATTGCCTCAGAACTATAGTCCTGTCAGTACCCTTGAAGTTACACTCCCATAGCACTCACAGGCTAACATGATAGTGATGACACTTCAGAGATGTTTAGCTCTCCCTTTGTACATTTTATCTACCTTTCACCACAGTGTTCAGTATTGCCATGCCTTCCCTCATCAAAAGAGAAGTAATATTTTTATATCCTATTTAGAGTGCTTACTGTATAATTATGTGATTCGCCTTAAACACTAGAAAATAAAACAGAATGTAAGCTTGTTTTTAGCATATCAAAGAGCCGCCACACATGAGAAAGTGCTAAACCAAACAGTCTGATGCTGAATTACTCTGATGAATTACCCTGTCCTCCCCTGCCTTGGAATGTATCCCACGAGGAATGACCTATCCTTTTACAGTTTCTGCAAAGAGCTCAGCAGTTCCTGAAGGTCAGTTATGATTAGGAGAGAGAGAAGGAGGAAAAAGCTGCCATTTAGAAGACTCCTAGGAATTAGATTAACTTAGAAGACTTCTAGAAACTGCATGTCTTTGTTTTAGCTTAATTTAGGCTTTGGATTATTGATTAAACTGGTGTGGGGAGCAAAATACTGTATAGACTGTGATTTAGCTCAAGGGTTCAGAAATTGTAAGGTAAAGTCTATAAACCATTATGATCTTAAAAAGAAAGCATCAAGGGGAGGGTAAAGCCCACTAGCTTTTGAAAATGTGAGTGACATTTTTTCTGTGTGTCTGCTTGTCACTTTTCTTTCCATATTAAATGAAAGCAAGACTTTGAAACAATCTCATTGCTCAAATAGCAGTTGTTTGTTTATTTGCTTGCTTGTTTTCCTGTTAATGCCAAATATTTGAAGAGTTGACTTCACCTAAATCACTTCTACTCTGGCTGTGCTCCAGTGACTAAGACTGAATGTCAGCTGTTTTCTGACTTTACTTTCCAACCAGTTGAGCTGTGGCTAATTTTTGCCAGGTATAGGTACAAGTACATTAAACAATCATGAACATGTTACACAGTGTCACTTACAATTAAAAAAACTCTGTAGTCCAATTTTCTGTGCAGGAGTAAGTTTTTGAATACATACAGTTCAGATAATAATAACAGGAATAATAATAAAAACAACTGGCATATAAAAATAAAGGCCTCAGAAGGAAGGACTTCTAGTACTGAATAATCACACACATTTAATTTGTGAAAACTGCAAGCTACACTACTTTTCTTAATAAATTCTGGGTTTAATATATTTTTATTGCCTTGTACTCTGGCTCATGAGGCTTTCCTGTTTCATCCTACCAATTTAGTTGGGTAGCAATGTCCAGCTAAAAAGAGGAGTATCTGCCAGAGGATGTGATTCCATAAAGCTGAAAGCCCAATAGTACAACTGAAGCATATTAACACTAATTTTAGCTGTAATAATACACTGTGCCTTCAGTCAAGAAAGCCAGTTTACTTAGGATGCTTTGTCCTTCTTCAACATGCTTCTTAGAGAAAAAAAAATACTTAACTTGACATTATGTATCCACTTGAGAGTTCATGCCACACATTCCTTTTTTCAGGAAGCCAGGTGTACTGCAGACACCCTGAACATCTGTTCCCCCTTGTGAAAAAGCCAGATGGGTATAGTTTGTATCCAGCCAAACTTAAATCTACATCACTATTTTTCTATGCTCCTGTGTCTATTAACTGTCATAGTTTCTAGGCCAACTGGGAATTTTCAGATTATTTTAGAAAGAGTTAGGTTTGGCTCTAACAGAAAGACAGGTTTCCTTTCACTTTCTTCACATAAGAAGAACTGTGACATTTGTTGGATGTTTGCAGTGCTAGGCAACAAATTAACAAACTTAGGAATAAATTTATAATAATGCATTTATAACTTACCTTAATTCCTAATTTGGTCTGTAAAGAGAATTCAACTTTTTGGATAGTTTTGTATATATTTCAACACTTTATTTTTTTCATTTTAGTGTTTTGTTCTTGTTTTTTAATATCTTCAGCTGCATACTAACCATGTATTTTAAGTCAAATTTAAGTTAATAATTCTATCTCCTTCACAGTTCAGGAAATAATTTTGATACTCTTAATATGGAGAAGACTTCTATAACTGGACTGTCATGAATAAGGTTTTGTAAATTCTACTTTAAACAATATGCTTCATATACATTATTTTTCAAAGGAATTCCAAGGCCACAGGAAAAAAACAACCCACAGTATTATGAAGCTAAGGAAAAAGTGCATCCACACTTGGTGCAACTCCCTGAGTAAGCATTTAATATGAATTTATATGTTATCTTTCTTATTCTTTTCTTTGAGAAAGGTAGTAACAATGGATCTTGATCCCTGTCATCAGGTTAGACGAAAACCAAGGCAATACAATCCAAGATCTGAAGCACTTTCATCAATTCTAGAAAAACTATTTAATTCCTTCTTATATAACGATAGGTTCTGATAGTAAGATATTAACAGAGGAAAAAAAAGTCATTTGGTACAGCAAAAGAATCCATCAGTCATCTTACTCATTGCTTTTTTTATTCCTTTCTGCAGTCAATCTTCTTTCTCCTTCAAATCTCTAATTACTGCTTAAAGCACTGCGTATACTCTTCTAAATAATTAAAGACCTTACAAGAGGTGGCTTTTTTTTTTTTTTGGTGGAGACGAGGTTGTATAGTGTACAGGGCTGAAGAAACAAAGATTGCTTCTTGCACAATGTGAGAGTAGATGAGTTCCCTAGAAAAGGATGACTGTGGTCTGAAGACTTATTAGCCTTTTACATTTTTTCTCAGGACACCCATTACTTCCAACCTAATGAAGGAAAATAAGAAAGAGGTAAGGAGAAAAGGCAAGAAGAAAAACATTTCTTGAAGGCCAAAATTTTATTAATTAACATTTTTTGTAGGAACAGAATAACATTGATAGTAGTTCTTGGCCTTTTAAATCCCAAAAAGCATTACCAAAACCAGCACCTACAGAATCCTAGGAAAAGATGATCAAATTGTCCACACATACATATTGCTCCTTTGAAGAATGGCATAAAGCTCTGGTGGATCCATGGGTTTTGTGGATAAATTATATAATTTCACACCAAGATGTTTAAAAATTTGTTTCGTGATTTATTCTAAAGTTCGTTACAGGTTACCTTAAAACCCAGACTGTCTATCAAATAAAAAAATGCATGCTTGACCTCTCACTACTGTTGCAATATTTATCAGCTTAACTTTATTGGAACTATTTGCTGGAAACTGCTTGTGTATCATGAGAACACTACTACTGATAAATGACTGTCTGCATGCGGAGTTTCAGGTCAAGTATATTAATTTACTGTACTAAATTATTGGTCCTGCAGATGATTCTCAGTTCTCAGCCCTCCCTGTGCCTGCCCCTCCCCACCTCACTCCAATGGTACCATAACACAATTGCACAATAAATATGGCACATTGGCTGACACATTTTCAATGTTTAGAAAAACTTTGGGATGTGTTTCTACTCATTTCTACAGGTTACACCAAATGATTGTAAAGTCATCAGTGTGAGACTGAAAATCTCTGATGAAGAATAAGGAAAAAAGAATCAGAACTCAGAACACACTCAAACAAATAGGCAAAGAGGCCGCAAAAAAAAAAAAAAGGCAATATATTATATTGTAAAGAGATTCTGTTTTATGATGCAAACTGTTTATTTATAGTGAGGAAGCTGCTGCTGAGGATGACATTTTACCTGTATTTTTTTTCACAGTCAGGTATAGTAATTTGCTGTGCTAAATTATTAGTTCCGCAGATGCCGAGTCCCCCATCACCACTACCACCACAGGAGGGATACTTCGTTGTGACACACAAGTTTTCTGTGAGATGTTATTTCAATAGCTGTGCAGATACACCTCTGATTAATGAAACAACCTATATATAAAAAGAAGTCCATTTACCAAATGTCTCATCAGAGATTTGTGGAGTATTTTGTCATAAATGTTGGATACCTTACAACGTGGTGCTGAGAATTATTAAAATTATTGCATTCAACAGCACACATCCAGTACACATCTTTCTCATTCTCAGTGTTAGTACCACCTTGGCTGAGAAGAGAGATGAGAAAATGCTCAGAAATATTAAATACTCTTAAATGTTTTCAAGTGTTATATTTTCCAAATTATCCCATGATTTCTACATAGATAAAATAAACTTCTATTTTTCAGTTAATTTAGAATTAATAAATAGCACAGACTATTATTCACTATCATGGGAGCTATACCTCAGAATTTCTTCACACACTAATCAAGTATTTTAGTGAGTCCTGCTCTAAAACATATGTAATCTGATTATGTAGGAAAATATGGCAAATTGTGAGTTAAAAGGTAGTCTTTTTTCCTTAAGAAACAAAGGATTCTTACAGATGCCATTCCATGAGAAATCAGATTCTGTTCCCATTCAAGCTGATAAAACTTTTGTTACTGTGGCCTTACTAGTGTGAAAAAAAATTATTATTAATCTGCAGAGAAAAATAAATCAAAAGTTGTTATAATTAATATATTGTCAATACATTCCTAAAAAATATAAGAGGGTATATCTAAAACAGGATCCCAATTAGATAGAAATTTGGAGTAATGATAGAACTCAAACAATTTGGTTTATATTCCTGCAGGCCTCTAAGAAAAGTAAGCATTTAATTTGCTATAGTGGGGTCACTCATATAGTAACAGCTAACTTTTAAGTGACTAACAGCTAACTTTTAAGGAAATTCTTCTGAGTCAAAGGGCTACCTCACATCTATCCAGGATATTTACACCCACCCTTCCCAGCCTCTCTCTTCTGAGAACCTTGTACACATTGACGCAGTGCTCCCGTTGTGTGATTCATCCCACCCAGTTTCTCTGATACCAGTGAGGTCATAGTTTTATAATTGCACCATGGTTTCCAGTTCCTTTTGCTTGTTATCCGTGCTACTCTCTTTGGTGTAGAACCACTTGAGATGGGCTATTGACCTCTTCATCTTTTTATATGAGTCCTCCTTAATTCCTTTGAGACAATTTACAGGCATTTCCCTGCTGCTTTCTAATCTGTTTGGGTTTCCTGGTTCCTCTCTGACACTCAGAAGTACTCCCCCTTCCTGCACTGAATCTAGTTTAAAACACTGCCAATGAGTCCAGTCAACTTGCTTCCCAGAACACTCTTACCCAACTTGTCAGATGTACCACATACTGTGTCAACATACTGGGTTTCTTAAAGGTGCATCCGAGATCGTAGAATCTAAAACTCTGAGTGTGGCAATATCACAAGGCCAGTCATTCACCTGTTCCATTTGCCTCCTTCTTCCTGGGTCCCACTCTCCAACTAGGAGGGCAGAGGAGAGCATCACCTGTGCTCCCAATCATTCAGCATCTTTCCAAGAGACACGAAGTCCCTTTTGAAATTTTACCATCTCATCATTGCAGCCTTATTTGATCCGATATGAAAGAGTAGGAGGAGATGATAGTACTCCGGTTTTACCAGGCTTGGTAGCCTCTTTGTCACATCATGAATGCAGGCCCCCAACAGGCAGCAAACCTCTCTAGAGAAGACATCCCAATGGCAAATGGGTACTTCTGTGCTTCTCAGTGAGGAGTTTCCTGTAACTAAGACCTTTTGTGCTTTATTTGTGATACTAGTTCTAATACGGGTGGTTGATTGTACCAGTTTTAGACCATTGCCTTTTTCTTGGTCTTGATTGCTTATCATGGAGTCTTCTCCTTCCAGCCCCAGAGCATCACACGTGTTGTGCAGGGACACACCAGCAGCAAAGAGAAGACTCTTCTTTCTGCTCTGAGCAGAGACAAGATCCAGTTTCCTTTGTTTTGTGAATCAACCAAGCCTGTGAGCTCAGGGTGGGAAGCTAACTTACATTCCACTTCCAAGGACTTAAGGCAGAACTATTACTCTGCCTGGATCAGTGCATAATACTATGTATCAAAGAATTATCTATCCAAATACACTCAGATCCATGGCACCCACCTGTACCTTCAAACCTCTGAGGGACATCCAGATTCTGAAGTTTTCCACAGCTGACGGTCTGGGTAGCTCTTTCAGACACCGCTCCCTGTTTGCCCACTCTGTTCACCTCGCCTCTGGTCTCTTGCAATCTGCCACAATTGCTCCTGTCAACCCTTGCATCACATCACCCTCAGTAATGAGAGCTGCCTGTCCTTGGTGAGTCTTTCAGCTTTTGTATGGGTTTACCTCCAGTCCAGCTCATTCTAGTGTCAGCTCCTAAAATTTACTGAAGTTGTTGCTGCTGTCATTGTGTGCCTCACCAACTGATGATTCGAAGACTTTCAAGATGCGTACACATTAAGGGACTGATCCTTAAAAGGATACTGTGTCTATGATACTTATCAAGCTCAATTGCAACATACTATGATATTGACTCAGTAGTCTGGCTTAAAAGAAGAAATCCCCAATAATTTATGTGTACCATTTCTCAAAACACTTCTGTTTTCCCTTCTGTTCTCCCATTACAAAACTACACCACCACAACACCTAGTAATTTTTATGAGAAGAACAAATGAGATGAGACCTTGACACCATGCATCTGCAAGCTGTAGTATGTGTCAGTCACTTCATGCAATTTTTCAAGTTCACCTTCCTCTTTGGGATTTGAGGTTAGTAACAATGGCAGGAAGAGAAGTAGGAACAGTGTAAGAGGGCATCAACTACTGTGCCTTGTTGGCCTAATAAGTTTCTTTCAGAAGGAATTTTGCTGTAAAGATAAAAAATTCAAGGTCAAGTCAGTCATGAAATTTTGTATCTCCAGAAAAATAATTCTAGCGAGAAAAGCTTCATGCATGCAGAAGGAAATCACTTCTGCTTGAATGACTTAAAAGCTTTAAAAGGCTAGAATCTAATATTCAAGCAAATAGTTTTTATGGCATCTCTTGTATGTTTAATAATGGAAATGGTAGCTCTTTGGGAAAAACACTAGCAGGAAAAGGCGACACAAATTTTATATCTCTCTAAATCATTGATAGAGTATGACTCAGATGTCCTTTAATTTATACTAAACGACCTACTCTGCTGCCTAGGTATTGAAAATGGGTCTCAGTCACTAGGACAAAGGTTGTTCTGGGTTAAAAGGTTCAACTGAATTCATAGAGCCTTCCACAGCAGTATAAATTAGGAATAACACTGAATAAGAGGCCAGATGGTACACAGAGGCTTAGTCACAAACATTATTTGACTCACTGAGATTACATTTTCCAAATAATAAAGAACAGTAAAACTATGGTCTCAACTGTGTCAACTTGTAGGAGCAAGTTGAACACTTTCACTGAACACCTGATCCTGCTCCTGCATCAACTCACCTGTAGTCAAATAACAGTAAGTTTTTATGTGTATGCGTGTGTCTGCATATTGAGTGTGTGTCCACCTGTCTGTGCAAAGCTTTTCCTCAGACAGCCTGTCCCTCACTTGGTCCTCTTAATAAACTGAGGTTAATACAGTCATGTTATCTGGTGTTCCTTTTTCACCTCATTATTGTCTGTGGCTTTTCAAATGTGGGTGACATAAAGGAAAAGAAAGAGACTAAAGGGCAACCTTGTCCTGCCTGGATCAATATAGCTCTACTGGGTGATGAATAAATGTATTATAATCAAATGTCTTGAAACTTGATTTTGTTAATGTTATTACAGAATCATAGAATGATTTGGGGGTGTGTGACCTTACAGATCATTAAATGCCAAACCCCCTGCCATGGGCAGGGAATTTTCTGATGTAATAGTCTGTTATATTTCACAGTAATTTGCTAAAAAAGGCACCACATCACGTAAAAGCAACAACTAGTATTGGACAGCAGGATAACTTTTTCAGAGAGGCACTCATAAAGGTCTTGGACAAATATCAAAATATCATTATCATTCTACAGGAATATGTACTTCTGCACTACCTTCACCAGGGGGTCGGGATTTACACTTGGTTTGACTTGCTTGGTTTAACAAATACATAAGTTTGTATTAACTCACTACAGTATGGGGTACTTCCAGCTTTATGGAATCCTACTGTTGTAGTTTTTAAAAGCAAGGTGCTGTTGTTGTTTTTTTAGGTGTTTTTTGGGGATTTTTTTTTGGTTTTTTTTAATAGGGACACAAATCCATTTATTAACATCACCAGGCACAATATAATGTTCAAATGCTCATTTGTCTTAAATAACCTTTGAGAGAAGATTTGATCACCATTTGCTCATACAAAACTTCTTAGAGTTAGTGAAGCTGTTGTATTATGGATATTCCTTTTCAAGAAAGAGAAACCCTAAAAACCTGAAAAAAAAATTAGTTCTCTTTAATGACTGTTTCATTTTCAGACTTATGTTTTGCACTGTGACATGCACTTAAGATGTCTCTCTCTTGCCTAATAAGGCTTAAGTCCTATTTAGCAACTTGAATCAAATCTGAAACAAAATTCAAATTATTTCTATCAGAAATTATTTACATCAATGTCAATTTGGGAAGAGTATGGGGATATATCTTTGAGAGTGAGAATTAAAATTGCATGTTCTTTGTGACAGCAGTGAACTGGCCAGTCAGCAACCATTTCCTAATCTACAACAAGTACCTTTCCTGCCTAGTGGTGGAGGATGAAAAGACATCTGATTTATCCTGTCTGCGGGGATCAGAGAGCAAAAAGTGCACCCACGTTGAAAAGCAGACTTATTTGGTTCTAACATTTGTGGAAAATTTTGAATTTAAAAAACTTTTTGTCTCCTGTGTCCATTAAAGACTTGGCTTCTATCATCCTTATATGTCTGGTTTATTTCTGATCCAATTTAGTTATTCTCACATGGTTGAAGTGGGGAAATATTTGACGCATGGCATCCCAACTTTAGACATCCAAAATACTGACTGATATGCTTTCATTATTGTGCAGGCATATTCAGGAGAAATAACAAAAATAGACAACATAGATTCTCTTGATGACTGTGAATCTCAGGCATTACTGTTTCCCCATTTATGTCTTCCTGCATTTTCCCAAAAGGAAAAGAGCAGAATCCATCTTAGTAAGGCCAAAGAACTTCTGCTTTTTAAAACAGCACTATAGATAGACATCTTTGTAGGTAACTATTTCAATAGTGTGCTGGGGGCAAAATGTGTTTTCAATAGTACATTAACTGCTAAGCTCCTTCTACATAAATAGCTACTAATAAAACTGATATTTACATTCCAAATATGAACTATGGATCCAAATCAGCTGCACAGCTTAAAAGTCATTCATATAATTTGTAAGTTGGTGACAAACCTAATGAATTAGTCACATAACTGGGACGTTAGACACAGAACTTTGAATTTGGATGCATGTTTATTTAAAACTTGATATATAAATAAATCATGAAAATATACTTCTGATTCAAACAGTAAAAGTAACGGAAAGAATAAAAGTTTCTGGTAAAAAACTTGAGGAGGGAGAGTAATTAAATGACTTTGTATTATTTGGCTGGCACAAACAAGTGAGAAGCACCAGCAGCACTTTCAGGTCTTTGTTGCTTTCTGCCGGTTTAGTGGAGTGACATATCAATCATGGCTTGACTACTACAAAATGTTGTTTATACTTTAGTTTAAGGTAAGAAGCAAATACGGTCCACTTTGTATTAGGAATAAGATGGGAAGTTTTATTCCCTAATTGTGTGAGTTCTCACAGGAGAACTTCAAATCTCTTCCATCACAACTTCTCTGTGTTCCTTTTTCACTTGGCTTCTTAGATATTAAAGTGGACAACTCTGTAAGTGGCACAAAACTAAACACCTCATGGAAAACCTGCTTGGTAACAAATTAAAATGTATTACTTTGAATAGGAACAGCTTTGGTAAGAGCTGCCAGATTGGAGAAGTTTTCAAGTGGAAAGCAAAAAGGAAAGAGATGTAAGACATACAACAGCAAATCAATTGATTTTACCATTCAAGGAGTTGCTCTTACTGCTTATACTTTGGCCATATCTAAGACTCTAAAGCGTTCAAAGTTAAAGTAATGAGGTCACATTCATACTAAGTCACACAGCTGCAATTATGAAAGAAAAAAAGGCCATTTTTCTTCTATGTGTATCTCCAGACTGACTCAGTGCCACTTAAAAACAGTGACATGCCTTTGGTGGAAAGAAATGTCCAAGCTTACTGGCAACAAGCAACAGTTTCAAAGTGCTAAAATTTTACCTTTATTCGTTAGGCATATGTGTGCTTATTCTGCACTTACCCCTAGATGAATCAAAACCCCATTCAGATCTTTTGGTAACCAAGTGGCTTTTTGTACATGAAGATTCCCTAGAAGTAGATTTGTGAGCTCAGAAAGAGTTGCCACAAGGGCTTATTTTGTATTCTATTAGGTGATAGCTAGGTGCTCATGAGTTAAAATTTCACTGAAAAAATATATAGGACATGCTAATTTTTGATTGGTTGTAGGGCTTTGTTTCCAAGAAGAAACACCATCTAATTCTGTACTCTTTCAAGTTATTAAACATCTGTTTTAGTCCTGCATTAATTCAATCTGAGACTCCTAATCTCCTTGCTTCCCATATATGATTTCTGCACAAATAACTGAGTCTTTATCTGCACATTTTCCTCTTTTCCTTCCCTGATCATGGTACAGTTTGTCTTCATTACAATCAAAGAATGCTGGCTCTCAATTCCTCTTCACAACCCATAATACTTGCTCATTAGCAGTCCAGAGGTCCATTTGTATCTTTATCTTTTAATCTTTAGACAACTTTTCTGATTTGCAGTACATACTGCAGATGATCTTTCTTTTTTCTTCTCACAAGCCTGTGAAGATCACATATATGAGAACTTTATATGCAGTTAGATTGAAGATGAAGGGAGAAAGAGGGAACAAAAGATCAGGGAGATGCAAAGGTAGTAGGCATTAGCTGCTTGATGCTTGGTAGTCATGTGTAACCCTTTGCCCTCACTTCACCAGGGTTCTTAACCTTTTGCTGAGAGATGAAGTTGAAGTCAAAACATGATGTCCTTACATTCAGGGGGAGAAAAAATTCCTTTTTACACACAGTAATAAAGATTAGAAGCTCCCAGTTATTGTGAGGAAGAATAAAAGGAAAGGGCAAATAATCTGAAGGAAAAGGAGTAACTTAGTTTTCAGGGCTGCTGCCTTTTCCCTGGAGACACATGCAGAAGTCTGAAAACAATAGACAGAGAAATCTGTACAACCAGCAGGTCTGAATTTATGCCTGTATTTATAAGGAACTGTGGTAGTTTGGTCTGGGCCTTCCTTGGTGACCAATTTGTAACCAAGGAAGTGCCCAGATTTACCCAGTATTCCCTACGATTTTTACATAAGCCAGGGTATAAGAGGAAAGGAGGAGAGGCCTTCGCTCTCTTTCCTTCCGGTGGCTTGGAGGTGCAGGTTCCCTGCTGTTGAGTCTGTCGGGTTGGGGAGCGAGGCCTGGTAAGGCCTTGTCAACCTTGGGAGACAGAGGTTGCTGGTGATCGTTCCAGCGTGACTCTCCGTTGTCCCAAAGAGAGTAGTAATAGTCTTTTGCTAATTCTTTTAGTTGTTAGATCTTGGGCTACTGATTGGGATATATATATATATATATATATATATTTTTTTTTATTATTTTGGTTTTTTTTTTTCCCTTTCCCCCTTCCCTTTCCCTTTCCCTTGTGAAGTTGTATATATATTTCAATTGTATATAACTGTAACATAAGTGTAAATATATTTATATATATCACTTTAGCTGTCTCTCTGTCGTTTCAGTTTTCTTGGTTGTTTTTTTTCTTTCCTTCTTCTCCCTGAGGTTTGGGGGGGGGGGGGGGGGTCTTCTTGTGGTAAGGTTTGGAGACTTGGCAGGGAGCCGGCTTCAAACCATATCAGGAACTGTGATGGTTACACTCTAGGCCTTCCTGGAGACCAGCGTGTAACCAGGAAGGAACTAGGAAGGTGATCACGGAAGTATTCCATGCTATTCCTTTACTCAATTTGAGGTATAAATAAAGCCAGCAGGAGGGACCTCGCTCTCTTCCTTTCCGGCGAGGTTTGAGAACGGTGGGTCCCCGTCTTGGTCTGGCTTGTCTGGAGCTGAGGCCTACAGCGATTGCTGTTGTCTGCCACGCATGAGGGGAGAGCGCTGGGCCGTGTCCAACCGTTTGCTAATTCTTCAGTTTGCTGGTTACCAGGTTTTTAGATTGTGTAGACTTGTTTGGGTTTTGTCCCTTTTTGTCCTGTTTTGTCCTTTTCCCTTCTCCCTCCCCCTCTTCCCTTTTAGGGAGATATTTAGGGTTTCTGGGGTGATAGTATATAATATTCTCATTGTATGTATCTGTCTTATATGTAAAATATATATATTTTTGCTATAGCTTGGGCTACTGGGTTTTTTTTTCTTCCTTCTCTGGGAAGCACTTCCTTGTTGTCAAGTTTCTGGGACTTGGCGGGAAGCCAGCTCGAAACTTGCACAGGAACCTATTACCAATATCACATGACAAGGATCAAAGATGCTTTCCCTTTAAGATATTTAGTGCCTGCAAATGGTAGATAAGGTCTCTGTACAAAACAATTCTGGGGTCACAGCTCTGTTTCCATGGAACCCAAATGCTGGAAGAATGAGGCCATGGATATGAAACTAGCACTACAGATAATGAGAATAGTGGTTGAATTTTTGTTGCTATTGCATAGTAGTTATAACACATTAAATGCTAATTTACACAAAACTACATGATTTTAAATTAAACATTCCAAAGTTAAAAAACTGAAGATTTTCTTATGCTTTTTTTATTAATTCATTTGATCTAATAGTAAGAGAAGCCCATGTCCCTGAGAGAGAGGGAAAAGCCTTTAAGTCTGCTACATCTAGGAAAAACTCTCTATGATTGGAAATTAATTCCAAATTTTCTGTATTGTAAGAAAAGCACTTTGCTAACAAAAAATAGATAAGAACACCACATGATTAGGTAAAAAAAAAAAGGAGGGAAAGGAGGAGGGATATAGTTGTTTCGTAGATATAATAAATTGAGCTCAAGGAGCAATATGTATTCCAATCTTTGGAAATGTATTTTGTAACAGTTCTATTGTCTATAAAATAATGTTTAAGGAAGCAAATTCTTAAAGAGCACTTTAGGAATCAAAGTTATATGATTAGACTAAAATAAGGAATATAGATAAAACCAGGAAGAAGATGAAGAGTTGAAATTGAATAAGAAGCATGTCCTTGACACAATCCTGTTTCAGTTAACAAGACAGATTTATCCCTCAAACCTTCTGGAGAGCTCATAAAGCCACATCCATGTCTTCAAATGTCTTGGCAGAAGGTTCATGAGCTATACATGATAATAAATAGCTGATTATTCATATATTGCATAATATACATCTGGTAAAACACAAGTCATCTGTTTGAAAGACAGTGTTCCATCTACATTAACAGTAGTGTGGCCACTTCCTTCTCTAAACTCTCTTAGACTTCAGATGCCCCAAATAATTAGACCTATGAGGCTGGGGAGGCAAGTGACAAAATAAAACTCAATGGCTCTGAACTGAACTGAAAAAAAAAAATCCATTTAAACATGTATCAGGTGTAACCAGCAGCTTTTGATAGTGGACAAGGACCTACAGTGGTGGTCTGTGAAAAGGAAATCTGGGACTTCCCAGAGCTGGTCGCAGCTAGTTACAGATAGCTCTGCTAGGAACAAAACCAACCAACTGAACATGCAACTGTACAGCAGAGGAGCATATGGTGCCTCTGCAAAAAGTATATTTATGGAAGGACAGTAGTATCTAGAAAAGAAAAGACACAGCAAACAAACACCAGGGCAGGTGTGACACCGCAGTGGAGGCAAGGGGAAAATGAGAGAGATACCAGGGTAGAAGAGACAAAATATCAGGAGAGAGATGCTGAAGTAAGGAGGAAAAAGTAAGACAGTAGAAGTAAGAGTCTTCTGAGAAAGAGTGGAGGAGCAGCCCTAGCAGTCAGGAGCAAAGAGACACTCAGACAAGGACTAAAGTAGAGACTCTTGAGAAGGACTATAGCAATTATACATCTGGAAAAAGACTAGAACATAAAGACCGCTGAGTAGGAGCTGGAGCTAAGAGACACTCAAGCAGGAACAAAGCAAAGACAGTCAAGCAGGGCCAAGCAGTGCTAAGAGATAACTGAGCAAAGGGAGATTCAAAACTGGTGCACTTTTTTTGGTCCATGGCAAACAGTGCCCATCTGCAGTCAACTGGCCACAGTCCTGATAACAGGATCTAGGTGGCCCTCAGTGGACTAGACTAGAGAATTCCAGTGGTACCTTCCAACCCCAGCTGTTCTGTATCTGAGACATTAAGGATTTGTTACCCACCTAACCACAGAAAGCTCCTTTTCCCAAAACACTCCACTAATGCCTTTTTAAAATACTCCTGGCAGTTTCTAATAAAATTGCAGATCTATGGTAATTGGAAAATATATGAACATAGGAATGAACAGGGCAGTTTCTAGACTGTCCTATTCATATCTCTTATCTTATAAAAGTAAAATTGTTAAGAGAGCTGAAGGACTACAATCAGGTAACATAGAAAAGTGGGAGACAAAGACCATTCGATATGCTGAGAAGCAAATGAAAATGTCACAGCAGTATTACTTAGAGAATAAGAATGCTACATATTATTTACTTCTGGATCTGGATGAAATTTCTGTGGTAGAAAGAAAAGGGAGAAACTGAAGATGGTTGTTTATAGTCAAGATAGTCACTGCTAGTGTCCTAGAAACTTTTGGGATCAGAAGAGAGATTTTGAAGAAGAGGACAAAAGTAATACGCAGGAAGGCTAAGGCAGGGTATCAGATTAAAAACAATTTTGGAAATTAGCAAGTTCCTTGAGAAGAATTGTACAGGTGGCGAGAATCTGAAGTCTGGGCCTGTCTAAAAGATAGGACTATTGCTGAAGCTAAGTATGTTGGGTATAGCTTACCATCATAAGACTCCTTTATTGAAGAGGCTACTGCCATTACTTCTTTCCTAGTCCTATTCCAGGATTCCACATAATTCTCAAGTTATCCTGAGAGTTTCTTTATAAGCAGAAAGAAATATTTGCCTAGATTAAGTTTGACTTGCTCTCTGTTTCTTTTTGTGCCATGGTTTGACAGTACGGTACGCAAAACAATAAGGCAAAAAATAGTGGTTTGGACCATATCTCATCTTGGATACCATGCCTCAGACATTCTAACAAATACCTCCTATCCCCCTTCTGCTATCTAACTGTCCACTCAAAATTCAAGGAAAGAAAATTCACTCAGTTAAAAATCTGGCTCTCTGATTTTACAGAGCCAGGCTTTTTGTAAATAGTTATCAGTAATTTCAGAGAGAAAAGTTACGACTACTGAGATAAAGCACTAGAAAAATAAAACACCATACCCATATTTCAGTACTTCTTCCCTAACTTTCAACTGATTGCAACCGAAGCTTAGAAAATTTTTATCTTCCAATTAATTTAACATAAAATGTAAACAATTCTAGGAACAATCTCACACAGTACTCTAAATAATGGCTGTATAAAACATACATAAAATGTGCAGAATGCCACATGGATTTAAAATTCCAGTGACTGTTTCATTAGCTGTTTATTATTATCTAGACAATATTTGTAATTTCATTATAGTTTCAACTGTGTGTTGGTCAAACAGTTCAACATAATTTCTCCTAATGTGCAAGAGGCATAAATTATTCTGTAATTCTTCTTTCTTTGTTTTCCTTAACAGTAATTTGTTGTATAATAGAAGACACTATCTTAATTTATTTGTTTTACTATTTAGCTTTGAACAATCATCTTAGAACAGTATTTGATTTATGTTATCAAACTCAGGAAGCATTTCTAAAGCCTTTAAGCATAACATTCCTGAAAAAACAAGGTGCAGTTTAAAATGATTGCAAAGATTAATCTCTCAATAAGCCTTCAAATCAATAGTATTGATTTCAATTTAAGGCTTTATTTATCCCTCTTATTTTATTTAGTAAAGATCTACCACTTATCTAGAAGCAAGACATAAGCTTGTAGAGATAATAATACCAAGTAATTTTTTTTCCTAGTATAATCAATCTCCTGTCCAGCAGTCTAAAAAGGATCTGTCTATGAAGTAGAGAATTTTTCAGAAGAAAAGTCATTCTTAAATAGTCACTTAGTCAAATGCCTTTTTAAGTTCTAAATTCTATTATTTTTTATTACGGTTATATTTGCAGTAAAAATTAGTAATTAATACAAGAAAATCACTTGTCTGTAGAAATGATCTGTTCTATTGATGTGAGCAGCAATCATGTCCCACTGCACTGTGAGTAGCATAGATTCACAGAATGGTTTGTGTTGAGGGACATTAAAGATTATTTAGGTCCAATCCCCTCACTACAGGCAAGAACATCTTTAATTTGACCAGGGCCCATCTGGTCTGCCCTTGAGCACCTCCAGTGGTGGAACAGTCACAACTCTGGGCAACCTGTTCCAGTGTCTCACCACACTCATTGTAAAAAATATCTTTCTTGTATCCAGTCTAAATCTTCCTTCTTTCAGCTAAACACCATTGTCCTTTGTTCTGTGACTACCAGCCCTGTTAAAAAAAATCTCTGTCTTTATTATAAGTCCCCTTTTTATATTGAAAAGCTGGAATAAGGTGTCCCTAGAGCCTTCTCCAGGCTGAGTAACTTTAACTCACTCAGCTTTTCTTCATAGAAGAGGTGTTCCATCCCTCTGATCATTTTGTTGCCCTTCTCTGGACCTTTTCTGAGAGGTTCCTGTGTTGTAATGAAGATCCCAGCCATGCTGGTCATCTTCCCTGCTGACTCATCTTTTGGTCTGCTCCTATGCCTCCAAGATATTTTTCTTGAAGTATGTCCATCCTTCCTGGACACCTTTGTTTCTAAGGACTGTTTCCCAAGGTACACTCTGAATCAGCATCCTGAATAGACCAAAGTCTGCCCTTCAGAAGTACAGGGTAGAGGTTTTGTTGATGCCCCTCCTTCTTTTACTGAGTATTGAAAACTCTATCATTTCATGGTCACTGTACCTCAGACAGTCTCCGACTACCACAGCTCCCACCAGCCCTTCTCTGTTTATAAACAGCAGGTCTAGCTGGTAGGCCTGGTAGGCTCACTCACCAGCTGTGACAAGAAGCTGTCCTCCATACACTCTAGGAACCTCCTAGACTGCCTCTTCTCTGCTGTGTTGAGTTCCCAGCAGACATCTATCAGGTTAAAGTCTACCATGAGAGCAAGGGCAGGCAGTCTTGAAACAAGCACCAGCGGCTTATAGAATAATTCATCCATCTCTTCATCCTGGTTATGTGGTCTATAATAGACTCCCAGCAGGATGTCAGCCTTGTTGGCCTTCCCCCTGGTTCTTACCCACAGGCACTAAACCGTATCATCACTAACTTCAAGTTCTATGGAGTCAAGAGACTCCCTAACATTCTAAGTCATCCCTCCACGTCTCTTACCTCGCCTGTCCCTTCTGAAGAGCTTGTAGCCATCCATGGCAGCACTCCAGTCATGTGAGTCATCCCACCACATTTCCATGATGGTGACTACATCATGGCTTTTCTGCTGCACGATGGCTTCCAGCTCCTCTTGTTTGTTACCCACACTGTGTGCATTGGTGTACATGCACTTCAGCTGGGCTGCTGATTTCAGCCCTAATTTGAGTTTACCACCCTTAGGCTCACCGCTGGAGAGCCTGGTTTCAACCCTTCTCCCCTTCAAACCTAGTTTAATGTCCTCTGAATCAGCCCCGCCAACTCATGGGCTAGAAGCCTTTCACCCATGCTAGATAGATGAAGCCCATCTGATTCTAGCAGGCCTGGTGCCATAATATTTGCCCCATGATCAAAAAACCCAAAATTCCTCTGATGACACCAGTCCTTCAGCCACTTACTGCTAACATGGATTTTTCTGTTCCTTTCATTATTCATCTCTGCTACTGAAGGAACTGAGCAGAACACCATGAATGAAATGCAAGTGGCTGATAACATTTTGTGTAGCTGATTTTCTATTTTGTCAGGGCACAAGATATTTTTTTCATCATATCACAGGGCATTTAATTGCATTACATTTGATCCTCTGTAATCCTTTAAATCCTACATTTAATCCTTTGCACAATGACACCTTTTTCACTCATACTTTGCAGCAGATTTTTAAGGGCGAAGAAGTTAGACTGTGCTTTCAGGAGGAATACAGCACTCCAAGAACTACAAACAACACTGACTGTGACACCATGCAGATTGCACAAGTATCATTCACCTACCTGAACTATCTCAGACTGTATATCAACACCACCTATTTGACAGAGTATATGCAGCAATCACATATTTTAAAAAAATCCATGAAAGTCAGTGGGATTTAGAGATTTAGATGAGCCTCTCTATGGAAAGTGGTCCTTAAAATTATACAGTCTACTTACTAGGTGGTTGTGTTTAATACTGTCAGATAGTTCAACTAATTAACATTCTAATTTCAAACACTGGAAAACTTAATCTGAGGCTTAAAAGTAGAACAAAACCAATACACATTTGCATTTGCAATGCTTTTTATTTACATAGCCAGTGGTTAAAATGCAGTTATAGATGAATTAAATTGTTATTTGTATACCACCATTAAGCAGTGCCATTTTCTCTAATATTATTTACTGCAGTTTGAGGTTCTAGTTGTGGATTTTCTTTGTTTCTTTATTATTCACTGGTGTTGCACACACTTCAAAGATATCTGTCCAGAATACCTAGAGATATAAATCTAGATAGATAGATAGATTTATATAGACTTGTAATTTACCACTGGTTTCAGGTTATGGATTCTCTGTAAAGGAAACAAGGTCTAAACTTCAAAGAAATTAAAGCACTGAAAACCTAACAGTATTCCAAAATTTAGTCTTTGTGTGTACGACACCTCTTAATCTGTTCTAGTAAAAGGGCTGGACAGCTAAAGGAGAGGGAACCTCAGAATTAAGTGCATAAGGAAGAAAAACTCTTAAAAACATAATGATCTGGGTATAGCTTTATTTCTCACTTTCAGAGAAGATTTGTACCGGGGTAGAAGTGACATTTCAGCCACAAATAGCCTTTCTCAGGAGTGTAGTTTGTATTCAATAAAGAACACAGCTTAATTTTTTTAGAGACTATTTACTTCATAGTAATCCCTGATGTGGTCATCTGTGTCTGAACTGCTACTCACGCTTGAACACGAATGACGTGAAGCTAAAGCAACAGATGTTACAAGTGGAGTGTTCTTGTACTGTCCATAGTCCTTAAAAGTGAAGATATGTGGCTCAGGCCTTTAAAGCCAGAGACACAGTAGTAATACAAAGTAAGTACAAAATCATATGGAATGAATTAACTAATTATATATAGCACACAGGTGTATGGAATATTTGTTTTGAGAGCTGTTCAGCTTTTATTTTGATTTGCTTTGTGAACTTGACTTTCCACATGATACTACCAGAGCAATACCTGATGGCTATCTGAGGGCAAAAAAAAGTAACTTTTCAGACAATCTGTAATATGGCTAACCTAAATCTTTGAACTGCTAGTACCCAGTTCTCGACATTGATGCTGCACTATAACTTTTACACAAAATTTATCAACAAGACAACTTTTAGCATTTTCTCTATATGTTATTCACATCATGTTACAGTAAAATTTTGTGTCCTAAAATAAAAACAGTAGTTAACATACCTGTTATCTATTTTTAACACATATGTCTGCATAATCTCTGATATTCCATGCACTTAATATTAATTTGATTTCCAATTGCCAAAACAGTAAACTACTCTTTTGTACTTTCTGCCCTAGTTATTTCTATAATTTCATACATCTTCTACCTCCTCCAGAAAAATGTACACAATTGCCTGCATTTTTTTATTATTCTTTGTAACACAGATGTGTACATATACATAACCTGTAATAAAAGAAACAAACACACAAACAAGCAAGCAAGGAAGTTCAAGATTTTGTGTGTGTGTAAGAAGGAGTATATTTAGGATAGAAATTAATTATTAGTCAGTTGAAAATTCTGCCTTATTATTTTTGTATTAGTTTCTCTAATCACTAAATTCTTAGGTGTGAAGGAGAATATAACAAAATGTTGACTGTCACTCACTGGAATTGCTCAATTTTGTCTATAATTAAACTGATATGTGAATGGAGGATCATATCATTTCACTTTTTAAAATATTGTTTGTCAAAGAAAAGTGAGAATTCCCACTTGTCTGTCTGTAGCTTTCAATGTGATCTCATTATCACAAAGGCCTCATGATCTCATTGATATTCTTGAAAACAAGGGAAGATAAAATGTCTCACAACTATTTAATCAGTATGAACTAAATATTAAAGAAGTTTTTAACTGATTACTTTGGTAATGACAGAGCATGCACTTAGGCTACCCTTTTTCCAGTAGAGGCATCTTTAACAAAAAACTGTAAATTCCCCAAGAATCTTGATTTTCGTTAAATTGCTAACATTTTATTGTCAGATATTGAGATTCATGTGATAAACACATTTTGGAAACAAATTTTTTCTTTTAATCTATAGCAGTGTTTAACAAGACAGATATAATTAAACAGTTATACGTATACAGAAGAGCCAATGAAACCAAGACTTATTTGGAGAAGAGTGTTGATACACTTGCCTTTACCTCAGTGATATATGAACAAAATCAGCTGCTCCACAGAATAACATTGTGTGTAAACAAACAAGCCTTAAATGAAGGAAAATGCCAAATTCAGTCCTCAATACAGAACTCATGCTACATTAATAAAATTAAAATTGTGGAGTCTGTCTTTTTTTTACCTTATCCCATCATACAAATGTGAATGTATTTCACACATTTGTGCATGTCTCAATAAAATATGAAGAAATGCATCACTTAAGAACCTGTATGAAGCAGGTATATTATATTATCACTTGATTCCTTTCTTAAGCAAACAACTATGAAACTACTTTACCATATGTGTTAGACTGCCTGTCATGGAAAAAGAAGTTGCTGAATCTCAGTCAGCATTCTTAAATACGATTTCTTCTTTCTTTACTCACCTTTCATATTTTTGCAAAATTACCAAAATCATCAAAAGAAGGACAACAGTAGGTATAAAATATTTAAAATCTATAAAATATTTTATGGGAGATAAAACAGTAAGTATGCTACAAGAGTGAAAAAAACCTATGCCCAGGGGCAACCCAACATGCAACTTTTGTATTACTTAGTGACTTAAGTGATGTCAAATAAATGCTCACTTATTTTTAAATTTGTTTTTAATTAATTATATACTGTTTATTCTGAAACAAGAGAAAAATAGGGAAATCTAACACCATAGCTTTAAATGTAGATGTTGCAATGCTGCCAAATACAGAAAGGCTGCATAATCATAGTTATTCACAATGCCTTCTATAATAAAAAAATCATTTAAAGCAGAGGGATTTTTGAATAGGGAGATGGAAAATAGGAGGATTTGTGGAGCAACCAGAATGCAAAAGAGCAGAAAGTCTTTAGAAAGAAGACTTTCTGCTTTAGAAAGAGCAGAAAGACTTTGAAAAGACATGGGAAGGCATCGTGGCTTGGGAACAGTGCCTGGTGTGATTTCAAAAATGTGAAACTATGTCCTCAGGCACACACATATATATGTGCCTATATGAACTGAAAACTTAATGAAAGTCTAGTGTTCACGAAGCTCTGTCTTTTCTTTGGTCACAAAAATTGAACTTGTATTTGAGAACTGTGTTGCTAATTATGAAAAGTGAGGGGACGTAAATATCGTTAAGTGGTGCTCCATGCCAGACGAGCTAAGTTATAGTGAGGGAAAGTCTTGTTTAAATTGAATTTGGTCATATCCCTGAGGCTGCATTGTTCTTTTAACTGAACTTCTAGATTTCTCAAGCCCTAAGTACACTGAACTGCTGCCAGCTGACTTACACAAGGCTGGCAGGTAGAAACAAGAATGAGTGAGCAGCAATAGAAATTACTCTATGATCCAGGATCTTTATACCCAGAAGTCGTCATTTGGCTGATTTCATTCTGGCCTGCTCTGAGACACCCCTGAGTATCTTCAAGCCAAAAGCACAATGATGAAGTACTGTCCAACTTGTCCAAATTAAGCCTGGAGAGAAAAGACTACTCTATGTTTCCAAAACTGAAGAGGAAAAAAGAAAATAATACCAGCAAGTGAATTAACTGAAAGACACTCCATCAAAACTAGCTCTTTTCAGAGACAGATGGTACAAAAGAATGTGGATGGCCACTCATCTTCAACACGTTTGTAATGCGTGGTAACATCTGCGAATCCTAAAAAGATCATGGCTGTATTGTGCTTGGTCAAAACTGACAATATAAGCATGTGCACTCCCTTGATTCCAGCTCAAAAGTATAAGAGAAAGGGGATTTCCAAGGCAGCTGTAGATACAAATTTTTAAAGGAAAAGAAAAAAAGATGGTACTGTCCCAAATAGGATGATATAGATCAAGGTTTTTCTTTTAAAGGCAGTGGTCATTCATTTGGTAATACCTCTGTTCTAGAATGTTTTACTTCACACATATTAAAAAATAATGCTGACATCTCACCTATGAAAATCAAATCTCTTATTAGGTATCCAAGGTATGTATAGAAGAATAGAATTTTTTCAATTTATTACTCACTTTTGAAGATCTTAAAACTGTGCTCCTTATTACAACAACCTAGTTTTAGCTAGCTAAACAGTGAGCCATGAACAGGCTTGCTGTGAATGGAAAAGAGAGGTGTCTCTAGAGAGTGTTTCAGAATACTGCAGACTAAAATAGAGAAAATGCCAAGTTTATTACCAGTAGTACTACTAAGTCAACAGCATGCCAACTGTCTAGAGAGTAGCTGTAGTCAATTTTTCATGGATGCTATATAAAAGGATGTTAGAGAACACTAAGAGAACAAATATGAGTTTATAAACTAGATTGAAGAAGTACCTTCGATTTTATTTCCCTTCTACTTTTAGGAAGGAGATCTAAATTTCACTGTAAACTGAAACAAAATAAATGCATATTTTTGTAGTTTTTTGGAAAAAGAAGGTAAATTCCAACCTTTGATCATATTCTTTCAACTCAAATTTAGAAGATCTCATCATCATCCAGCAGAAAGCATGCAATTAAGTCAAAGGGTGGGAATTGTCTGATCTGCATTTTATTCATAGCTACATTGTTCATCTTCAAGGAAAATGACAAATCTGGTGATGCATATCACCATCTCTGCATTTTCAGTCTGTCTTTATCATCACCCATGGCTTAAGTGTATCCTTCTTGCAATTTCTTTCCAATCTACGGCTAGGAATCCTCAGACTTTCTGCTCACCAATGAGCAAAAGAAGTTCTGGCTTCCCATACTGAGATTGTTAATGAAAAGCGGTTTTCTTAAAGAGCACTGTGTTCTACTTCAGAGTTTTCTTGAAGTACATCTCAGCAGTATTTGCTTTAACCATGGAAGGAAGATCTCAAATGGAGGAGGGAGTATGCAATAGCCTCTCTGCCTAAGGGAGAACTTCCTCCTCTGCTATCCTTCCACTGAGCTCCTGACAGAGGTGTGCCCATTTGGAGGTCTGATAGCCAGAAATAGGAGCCTTAAAGACATCATAATCTAATTTCCACTCCTCTCCTCACTTTGAGGCTATTTTCTCAGAAGTTCAACCTCCTTTCAACTATTTACAGTAGCTGAAATGCCTTTCATACTACAGCCTTCTTTATACATTTGAGAAAAGAACATTTTCCTTTATAACAATATGTTTCTAGGATAACTTTCAGACAAAGTACTTTATTTCTATATAAAGCAGTATAATAAAGGGCTTTTTACCCCTTTCCTCAACTCTGCTTGTAGTTTTGATCACATGCTTTATTGATATCATGTATTTTTAAATATTTCATGTTCCCTTACCTATGTTGACAGTTGCTATTGCATAGAAATTATAGACTACCTAAATTCAAGTCCATTTTTTTGAATCAATTTTGTATCAATATTCCTAGTATAAGATGACTATATTAGTAATTTCCTCTGGACCACTGTCTTTCAAAAATTACCTATTAAGTATCTTAGATAATATGAATTTATGAATGTGCGTTCATTGCATTAAATCTCAAAATATAAAATGGTAAAAAGTCAATAGTAGTCAATATATAAATAGCTGACAGAGCTTATAATTCAGGAGCATTCAAAATTGATGTAGAAAAGGGGTGGGCCTTTTACTCTTTCTAGCAAGCACAAAGCAAGTTCACATATCCTCTGCAAATCTTTATATAAAAAATAAACCTTTTTTCAACAAGATTTATGTTCAGAAAAGGCATTCCTGCAAAACCAAATAAGGAGTATATTACATCACAAAGATATTCAGAGCATTGTTCCCAATCCTATCTCAGTCATGATCTTTCTGCAACCAAAATATAAATAATAAGATAGCAACAGTTAGTAGTAACACCAGAATCATAAACTACCATAAAATCCAAGATGAAGACCTGTATTATCTATGACAGTTAAATGCAATGCCATGTAAACATAGATTTCCCACTGTATGCCTTTACACCATCGGTGCCAGCACTCTAATGAAATCCACCTGCAGAAGCAGAGGATGAGTGAGCACATTGCAAAGTTCCTGGGAAGCAGTCTGGCCATGACTGCAGTGATCTGGATCTAAGTGCTCTTCATTTCTTTCCAGATATGTGCACTTTGATACAAAATGAAGTGTCCTGTAAAATGAGGATTTATCAGTTCAAATTAGCATTAGCTTAAGCTT
The DNA here is from genome assembly GCF_001715985.3 of Manacus vitellinus. Classification (NCBI taxonomy): domain Eukaryota; kingdom Metazoa; phylum Chordata; class Aves; order Passeriformes; family Pipridae; genus Manacus; species Manacus vitellinus. The sequence goes on along the minus strand of NW_021939324.1, from coordinate 3,596,682 downwards.
CCCATTCCAGAGATTTTGACACTGTACAGTAACGTGGAATGGAAAAATATAGGAATAATAACAAAACAAAAGCTTTCTGATAATTCTTCATCATTTTAAGTTATGTCATTTGAATACTTTTGGCTATGCAAATATGTAAATTATTATGCTTAATCATGTATCATTTAGAAAAATTCTTCAAGCAGGACAACTGGTTGCTAAGAATATAAAATAAATGCTGTCATTGGATGTATATAAAATGCTCTACTATCTGATACGTCTTATTGGGACCATCTAAATTCTTCCAAATATAGTGAAATTTAATCAAGTGGTTTGCAAATCAAAACCCCACATGAAAATAAGAAAATAAAATATATAATAGGAGGTTTTCTCAAGATCAACAGTTTCTGCATCCGAAACTTTTCATGCTATGAAGACCAACCAATGACTTTCACTTTGTCTCTTACACTTTGAATTTCTCAAGATCTGTGCATCTCTGGGAAAGGGACCTTCAAAGAAACAATAAGGACAGCGGTACCATATATCACGATAGAGTCTCTTTGTAGATGCAAGATTAACTTAATAGACGAAAGTGATAACCAGGCTTCTGCAGAGCTTGAGTCATTGCAGGCAGTTTCTCTGGAGTATCAGTATTTTATAGCTATATTTATAGCTTTTGCCCTATATATTATATATGTGTTGGTTCTAAAGAGACCCTAAGTTTTTATTACTTCTTACTTGACCATTAATTCTATTCAGATTTGTCTATCTGTTAATTACCATGACAGCCACAAGACTACTATTGACTTCAGCTAGCACCTTGCTTAATTTTCAGAAAATTCAGGTTTAATTGTTTTGTTTAGGCACAAAAAGCAACATATTAAATATTAAATTAAGGGGTTGAAATTGAAGTCATGCTTTCTAGGAAGACCTAAGCTGCTTCAGACAGTCTTTTCTTATTTTGCCTTGTAATTCTCTGATGTATTAATACTGTTCGCATTTTCTTCTTACATTAACTTATTAAATGTAATAAGATATGACCATCTAGAGATGAGATCTTTCATCTATTTTTTACTTACGCAACTAAACATGAGGAGTTGATTGTTGAAAAACTGCCTAGAAAATTAGCAAGAGATGATTCTTAGATCTTCTGCAACTCATTTCTCCCACGTAAATAGATTTCTTCTTTTATTTTCTACTCTTGCACTTGCTGTGCTTTGCTTTTTATTTTGGAAAATCCATGTGTGTGTGGCAAGCCATATATTCCACATACTGTCATTCGTAACTTTGTTTTTTATCATCTACATTATAGTATGAAGGTCGGAGTTTAGATATTACAGCTCAGTATGTGGTTTTGACCTTGAGCTAGATCTAAGCTCAAATGTACATAAAGAGGAAACTTTTTTATTTGCAAACAAATGATGCTTCTTTTTTTCATTGCTGTACTCTGGGAAGCTTTCTGAAGACAAATACAGGGCTGTAATCACTGTTGTTGGCAGTGAAGGGAGGAAGAACAGAGGGGAGGAAGGAGAAATAAATGATATATTTTGAATATCAGAGATTGTAGAGCAGAACCTTTTGGTGCTGATGACTTTTGAGGCCTTTCTTTTTTGTGCAAGAAAGAGAGAGACTTAGTGTCTTATAACAGAAAGGCTTTGTCCAGCAGAAAAAAACAAACCAAACAAGACAAAATAAAATCTCAAACCAAAGTAAACAAAAAAAGAAAAGGAAAAGAAAAGGCTTGTTTAGATTTAATCTGAAATTATTTACATAGCAGCACTACTTTAGATATGTTTCATAACAGTGAAAGAGTGTCAGGACTTGCATACAGCTGTTTTTCTGGGTCAGCAAAGAACTGAAGAAGACCTAGAAGTTTATCAAGGTAGAACATATTCATGATAGAGAATAGAGGATTCAACTCGATGTAAACAGGCAGAAAAGCTGACAACATTAGCATCTCTGCAATGATAAGAAGCAGCTGGGGATATGAAAGCATTTCTTTAGGAGTGATTTGAAAAAATGTAACATCGAGTCAGAAATCTTATAAAATTGTAAAAGATGTACTCTGTATTCATTTTACCCAGTCATTTGAATGGTTATCATTTGCTGTACACCACAGGGAATCTCAAAAAGGAGCCTTTATTTGCCCTGAAACAAAACCAGGCATTGCTTATGAAAGTAAGAAAAATAAGAGATTCATATTTTACATAAACAGCATTTCCACGTGACTCATGACTTCATACCGCGTATATTTATAAGGTATGTTATAATTTAGGATTGCCCAATGATTTCTTTTAGATGACCTTATTTAGTTTCTGAGTTTTAAACTATTTATTTGGATTATTTTTAACAGCATTTGCTGCTGTTCCTGGCTTTTCATAACAGTGTAAATAAAATATTTCATTCATGTTGAATAAAGAAGTTAGAAGAAACATGGGTTTGCTTGCATTGAAACATTTTAATGCTAATTTTGGTGTGAAAAGCCATTATCTTTGCACTGAAAAGATTTAAGCTGATGGAGAAGCCATCCACCAATTAATTTGTGGGCAGAAAGTGCCATTGAGATAAAACAGATAAGCACCTAGACCTCTCCTTGAGATACTAAGCAAATTTAACCCATGAATATATTTATATGCCTACTTTCTTTTTTAAGAGACGAAACTCTCTCAAGATTGCATCTCCTGAGCCTGCTTCATCCTGTCATGCAAATCATCAACACATTTTGTAGATGTAGGATAAATAACATGATACAGGATAATGAGAGTATCGTGGCACACTTACTCTTTCTTCCTAGCATTATTCCCACAGGCATTGCTGGTGGCAGCTGAAGTTAAAAAGAGCCTAAATTTCAGCTATTTTCAATATCAGCATAAAGGAGGAGAAATGACAGCACAGTGTAAAAATTAAGGATAAACTTATTTATCCTTAACTAAAAATTAAGGATAAACTTAAGAAAAAAGGAGGAGATGCAGGGGCATTCCTCTGATCTGAGGAATTCCCATTATGTCCCTGTCTTGAGTAAGGAGTTAGGTGATGAGCTTCCCTTAGCCTTATCAGAAACCCATGCACAACTAAGGTGGAGAAGGCACTGTCTGTACTAGGAACTTCTATTGCCTAAGCAAGGAGCAGGACAAGAAGCAGGACAAGAAGTATTCAGTCATTCCCTGATAGCCTTGGAGCACTGAATCATCCTGGAAACTGAGAAGTGACTAAAGCAAGCACCTCATGACCCTATGAGAAGTCCTAAGTGAGGCCCTTTGATCTCTCCAGGACTGCTGCAGCTGCACCAGCACCTCACTCTCAGTGCTCACCAGCACTAACCAAAGGGAGTTCCATGTCATATGATGTCAGTTCAGACATGAAAGCTGAGATGAGGAGCAGGAAGGCAGGCATTCATTGTCTCCAGTGGCTGCCTGCTGAGGAACCATTGTGTGTGCTGAAGTTTCTCAAAGTGGCTGGACATCGCTGCTCATGGGAAGTAGAGAATAAACTGTGTTATCTTTTGCTTTGCTTTTGTGCAGGCCAGCTTTCACCTAGTTTTTGCTTTAATAAACTGCCTTATCCCAACCCACAGGTTGTTTCCATCCTACTCTCTCCCCTGTCCAGCTGGGGAGTGATAGAGTGGCTGGGTGGGCACCTGACATCTAGCCAAGGTCAACCCACCACACTTGTATATCATAGAAGTTGGAATGGGCCTTAAAGATCAACTAGATCGAACCCCCCTGCCATGGGCAGGGACACTTCTCACTACCCAGGGTTGCTCAAGGCCTCATCCAACTAAGATTTGAACACTGCCAGGGGTGAGGTATTCAAAACTTCTCTTGAAAACTTGTTCCAGTATCTCAACACCCCCACAGTAAAGAATTTCTTCCTGCTCTCTTTCATTTTGAAGACATTCACTTCATATCACTACGGTTCCTGATGAAGAGTCCTTCTCCAGCTTCCCTGTAGGCCTCCCTTCACAGACTGGAAGGCTCTTTTGAGATCTTCATGGAACCTTCTCTCCAGGCAGAACCTGTCTTCTTCAGGAGGTGCTTCAATCCTCTTATCAACCTCATGGCCCTCCTCTGGACTCACCCCAACAGTTCCTTGTCTTTATGTTAGTAACACCAGAACTGTAAGCAGTACTCCAAGTGGGGTCTCAAGAGAGAAGAGTAGAGGATGAGAATCACCTCCTTTTATCTGCTGGCCCTGCTTCTTCTAATGCAGCCCAGGATTTCTTGGCTTTCTGGTCTGTGAGTGCACACTGCTGGGTCATGTTGAGTTTTTCATCAACCATCACCCCCAAGTCTTTCTCCACGGAGCTGGTCTCAGTCACTTCTCTGCCCAACATGTAGATGTTGCCTGAAATTGCCATGACCCAGGTGTAGGACTTTGTTGAACTTCATAAGGTTTCCATCAACCTGCCTCTCAAGCATGTCAAGGTTCCTCTGAATGGCATCCCTTCCCTCAAGTATGTTGACTGCACCATACAGCTCAGTGTCATCAGTGAACTTGCTGAGGGTGCACTCAATCGCTTGTCCATGTTGCCATAAAGATGTTGAATAGTATTGGCCCAGTATCAATCCCTGAGGAGTGTCTCCACATAGATAATGAGCCATTGACTACAACTCTTTGCATGCGGTCATCCAGTCAGTTCTTTACTGACCAAGTGGTCCGTCCATCAAATGCATGTCTCTCCAGTTTAGAGTCAAGGATGCCATGCGGCACAGTGTCAAGCGCTTTGCATAAGTCCAGGTAGACAATATCAGTTGCTCTGCCCCTCTCCACCAATGCTGTAGCCCTGCCACAGAAGGTTGCCAGACTTACTGGGCATGATTTTCCCTTTGCAAAGCCATATTGGCTCTTACCAATCACTTCTTTGTTTTCCATGTGTCTTAGTATAGTTTTCAGGAGAATTTGCTCCATGATTTTGCCCAGCACATATGTGAGACTGATTGGTCTGTATTTCTCCAGGTCTTTCACTTTCCTCTTTCTAAAAATGGGGGTTATATTTCCCTTTTTCCAGTCATCAGGGACTTCACCTGACTGCCATGATTTTTCAAAATTGATGGATAATGACTTAGCAATTTAGCAACTTAGCTGCCAGCTCCCTCAGGACCTGGGGATGAATCTCATTGGGTGCCATGGACTTGTGCACATTCAGGTTCTTTAGATGGTCTCAAACCCAATCCTCTCCTACTGTGGGCTTAGGGTCTTTATTCTCCAAGTCCCCACATTTGCCTTTCTTGACTTGGGCAGTATGGCTGGAGCACTTGATACTGAAAACCAAGGCAGAGAAGTTGTTGAGAACCTTGGCCTTCTCTGTCCAGGGTAACCAGGTCTTCTATTTCCTTCCAGGGAGGGCCTATGTTATCCCTAGTCTTTCTTTTCCTTGCAACATATCTGTAGAAGATCTTCTTGTTATCCTTAATATCCCTGGCCAGACTCAATTCTAACCGGTTCTTGGCTTCTCTAACCTTGCCCATAACTTCCAGTACAAATTCCTTCCAGACTACCAGTCCTCTTTTCCACTTCCAGGTGATTTCTTGTTGGTTTTGGCTTCACAGTCAGGATTTCTGCTATGTTATTCACATCAGAACAATGAAACACCACTTGAATATTTGTAAGGTTATTATCAAATAAACTTTTCTAGTTTATATACTTTCTAAAAATCAAATTTATTTTCAATATCTCTTTAGGGATTGTTGATGCTCCAGCACAAAAATTCTATCTAACAAATAGCAATATTTCAAAGCTTTCAGGAAGAAAGAGTGTGTTTGATTCATGTTTGGGACTCATTGAGGGGAGATGATGCAATTTTAACATTGTCTTGGACATTCCTAAATGCAAGTTTTCATTCAACAAGATGTTCTGTGTGTTATAGAAATAGCTAGCAATTAGTCGTCATAACAAACTTTTAGGTAGTTCACTTTTGAGGTTATGCAACCTATAAAAGCCATTGCTGAACTGGGTGTGTGGAATAAAATAGTCTGATGTCAGCATTTAAACCTCTTATTAAATTTTTCAAAGATTTCAGTGTAGCAAAACGTCACTGATTTTATAAGCCCTATGTGACATTTGTGGCTCAGCCTAGATAAATGAAGAAAAGGAATCCAAAGAAAGTGAGAAATAAAGAATATTTTCATTCAAATACCACCTCATATCTCTCCTTTCCATAATAACCTGTTTTCTAATATTAGAATTTTAATGATTACCAAAAAAGAAGTGTGGATATTTTTTTTTCCATCTTCTCTTTTATTTTCCCCAGTAATCTACTCATTTGCCAGATATGTTACTCATACTAGCTACTTCCATAGGTAATTTAGAAGCTTTTTACTACATCTTTGCTCACTCTTTTTTTCCTTTCCTCTGCACATATCACCCTCCACCACAATTATAAAGATTACAAAATATATTTACTAACTTTTCCTGCATATGCTCCATCACTGCTTTGATTCTGACTTTCCAGTTTTATCTAGTTTTTGCCCACCGCCATACTGTAAATATATTTTCATGGGAAGCAGGGGGCTTTTTTTTCCCCTCTATTGTTAATTTCTGCACTACTAGTGTTATCTCTTCAGGCGGTTACAGGTACAGATAGCAAAAGCCAGTGACAATCTTCCAACTAGCCTGATGTGTAAGCTTGCCCCTGCTGATGGTTTTATCTCATCTACGTGGAGTCAAACTGTGTCACATAATTAGTTCATTGTGTACTTACTCCCTTGTGGCAGGATAAATAAACAGTGTTCACTGCCAGCCTCTGTGCTTCAGAGTTCTTAGGATGGTTGTCTTGGAAAACTGGCAAACAAATAATTGTATTTTATTTGTTTACTTTAAAACAATAAATAGCTTGATATTTGCTAGCCTGATTTGTAGTAAAACACTTCCTCATTATTACTTTTTCTTGTTGCATTGTTGAAACCACACTCAGATTCAGCTAGTTCTTTAGCGTTAAATGACAGCCATTAATAGGAAAATTCTGAGATCAGGAAGGATAGAGGCAAACCAAATGCTGTCATTTCCAGATAAGCTTTTCACAGGCACTGCTGCTATCCCCTGAGATGACATCTAAAGCCAACCAACAAGGACCCTTGATTGTTAAAGTGAGAAGACCAAACTGTCTTGATGAAGATAAGATTACAGTGTCTCAGATGTGAAACCTAAAATAGAAGAACCAAATTAAATAAAGTAGAATCATGCACAGAGGATTTTGAGGTTGACTTAATGGCATGCTATCACTTTCACTATGTTTAATACTCTTATGAGCTTACTGAGTTGCACACATAGTGCCAATTTCTTTCAAAGCAATCTTTATCAAAATGCACCAGTTAATTTTTGTCTTTGGAGTACAGTAATTATGCAGTCATACTGCAAAAAAAAAAATTATTCAGTACACACATCTGAAAATGCCACACTGCACACATTTAAATTTAGTTCTTTCAGTGATATGATCTCAGGATACTCATTTGAAGATGGCAGCTGAACTAGGAATTGTAACATTATTTTCACATACCAAGTAATATAGCTTGCAATTTTGCACTCTGTCATCTAACACTACTCAGAAAATTGGAAGATAATCTCTTCTTGTTGGATGTAGTTTGTGCTGCAATTGAAAAGGTGCTATAGCTACACCATTTAAGACAAAAAATTTACTTAATTTTTGCTAAAGAAAATGGGACAGCTACTGAAAGTGTTACCTGTATATTCTGGTAAGAACTGAAACTCTTTTTCTTGCTGCAGCAGCCCAAGAGAGTAAAGGTTAGAAAATAAAACTACTAGTGTTAGATGAGAATATCCTAAAACTCTTATTTGTTTATATTTTTATTAAAATTTTTTATAGGAATAAGTTGTTTAAAGTATATCTTATTTATTCTCGAAGGAAGGATCTATAGGAACTATATTTAAATTATTCAAAAATACTGTTTCAAATGTGTGAAATGAGAACGATTACTTTATGTACTTTACATAAAAAAAGAATTAAATGTTTTTACAGATAAAAATGTTTTTTCAGATAAAAATCTGAAAAAAAAACCCCAGAAGCTTTTGGAAATTTCAAAAATAAGTGTTTTACCTTGATCTGATGTTGGATTTTCCTTTTTGGTTCTTTTTTTTTGTGGGTTTTTTTGTTTGTTTTTTTTTTTTAAATCTCACTTATGCATAATTTCAGCCCAGAAAAGTCTGCCGCGCCATTTCTACCCTAATTTAACTGACAAATATCTTATCACTTTAGGGACATTGATATCCAGAGTTTACTTTCCTGTCTGAAAGATAACATCCTGAACTTTTGATGCCAAAGATCTACAAAGCAGACAAGATCCTAAAATAATCTCATTTTCTATTATAATCCCAATCGTATTCAATCTTCAATTTGCATACCCTAAACAAACCAGGAAGCAAAAAATAAACAGATGGGTCAACAAATGAAGAGTCCTGGTAAGAAAAAGCACTTCTCTAAATGTCTGGATTTCTTTCTTTTCTGTGCAGCTGAACTGGTTTGGTTCATGCAAGGTTAGAAAGGAACATCAAATTTTCTCCAGGAAAGAAGTAGTGTTTTGGTAATTCCAATTGCTAATTGTGTTCTTTCTGTTTTCCAACTACATCATATGGCTCCCTGAGTTAGCTTTAAACAAAAGCAGATGTGAGAAATGGTACAAATATCCAAGGTTTCCCCATTTCTGCAAATTGAATTTCCACATATCCCTATTTGTCTCTTAGCATGCAACTCTAGTGTAAACCCTTAGCACAATAGTCTTCTTAGGCAGATAAGGTCAGAGTTCAGTGATGCCACAGCTGGGGAAGGGATATGGCTAAACACTCCTTCTAATTCTTGCATCAAAAGTTTAACTCTGCTAAGCACAGCAATACAACCTTCTCTCCCCGTGGGTACTGTTAACACGCTTGTTAATTAGTCATCAATAGCTGTCAAATTGTTAAACAAGCAGCAAACACCCAATGGTAACAGTACTAAGCTATGGAATTGCTGATGAGCCCCTGCCTTCAGTAACTTGTTACTTGAAATTTAGAGCATGTTTTCCTTCATTGAAGTCCTGTGGCAGACTTTCTGTTCCCTGACTGTATAATCAGGCGATTAGTGGTGGAGAAGTCCTGACTGAAGCATTCTACAGTGCATATTCAGCTGTGCTGAAAGACAGGAAATGTTTGCATTTCAACACAAACCCAAGGTCATCAGTCACTCTGATGTGGTAAAACAAATCACTCTATGGATGCAGTGAATGACTTGATTTCAAAATCTGTTGAGGGGAGAAGGGAAGGGATGGTTTGCCCAAATTATTTTTTTTCCCCGAGCCACTTTAGAAATGCAGCAGGAAACTGCCTGTTAGTTATTGATGCTGAAAGAGAAGAACGAGCCTGCCAAACAGCAGACTGATGATATAAACTTCTGGCAATCTTTTGCCCCTTTTGAAAGTGTGTTTCCAAGTAAAATCCAAATCCTCACCTACCACTGCAGCAGCCATTGTAGGAACTCCAGTAGACAAGACAAAGCTGTACCTTTACAAGTCGGGAGCTTGGGCAGTTCCTCGGACACCCTCGTGTATTAAACCAAACACGATTTATGATTAAATTTTGTGGTAAAATGTTTAGCAATGCCTAAAAGAAGGATGGTGTGTCATGCTAAGTTGCGCTACAGTTGAGTTCGAAAGCCATTGAAAGCACTTTCTTTCTGTTCAGTGTAAAAAAATTGCAGCGTTCAATAACCATCTAATCTCTCACTCTTGGTGACATGATTTACTGCTGTGTTTTTCAGATTGTGAGTTTTCCTGGTAAGGCCTGAGTCTTCCACAGGGGACACACAATCCAGGCAGATGATTTGCTGCTTGAGTGAATCAGTTTTGCTAAACACAATAAGATTGCACAGATCTGTGCCCTAATCTGAAAAACACTGGGGTCAGAGGGAATCGTTACACTGACTGGAGTAGGCTTTCTGTCAACTGCTTGATGAAATCTTGATTTGAAATATATCTGTCTACAGTGCTGATTTTTAAATTGGTGCTTTTGAGAGAAGGGGTAATATTAATAGTTTCCCATGCTCTTGTTGCTCAAAATGTCTTCTCACACAGCCATTTCATAAAAAATCCATAAAGAGAACACCTGCAATTATTTTGGGTGAAGTATTATGTGGTTGGCCAATTTTATAGACTCCAACTAGACTAAAGAAAACTAAAAGACCTAGAAAAGGATAGCAGTGTCTCTACACATATTTTGAGTATAATGTAGTTCATGACATCTGGGATTTTCCTGTCAGTCTCTCAGACCCTGTTAATAGCTGCAAAAAGAAATATCTTCTCTGTCTGCAGACTGCGCACATATTAAAAAAAATTAAAAAAAATAGGAAGCAACTGGTGTCTTTATAACTGTTACCCAGGAACATTGTGACAAATTAGAGAGACATAGAGTGATTATTTAATGTATGATTTCTTGGATGCTACATATGAGCAAACAGAAGAACACAGAAAAAACACAAGTGCATATATATGCTTACAACAGTTCATTCCTGAAATGATTAGAGAGAAGTTAATATCCTAATTTCAGGTTTTGCATATGTCTGATTAGAAACAGCTACTTTTTCTTGAGCTGGAGAGCATCCCATTCTTAAACTATCTCAATGATTTTGATACATCGTCAGAAAATCTAAGTGCGCAGGAATACCATCTTCATTGCAACATAAACAAATAGTGTCAACACAAATAGCTACATCATCTTCACATTGGCATGTTTAGAGATGGAAGATCTAAATGAGAAGGTGAAGAGGAAATATTCCTAATGTATAACACCTTGGAATATATAAAGGAGTGCATGAAGCAAAATACAGACACAGAGACATTTCCCCCAAATACTGTATTCCATTAGAGAAGGAAGATGTGTAATTCTAAGTCAAGTTTAATAAAGATAGTTGATGGTTGTGTTTTCTTACATTAGTATTACATATTAAAAATTCCTTCATACTCCTGTCAAAAGGAAATCTTCTAGAATTTTAATGATGGCATTGCTAATGTTCTTCTGTAAAAAGATATCACATGCAAATGTTTCTCCATCCTCTTCATTCCTAAAACTGTCCTTCTGAGGCACAAATTCCTAATACACATACCCTTCCCTCATTCACTTTCTAAACACTTCCCTGTCAATTATTCCCTTTAGTGAACTATCACAGACCATCTTGTTGTTTCTGTCTCCAAATAAAATACATGGCATTAATATTCCTTTCTTTTCATACCTGTCTTCATTTATAATACCCTGATATTAGGTAATTCATGTATGCTTGAAAGCAAGAAATGCCATCACTATCTGTAGTTTTTCATGGATATATCAGTAAGAATCAATGGTAATAGGTATTTTAGGAAAAGAGCATGTTTTCATTAGATGATATTCCTCAGCTACAGCCAGTAGAACTGTTTTATTCCTCTGCCAGGTTTATACTTCTAGAAGGGTCCAAAATAAACCAGTAGGCTTCTTGCTTGAGGAAGATGAAAGGACATGAGTGAACTTTCTTCATCAAAGAAAGAAAGGAAAGTAATATCAGATCTGGCTCAACAATGTGTTGCTGAAACTACTAATAACTTCAATAGGCTAATATTTCATTCACCTAAAGAACCACTGCATATATAGCTATTTTAAAAAGGATTTTTTTGCTCAGAAGTATTAGAGTGTAACCCTGTGCGGAAAATAAAACCAAACCCAACAGAATAATTACGTGCTTTTCTGCTTCATATAGAGACTCTGTCTTTCCATTCTGCATCGGAATGAATTTCATCCATTATCATTGTTTCTTCCTGATACAAAATGAAATAACTAGAAGAACTAGTTTATAAAAAGCATCTAATTGACATGACCTATGAATTTGATCTCATAGTTTGTTTTATATAAGTGAAGTTATAAATTGACATATGAAAACTTTGAGGTGAACTATTAATGTAACATCAACATTTTCTACATGAACTTTCACATGACAAGAGGACTTTGTAAAGAATAGATTTCACAGACGCCCCAGTCTTGATCATATTTTCCTTAACCTTCTTCCAAGCAGAGTAAATCCTGAATAAGCACACCATCAAAAAGTAGCCATTGCCATTTGTAAGAGAGTCTGGAGAAAGAAAGGTTGCCAAATGTTAATGTATCTCTACATGCTCAATTAAAACACAATCCAAAACTAAAATGGATTTTGAAGCATCAGCAACTGTCTGCCAAAAAACTTATGCCAACCCACGTCTGCTTTGTCTCTGTAATATTTACTGCAGAGACAGAACACACATTTGACCATGAATGCCGTCTGGTGGGACTTCATTCCACAGCTGTTCTTTAAGGATTTAGATAAACACGTCCCTCAGCTAATACTACTGGTTTTCAAGAATGCCTATGGCTGTGGTTCAGAGTATCATAATACATCTTTGCTACTATCTTTGATTGCACACTGGCATTCTACAAAACATAGAAATTGAAAAATGGCACCATAAGAACCAACTTTTCAAAGGACAATCGTTTCTAATCTCTGTTACCCTGTAATTAAACTCATTTGTGTTGTTTTCATTTGAGACACATGCATAATTATTGGTCTTATTTTATAGCCTCATAATAATTCATTTTCCCTGTTTTTTTTCAAAATCTGAAAGAAATGTGTTTTTAATATATAATATAATACACCAAATTTCACGAGTTTGTGGTGTGCTGTGGGGAACTCGGCAAACTACCATCAGACCTTCGAGATGCAGTCATCATCACTTTGTATAAGAAGAAAGGAATTAAATCAGATTGCTTAAACTACCATGGTATTACTCTGCTCTCCATTGCTGGCAAAATCCTGGCAAGAATACTTTTGAACAGACTAATACCCACTATAGCAGAAGGAATTCTAACTCAAAGCCAATGTGGTTTCAGAGCCAACAGGAGTACAACAAATATGGTATTTGTTCTCAGACAACTGCAAGAGAAGTGCAGGGAACAGAACAAAGGTCTTTATGTAACCTTTGTTGATCTCACCAAGGCTTTTGATACTGTGAGCAGAAAAGGTCTATGGCAGATCTTGGAATGTTTAGGTTGTCCCCCCCAAGTTCCTTAAAATGATCATCTCACTCCAACAGGATCAGCACGGCCAAGTCAGATATGGCAGTGCACTTTCTGAGCCCTTTTTAATTAAGAAGGTGTGAAACAAGGCTGCGTTCTCGCTCCTACCCTATTCGCAGTCTTTTTCAGCATGATGCTCCAAAGGGCCATGGCAGACCTTGATGATCAGGATGGTATCTACATTCAATATCGTACTGATGGAAGTCTATTCGATCTAAGGCGACTGAAGACCAATACTAAGACCTTAAACCATCTTGTCCGGGAGCTGCTTTATGCTGATGACGCCTCCCTTGTTGCCCACACGGAAGCAGCTCTGCAGCGTTTAACATCCTGCTTTGCAGATGCTGCTGAGCTCTTTGGGCTGGAAGTCAGCTTAAAGAAGACAGAAGTTCTCTATCAACTGGCACCTCAGGAAGTCTTCCATCATCCCCATATCATCATTGGTGAATCAGAGCTCAGATCAGTTCAGCAGTTTAATTACCTAGGTAGCCTCATCTCCTCGGATGGTAAGATTGACGGAGGGATAGACAACAGGTTAGCAAAGGCATATAGTGCTTTCGGAAAACTCCATAAAAGAGTCTGGCGAAATAAACACTTGAAGAAAAGTACCAAGATCAGTGTTTACAGAGCCATTGTGCTGTCTACTCTTTTATATGGTTCTGAGTCATGGGTCATCTATCACCACCACCTGTGTCTCCTAGAACACTTCCATCAGCGCTGCCTCCGTACAATCCTAAACATCCACTGGTCAGATTTTGTGACCAGTACATCTGTTCTAGAAAAGCAGCAGTCACAAGTATAGAGGCCATGTTGATGAGAACACAGCAGCGCTGGGCAGGGCACGTCTCCAGGATGAAGGACCACTGCCTCCCTAAGATCTTGCTCTATGGTGAACTTGCCTCCGGCTGCCACATGAGAGGAGCCCCAAAGAGGAGATACAAGGACTCCCTGAAACAACATCTCAGCCTTGACCATATTGATCTTCATCACTGGTCTACTCTGGCCTCCAGTCGGGAGGTCTGGAGACACACCATCTATAACACTGCTGTCTCCTTTGAGAACACACGCAGGATCACTCTCGAGGAGAAAAGGCAACGCAGAAAGAATCGTGTCTTGCAAAATATACCATCTAAGGAGTCTTTCTTCTGTGCCTTTTGCAATCGGATATGTCTGTCTCATATTGGCCTCATAAGCCACCAGCGTGCCTGTAACAAATGTGGATAGAGCCTTCCCAAATCTTCGTTCGCGAAGCCTAGCCATTATGATGATAATAAAATAATCCTTTCATGTGGCAAACATTTTATGAATTTGAAGGAATAGAACTGCTGTTCAAAAGCCAAATAGGTTCTTTCAGAACAACTTTGCTAAAAGAAAATGAAACAGAGCTTTCCTGAGACTTAAATAATCTACATGCTTAATCACAAAAAAACAAAGGACACAGCCAATGCATTGTGGACTGACATGGGCAGGTGGGTTGGGAGAATATAACTGAGAATCATCGCAATTTAAGGGAGCACAGAAGATCATCCATTCATACTGCAGACCCCAGTCATCTTCTCCCTTCTAGTCTCCCCAATACAGGTCAAAAGTGAGTCCTTTTTGTTTATAATAGGTCTTAAACAATATTGCTCAAAGGTCTTTGAATTTGCTAACTGTGATGGAGCAGAAATGCACTGATGGAATCGTCCTGGCCTTAAGTGTCAGATTTTTGTGCTATGGACCCTGCTATCGCTTCGCTAGCTTGGACTAGCAAAAGGGACAGAATTCACGTCTCTTATCTTGGCAATAAAAACCATAACACAGGGTTTAGGGCACTCAGAATTTCAAGCTGCAGAAGAAAGAAAAATTAACCATTTCCTTCATCTTACAAAAATTCTCTGAACACTGCAATATCATGTAAGAAGAACCCTGTACTGAATTGATGCTACATTTTCAACACTAACCATCGTAACTGGGATTCAAGGTCTATTAGATGCCTTTTGCAAACTGACAGAAATCATTATCTGAGAGTATTAGCACACTTAATCCCTTTAAAATGCAGGTATTTCTGTGTAATAAACCCCCCAAAAAACTCAGCCAAAAAGTTTAGCTTGTGATGTTTCTAGGTAACATCCTTTTTAATTATATATAGTTAAAAAATATTTAGGCCTAGACCCTTAGACAAGAACAAGACCAAGTTCTACAAAGATACTTCAGTTCATAATTGGTGGTTGTCTTTACTGATTCTATTGAATACGTTTTGGTTAAATAGCGTAACTTGTTCTTCCTGAGTAACAATTACTTTTGAACTTTAGAGAATCTCCCAGGTATAAGAATTGTTAATTCTAGATAATTTACAAAGGGTTTTGGTTCCTTTCTAGGAAGAAATCGTGTCTTTTGGCTTTTTACAGGAGAGGTACCCCTTTCTTTCTTGATGAAGTTGGCATAGTGCATAGCTTACAGAATGGCCAAAATCACAAAGGAACTAACTTTACTAACTGCAAGCAAAAACAGTGCTTGAGGAATGGAAGAAACAAGCTTCTAAAAGAGAGAGCGCAAACAGACTTAGTGTTTTCAGGCTTTCTTTCAAAAATATTGGGGGTTTTTTGAAAAGGACTCTGTCAGTATGAAAAGCAAACACAACCAGTCATTTCTACCATGCACAGATGAAATTATGGGACTACAACAGGATAGCAGTTTAAGCCACTAAGCCTGATAGTGAAAGCAATTCTGAAAATGAGGGCAGATTTTGCTAGACAGGATAAATACCTAAACTGCTGGCTTTAGAAAAAATGGTATTTCTGTTTTTAACAGTGCACATACAGCTTCTGAAGCTACTCATTCAACTAGAAAAAATGTAGTAAAATTATCCTCACAATTCCAAATACACTAAACTGCCATTCAGATAGAAAAGGAATAATATCATCCTTTTATGAACACAAGAAAATGTAGACTTCAAATGAAAATCAGTGCTTAGGCTATTTTCTCTTCAGTAAGACACTAAAAAAATTACTTTTCTTCTGTGCTTGGAAGAAGCTTACTATCAGTCGAAAAAATTCAATGGTATGCATCTTGTTGCAACAGAAACTGAAGGTATTTTAATGAGTTCTTGTAGAGTTTAGTGGTTTGCAGTTTACAGAAAAACACTGAATAGTTAGTTAACCATAAAACACCTTAGAAATAAAGAAGGTATATGGCTTTGGTTTTAACAAAAGTGAAACTTTTTGTGTAAAAATAGTACTACATATTTTGAGTTCTAGTGAAGACCATGGTGATATAATCCAACACAGTGTCTTCTATTAGGCACATTAAAAATTAAAATATTTTAAACTGCTTTTAAACAGAAAATAAGTTAGTTGTCTTCTATATAAATGTCTCTTCTGTCACAAAGATATTTGAAAAAAGTATTAATTATTCTTTCAGATTTGTCAGGATGATCTTTTCACAAATCATAGAATGACAGAATATGCTAAACTGGAAAGAACCCATAAGGATTACCTAGTCCAACCCTTAGGCCTGCACAGGACCATCCGCAAGAGTCACACCATTTACCCAAAAGTATCATCCAAATGCTTCTTGAACTCTGTCAGGCTTGGTGCTGTGACTACTTCACTGGAGAGCCTGTTCCTGTGTCCAACCAACTTCTGGGTGAAGAAGTTGCAGACTGCAATAAGAACTCCCCTCAATCTCCTCTTCTCAAGGCTGAACAGACCAAGTGTCGTCAGCTGCTCCTCATCTTCCCCTCAAGGCCCTTCGCCGTCTTCGTTGCCCTCCTTTGGATGCTCTCTAAGAGCTTAATATCTTTCTTATATTGTGGTGTCCCAAACTGCACACAACATTCAAGGTGAGGCCGCCCCAGTGCAGAGCAGAGCAGGACAATCCCCTCCCTCGACCAGCTGATGATGCTTTGCCTGATGCCCCCCAGGACATGGTTGGCCCTCCTGGCTGCCAGGGCTGACTCAGATTCAACTTGCCATCAACCAGAACCCCTAGGTGCCTTCCATGGCACTACTTTCTAGGACCTCATTCCCCGGTCTGTATGAACATCCAGGGTTACCCCATCCCAGGTGCAGAATCCGGCACTTACCCTTGTTGAACTTCATGTGGTTGGTGGTTACCCAGTTCTCTGATTTGTCGAGGTCTCTCTGTAGGTCCTCCCTGCCTTTGAGGGAGTCAACAGGTTCTCCCACTTTTGTATCATCTTCAAACTTGCTTAGTGTCCCTTCCAGTCCTGCATTCAGGTCATTTATGAAGATGTTGAAGAGCATAGATGGAGCCCTGTGAAACCCTACTAGTGACAGGTCACCAGTGATGTCATACCATTCACTATAACGCTCTGTGCTCAATCTGTGAGCCAATTGCTCACCCACTGTATGATGTGTTTATCATTTTTTCCAGAAGGATCCTGCGAGAAACAGTATCAACAGCTTTACTGAAATCCAAAAAGATTACATCCACTTGCTTCCCTTGATCAGCTAGGTGGGTTAATATCAAATTTGATAAGCAGGACCGTCCTCTCGTGAAGCTGTGCTCACTGTGACCGATGACAGCATTTCAGGTGTTTTTCACCACGCTTGGCTACTCTTGGGATCCAGCCAGGGGAGCAAGGGTTGTTGCCAGGCCCATTTGCAGGTGATTTAGAGAATCTCTAGGGCAAGGCAGAGTGCAGCAACCAGGAGCGGGCAAACAGGGGCGTGGCAGTTTGCACAGGCAGGGTGCAGCCACTCTCCCAGCTCTTGCTGGTGGGTTGTATGGTAGGCGTGAGTGGTTTTGTTTGGTGGTTGGTTTTGTTTTTTTTTTTCCCTGTCTCCAACTCATCTAGATCCAGCAGGGGTTTCCAAACAACGGAAAGCCATTGCTGCTGCTGTCAGCAGGAGTGTTCTAACCCAGACAGAACCCCTCAAGGTCACAGCTGGCTAGGTCACTGGCTGCAGGGAGTGTCTGAGCCTGGCAGACTACCAGAAGGCAGTGCGAAAGACACCTGCACACGGTGCAATGAGGTGACTTATTTGCTCTGTTTAGTGACAGAGCTTAAGGAAGAAGTAGAGAGGCTAAGGAGTGTTAGGGAAAGTGAAAGGGAAATAGACTGGTGGAGTCACACCCTTTCAACTTTTCACACCCAAAAGTCCAGCAGGAGTCAGAGAAGCCCTGCCCCTCTTGCCATCAGGCCAGTGGAACAGAGCAAGTAGATGGGGACCAGGTCCCTGGTCAGAGAGGTAATACCAGCCCCTCCTGACCCCCATAACCTCCCTAGGTGCCCTTAAAGAACAGATATGAGGCCCTGGACCTAGAGAGTCAGGCAGATGACACTCAAGAAAAAGATCTGTCCTGAGGGTCTCCCAGTTTCACCCCATCTATTAGACGGATCACAACTGCAGCTATTAAGAAAAAAAGAAGTGTAGTTGTAGTCGGTGACTCCCTCCTGAGGGGAACTGAGAGCCCTGTATGATGACCAGACCCGTCCCACAGGGAAGTCTGCTGCCTTCCTGGGGCCAGGGTGAGGGATGTTAGCAGGAGACTTCCCATGCTAATTTGGCCCCACTGTTCGTAGTACAGGTTGGCAGTAAAAGAGATACCAGGGCAATCAAAAGGACTTAAATAAGGCTTTGGGTCGATTAGTTTATGGGACAGGAGTACAGCTGGTGTTCACCTCAATTTCTGCAGTAGCAGGGATGAATGAGGAGTAGGAAAACCCATTTTATCAATAGGTGGCTAAAGGATTGGTGCCATCAGAGGAATTTTGCGGTTTTTGATCATGGGGCAAGATTTATGGTACCCATCCTGCTAGAGTCAGATGGGCTTCATCTATCTAGCAAGGGCAAAAGAACTCCAGCATATAAGTTGGCAAGGCTGACCAAGAAGCCTTTAAACTAGGTTTGAAAGGGGAGGGGGATGGAACCAGGCTCTCCAGCAGTGAGCCTAAGGGTGGTAAACCCAACTTAGGGCTGATATCAGGAGCCCAGCTGAAGTGCATGTACACCAATGCACACAGTATGGGTAACAAACAAGAGGAGCTGGAAGCCATCGTGCAGCAGGAAAGCTATTGCATAGTCACCATCACGGAAACATGGTGGGATGACTCACATGACTGGAGTGCTGCCACGGGTGGCTACAAGCTCTTCAGAAGGGATAGGCGAGGTAGGAGAGGTGGAGGGGTGACTCAGAATGTTAGGGAGTCCCTTGACTCCATAGAACTTCAGGTCAGTGATGATAAAGTTGAGTGCTTATGGGTCAGAATCAGGGAGAAGGCCAACAAGATTGACATCCTTGTTCTTGTGGGTGACTTTAACCTGCCAGATGTCTGCTGGAAACAACATAGTGGAGAAGAAGCAGTCTAGGAGATTCCTAGAGTGTATGGAGGATAATTTCTTGTTACAGCTGATAAATGAACCTACCAGGGCTGCGACCCCATCAGACCTGCTGTTTACAAAGAGAGAGGGGCTGGTGAGAGCTGTGGTGGTCAGAGGTCTGGGGCACAGTAAGAGTTTTCACCTCTGTCTGGGGCACAGTAAGAGTTTTCACCTTACTCGGTGAAGTAAGGAAGGACGTCAACAAAACCTCTACCCTGGACTTCCAGAGACCAGACTTCTGCCTGTTCAGGAGGCTGGTTCAGAGAGTACATTGGGAAACAGCCCTTAAAAACAAAGGGGCCCAGGAAGTATCGACATACTTCAAGAAAGAAATCTTGAAGGTGCAGAAGCAGGTTATCCTTATGTGCCAAAAGGCAACCTGTTGGGGAAGAAAAGTGGCCTGGCTGAACAGGGACATTTCGCAGGAAATTAGGGAAAAATAGAGAGTCTATCCCCTTTGGAAAAAAGGGCAAGCAACTCATGAAGTGCTTAGGAATGTAGTTATGTCATGTAGAAAGAAAATTAGAGAGGCAAAAGCACAATTTGAACTTAATCTGGCCACCTGTTAAGGGCGACAAAAAGTGTTTTTATAAATTCATTAATAGCAAAAGGAGGGGCAAGGAAAACATCCATTTGTTGTTGGACATGGAGGGGAGCATAGGTACCAAAGAAGAGGATAAGGCTGAGGTACTTAATACCTTCTTAATACCTTCTTTGCCTCAGTTTTCAACAAGAAGACAGGTTGTCCTCAGGACAACTGGCTTCCTGGGTTGGTAGGCAATGACAGAGAGCTGAAGAGCCCCCCTGTTATCCAGAATATTAAAGTTATAAGCATTTTAGGATAGAATATAGTATCTGGGACAGAAGAACTGTATTTAAAAGAGAGTCTCCAGTGCTCCATTTTAAATAAAATGTAAAGTAGCAAAATTAATGAGAAATAGGAAATATTCTTTTACATAACTAATTATGACACTCATATCTATCAGGTAGTATGTTGACTCTGTACCTCAAGAGTGTGAGAACAAATTATTTCTTGAAGTTAATGCTTTCAGTTTGTGTTCTTAAGGACCCTGATGTTGGGACTAGGTTTTGCAAACTTGGAGAAGGATTAGAATTCATCAATACTGTAAGAGCATGGGAAAGATGGATTCAGTGATTAATCTCATGTTAAACACATGGGAACAAAACAGCTGAGTATATTTGTCTCCATAATCCCTTTTCCCAAATGTAATCACAAATTGATCAACTCATGTGTTTATTCTGAGCTTGTGGTAGACATATTAGAATTGCTAGGCTGTATAATAACTTAGTACAGATCAGCAGTCTTCAGTGCTAGAGGAAATTAGTTAGTGGGATTGTATTTTACGAGAAATTGTAAATTTCAAAATTTGTCATTGACTATTTTCCAAAGAAAATGTAATTTCTCTTAGAACAGTAACTTCTGTAATTTCTAGCATATTACTTTTATGCTGAATATCTCCAGTCCCTCTTAGGGGGACCAATTTTATTCTGTGTATTAAAAACTGAGTTAGAACTTTGTCTTCCGTGACCTCAAGGGAGTAGAGACAATAGTAAAAAATAATCACTCTCTTTTGTGATTAATTCTTTATTACAAAGTGAACTTCCACTGCTGCCTTTGATACTGCTGGTTTCTGTGGAAAAGAAATAGAACAGTTATGGATCACTACAGGTATTAAAATGATATAAAGAGAAATGCCATCTTGAATCTCTGAGCTGCTTGCCTAGGTTTTTGAGAGAAACGGAGCTGAGCATATTTGTTTCCTCCAGGGTTTCTCACTGGCTATGACCTGATCGGTATATTTATTTTTTGAATTCTGTTTTATGACCCTAGAATCCTCATGGACTGTATGAGCAGAATCAGTTGTTCACCTCAAGAATTTTTCACGTAGCAAAAAGTAATGCAATGCAACACTATGCTCTACAAATGTTGAAAAGCTTTTGTTGTCCTAACTCCTACCTATGACAGACCCTGTGTTTCCTCACAAAATTCTGCAAACAAGCAATGCTTCACTAAAGCTCTGAGGCTATAAAAGTTTGTGTGCAAGCACAAGTTTGTTCTGTGAGCAAATAGACTGTCAAATTATATATTAAATTTAGTTTCTAAATGTGCTTAACAGTGTATTCTAACTGTTGTTCATTTAGGATTTCATTTTTAAAGACAGCTAAAAGATGAAGTAAAATTTAGAGTGCTTAGATTTAGGTTAATGCTCAAAATTTATGTGTTTCTCTGACACACTTAAAGGCTCTATGATTCCCCTCTGTGTTCACCATTTATTTCTGGTGGAGTTCTAAGCCATCTTTCAATAGAAATGCAACTTCTGCAGTTACAATTTTCTGATGATTAAATGTTCACAACAAAAATATGAAAAAACCTTTAAATCTAATTAATCTTCCATACAGTCTTCCACATTAAGTATGCTCTTACCAAACTTTAAAAAAGCATAAACCCCCCCAAGTAAATGAATTTCAGTTACAAAGATTATTTTTTTTCTCTGTTCTCTTTTCTTTTTAACAATCATGGTATATTTATTGTGATTACTCTAGAATCCAAAATATGCAAAAATAGTAACATTTTTGTTCTTAGACACATTTGCTACCCTGAAAATTTCAGTTTGTCCGCTAAAATGAGTTTAGGATATACAATACATATACATAGCTAGCTAGCTAGATAGATCACACACATACACACATACATATTTTTATATATATATATTAAGGCTAGGCTTTGTGAACGAAGATTTGGGAAGGACTCTATCCACATTTGCTACAAGAGTGCTGGTGGCTAAAAAGGCTACCATATATGCGAGATAGACAAGTCCAGTTGCAAAAGGCACAGCAGAAAGACTCCTTGGATGGTATTGACAAGACACGATTCTTTCTGCATTGTCTTTTCTCCTCGAGTGCTCCTGTGTGTGCTCTCAAAAGAAGCAGCTGCATTATAGATGGTGTGTCTCCAGGCCTCCCAATTGGAGGCCAGAGTAGACCAGTGATGAAGATCAATATGGCCAAGGCTGAGATGTTGTTTCAGGGAGTCCTTGTATCTTTTCTTCAGGGCTCCTGTCATGTGGCAGCTGGTGGCAAGTTCACCATAGAGCAGGATCTTAGGGAGGCGGTGGTCCTTCATCCTTGAGACGTGCCCTGCCCATCGCAGCTGTGTTCTCAGCAACATGGCCTCAATACTTGTGACTGCTGCTTGTTCTAGAACAGACATGTCAGTCACATAATCTGACCAGTGGATGTTTAGGATTGTACAGAGACAGTGTTGATGGAGGGGTGGCTTTATATGTTAGAGAGTCTCTTGACTCTGTTGAACTTGAAATCAGCAACGATAAGGTTGAGTGCCTGTGGACCAGAATCAGGGGGAAGACCAACAAGGCCGACATCATCATAGGTGTCTGTTACAGACCTCCCTACCAGGATGACAAAGGGGATGAATTATTCTACAAGCAGCTGGCGGATGTCTCGAAATCATCAGCCCTTGTCCTTGTGGGTGACTTTAACCTGCCGGATATCTTCTGGGAGCTCAATACAGCGGAGAAGAGGCAGTCTAGGAGATTCCTGCAGTGTATAGAGGACAATTTCCTTCATCAACTGGTAAGTGAACCTACCAGGGGTAAGGCCCCACTAGACCTGCTGTTTACAAACAGAGAGGGGCTGATGGGAGATATAGTGGTTGAAGGCCGCCTGGGAAATAGTGACCATGAAATAATAGAATTTTCAATACTCAGAGATTCAAGGAGAAACAACAATAAAACCTCTACGCTGGACTTCCGGAGGGCAGATTTTGACCTATTCAGTCTAGTCCAGAACATACCCTGGGAAGCAACCCTTGAAAACAAGGGGGTCCAGGAGGGATGGATGTGCTTCAGGCAGGAAGTTTTGAGTGCACAGGAACAGGCCGTACCGGTGTGCCGAAAGGCAAGCCGGTGGGGAAGACAACCAGCTTGGTTAAACAGGGAGATTCTGAAGGAAATCAGGGATAAAAAGAGAGTTTACTGACTATGGAAGAAAAGGCTGGCTACTTACAAAGAATTCAGGAAGACAGCTAGATCATTCAGAAAGAAAATCAGGGATACAAAAGTGCAATTTGAAGTTAAATTAGCCACTTCTGTTAGGGATAACAAAAAGTCCTTCTATAAATACATTAATAACAGAAGGAGGGACAAAGAAAACCTCCATTCTTTGAGGGACTTGGAGGGAAACATAGTTAATAGAGATGAGGAGAAGGCTGAGGTACTTAACACTTACTTTGCCTCAGTTTTTACCAGTAAGACAGGTGGCCCTCAAGGCAACTGGCCTCTGGAGCTGGTAGACAGAGATAGGAAACCAAATAGCCCCCTTGTATTCCAGGAGGAAATAGTTAGTGACTTACTGAGTCATCTGGATCCTCACAAGTCTATGGGACCAGATGGGATCCATCCTAGGGTAATGAGGGAGCTGGCAGAAGAGCTTGCCAAGCCACTCTCCATCATCTTCCAATAATCCTGGCTCACTGGGGAGGTCCCATATGACTGGAAGTTGGCAAATACCACCCCAATCCATAAAAAAGTCTCCAAGGCTGACCCTGGTAACTACAGGCCTGTCAGCCTGACCTCGGTACCTGGCAGAGTTATGGAGCAGATTATCCTGTGTGAAATCACACAGCAGCTACAGGATGGACAAGGGATCAGACCCAGCCAACATGGGTTTAGGAGGGGCAGATCCTGTTTGACCAACCTGATCTCCTTTTACGATCAGGTGACCCACCTGGTGGATGAGGGGAAGGCTGTGGATGTGGTCTATCTGGACTTCAGCAAAGCCTTTGACACTGTCTCCCATAGCATACTCCTGGAAAAGCTGGCAGCCCATGGCTTGGACAGGGGTACTCTGTGCTGGGTCAGGAACTGGCTCGAGGGCCGGGTCCAGAGAGTGGTGGTGAACGGGGCTGCATCCAGTTGGCAGCCGGTCACCAGTGGTGTTCCCCAGGGGTCAGTGCTGGGCCCAGTCCTTTTTAACATCTTTATTGATGATTTAGATGAGGGGATTGAGTCCATCATCAGCAAATTTGCAGATGACACCAAGCTGGGGGGGAGTGTCAACCTGCCAGAAGGCAGGAGGGCTCTGCAGAGGGATCTAGATAGACTGGAGAGATGGGCTGACTCCAATGGAATGAAGTTCAACAAGGCCAACTGCTGGGTCCTGCACTTTGGCCACAAAAACCCCCTGCAGTGCTACAGGCTGGGCACAGAGTGGCTGGAGAGCAGCCAGGCAGAAAGGGACCTGGGGGTGCTGATCGACAGCAGGCGGAACACAAGCCAGCAGTGTGCCCAGGTGGCCAAGAAGGCCAATGGCATCCCGACCTGTATCAGGAACAGTGTGGCCAGCAGGAGCAGGGAAGTGATCCTTCCCCTGTACTCTGTGTTGGTGAGGCCACACCTCAAATATTGTGTTCAGCTCTGGGCCCCTCAGTTCAGAAAGGATATTGAGGTGCTGGAGCGGGTTCAGAGAAGAGCAACGAGGCTGGTGAAGGGACTTGAGCAAAGGTCCTATGAGGAGAGGCTGAGGGAGCTGGGGTTGTTTAGTCTGGAGAAGAGAAGGCTTAGAGGTGACCTCATCACTCTCTTCAACTACCTGAAGGGAGGTTATAGCCAGGTGGGGGTTGGTCTCTTCTCCCAGGCAACCAACAATAGGACAAGGGGACATGGGCTCAAGCTCTGCCAGGGGAGGTTTAGGTTAGATGTTAGGAAGAAATTCTTTACAGAGAGGGTAATCAGGCATTGGAACGACCTACCCAGAGAGGTGGTGGATTCATCATCCCTGGAGGTTTTTAAAAAGAGATTGGACATGGCCCTTAGTGCCATGACATAGTAAATGGAGTTGGATCAGGGGTTGGACTTGATGATCTTGGAGGTCTTTTCCAACCCAATCTATTCTATGATTCTATGATTCTAAGAGTCGCAGGTGGTGGCGATAGATGACCCATGATTCAGAACCATATGAAAGAGCAGATGGCACCATGGCTCTGTAAACACTGATCTTGGTACTTTTCTTCAGGTGTTTATTTCACCAGACTCTTTCATGGAGTTTTCCGAAAGCACTATATGCCTTTGCTAACCTGTTGTCTATCCCTCCGTCAATCTTACCATCCGAGGAGATGAGGCTACCTAGGTAATTAAACTGCTGGACTGATTTGAGCTCTGATTCACCAATGATGATATGGGGATGATGGAAGACTTCCTGAGGTGCCGGTTGATAGAGAACTTCTGTCTTCTTTAAGCTGACTTCCAGCCCAAAGAGCTCAGCAGCATCTGCAAAGCAGGATGTTAAACGCTGCAGAGCTGCTTCCGTGTGGGCAACAAGGGAGGCGTCATCAGCATAAAGCAGCTCCCGGACAAGATGGTTTAAGGTCTTGGTGTGGGCCTTCAGTCACCTTAGGTTGAATAGACTTCCATCAGTATGATATCGAATGTAGATACCATCATGATCCTCGAGGTCTGCCGCGGCCCTTTGGAGCATAATGCTGAAAAAGACTGTGAATAGGGTAGGAGCGAGAACGCAGCCTTGTTTCACACCTTCTTAATTAAAAAGGGCTCAGAAAGTGCACTGCCATATCTGACTTGGCTTTGCTGATCCTCATGGAGTGAGATGATCATTTTAAGGAACTTGGGGGGACAACCTAAACATTCCAAGATCTGCCATAGACCTTTTCTGCTCACAATATCGAAAGCCTTGGTGAGATCAACAAAGGTTGCATAGAGACCTTTGTTCTGTTCCCTACACTTCTCTTGCAGTTGTCTGAGAACAAATACCATATTTGTGGTACTCCTGTTGGCTCTGAAACCACATTGGCTTTGAGTTAGAATTCCTTCTGCTATAGTGGGTATTAGTCTGTTCAAAAGTATTCTTGCCAGGATTTTGCCAACAATGAAGACCAGAGTAATACCTCGGTAATTTGAACAGTCTGATTTATCTCCTTTCTTCTTATGCAAAGTGATGATGACTGTGTCACATAGGTCTGATGGTAGTTCACCGAGTTCCCAACAACGCACCACAAACTCGCGAAATTTAGCATGGAGTGCTTGGCCCCCATGCTTCTGCACTTTAGGTGGAATTCCATCAACCTCAACTACCTTGCCAGTTTTCACCTACTGTATGGCCTTAAGAGTTTCTCCCACAGTAGGAGCAATATCCAATTCATTCTTCACCGGTTGTTGTTTAATGTATTGAATTGCTGAGTCTTGAACTACACAGCTAGTACTGAAACATATATATAGCACACTTTCACTGGTGCCTTCAAGAAGAAAGAAATATTTCCAGTATCTGTAGAAAACAATCTTAGATGTACTTTGGATGTAGGGAAGGCTGTCTGGTTCTGGTTTTCTTCTGCATCAGTATAGCAGAATTATATTAAATCAAAGTTGTCTTTGTTATTGTTATTAATATCAGAAAGAGCTCAAAAGATATGACACTTGGACTGCAGTCACACAATCTATTCAAGCTTTCCCTGGACAACCAAATTATTTGACTCTAAGGTTTCTTCATCAGACCAGTTTCATCCCCTAGGAAAAATTATGATTAAACTAATATATCTAGACCTATTCTAGAGCCTGTCATGGTTTGAGATAGTCCCAAAATCTAATTCCCTAGTCCTAGCCCCCTCCCACATCTCAACCTAATGTGAGATGGTTTTTTCCGACAAAACACACCAGACTCAGAATGGGGGAAAGGGAATATATTACAATGACTGTGCAAATAATTATAACACATTATACACACGATCACAGCTATCTCTACCATGACATATAGAATTTACAATGAATCAGATCTCTTCTCCTCTCCAAATAAAAGTCCAGGAGGGAAAGAAGGACAGATCCCTTCCGCATTTAGGGCAGCAGCTCCTCTTCTGTCTTCCATGCAGCAGTTGCAACTGGATTGTTGTAGCTGGATCTCTTTTCAATACACACAAGGGGGTCTCCAAGCCCCTCGGCTCTCCTTCGGTCCAAGCGAAGGCCTCACCTGTGGACTGCCAGCAGGGACAAGACTCGCGTCACCACAGGTATATCACGAAATGCAGGGGCATCTTCGTGAAAGTCCCTTCCTCAGGGGATTCAAATTCCCCTTGCAGAGCTCCTGTGCTCTGTCTCAACTGCCAACGTGGCAGCAGTGGCGAGGGGGGCGGCCCAGGTCACCCCCCTCTGCATTCCATCTGGTCGTCCCGGTCCAGCTCTGGGACGCCTCTGAGCTTCTCAGCTCCTCTCTCTCTCTAGTGCTGCATGTCTAAAACTCTTCTCCAAAATAGGAGTCCATGTACTCCTCCTCTCTCTAGGAGGGGTCTCCAAGGGAGTTTGTGGGCAGGTCTGGTACAGTTCTTACCCCCAGAACTCTGTAGCTCTGCTGCTGACTCTCCTTCTTTGCTCTCCGAGACAACTCGGTGTCTTCCTTACTCAGTTGCATACGGTTTGCTGTTGCTTCTCCGGTTCAGTTCTTATATGTCCTGGCTCTCAGCCAGAGTCTCTGGACGCTGCATCTGCCGCTGCTGTCTCTGCTCTAGTGGATAAACATCTCCAGGTTCAGCTACAGACACTTAGCCCAGTCTGACACTGTTCCAAGTCTCTGCAGTCCCCCCCCAGCCCCTGACTGGGGGGCCCCAGAGGCCCAAGGGACTCCGAGCCCCTTTCCTCGTGGCTCTACAACATGACCACCTCTCCAACAACAACCAAAACTACAACTCTTCTCTTCCGGTCTGGTCGTGGTATGTTTACATTTTGCAGGAGCGCCCATTGGACAGAACTTCAAAACTTCCAGGGATTTCCATCCCTTGGGGTTTTACCATTTTTCTTAGCCTCTGGGGGAAAACAAGATTCAAACCACTACAGAGCCATACAGACTTGCCCTTGCTGAGTTTCCTTTTGGAGGGAAGAGAAGAGACCTACCACTCTCATTGGTCTTTGGGGACAGTACCAGATGATACACATCTGTTAAAATAGTAAAAAGATGCTCGTCCCTTTGGGGAATAAACCTGTGCCAGATGAAAGGTGTCCCCTATAGAAGTAGCATGTGATCACACAATTAAAATTCTATTGAATAAAATGTGCACATCAGAACCCTTAATTATTCCTGGAAACATTCATTTTTGAATTTCCAAACTTCTGTCTGCTTTACTTCAACATCAAACTTCTGCCAGCATAGTTTTCATGTTGCTATGGGCAATAAGGTTAAGAAGGTGGAAATTTGAAGGAAATCAATATTATCTGACGTGTCATTACATGTAACACTGAATAGCATGAGAAAGTTTTTGGTAGGTTTGTACACAACACATTTGGCTTTGAATTTGATTTTAACCTTCCTTTTGTGAGGACTGCTCAGTCTGTAAGCAAATTGATGTACACCATGCACATATTTTTGTCTTGTCTCTGATGGGATAGTAATGACATTTGAAATAACTGCAGTTCTAATTCACTATCCCACTCTTTCATGTGTTTTCAGTGTGTTCTTTTATGTGAAAAGAGAACTTTAATGGATACTTACGGGTACTTTTTAAAAAAATTGCTATTCATGCAGGTTTATAATAAAACAACATTAATTGGTAATGTAAAATCAAGAAATAAACAATACTTCAATTCTGAGTCCCTAACAACTTTGCCAACAAGATTTGAAATGCATCAGAATGAAAATATTCATGTAAAAGCACTTCTCAGCAGCTAAAACAAATTGCTTCATCTATGTGTTAAGATTTTGTCATCTTTAATTCTCGTGGTCAGTTGTTTTTCTTCAGTTCACAGTCACTGTTTTGACAAGCTGTCTATCAGGTTTTCAGTTTCACGGACAATTATTTCAGCTAGGATTTCACTGTAGCTGAAGCAGGCAGAGTTTCTCCTTCTCGTTCTTTTGTCGGAATGTGGGCATGCTCCCTTGTAGCTGTGTGCATTCCAAAGCTCAAAGGTACACTGTTCTGGAGAGGTTTCTTTTCCTTAGCAAAATATGACCTTGCAGTAGCTGTGCCAATCAGAGATGAACAGGGGGAAAAGCAGAGAACAAACTCACGCTGGAATGCAACTCCAGCCATCTTATGTCTGATTAAAATGTTTATTGTGCAACAGTTTTGGCTGCATCTTTTGCAAAGGTACTGATCCAATCTAAAAGTGTGCTGATAAATTAATTTAACAAATGATGGATCCAGAAGTCTAATTTTTTGTGTCCCCACTCCCCCTGCCCACCCTCCCACTCAACCCCTGCCACGTCTCCCTGCCCCCGCCTCCAAAAAAGCCCAAGAATGAAACCTGATAAAAGTGCTTGTGAGAAAGATCACTGTAGCAGACCAAACCCAACACTTTTCTTGGGTGGATGGAACAAAGTTCTGTTTGTGTGAGGACACTGAATTCTCATTAAGTGGAATATAAAGTCTATTGCTGGGAATCTGATTTTCTAAATAATTTTTTCTTAACATAGATTAAGTCTGTTCCATCATCAGAGATCTTTCTGCTTATTGTCATCTACCATATTCTGTAACGTTGCTTAGTTCAAAATTATTGCTGGGTGTTTTCAAATGCAGGCATGTATTTTTCACTATCAAAAGTGCAAGGTTTTATTGTCACACTAGAGATTTATAAGGCTTTGCATATCATAGCAGTTTCCGAAGAACCCTTTTACGTCTTTTACTTTATATATTTTTATATATGTATACCTTTTTACTTTATATATTTTTATATATGTATACCTTTTTACTTTATATATCTTACTCACCACTGTTTGTATTTTGAGTGTGTGCATTCTGGACTATCCAGTGTTGAAATAATGAACACTTATCTGGCATGACTGATGAAATTATGCCTCTGCACAGGACTGGAGGATCAGATGCAATAGTCTTTCCAAATACTAAGGCAGAGAAAAATCTCCTTCAGGAAAAGATTTCACAGTGAAATTGCACAAATCAACATTTCAGACATTGGGAAATATTTGGATCTTCAGGTCAGTTTTAGTCATGACCTGTGAAAGGGGAGAGCTGTTGCTGCAATGACATCTAATGAATGAGAGGTCTTCTGCTGTAACAGTATAGGTGAAATATCATCTCCACATTCATTTATTCAGTGTCTGTCATCTGAACAGACTGATGCAAGCCTGGAACATGCATAGGTGACTGCTGAGTGGAGGCGGCCCAGTACAAAACACTCTGTCTAGGAGACAGTGCTCCAAGCTATGGTGTAGGGCTTCAAGGCAATTGAGAATGAAGGACGTCTGTGAAGTCCTTTCCTGAGCCTCTGCACCACCCTGCTTGGGGAACTGAAAGCTCATGTTGCCCTCTCTCATAGCCACCAGAATAAGAAAGCAGTTGAGTGAGCAACCCACTTACACGCTAGTCTTTTTCAGCTCTGCAGGCAGCTTGTTAGCCACTGCAGTGATACAACCTTTGATCTCTACACAACCAGTGAGAAAGCATCATGGGCTTTCTATTCAGAGCTAAAATAGCGTGTATGTTTAACTAGTAAAAAGAGTGTTAATGCACAAAATCGATACAAGAGTTTGAATGGCAGGATTTATTCAGCATGTTTGTTCTTATGAAGGAAAAGACAAAAATTTAACCTAGACCTATACTGACGTGAATTCAGTTCAAGAAACTGAGAAAGTTTTCAGGCACTCTGCTGTGTTACTGATCAGGTGGCTGGACAGGGGTCCGAGTAATCTGATCTAGTTGAATATGTCCCTCCTCATTGCAGGGATTGCTGGATTAGATAAACTTTAAAGATCCCTTCCAACCCAAACTATTCTGTGAGTCTATCATTCTATCATTCTGTCATCATTCTATCATTCTGTCACTGAAGCCTCATCTGAGTTGTGAAAGGTCCTTGCTGCTACTTCTATACCTAGTTTCAAGTCAGGAAAGACAGCTTGCTTTCTGGGTTAAGTAAGCATTGAATTTAATCTGTCTACTAGGATCTTTTCTTGGGCTACAGGTCAGCTACTAAACTGCTGTGCAAATTATTTTTGAATCAAAAAATATTGGAGCATATTATCTTTTTGCTTGCTAGATCTTGTTGTAAACTGTCAGTTTAGGAATTCCAGACTTATAGCTTTAATTCTTCAATTAGCTGAGATACTAAAAACATTATAAATAAGAAAATATTTCATTTGGGGTAATAGCTCTATTTTCTGAAGGATTTTGCTAGTAGCAATATAAGTGGGAAATAGTGGTTTTAAATTGTCACACATGCATTAAGTGTACATGAACCCTTCCAGCACAGATACTGATAATAAGCTAAGACTTCAATTATCAAACTACAACAAATCAAACAGACTAAATAATGAAGTTATACCCTTTTCCCATTAAAATAAAGGCAATTTTGACAAGAAACGGTTGATTTTTTTCCACAAAAGATTTTATAATGTCAGTGTTTCTCATGTAACTTACATAATTCACTCTATAGATAGCTAATTTTGCATTATAAGGGACAGAACAAAATACTCTATATTCTAGGAAATAGTAAACTGACTTAGTTAGAGTTGAAGAATAGAAGAAATTCCTTTTTGACATTTTGTTTCGGACTGTACATCAGTATATCTCTCTCCCTATCTACATACCATGATTTTAAATTCTATCTTAAGACAACAGGACCCTAGAAAAATTGGATAGAATCCAATTCTAGAAATTGGATAGAATCCTGAATATTAAGATAAAGTAAGAGTTATTGTGATTAATGAAGGATTTTACTTGAATTGGTTATTTCTTCATTTGTAAGTTTCTGTTCATAACGAGGGTAAGGTTTCATTCCACAGAATTGATTTTTTTTTTATATATTTGGTTAATGATATATGTGGAAGCTATATTGATCTTTGACCCCACACTTTTGCTTAAGCTGGGTCATTCTCCCTAAAGTGAACGCATGTTAATATTCTGTGGGGGGTATTCTTGTGACACCAGAGAAACCTGCATGATACTCACCCAACTACAGATTTGATTCATTTTTTTCTCTAGCCTTTTTCCCTTTCATTTTTTTTTTTGGTTACATTTATTCACAGTTGACCCAGTATTTTTGATGCTGTACAAGAGTTGGTATCCTAGATATCCCAGGGATTTGAATGACTAGTATAATGCCTGCATGAGAGATGAGAAGCAGAAGTATATTGTTGAACCTTTAAAGAAAGGTTGACATTTTTCTGGCCTTGAGCAGCTCTCTTCGGTATTGAAGCTTTTGCAGCTTTCAGCCCTTTGATTTATGAGCAAAAGTGTAGCACGTCTTGGCCATTATGGAATCATAAAAGTCCTTTAAGTCTTCCCATTTCATTTTTACTTAAAGTAAAAGAAAAGAAAGTTAACTCCTTTCCTATTCTGCCTCTTTCTTCTTTTTGGATATTTTTCTACTTTCTAAATAGAAGATTGTTTTTTGTTGTTGTTAAAATGGTATGAAAACTTTTAGATGTTAATTCTTATTTCAAAGAATTCTAAAGGGATTCCCAGGAAAGGTTTCAAATTCTGAAGTCAGAAATTAAAATGTAAATTTGAGTGTCTAAGTAGCTCAACTCAGCAATTTTGATGAGAAGAGAGGGCAATGAAGAAAAAGTCTGAAAATCACAAAACATTGTGAGTCACTGTTTGTAGGATTCACATGTTAGGGTTTCAAACCACCTAAGAGCAAAAAATATAATTAAAACTAATCTTACTTAAGCTTATTGATTTAGTGTAACTGTTTCTGCTTCAGGTAGTCTACAGAAGTCCTTTAATCATAGAATCATAGAATCAACCAGGTGGGAAAAGACCTCCAAAATCATCAAGTCCAACCCTTGATTCAACACTGTCATGGTTACTAGACCATGGCACCAAGTGCCACATCCAGTCTCATCTTAAAAGCCTCCAGGGATGGTAACTCCACCACCTCCCTGTGCAGCCCATTCCAACGTCTGATTACTCTCTCTGGAAATATTTTTTTGCTAATATCCAAACTAAACCTCCCCTCGCACAGTTTAAGACTGTGCCCTCTTGTCCTACTTCTGGTTGCCTGGGAGAAGAGACTGATCCCACTTGGCTACAACCTCCTTTCAGGCAGTTGTGGAGAGTGATGAGGTCTCCCCTGAGCCTCCTCTTCTCCAGGCTAAACTCCAACTCCCTCAGCCTCTTCTATAGGACTTGTGCTTGAGTCCCTTCACCAGCCTTGTTGCTCTTCTCTGGGCCTGCTCCAGCACCTCAATGTCCTTCCTGAACTGAGGGGCCCAGAACTGGACACAGTACTCCAGGTGGGGCATCACTTCCCTGGTCCTGCTGGCCATGCTGTTCCTTATACAGACCAGGATGCCATTGGCCTTCTTGGCCACCTGGGTACACTGTTGGCTCACGTTCAGCTTCCTGTCGAGAAAGAATGTAATCCTCCATTTTCAGTAATAGTGATAAAATTTTTGCTGTACTGTAGGATTATCGAAATGTTTTCAGATTTTTTGATGGAGGAAGCATTTGTTATCTTAATGTTCACAGTTGTTATTGGTTGTAAATGATGTCTACAGACTCATGCAGTTTATCCTAGTTGTAATCTCACTGCAGTCCACAGTAAAATTTCCACCAACTACACTGAAGGCAAAACAAGACTACACTTAGCAGAGCATGCCTATGGTCAGTGTGGACACTTTACAACAATTACCTTAATCCCATTAATTACATCACCTGCATCTGTACCTCTGTCCACAGTGAAAAACAAACTGTTCTTGTCCTAAAAATGCAGTTCATAATTGGGTTTATGCTAGTAAATCCTGACCGTTAGTAGGATTTACTGATTTTGGTCCAGCCTTACTCCAACATTGAAGCTAGGCTTACTACTAGTTGACTTCTACAAGTGCACGCAAGCCCTGGCAGTGAATAGACTGTATTCCTTTCTTTTATTTTATTCTTATTTTATCTTGTGACTAGAAATTGACAAAAATAACTCTTCTTGCTGAAGTTCATCTTATTGACCTCTGTTGATTTTACTGAAGATGCCCCTTCCAAATAATTTAGTCTTGCAAAGTAATATAATATTCTGGTAAATATTCTAGCTGGATAGTAAAAATTCAGATGAAGGCTGATAAGAGCAAGTGAACTGAGACATGCATCTCAGACCTACATTATTGATTTTTGAGAGACTTAAGAAGAGACTTAGTTCTCACTCTATACTGCAGTATTAAGCAAAAAAGGAAAATGTATATATTCAGATTCTCTTGACACAGAAAGAATAATGTTTTAAAAACTAGAAAAATAATAAAATAATTAAAAACCATATGGTTCATAAGCTCAGTTTTTAGACACCTTGCTGGGTCATATGATTTAGCACTTAGTAGTTACACTTTGAAAACTCTGGAAACACATATTTGAACATCGGTATCGTTGGAGGCATCTTATGGAAACTCATTTTTCTTTCCAACTGCTGCTGTGAAAGGATATGGAACTGTCAAATTTCACAGAGAACGCCCTGATGTCCAGAATTCACCTAAGTATGTTAAATTACACTTCTA
This sequence comes from Manacus vitellinus, assembly GCF_001715985.3. Lineage (NCBI taxonomy): Eukaryota > Metazoa > Chordata > Aves > Passeriformes > Pipridae > Manacus > Manacus vitellinus. The sequence goes on along the minus strand of NW_021939324.1, from coordinate 3,561,844 downwards.
TTTAAGAAAATAAAAGCCCTACATAGGGTTTAGATGCACTATAATTAGTGAGAAATCCTAACAGGAAATAGTTACTCAAATTTAGGTCCCTCCATTTGTTTTTTTTTTTTGTTGTTGTTTGCTTCTTTATATATTTGTTAGTTAGTTGAAAAAATACTGTAACTACCTATCAGCACTTAGAAATTTATTAGATTAACTTACAATATTAATTAGCTGGTGAATAAGATCTGAGGTACATAGTAAAGCAGTTGTCTTCTTATTTCTTCCAGTAGTCTTCCTATTGTTACCAATATGCCATCAATAAAGTAAGGTAAACTCTTCAAGGAAATACAAGGCAATTAACAAGTTTGAGTAATGTGAGAGGTAAATAAAGTTCACAGAAGTTAAAGGAAAGACATACATTTATTTGTATCATATAAAAAATATACTGCTTTATTTCTCACAGTCTACAGAGCCTTTTAATATCATTAGGATGACCTTGGTGCAAACAAGATGACAATCAGAATCATTTAAAAATGAAAAATGAAGGTTATAATATGAAATAATATCATAGAACTCATATTTCAACTGAAATTATGAGAGAAAATTATTAAGATCCTACCCAAACCCAGAAATCTTTATTTGTATTTAATATTATACAGCTGGATTTCCCATATGCAATATAAATTTCTTTGAATGTAATATTTGAATTTTCCCATTTTCTTTTCCTTCCAATGCTCCATTCTATCTTATTTTTTAAGCTCTTTTTCAGACAGATTTACTGCCTTGTATTGACAGACTAAACTTTCTGTTGTTCCCAAGTGAGTTAACATGCTCATTCTCTTTTTCATTTTGCTTCTGACTCCTTTGGGCAAAAACAGTGCCCCTCTATCACACTGGAATGTCAAGAGACTTTATTAATATATTAAATAATTTGAATTGGGATTTCTAGATATAAAGTGTTGTAATCATAACAGTTTATTTCATACACTCCTATAACAAAATGAGACTTTGTAAAAAAAACAAAGCCATAATGATGGATTATCTTTAGAGGGAAGAGAATGACAGTTTTGTTCAAAAGTTTGTTGTCCTTAGCTACTAACATGAGAGAAAGTTTGTTTACAGAACTACATAATAAAAAATGAACATGAAGAAAACCACTATCCCATTCAAAGTCTTTGAAAAAAAATGGGATGAATGTACATATGACTACACTGATTATGGAATGATGCAGACTCTTAATGAGATTAATTTTTTTTGAAGCTCTGATTATAAGGAGTTACTGCCTCATGTATGCAATATGTAAACAGGGACAAAAGACTTAAGGACTAAGTAGGAGTTACTGTAAAAGGTGAATCATGAGGTTTACATTTTTGCCCTTTATTTCAATGTTATGGCTTCTACTTTAGGTAAGACACTGGTACTGTAAGGAAACAGATCGTGAACACAGAAAGAGGGGCCACAATATCATCCACAATATCTTTCTAGCCCACTATCTTCTCAAACTATGAAGTCTTGGAAAAACATCAGAACAGCACAAAATTATAGAATAATTTTTCTAGAATCTTTCCTCTCTAGGAAGTTCTTTTCAGGTGTTTCCTGTTCCAGATACATGCTGTCATTTTATATAGCAGCCCTTGATTTTTTTTCAACATGAATTTCCCTCATCAAACTTTCTATAACCAGATTTCTATCATCAGTTTTAGCATCTGAACTATTTGTTGGCAAGGAAATAGACCTTTTCAACCTAATACGGTGGAAAGAAGCGTCTCCTTCTGTTTACTCTGAACATGGTACTTTCTGGTTATAGCTGGTGTCCACACTTAATCATATTTGAACAAACTATGGATATTTTTTCTATTTTCTATGCCAAACATAACTTTGCCATATCCCTACTCATCCCTTTATATCTTTTCCAGTATGTAAAATACTAATCTGTTCATCAGCTTCTTTAATCAAAGAAGACTCCAGGGACACCTTATTACAGCATCTCAGTTACCTTAAGGAGGCTACGAAAGTTGGAGAGGGACTTTTTACAAGGCCATGTAGTGAGAGGACTAGGGGCAGTGACTTTAAATTGAAAGAGCGTAGGTTTAGATTAAACGTTAGGAAGAAATTCTTTCATGTGAGGGTGTTGAGGTTGCCAAGAGAAAGTGTCAATGCCCCATCCCTGAAAGTGTTCAAGGCCAGGTTGGCCGGGGCTTTGAGTAGCCGGGTCTAGTGGAAGGTGTCCCTGCCATCAACAGAGGGGTTGGAGCAAAATGATCTTTAAGATTACTTCCAACCCAAACCATTCCATGATTATATGATAATACGATGATTGAATCAAATCTGTTCTACGTAAAGCAGTGTTGACTGATGCTTAGTGCCTCTGTGTAAAAATTCTAGCAGAAAGAAAGAGAGAGATCCAAAAAGATACTGCAGAATGAGAAGAGTGACAGAGGTACTTTATATTTTAAGGAGAATGCATGGCATGGATTTAAACTAAAGAAAATTGTTTGAACAACGGATTTATAGCTTGTACTTATGACCCTAGCTACATTTAATCTTTTTCTCTATTTTGCCTCAACTGATGATTTAAATAGTTCAACTTTGGTCTTGCTCTTGTTGAATCAGTTTCTTGTTGTATTAAGTTGTCTTTGTATAAACTTTCTTTGGCTGAAAATGACCACCAGAAGATAACAAATAGAATTTATAAATTGAAAATATGGTCTGAGAATTTGGCAAACCCCACAAAATTACTGAGGTCTACTTATATTTTTAGTAATGAAACTTTCCTAATTAAAAACATAGTAAGCATAAAAATGTACATTATTTAAATTTTTAGTGAAATACTAGAATTTTCATGTTATAAAGCAACCATGAGCAGAAATGAAAAGTAGTCCAAACATTTAGGTATTAAAATTCTTTCACTAGAGTCTTTGAGTAGAAAAGTATTTCTGACTGAGATGTGAATTTATGCAGCAGTACACCTAGGTGTATTTCCTTCATGCAGAGGCAGCAATGAGATGGAAAACAAAGACAACAGAAACCTGTAAGTTTGAAGAAAAATAATCCTTAAACTAATTTACCATAAAATGATTAATATCTTAAGCAGGATTCAGAGGTTTCAGAATTAATCACTTCATCACGAGCTCATAGAACACTTAATGGAAAATGTGATTGTAAAGAATAAAAATTAATAAAATAAAAATATTTGAGTGAAAGTAGTCTACATCTGAGATAACATTCTGTAAAGGCAAATCCTCTCACACAGTATATTCTGACATGTAGTTCTTCAAACCCTGTGTTTGATCAAGATGATACAGTTTTGATTTTTTATTATTATTATTAAATACGGTATTCTCAGATTGAAGATTGGGTTTGAAGATAGGATTTGTAGATAAACATACACAAATAAAAGTCTCTTATACAAACAGATAATCATAAAGCTGGGGCTAAACTTGAATATTTTATTCTTTCAGACACTAGGGTTAGTATGACAATGTTCATGATCTCTTTCTGCATCAACTCTTCTTAGAACACTCCCACTGCTGTATTTACTTGCTTACTCTTTCACACAAGGAAAGTACACCCCTCCTTCCCTTCCTCTCGTCTGCTTCTAATGCTCTTTTTAAATATATTTGACACCATTGCTTTAATATATTCTAGTCATCACCTCCCTCCCATGGCTTCTGACAGCTATATTGTCTTATTGTCATCAGAAATAGTAAAGAATTCCTGTTATTCCTTTACAATGTTGTTTTCAAAGTGTTTACGATATGAGATCACATCCCTAAAGTTTTCTTGGCAATTACATGTAACTCCTTTCATATCCACTAATACTTCATATTTCCAGCAACTATTTCCTTTTTAAATTTTCTCTTTAAGTTAAAGAAACAAAAAAACAAACTTCTGTTTGCAATCTCACTGCTCCCTCTCCATTGCAGCAATGTATATTAACACGATTCCTCCCTAGGTAATACTCCTAATTAAATTATTATGAACATTAACTTGTTTAACTAGTGTACCAAACAGTTTCTGTGTTAAACTGCATTTTATCCTACTTGTGAGAATTTATTCCCCAACCCAGGCAGATATGCTAGACATCAGCTCCTGGAAGGCTATCTTTTTTTAATCAATATAAAAAGGACTGCATGTATTTTGCGTTTTGAAGAAATTACAGATATCCTAAAAAAATAAAAAGTATACTTCTATCTATAAGAAGAAAACAAATGACTTTGGACACATCTACGACTACAGTAGACCAGTTTACAATGTCTGAACCTCATAAAATGAGGCTGTTTGATTCTTCTTCTTTTGGTAAGGGTAAGAAATGACAGGCTTATGTGATTTGGAGCAGACATTTGTGATTCTTTTGGTTCTTCACACTGAAAAAAACCAATAAACAAGGGAAAAAAATCAAAACTGATTCATGTTTTCTCCAAATAAAATGAACTAGTAGGTGGGTAAATCCATTATTTGCACAAAACAGCATACAAGAGTTATTATTGTGGAATTGTGCAAATAAGTTTTGGGGTTTTTTTCTGCAGGAAAGAGTGAGCTTTTCAGCAAGAAGGAAGAACGTATTTCAAAATTTATGGAACTTGAAAAGATATTAATGTTAAGGGGAGGAGGGAGGGCCCAAAGGGAATTAATGAAACTTACTTCCCTTTTCCCTCTTTAAGATTCAAAGTTGCTTCTTGAAGCTTGAAACCAAGAAGGGGTATGTTAGAAGACTCTCCTAACAAAATCTGGGACTGGGCTTAGTATAAAGTGATTGACTGTCGGTTATATGTTTCCAGGCCAGCTGTGTCAGCTCAGCAGGTTTAGGTAAGTTATCAGCAGTATCACCAGTTTGTTCCTTTATGCAACCTTTTATCCAATCTACCATATCTTCATTTCACTATCAAGATGTTTAACTTTGGGATTGTGAGTCAGACTGATTTTAGCATTATTCAATGCCAAAAGCACCATGATGCCCCTTTCTTAATTTACCACTGATGGCTTTGCAGATAGGGCATTGTTCAAGCTGTTTAGCCATTCCAGGCAGAGCATCCTCACACATTAAGTATCATAGTAATGAAAACTGTCATTGCTGTATACACAATTTTGACTAGATATTTGGTGAGGGAGATGTTAGGAAGATGTTAGATGTACTAAGTCCCAGAAGAATAAACTTCATCACTGTTACACTCTGTCACAGTATTCTGTTCCTATTGCCTTGGGTGAGTATGACTACAGATGATTACTCTTTTTTCTTCTGCTTCTAGATCTCTGATATCCTCTCTAAAGCTCTTCAGTATGTGGTGACAGGAAGAACTATTTAGTATTGCTACATGTCCTGAGTTCTGCTTTAGGAAGTGTATTGATCAAATTAAATAGTATTCATATGAAATGAGTGTTTGGGATTATGTATTTCTGCATTACTTGCACTTGCTGTGCCATTTTTTTGTATATGGCTTACTTCACTGTCCTTCCTTTCAAACACTTGTTTTCTATAAGTCAGTTCGAAGTGGGGGGATGAGGGTGGTGTGGCTTTTATTATATTTTTTTGGACTCTTCGTTTGTTTTATTTCAATACTGCCATTTCCTCTATTTTTCTTTTAATAGTTTAATCTGTTTTAGAGCTCAGGAAGATTGGAGGGGTTTTTTGTATTTTTAATCTTAAACTTGAGACATTTGCACCTGAATAGCCAATATTGAAATGGTGCAGGATGTAATACTGGTGATGCAATACAGTTTAGTTAGGCTGAAACCTCAAGACAGACATCAAAGCAAAGCAAACAAATGTGTATGCAAACATGTAAGTATGAAATAAGGATACAAAGCCCAAAATGCCTTATAGAAGAACAATCTTGTCTCTTGCCTTCCTCAAATCTCAAAAGGAAGAAAGAAACTTGACTACTTCCTCTGCCCATTTTTAGAATAACTTATCCAGAAGAACGCATGCAACTTAATGCTGCTAATTTTGACTTCTGTCCACACACAATCCAAGGAGTAAACAGACAAATCTTGCGCAGTCTCTGTGGTATAGCAAAACTTGAATTTGCCAGCATTCATATGGTTTTTCTCTATGAGATTAACAGAATCTTCATTTTGAAAACCCTAAGAAGCCCACTGATTTTCCTGAGAACTCTCTATATATTCTACTCCCTCCTTACACTCTCACAAGGCCTTTCCTCCCCCCCCTTTTAATTTCACTTTAAGGGTTGAAGTCCCTTTTCCCATGTGATTTACTGTCTTAAACTTTGACAGAGCAAGATGTAGGCCCTCAAATAGACTTCTATTAATATTCACTTAATTTCTCACCCTCTTGCATTTTAGGGAATTGCAAATAATTTTTTTTCAGTCCTCTTATGCTCTCTGCTTATTCAAAACACATTTCTTGAACTGCTTATTCACTCCACTGGGTTTTCATCCTCCCTGTAATCTTTTCCCTTTCTTGGAATACACAATTCCTAATATCTTTAATCATTTCACTAGAAGAAATTTCAGGCCTTTCTCATATTCAGGGCCCTAAGCTCTTCAACGTAATTGACTTTACTAATGATTTCTTTGGTTCAGCAAAGTTTGTCCTCTTTTAAAATCCAGAATCTTAGTTCCTTTCTTTCATCCCCTGTAGTAAAATTTGACCTCACAGTTGAATATGCCCTGTTCTCTTTACTCCGTTTCTCATGTTTTTTACCAACTTTTGCTTTATGTCCTTGAGCTTCTCAAAGTTTTATTTTCTTCATGAATGCCAGTAGTGTAAAGTGAGAAAAGAGGTCAGTTGTCCTTTGAAAAGTTTTCATGGAAAGCACAGGGGAGTTCTATTTTAAGGGTTCTTTTTCAGGTATCTATAAAGACAGAAATCCTTTGACTAAAGAGATACAAAAAGTCAGATTTTTTTATGTTGTAATATGCTGGCTTTTTTTTTTTTCTTATCACATGTCTTTCCAAGCCTCAATTTGTATGCCAGCCCCTTCGATATGGCACATCATGCATGTTACTAAGTATTCACTTGTGTGAGAAGCTATAGGGTAAAGATGCCCTATCACATACCCTAATCCTGCAAACATGTGCTTTTCATTTGTTTGTTTAGAGATTTAATTGCAGTTTTTGCTGATAAATATTTCAGGACTCAAACACATAATAGTGATCTTTGGAGTTGCACCTTTAAAGGAACAATTTGTCTTGTTAAAGAAAAACTAATTCTTGTCAGCAAACTTAACCAAATACTTTTATCCATTACCTTCTTATGATTTCTAAGGGCCTAATTCTGAGCTCCTTTGGCAAGGCAGGCTTCTCGGAAGCAAGTTTATTTCTTCTCTGGCTAATTGTCTCTGCTATAAATTAAATTAGTAATTGAATTTAATTTCTTGAGTATTGCCCTTTAACAGACATTATTGTAGACTGGAAAATTAAGTTTTAAAAAAAGAAAAAAATGAGAAAGAAACCAATTCAAACCAAACTCAACTTTGTTAATTCATCTGAAGAAATAAGGAGCCATACCAAGAACTAGACTAAAATTTGTGGATGTTCCTGCCCTGATGAATTCCAAAGATGTTGGCACGCTTTAGCTGAAAATGTAGTTATTTTTTTTCTAAATGTCTCTATAGTAAACTGAGTAGCTCCTGAAGCAATTGTTTTCTCAGTTGTAGCCTTTGTATTTAGTCTAAAGCTAAATGGGACTGAATTTACCACTCCTGGGATGAAATCTACTTTTTATTTCTTTACTATATTATCACATAAACAATTTAAAACTATCTTTCAAATTGCTTCTTGTTTGAGTCTGAACATGCAGAAGTAGCCTAACAGTTATGCTCGAAGCCATTGACAGCACTTTTTTCAAAATGGTCTAAAACTGCCACCTTCTGGCTGTTTTCATTGCTTTCCACATGAGCCAAAAGCAGAGCTTTCATGTACTGACTTGATTACAGCTTGAAACTCTGATTTCTGTCAATGCAAACAGTATAGAGAACAAAATACATAAGAATAAAGCATGCTTACTCCTTTACTGTTAGTGAGAGAAAATAAAATAATGTCGATTAATCAGATGACCATACAAAACTTAGATTTTTTTTGGTCTTCAGCTGGATACAGCCTAATATCACGGCTGAATTTTTATTTTACTACATACACTCTTTCTCCTGTTATACATATTGTTAGAACCCATTTCTTTCTGTCTGCTTTTGGTTTTGTGCTTGTTCCACCATTTTAAACCATCTATTTCTCCTTCTGTTCCTTAATTATTCTGGTTTCTGTGGTTTTAAGGTCTTTTCTTCCAGTACTAAATGACAGAATACATTGTACTTTCCACAGAGCAACCAGAGCAGGTGAATGAAGAAAAGAAAGTAGAGTACATTTTTCTAAATATGTTCAGAATTGTCAGAACTGTTACTACTGGCCAACCACGAGGATTTGGGATTTTTTTTCTCTTTTTGAGACAGATAAAATTGGACCCTTAGCAGCAGTAGAATTTTATGTCTTAGTGTTAGGATGACAACATGAAAAAAAAAGTCATTAGTCATAGTCTTTTATCCATACGGCAAGAAACAATGCCACATCAATCTGATTAATGAAGGTACCCCACAGTACCAAACAGAGGTTCTATCCCTGCTCACAAACACATACTGTGTGTGGGCAAGTCAGAGCTGCTTCTGTGCAAAGATTTCTCCAGATTAATATACCTAATTAATTTAATAGGCTTTTCTTTTTTTTCTGGAAAGACTACCATTTTGATTGTCCCATATCAGCTTGCAGTTAGTAGTATAATAATATCTGGAGTTCCCTAAGTAATGAGTGCAAGATACATGACAAACTGGATTTTTCCAATATGCAATACCCTGCTGAATCACACAAAAAAGTTCCTCCTCAAGATGAAAGGTCAAATAAAGTGCTACATAATGCAGCTTAGACCTCATGTCCATATATTAGACAAAATTCCAGAGGAAAAAAGATCACATATTCAGAAACTAACAGGTTTTTCCAGAAAGCTCCAAGATTTTCTTTAAGGTTTAGCTCCTGTATGCAAGAAATTAAGAAACACAGAATTCTTTCATTAAACTATTTTTATCTCTTCTCCGCTTAGCAAGTTCTCCCATGTAGACAGCCAGTTTTTTCATTCGTAACAGTATAATTCCTTTGGGGGAAAAAATGCAAAACAGAAACCAATTAACCTAAATAGATAGATAGATAGATGATAGATAGATAGATAGATAGATAGATAGATAGATAGATAGATAGATAGATAGATAGATAGATAAGCCCCACCCAAAACCCAACAAACAAACAAAAACCACAAGGCTTTAATTTTCTGCTGAAATAACAGAATATCATAGTGCATGCATTTTTACCTCTTTTAAAAAAATATTGTGTGTTAAAGAAGGACAGAAATATATAGAAAATGAAAGATCTCATTTTCTTTTTGTTGTTATGTATTTTTTTAAAGTAGTATAATATTTAACTCAGCACAAGATGGAGGAACTAGTCTGTGATGAACAAACACAAAAATAGGTATTCAGTTCCTGCTTTTTGAACTTTCTGTCTAGAAAAGAAAATGCATAGCCTACTGCCGAACACTGGCCATCTGTAAATACACATACAAAAAACCCAATAAAACGATTAAGACAATGGCTTACAAATTTATGGGTTTTTTTTTCACAATATCCCCCAATACACAAAATACCACTGTAGGGAGGATAATTTTACTAAGTAGAATATTTTGACTATGGAAATGCAAGTCAGATTTCACAAAATTAATATATATTCCTTCAGTTACTGAGAGCTGGTAAATATTATGTCAGTTAAAATCTTCCGTACAGCTTCTATAAAAATCTGAAGCAATACAGCTATAAGTACACAAAAGTATACATCCCCATTGTATGACAAGCAGTCTGGATACAGAAGCACAGAATCTGTGAGTGGAAATAAAATATAGTCATCCATGGTCTCCAAAGATGACCAAACAGTTGAATGTGGGTTTATGTAAATATCTGCTAGTAGCTTTCCATTAAATATAAACTTCTGTTGGATATGTGGTATTTTAGAAGATTATAATACACTAAAACATGACTTAACCAAAAATGAACCTCCTGTTTAGCAGCAGGACAAACTGCTGCTTTTACTTTTGCAAAAAGGGAACCATGAATGAATATCACAAAAATTAACAGTGATTTTGTGTTAAGTTTCCAAGTCATTAGGGGCCATTTCATGGCAGCTTGTTGAACTCATAAATCTCTCATGCACAGATCAAATAGGATTGTGATATATGTGACAGTAAGTGAAGGACAAAGGGAATAAAAATATTTTCCTTAGTAGGTCGCCTTACATTGTATGCTATGCTGTGCAAAGATATAAAGAACAGACTAGAGCTATTTGCTAAATAAGTAACAACACAGAAATAATTATGACGATTTTAACAAGTACACATAATATTGTGCCATAAACATTACACCAACTGCTAGATTACATTTGCTTCTAAATTGTAAGCACTGAGACCCAACCACACTTGGGCCTCAAGTCACAAATTCTTTTCCAAACCCTTTGTCCTGGTTCCAGCCAGGACACGATTAATTTTTGCAGTAGCAAGGAGAAGGTATAGCTAGGACTCAGAGGTTATTCTTTACCACCTCAGATCATTTTCCAGGGATTCTTCGGGGCTGCATAGCGCATAGCATGGTGGGAGTCAGACATTGCCAGTCACTGTGTAGTGAGCAAATCGAGTGTGAATCATTTGCTTCCATTGTACATCTTGTTATTAATATTGTTACTGTTATTGTTCATTTCCTTATTTCATTGCTCTTTCCAGTAAATGGTTCTTATCTCAACCTTTGATCTTTACCTGCTGTGTCTCCAGTTCTCCACTCTAACCTGTCATAGGGGGAAGAGGAAGGGGAGAGGGCAGTGATCGAGCGGCACATAGTTTACAGTGTTTCAGAGGGAACACTAAATTGGGAAATATCATTCCTAAACCACAACACCTTCATCATAGAGGAAAAAAATTTGTACTGTGACATTGGTCAAATACTGACACAGGCAACTTAGAGAAGGTGTGGAGTCTTCATCTTTGGAAATATTTAAAGTCCAACTAGGCATTGCCCTGAGCAACCTTCTGCTTGCTTGATAGGTGGCAGGTGATACTAGGGTATATGGTTTAGTGGTGAATATAGCAGCACTAGGTTAATTGCTGGGCTCAATGATCTCAGAGACCTTTTGCAGTCTTAATGATTCAATGACTCTATGACTACACAGTCTCCAAAGGTGTCAGCCAGGTGCAGCCATGTTGTGGTTCTGTGGTGCTGCAGTATGCGTCACATGTATTTCCTGACCCAATGGGTTGTCTTCTTCACCTACTTCACCTTCAACATGCTGCACGTCAAATGTTCATGTTACTGTCCTGTGTCTGGATTTTAGGTCTTCAGGGCTGCAACAGAAAAAAAAATAAACACAGAAGTCATCATCAGTCCCTGTATACCCCTTGTCTGTCACATTTATGAAAGTAAAAGCATTCTACTTTTTTCCAAATTCTACATTCCTGTATGCATTACAAGCAAAATTCAAATGGAAATTTGAATTAGAATGTGGTCTAGTCTGTTTTCTACACGATGATTTTTTTTTACCATATTTTTCAGTTATTTTTATGGATTTTCAAATCTATGATAATATGTTTCATCAAGCTTAGATATGAACAAATACCAGGAAAAATACCAGGAAAATCACTACACTACAAAAATACAGAACAATCTCTCATCTTGTGATATCTCTCTTGGGAGTCAATTCTCTCCCTTCCCAATCTATTTTCTAATATAAATAAATGGAGTATTGTTCACTTGCATTGAGCAAAACTGGTCTGTGCATCAAGGCTAAAACTTTTCCTACAGCATAAGAAAGCACAGCTCATTGCAAAGTAGATATGCTGAACTATACTTCCTCCATTTCATAATGGCTACATTTTAACAGAACATGGTGTTGAAATACATCTAAAACAAAGCCTTGGAAAAAATATGTGTTAATTTCATATTTATGAAATCTGGTGTTAATTTCATATTTATCCTACTCCCTTTCTCTTTCTCATACCTATAATAGGAGATCTCAAATACTGATTGAACAGTAAATTAATAATAATTATAACTTTATGATTTTATAACTTTTGCACAGTTGGAAATTTAAGTGAAAGGAAATAAATTAGCAAAATGCAGAAATGCTGTAGTACATAATGAAGTTGAAAATTCCATGAGAGATACATGGCTAAAGAGATAGTGTAAGGTTAAGATGTGCAAGAAAAGAAGATAGCTTTGGAGCATTTCTTAGTTGGAGACAATAACAATTTCAAGGGAATTCTTATCCACCTTGGAGGAGTGCGACTTAAGCCTATAAGGGGCTATGTTGTTATGCCCAGTTTGGAGAAAAAGTATAGACTGCCTCAATTCTAGGCTTTAACTAGGCTTTAAACATCCTTTTACTCCTTCTTTATTTTTTGGGTGTGTTCAGCTTCTGGTTTTTTATTATTATTTTGCAGTACTAGCAGAAATTAATTCAGCCAAAAATATCTTCTGTAAAGTCTAAATGTTATTAGGAAGGCAGAAAGTGTATGTAACACTGTAGCTCACAGCCAAAAGAAGAATAGGACTCTGATCTTAAGAAAAGAAGCAACTATTCCAATAAAAAAATAACAAAGATCCACATCTAAGAGGAAACATGGATCTGTTGGGACCAAGGAAACCATATGCAGAAAAAGCTGAGCCTCCCAGAAGCCCTTCCCAACACGAGTGGAATGAATTGGTCACAGGTAAAAATGGGTTATGAATGAAAGTTCTTTAAGATCTCACAGCTGTGCAAAATCTGTACAAAGTACAGAAAGTTCTGACTATGAAGAGAAGATACCTAAGTACTGTTTCTGTGTTATTTGGTTTCAGCTGAAGACTTGGAAAATATTGAAATCCTTAGCAATGAAAAAAAGTTGTATTTTTCCAAGCCTCAGATGAAATATTCTGAAGGATTTGTGGTAGTGCAAACTAGGAAAGAAGTATTAGAGAAAAAATAGATACAAAATTTCTACCTAAAAAATGACCAGGGGAAAAAAAACCTGCTAACACTAACCGTAAAAAAATTATAAATCCTACAAAAAATCCACCCTCAACTAACAAATACATTATAGTGAAAAGACTAAAGAAACTGGATGACAGAAGTTCCTGTGTCTGATATTTCCAACTGATTTCCTGTAAGATTTGACAGGCAGCTAGCCTATAACAGATAATAAGCAAAATATTTTAGCTGGAATTCAGGTTTTAATCATCAGTAAATTTTGTCTTACTTTTTATCTGTAATTAAACTGAGATAGTTCTGTTACAGTTGTAATTGCAAGTGTGCAAGAAATTTTTGTTACAGAAACAAAAGTAGTTGACTACTGAGTCCAGGAAGTAAGAAATAAATTATATGAGACCCATACTTTACAACAGAAATTATTTATCCCTAAAATCCCACATTAATAGGAAAGTAATTAATACAATGTGCTGGTTTAAGAGTTAACCAGCAGGGGGAATGAACTCAACTCAAAGGAGAGATTATAAATCAGAATAACAATTTATTAAAATAATACAGTAAGTACAATAATACAAACAAACAATTGGTCTCAACCCACAAAAACCCAAATGTATAACCCAGTACCCTGGGGCCTGAACAAAGTGGTGTTCCTTGGGCCCCGCTTGAGTCCAAAGTAAAGGGAGAGGGGAAGAACCTGCTGGTGGGAGAGCTGCTGCAGTCTGGCCAGAACTGGTGATCGCAGTCCAGTGGTGGTCTAAGTCTGGTTGAGAGTGATGAGATGCAGCCGTCCTCTGGATCCCACGAGTGGGTTGAAAAATGTTCCAAAACTCCAAGATTATATATCCTCCAGTTCAGGCAGGAATGCTTGGTACTCCCCTCAGGTCGGGGAGTTTCACAAAGGGTGTGAGGACAGAAACATCCTCCTATCTCACAGGCCTCTTAACACCTAGTTTATAGCCTGAGGAGTCAGGCTCTATGGGCAGAGGGTGCGAATAGTCTATTGACAACAATAGTCTAGTTTCTGGGAAATGACGTGGAAGGCTATAGAATACACAGTTTTGGGTTACACCCACCATGATGAACTGATCTCAGCTGTCCTAACTAGGACATACTTCTACTTGTATCTTAACTTATATATCCACAACAAAGAAAGCAGACTTTGTATAACTGTTCTTTCTCAGCTTGATTTCTTTTTGTGGGTCTTTTTGCGGGTCTTTTTGCCTACCCAATTTATCAAATTTTACTTTGACTGAAGCTAGTCTTTACTAGTTGATAGAGTTCTTTATGAAAGACTACATGCACACACGAAGACACAACCTTCTATGTGTATATATATGCATGAGTCTGGTTCAGTCTAAATTTCTCTAATTGCTCACATGAGAGAAGGTATTTTTGAAAGATTAAGTAATGTCTTCAAAATGTAACATTTTACAGTGTAAATACTTTTCCAAATTCAGACAGGTGTCCATTCAAGGTGTTCCCATGTCCTGCTCACATTGCAGCAGCTTTCTCTGCTAAACCTGCCAACATAATGCTTTCCACTGCTGCACTGTGAATTGTATCTGGAAACTGAGATGGATAAAAAATTAAGTGACTTGTGTGGTTTTGGAGTTTGTTTTGGGGTTTTTTTTTGATGAAGTCAATTTCATCATACACTTTAGACTATACCCTCACAAATCATTGCATTGGAACAAATGAATAGAGTAGGAATGAGTGTTCACAACAGAAAGAGTGTTCTAAAATGTTTACACAGGCCTTACTGCTGTGACTATGAAGATGGAAACACTGTAATATTTTCTCACTTTCTCTCTATAGGTATCTAAGCAAAATAATGTAATGCTAGCTTTCAAATGCACAATATAAGAAATACTTAGATTCCTAATACTTGAAATCTTCAAATTACTATATGTCCAGCTTAGCTGAAGTAGATTGCTTTTGAAATACTGCATTTTAGATATAAAACTGTATAATAATAAAAAATGCAATAATAATTTTCCTTGTCATGCAATTTCTACTGCATAAGTACCCTAAGGCCTGAAGAACCCATTTTATATGATATAAAATAACCCTAGTTTTATCAAAATTGTACAGGGGTTTAAAAAAATCCTCAGACAAAAGGACACATTTAATCTATAGCCTTTATTATCTTACTTCATGTCCTCAGGTGGTAATATTTCTGATTTTTAAAACTGAACAAGAATTTAACTGTAAAACTGTTATTCATACATAAAACACCAGGTTTTTGGCCACAGATATGTTCAAGTTGTTGGTTATATTGCAATTGATATGTAAAATAAAGTCAAAGAAAGTGAATTTAGAAATCATATCTGGGCAGATACTGAAGATCCAGTGCAGTTACAAGCTTTCACTATCACAGTTGTCAGATGTTTACAAGAGTTAGTGCCTTTTCAGCTCTCTCACCAGGCTCACACGTTTTGCTTCAAATGTGCTTTGAGAATGCATAAGGCTGATAATTTTTAGTCCTTATTGTGGTTTAACCCTCTCTGACAACTACACACCACTGAGCCACTTGTTCAACCTCCTGCTCCCATGGTGAGATGGAGAAAGAATTGGAAGGGTAAAATTAAGAAACAAACTCATAAGTTGAAACAGCAATACTTTAATAATTAAAAAGAAATAAAATTTAAAAGAATAAAAAAAATTGAAAAACATTAAAATTGTAAGGAAAAGATGAAAAATAAATAATAAAGAGACATCAAAGTACAACCCTGATGAGAGCATTTGTCACACTCCATGAATCAATATACAGATAAAGTACTTGCTATTTTCTTCTTTCAGCAATGTCTAGAGCCAGCTTTCACCTCTGTACACTTACTAGGTTCACTCTGTCCTTCAGCAGTTTCTTCACCATGTCTTGTGGGACCCCACAAAGCCTTTCCACTTTTGATATTTTCCCATAATACAACAGAATCTATCTGTGAACAAGGCAAGGTACATTGATTTTATTTTCTGGTAATTTATTACACAGTGTGGCCTCTTCAGCATGAGTCACCTCCTCTGGCAATCCAAAGTTTCAGCCCTCTGAAAAGTCCATGATCAGTCCCAGGATTTCTGGGCAGTTAGGTTTTCCCATGTGAGCCTATTCCGTTGTCAGTGTGATCCACTTACTCCATGTGGCATCAGACGCATGATGTGTAGAGTAGACCCCCCCCATTTGCACATCCAGGCCAGTACAGGCAACCAAGGTGCCAAAAGAAGCCTTGCTTCAGTATAAATTACTTCTGAAGAAGCTTGAACACCTTCATACACTGCTAATATTTCTTTTTCAGTTGGAGTGTAACAGGCTTCAGATCCTCTATATTCCTGGCTCCAAAAAACTTAGAGGTTGACCTTGAGTATCTTCAGGCACTTTCTATCAGAAGTTCTGGGGAAGGACATTATCCCTGGCTGAGGCATACTGCATATTTTTCACACTTTGTCCTGTCTGGACTGGCCCAAATGCTACAGCACAAACTACCTCCCATTTAATTAGTTCAAAATCTTGCTGCTGCTCAAAGTTGTTCTTCCAGGCCACTCAGTAAAGAGGGCTTACAGTCAGAATGTAACCTGCAACATGCATTCTTCAAAAACCCACAACACCTAAGAAAGTTTGTGTTTCCTTTTGTTAGTTGTTGAAGACACAGCTGTTATTTTATTGATCACATCCATTGAGGTATCATAATCCCCATCTTGCTATTTTGTTCCTAAAAATTGAATCTCCTGTGCGGGTCCTTTGACCTTACTCTGCTTTATAGAGAAATCAGCTTTCATAAGAATCTGGATTATTTTTCTCTCCTTCTAAAACACTTCCTCTGATGTGTTGGCCCACAATAATATCATCAATACACTGCAGATGCTCAGGAGCTTTACCTTGTTCCAGTTAGCCTGTATCAATTCACAACAAATCATAAGACTGTGTTTCCACCTATGTGCCAGTAAAATCTACATGGAATCAAGCTGTCATCTGCACTGTACTGACAAAGGGATAGAGAAAAATGAATTACTAATATCAATTGTTTCATATCATTTGGTAGCCTTTGACTGAAGCTCTAGGTAGCCATACTGAAGCTCTAGGATGTCTGGTATGGCAGCATTCAGTGATGGTGTGACTCAGTAGTAATGACATTTCATTGTAAGTCTCCACTTCTGGATCCCTTTCCCCACCCACAACGTGGGAGAGCCCAGTTCTAGTTCCACCTCCATCTGAGGAATCATTCCGACGTCTTGAGGGATGGGGAGAGGGAACTCCAGCGACAGGGTTTTTCAGGCCCCGAGCCTGGAGGGGAGAGGTGCCCTCCCCTCCCCCCATGCATGTGGTCCCATGGCTGGTACAGAGACAGCACACCGGGGCTTGGAGAGGAGGCAAGAGAGAGTTTATTGTTGGGGGTTGTTACATTTATAGGGTTAGGGAGAATCACAGGTTAACCAATTAGAAGTCTCAAGGGGCTTACAGGAACACCCAATCACAGGAAGGGGTTAACAAGGTCCAATGAAACACCTCAGGACACCTTTCCCAGGACATTCCTGCATGGGAGATAACAGTTGCTGTGGGGAGTATTGGGAAGAAGAAACATATGTTTGCAAAGAGACCACCAAAAACCATTTCAGGACATGTTTAAACAAGTTTCTCATCAGATTTAGTGCTACACCACTCTGTTAGACTTTTTCAGTGGCCATATGGGACTAACAAAGGGTGAATGTGCCTTACTGATCACTCCTTGCCTCTCCAATCACCAGAATAGCTTATGGTTGGGAACCAGGGCGTGTTGATTGATGTCGTATTATTGCCTGTGCAATGTCATGGTAGCAATTGGAATCTGCTGTTCTTCAGCCTGCAGCCAGCCCTCAACAGAACGATCCTCTGAGACACCAGGCAAGCTAGACAGTTGTTTAATCTTATCCATACTCAAGGCAGCTATACCATCCTGAAGCATATTTTAGTTCCCTTAAGTAACTGTCTCCTGAGGTAGTCTATGCCAAGGATATATGGAGCCTCCAGACCAGTCACAACAGGATGCTTTCACCACTCATTTCCAGATAGGCATACCTCAGCCTCCGACACAGACAGCTGTTGTGATCCTCCCATCAATCTAGAAATAGACATGAATTTTTCCTATAGTAATCTTATGCTATTAGGGTACACTGTCCACTAACACTTTATACTCCTGTAGGGCTGATATATCAGGCCATGTCAGGCCACTGTGGCAGATCCAGGTCCACGTAAAACAGATGAGCTTTGTCAGAAGCTCTCCTGGATGTTGTGAGTCCTTTGTGCTACTGTTACCATCAGGGTGAGGGGGCAAGGTGTTTAATCCGATTCAGTTCCGTGCTTTTCAGAGTCACAATGGTCCAGTTTTTCAGGTGTGACAGCCCTATAAGAAAAGCCCTACGAGACTTGCAGGAATTTTGCAGTTTAGTTACCCTGCCACATGCTAAGAAGAAAGAGGTCTCTGACTGTAGTTTCCTGCCATCAAGTCTGTTTGAGTGGAGAGTTAACTATATGATCAGAGTTTCACTGGGATGCCCTTTTTTAGCTGGGTGTTGCAGCTTTTCTCTAGTGATGTGAAAGGTCTCGGGCTGTGCAGATTCATATCCAGCTGGCACATATCAGAAGTGACCTTTAACTTAAATGTCTCTAATCAGGCTCCCTTGTGAATCCCCTAAACTTTGTTGATCATAGTTTACTGTCTTTTAAGTTGAAGTGAGGTTTTATTTTTCTCCATATATGATATTTACTTTTGTTCTGGGCAACTCTGTGAAAGTGCCTCATTTCTTGAGGGCCTCAGCTTTTCTGTCAGTTTTCTGGACTTTGCACTGGCCTGTGGCTAGTATTTGTCTGGAGTTCCCTTCCTTTCTTCCTTGCTGCAACTAATTCTGCAGCTGAAGTTTTACATGCCTCCATCACTCATGTTACTTTCAAACTGCCAATGGATCATATACAGTGAGGGACAGTAACTGTTGAGAAACAGTTGCTTGAACAAACTGGTTGAGGGATTGATGCCTTGGTCATTCTCTTTTTCATTTCAGATGCCCTGTATCATTTTAAAGCTGATGTTACTATACTAATTTTTTTCTATTCTGAGCAATTTTTTGAGGAGGAGTGTGGAACCACAAAAATCCATTTAAAAGTATCTTTTCAGCACTTATTCTATTTTAATTTTGAAGAAGGATTTTAGTTGAGAAATTCAGGACTGAAGTTTGCACAGAATTATTGTAAGAATGCCTCTATATTTTTCTTACTATTTTGCCTCTGTGGCTCTTCTTTATTAATGCTATTTACCTAGTAGAGCATATCCCTTTGCAATAACCTGTATTCTTCTTTTAGCCTTGTTCATTCTGAATTCATTAGTTCCATGCCCTTTGATAATAACTGGCCTTTAACAGTGCACAAGGTAGCCACTTATGAATCAGTAACCTTATTCAAATCCCTTCATAAAGTGAATTGCAGCAGTCATATAAATAAATGTTTCTGTGCCAGACTCTATGTCCTCAGTTCAGGAAAAAAGATCTAATTATAAGATTAGAGAAGAATAAAATGTTAGCAGTGTTTATACCTTCAGATATAAGGAAAACATTCTGATATCTTGTATATTCTGGTAACAGATGAATTCCATGTCTTGATTATCTCAAATAAAAATCTGAATCTGAAAATTAGTGTCTCCCATCCCAATATCAACTAGAGTCAGCAATGTGACTGCTACTTATGAATTAGTCCGAGATTAAAATATAAATGGCAACACAGCATAACTAAAACCTTTGACAATCTTTTCTGCTCTGGGCAGTACAAATGACAATAAAATAAAGACAAGAGGTCTGAACTAGTTTTGGGTATGTACTGAAACTGTTAGCCCATGTCCAATGTGACAACTGGATTGTACAGTCATGATATGCCTGCAAATGAGTCAGTGCTTGCCTATGAATGAGTCAGACACTCATTCTGCTACAAAGTTTGACTTTGCAAACGATTGACCATTTTCTTAGAACTAGGAAGCTGCAAAATGTGGTTCAGATAGCTGGAGAATTATAAAATATTATAATTCTAAACTGCCTAATAAAAAATCCAAAATAAAAGAATACCTTGATTCTTTTTTCTGTTAGAGGTGTCTGCATTGAAAGCCAGAGAATCAAAGAATGTCCTCGAGTATGAAAACAAATGTAATTCAGTGTAACACTGAATACAACATATTTTTATTTAATTTTTGTGATGTAGATGTGCTTTTCTATTGAAAATATGTCCTGGTTTCATAATAGGAAATCATACAGGTCTCTGGATATGAAAAATATCAACAGACACTATGGTTAAAATAGAGCCCCAGCCTTCAACTGTATCAGTTGTCCCTATAATTAAAAAGAAACAGTGGAAGTGAAGCCAACTCATTTAATAAGGGATGAAGAATCTTCTTTTAAGAGAAGCAGGAGAGAGAATCAGAAGAGACAGTCTGTTCTGCAGCAGAGAAGTCAGAAGAACAGAAGGAGGAAGGAACTGAAATCATAAGTGAGAAACCACCCAATCTCTATTCCTAAGTGAGGTTTGAGACATGCAAAAAGATTTCAGACATCAATTAGGTAAGCTGTTTACTCCAGTGTTGGGATATTTGGATCAACAGTCAGGAATTAGAGGATAAGAAAGCCTGGTAGCTGGGATCCCTTGCTGAGGATAAGGCCATTGACAAAGTGATTGGATCAGGACAGGTTCCAATCTTTACAAGATCTTCAGGGAAGATCTTGTAAATTCCCAAAATAAATGAACCATCCTTTAGGGATGTATCCAGCATTTGAGGTAATCACTTGGGGTGGGGGTGCTCTATATTTTCCTGGATGACCACCAGGTATCCAAGGGCCTGGAAGAAATCTGAGTCATGCAGTCCATATGGCAAAGGCTTATAAGAAGCTCAATGATATCATATGCCAACACGGTAGCAGTAGTGAGTAGGATAGACACAGAAGCACTAACTATGAATAGATTGGCCAAACAACTCCGAGAATAGGAGGACAATTTCATTTCCTTCCTGTGTACCTGCATCTTGACTGTAGAGAAACTGACCCAAATATTGTCTGACGGTTCAAGAAGGATTGGTTGTCTTCGTGCGTATTTGTCAAGGTCTCAGCTGTTGGGAGTCAATCTTTCTCCACTCAAGGGAAATGGTATTGGTGAAACACACAACACACTGTGTGTAACCCTGTGGTTCTTCCTGTGTGACTGGGGGAGGACATGAGGAAGTGGGATGATGAACCTAGCTGGACACTAGAAGTTCAGATACAGGAAATGCAAGATAAAACCTAGCCCAAAGGCATGCATCCAGGAAAATTACTTCTCTGGTATCTATTGAGCATCTTAGAAGAGCTGATCATACTTTTGAGCCTGATGAAGGGAATTCTTGTTTGCAGTTCTAAATCAAGTAAATACTCCAATCAGGAACAGAAGGGTCTTGCCTTTTGCCAGGAGGAGAAAAGTGAAAACTGGATTTACTGGAAAATGCAATCATCATGCAAACACCTATCAAAGATATGAAATACCTCATGCAAAACCCATTGTACAACATGGTCTGTCTAAAATAGGCCATGTTGCAAGCTTTTCACCCTCAGATTTTGTATAATGAAACATATAAGCAGAGACTTGTAGAGCCTCATCAAGAGGCCCAACTATGCCACAAATTTTAAAGGATATTGTTCCCTCACCAACAAAGCAAGTCATCCTGTTTCTCTCTGATCACAAGACAATAAAAGACACAAACAAGAGAGGACTAAGGTCAAGAGCCTAGATTATAGGTAAATCTTGTTGATCACAGAACAAAAAAAGAGGCTGCAATGCATGAAGGACACGTACTGGAGGAACCGTCCACTTAGTCATATTCTCTTTGTTGACAGATCCACTTCTATGTATCTTCCTAAATCAGAGAGATACATATTTGATGGGTGGATGAGGGATTGGCTGAATGGTTGCATCCAGAGGTTATCGCTCAGTGGCTCAATATATAGAAGTGGATCAGTGATAAGTGTTGTCCCTCTTGAAAGAAGTATTATTTAATATTTTCATCAATGACATAGATGAATGGATTGAATACAACTTTAGCGAGTTTGCAGAGGGCACCAAGCTGAGTGGCGCAGCTAAGAAGCTTTAGGGACAGGATGCTATCCAAAGGGACTTTGACAAACTCCAGAAGTGAATTCACGGGAACCTTATGAGGTTTGACAAGCCAAGTGTAAGGTGCTGCACATTGGTCAGGGCAACCCCCATATCAGTATAGGCTGCAGGACGAACAAATTAAAATCAGCCTTGCCAAGAAGGACTTTGGGGTGATGGTGGATGAAAGCTTGGACATGATTTGACAATCTGCATTTGCAGCCAAGAGAGCCAATTATATCCTGGGCTGCATCAAAAAAGTGTGGCCAGAAGGTCAAGGAAAGTGCTTCTGTCCTTCTACTCTGCTCTCGTGAGAGCCCGCCTGGAGTACTAAGTCCAGGCCGGGAGTGCCCAGTACAAGAAGTACCTGTTGAAGCCCTTGGAAGATGATCAGAGGACCGGAGAACCTCTCTTCTGAAGACAGTCTGAGACAGCTGAGTTTATTCAGCCTGGAGAAGAGAAAGCTCCTGGGAGATTGTGGATTACCCAGAAAGAAATGGGGTATCCCTTTCCTATATTATTATGTGACAGCTGAGAATTTTACACCTTTGGGAATTTTCAGTGTTGTGTTGAATTCCTGCACCCTGATCATTAAAGACTTTTTTTATTTACTGATTTTGCTCTACAGTGAACCGTTTATTTTGGATTATCTGAAATTTGTTTTCCAAGATGACCATGTACTTGGAGGGAGAGATAATTTTTTTTCAGAAACACCTTGCCTGGTTACATATAATCTGTTTCTCCAATAAATAAAAGAACATTTGGTATTTTTGTCCCCTGAGAAACTGCACTCAGTAACTAGATGGGATTGGGGTGGCGAACAGTTTTTTGGCTTAGATATGATGCGTTGAACTCTTCAGTTTTTATCTTGTTAAGCTTTTTACTATTCCTGAAGTAACTCTTTTATCTCATGCAGAACTGAATTGGAACATGGCTCAACACATAGGCTTGTTTTTCTAACAGGAAAGGACAGAAAGGAACTCTGTGTGTGTAGTGCTGTGCAGAGGCTGGTGAAAGAATTGAAGTAGAAAAACACTAACTTTGAAACAAAATTATCACATGTGTGCATTCCAGTATCAACATTCATTACATCTATATTTTTTCTCTGTTTAAATATCATGACACAAAAATATGTATTCCATTTCTGTATAAGTGTAAATAAAGGGGCAAACTGAATACAGTGACAAAATTATGCAAACCCTGAAATATTTAGGCAATGTACAATCTAGTTTTAGTTGTCTTTAGTCTGTGTTTACTTGTCATTAGTTGTCAAGTGAAATTATCATGAGGATGAGCAAAAGCTCTGTGGCACACACATAAGATGCAGGTTTGTTTCCAAAATTCTGTACTAAAGTATGGTAATATCTGAAGGGAAAGTAGTTAACTCTTTAAGAGAAGACAGAAATTAAATGTAAAAAACCATTATGAGATGTAGAAAGAAGGGTTCCTGTATCTGTGAAAGACTTAACAAGCCCTTCGTTCTCTTGTGGCTGTGCAGTCCATTATAACAAACCTCTTCTTCATCTTCTCTATCACTTGTATCAGGAAGTTGTCATCAGTTCCCTCCAGGAGTTTCCTGGGCCGCTTATGGTCTGTTCTGCTGTTCATCCAGCAGATATTGAGCTGATTTAAGTATCTGATGAGGCTCAGGGTCTCTGAATGTGAGGCTACTTCCAACTGGAAGAAGGTCTCATCTACTTTTCTTCCTGACCAAGCAGTCTATAGCAGACACTCACTATAACGTTCCCCATACCGTCCAACTCCTTTATCCTTACCCAAAACCCCCATCTCCAGGCAGTGCTGCATGCGCTCCAGTTCCTCTCTCATATGAAAGAAAACTGTCTATCCTTGTGTTCCAAGCAAGTTCTTTTTAAAAACCCTATATCTATCCATTATAGCGCTCCATAGTCCTGGATGTGATTTCATCACATTTCTGCAACCCCAGCAAAACCATAGCCCTGCAACTCCACACAGATCTCTAATTCCTTGTTTTCATTCTCTGTGCTACAACCAGGTACAGGCATTTCAGAGAGGCACCTCATCATGATGATTTCCAGACAGACTCTGTGTTTTTCCCCTGTAGTAATGCCATGGAGTCACTTCCTTTCTTGCATACAAATGTTTGAGACGACTCTTCTTCAGCCCTCTTTCTCTGATTATGTATTCCCTTTTTTTCATGTGAGCCCAGGCCCTTTGCTTGCTGACCTTGTTCATCACTCCCCCACATGGCTCCTACTCTTTTCCTTTCGTAGTTTAAATCTCTTCCTCTCCAGTCAGACAACTTGTTTACTCTGCTCAGGTACAGAATAGCAGCAGGATCCTACCAGTGGTGGCTCCTCCAGCAGAGGTGACCCTCTTTCTGCGCTGCCTGAAACTTGCTGTCACCAGCACTCGGTCCTTGCAGCTGGTGGGGACCAGCTGGCACGCGCTCACTTAGGAGTTACCAGTATTGTATCCAATGCCTCACATAAGACTTGCCAGTACTAAAGAGAGCAAAGATAAGAAAGAAACAATTATCAGACCCTGTTTTTAGCATGCATTCGGGGTCGGCATGTCATCCTTCCCTTTCCATGAGGAACGGGAGTCAGGGGGAATGTTTGTTTTGCTTTTATTTCCATGTTTGGAAGCAAAGAGGTCTGGCATTTCAGATACCACATACAGGAAATTGTATGCTTTAGCTAGGTGAAAATCAAATATCCTTATGTAACAAAGAGGAAAGTCTTCAGAGGTATATATAAGGAAAAGAAGATGGAACAAGTAACTATGGCCAGTAGTTTCTGATGTTTGCAGCATTACTGTCTGCTGATGTTTCAAGGAGGCTCTGGAATTCATGGCAGTCACTGCTGCTGCATCCAGGGACAATCCATAACTTCCTGAAATCCTACTTTAGACTTAGACTCCTGTTACGACCCGCCCCAGGAAAAGAGGAGGGGAGAGTAACCCAGGTTTTATCAAAAATTCCTTTGGGGTGGATTAAAGCGAAGCAACACTAAATAATCGGTGTATGAAAACATATATTGATAAGATTTATTTTAACAATTTTCAATCAATAGGTAAGTTAACATTTTTGGGTGCTGTCACAACCTTTCTGGGGAGGAGAAAAATGCATAGGGGAGAGAAAGGCAGGATAAGAGCAAGGGAGAGTAAGGGATAGAAAAGCTGAGAGCAGACAGATGTCCATAGTCACCACCCACAGGGTCCAGCGATGATACTCGATAGTTGCAGCTTCCATGTCTGTCGGTTGAAGTGGTGGCCTTGATCTGCTGGGGGTGAAGGAGGGAAGCCCCCACACTCCAAGAAGTTATGAATTATCATATCCATGCTCAGTGCCACGGGCCATGCCTCGAGCCTCCAACCTCTCCCTGGGCCCTGTGCAAGAGCTCCTGTGTCTGGCCCGGTTCCCACCCTTTCAAGATTAGCAGAAGGAGGGAGGGGCCCGATTGCTCGTCAGATGTATCAACAGTCAAAAGCCTGCAAGCTCAGCTCTTATCCTTTCAGGACTTCACACCTTCAGCACTGGAGGGAGGGAGGGGCCCGACTGCTCATCAGAGGTATCATGCAAGTCAAAAGCCTGCAAAAGTCTCCTAGAATGCATAAATCATTAACCATTTCAGCCTCTGACAACTCCTGTCTAAAAACATGTGAGAACTATTTAAACACAATACTAAGTTCTTCTTCGGTGAAGTGTGCGTTGAAAGTTTCTACTGAAAGACAGACCTCCTACTTCTCATCCCTACAAGCACACTGATCTGGCAACCACACCACTTGGCTTGGCTTTTCTCTGTAGTAGCCATTCTCTGAAAGCCACAGTTTGCTATGGAGTAACCCACAGAGGTTTGTTGCCTTCACCCTGCAAATTTTAGTCATATTGGTACTACGTGAACTGCAAAATCTGAAGACATTATCACATGTGACTGTCTTCTTCAGACATCTGCTGCAAATAAAAACCCAAAGATGGGGTAAGACATCCTCACTGCTCCATTCTTCCAATGAGTACTCCACTCCATACTAAATGGTGAAAGACTAATCTACACAAATTACCTTCAGTACAACTTGTAGAACTGGGACTTGGAGGTCTGTAAATGGTTTGAAAGACTGCTGCAATATGGAGGGAGCTCAGTAAGTAGTTTGTTATTACATGGATTTGTCCACCCTTTAATTCTACTCCAGAAGATGACTTGGACAGAAGTGCCTCACTTATTCTCAAGCATTGATTTGCAAATCACTAGAGTTCAGAGCTGAGCATAAGTGCCTAATATTTTTTATTCTGTTTATAAAATGAAAAGGAACTACCAGCAAAGTTTAATGATCATATTTGAAGATTACTTCTTTTACATTCTTTCAATCTATAGATGCCAGAAAACAAGGTAGCAATTCAAACTGCAAATCTCTTGTGAACTTGCAAAGCCATAAGGAGCTTAGTCTCCCTTGTAGACTTCTTTGCATACAATGCATCCTCACTAGAAGAGAAAAGGAGTATTGTTAGCAATAAAAAAAAATAAAAAAGCAATATCCATACTAATAAACAAGAAAAACAACATACAAAGTGCCCAAATATTAAACACTGGTTGATACACTGAAAGAGTATTTGTAATATATGGTCCTAGGAAAATATATTAATTGCAAAAAAGAGTTAGAGGACTTCCTTCCTTCCTTCCTTCCTTTCTTTCATTCTTCCTCCCTTCCTTCTTTCCTTCCTTCCTTCCTGTAGGCTAGCAACTCCCACAGCCAACAAATCCTGCATGCAAATTCATGCTTCATCAGAAGATCAATGAGTGATTAATTTCTGTGAATGAGCAGCACAGAAAAGAAAGCACTGCAAAAAGCACACCCAACATTATACTCAGTGGCATCAGCCCAAATATAAGAACCTTTTAAAGGAAGCAAAGCTTCTGAAAAAAACATTGGAATAACATTTCGCATTTCCCAACACTTACCAGCAACTATTTCACCTATGCCCTTACACTTAAAGGCACAGAGCTATACACACAGTCCCAGATTTTGCTTATGTTTTAATTTAATTGTCAACATTTAACCTAAAAAATCCAAATACTTTTAGGTTAGATTTTACTTGTTACAACCTGTTTCCACATATTAACAGCCTACTGGCTGTTTCTGGTTTTTTCATAGATTTCTATTAAAAATATCAATAATTTAAATAAATTATGTTTATATTGAGGTCTGCATTTAGTAACAGGTAAGCTATTTTCATTCTATAAAATTATTTATATAAAAATTAATAAAAATATTTTACATGTAAGAAACAGTCACAAAATTTTAAGCTTTCTGGTGCCATTGCAGGCCAAGAATGAAGGCTATTTGGCTTTCCTTTTAATATTCTTTAAAAATTACTCTTATTTTCCATTACAGATTATCTTTATTGTGTAAAACTTTATAACTTATTCAATTACAGTGGCAGAAAAGCAGAACTTTAATGTTTTTAGCTGATGATCTCCATATGATATGAGATAAACAATATGTCCTTTATTCACATAACAACTCATGATATAATTTCACAGACTGATTCTGTACTAGTGTCACTTGATCAGTCACTCATCTAAGTTGGGTTGCTAATGTCATCAGCAGAGACCTTTCACTAGCTCGGACTTCTCCTGCTGATGTTCTTAGTTATCTCCTTTCATTGTTTATTAGAAGTTTGCTCTTTATCCTTTCCTTTCCTTTCTTTTCCTTTCCTGAAATTTCCTGAAATTTCCTTTCCTGAAATTTCCTTTCCTTTTTTTTCCAGTTTCTCTGAGTTGTTGAGAATCATGTTTAAAGACATGTTTAAAAACAATATTTCTTCAGTATCATGTCCTGTTGTAGGATATTTCTTGTTTGACATGTGTCAGTTAAGACCAATCTCTTCCTTTTTGTCTTTTACCTATGCTCCACTAAGGTACCCTGGTGAGTCTGTTATCCAGGGATGTATGCTTACAGCACCTACCTTGGAATACTTTTGACAATAGACTTTCTTGCTGGAAAATTACTGTCTGATTGAAGTGAAAACACTTCATGAAAACATCAACTTCAATGGATTTTTTGAAGGAATTTTTCCTGACCAATGGGAAAGAGACAAAGAGAGGCCTGAATTGAGAAATTGACAGCTCTGTATGACAACAGACTTCTAAAATTTTTCAGCTTCTCTAAAGCAACCAACAATTCTGGTGCCTCACAGAATCCTACTTGTAACAATCGCAGAATGAGTTGTACTTGCATGGGTTTCTCCCACCATCAGTCACAGGCAAAGCGGTCTAGAGCTGGAGTATTTACTTGACTTACTGGCAGACAAAGCAAACCTCCAATCCCTGACTCATTAACTGTGAAAAGAAAAACAAGAACATAACCATTTCAGTGAACACTTACATAAACACTTGTCTCCTCCACATTTATAAAATTTTCCACAATTTTTCTGCAGGTTATGCCTGCAGCTTAGGTGACAGGCATCATAGACAGTGAGACTGCACGAGTAAAGGCTTCTTTTACCCTTGGACAGAGTGTCACATCCCTTTGTCCTTCCCCCAGCATGGGTCAACTATGAGCCCACAGGAGATATAGTGCCCTGGCATGGGTCACCCATGAACACAGTCCCACAAGGTGGACATGTTGGAGAGATAGGATTTGGCATCTGACCATTTTCTTCCTATTCAAACTTAATTTTCAAATTACAACCGTAGGAGCATGATATGTCTTCATGTTCTAAATTAAGGAGCCTTTGTAGCTAATTTTAGATGGACTCACCTTCCAATGAAATAGTCCTGTGAAATTAATAAGAAAAGTTGTTCAATTTACAATTAGAAGGCATTCTTTCTTTAGAGGAGGTCCTCATTGATTTTTCTTCTTTTCTTTATAAAATCTGGCAATAATATCAAGCAAAATATGGTTAAAAAAGAATAGGGTTTGAGTTTTTTAATCTATATAAAAACAGTTTTATATATAAAATAATTTTATATATATAAAATATATTTATTATATTTTTTATCTATTCCCTAAATTTATTTCATTTCTTCCATGTTTCACCAACATGGGTTTTTTCGACATAAAGGTATACTCCCAGAACACTGCGTAGTTAAGATATCCTTAATGCCATCTTCATCCATGACACAATCTGGATGATAATATGTTGATTAAAATGCAATTGCTCCTATGTTCTTAATAAACAATGTATCAGTGATCTGCTGCTATTGAATAGCATTTCCTCTATCTTTAGATCATCTCTATAGTCAGGGAATAACTTTCAAGATATTTGGGTGAAAAAACTTATATCAACTTGGAAGACATACTCAAATCACATACTTGGAGATGAAGAGCAAAAGCTGGTGTATCTAGTAATTTGGCCAGCTTTAAGCAAAGGTATTTCACCTTTAATTTTTACTCAAAGTTCTTATCTTTTTTACCAAGAATGTGTGATATAAAGGTGCTTTCCTTCACAGTAGTGCTTCATACAGTCTCTATCATCGTTTGATACAAATCGTCAAGCTACTAGATTGCATTATTAGAAAATATATTTTTTCAATCATTTTTTTATTAGATGGGCTAGTAGAGTTTTTAGGAATATTAAGGTGACTTTTGCAGCTTTCTGTCTGATGAAATGCCTGCTAGAGACGCCTCTGTCAACACATGATGTGCAGCATAACAGCTCACCTCCTTTTCATTCAGAGTAGTACCCTTATGCTAATTTAAACCCTTTTGATTTCTGCTTATGTTTGGAGTCGGGAGGGGAATTTTCTAAAACAATGGAGAACATTATCAGAAACATCCATCATTTCAGGTAATTCAGAAATAAAGTCAGAACACTCTGCACTGGCAGAACTTATTCTGTGTTATATATTAGAAAAAGGTTCTTCACCCAGAGGCTGGGCACTAGAACAGGCTCCTCAGGGAAGTCATCACAGCACCAAGACTGACAGTTCAAGAAGCATTTGGATGATACTCTCAGGCACATGATGTGACTCTTGGGGATGGTCCTGTGCAGGGCTAAGGGTTGAAATTGATGATCCTTATGGGTCCCTTCCAACTCAGCATACTGTGAGATTCTGTGATTTACAAGTATGTTCTGATCCATTGTGAAATTTTGCTTCCTTTAAAAGAAAAGACATATTAAAAATTAACATCACTTTTCCATGAGAATAAAAACATCTTGGCAAATCATCAACAGAATCAGAAACATCCCTCATCCAAGCCCTCAACAAGCAGCAAAATTCCCTAGAGAGTAATTCAGGTCAGAAAATTGTTTTTTCCCCAGTTAGAGAAAGACTCCCAGTACTATCACACACACTCCTCTTGGTGCTGTTGCGGTGTTTGGTGTCAGCTAGATCTGATGTACCTTCAGGCCAAGCCTTCTGTCACTCATCTACTACTAGGTCCAGTGCCCTGATAGCAGCTGAAGGGAAAAGATAATTCTGGTCAGCATATGATTGTCATTGACTCGTGCCGTCATCCAAGCTGGCGCCAACATCAAGGTTTTGGTTTTTATGATCACAGAACCTTTAGGTATCAAGGACTGCCACGAAGAAATGTAATATCTCTGGTAAAGTGGAGAAAGAACACTTTTGTCAAGAGGCGGGTCAACCTGGTCAGAGGAGATTTACACTAGGAAAATGGAGTAGTGAGATTGCAAAGCACAGTCAAATAAAGATATAAACAGTAGAAAGAGGTGGAAAGCAGAAGGTGAAGAGCAATGGTAACAAGAAAGACCTAAAGAATGATGAAGCAGAAAGTAAGGGAACCAACCTGAAGTACATGCTTACAAATATATGCAAGCGGAAACAAGTGGAAGTGAGTAGAACTTCAACCACAAGACTGGGACATTGTTTGAAAAACTGAGGTGTTGTAGGACAGCTAGCACAGTTGCACTGAGTGATGGTCAGGTTTAAGATCTTCAAGATGGACAGAACAAGGAGACAAGCTGCTCTTACTGTGAAGGAGCATCTTGGGTGCATGGCGCTCCTCTACGACATGTGCAAAAGGTGGTCTGAGAGGTCATAGGGCAAGGCCAGAGACCATGCCAGCAAGGATGGTAGCATTGTGTCAACCCAACCAGGGTGTGGAGGTTGACAAGCTTCAACCATAGGAGAAAACCTCTGTGTCACAAATGCCAGTTCTCAGGGTGAACTGTAACCTCCCTGACATCTGCTGGCAATGTAGTGCAATAAGCTTCAAGAACTCATGATTTCCAGAAGGTGTTGGACTGACATGTAGCTGGATCTGCTGTTTGATAACAAGGCATATGAGGTGGTGGATGCGATAATCAGTGACTGGCTTCTCTGTAGTGAGCATGATATCTCAGAATTGTTATGAAACATGATCTAAACTAATTTAATCTTCCAGAAAACCAAGACGGTGCCAGAACAAATAGCGCAAAGGTATGTATTATTCTGTGAAGGGAGCTGACTTTTTTTACTGTGAAAAATTGTCAAGTGATCACATAATTAGAATGATGTGCTCAAATCACACTTTTCAAGACCTCCTAGAAGTCACATAGGATGTAGAAGGACAAAAAATAAATAAAATAAAATAATAAAAAAGAAAGGTTCTTCTTGGAAGAATTTCTTCCATGTACCAAATGAAAATTCTGACTTCTATATTGTGCTGAAATAGCAGGCCTCCTTTCTTGCTCTGCACATGGCCATGGTGTGTGTTGTATTTTTAATAATTGTTATTTTAACAGCAAAGATTACTCCCTTGAGATCATATCAGAATCACATGACATGGATTTTCATTTTCTTTTGGTGCATTTAAAGTTTTTTCTCAGTGAAATGAACTGTGTTGACTGCTATGTATGAGATGCCAAACATCCATCTTATTTTTAGCAACAGAAATAAGACAGTCGAAAAACATTTAGGGCCAAAGAGACTGTGGAAGTGGGTAAAGTATAAACCAGCATAGATGATAAAAAGAAAAAATACTTAAGTATACATATGTCATACTATGTTAATGTTAATTCATTATCAGTAACCAAAATATTTAGTAACTACATAAAAATGAATAAGCAAACTATTTATTGATCCTGCACTTGTTCATAGAGGAAGTACTACATACTGTTACTAAAGAAGAAGGACCACATAATGACAGTGGTTTTGAAAGATAAATTTAAATAACAACTCATAAAATGTATAAAATAGTGCAAAACTTGGGAATACAATTATTTATACTTACATATGAATACATTATACCCCTATATGAAATGTTTTACTGTTTGTGGTAAAGTCTCAAAAGGTGTTAAAAATCTTATGAATTGTAGAATATTTTGTGTTGGAAGGGACCCTTAATGATAAACTATTCCAAACCCCTGCCTATGGGTATGGCCTATTTCACTAAAACAGGTATTCAAAGCCCTGTTCAATCTGACTTCAAACACTTCCAGTGATGGAACATCCACTTCCCTGGGTAATCTGTTCCACTGTCTCAAAAACCTTATCTTAAAAATCTCTTCGCTATATCTAGTCTAAATCTACTTTCCGTCAGTTTAAAACCACTACCGCCCATCCTGTCATTACAAGCCCTAGTAAAAATTCTCTCTCAATATTTCTTCAAAGTTCCTCTTCAAATAGTGAAATGCTGGTATGAGCCTTCTCTTTTCCAGTCTGAACTCTCTTAGTCTTTCTTCAGAGAGAGATGTTCCAGCCCCCTGATCATATTTGTGGTCCTCCTCTGGACCCTCTCTAAAAGGTTCATGTATTGATGTGGATGTAGCATTTCAAGTAGGATCTGACAAGAGCAGAGACAGAGAATCACCTCCCTTGACCTGCTAACCACAGTCCTTTTGATGAAGCCAAGGTTACAGTTGGCTTTCAGAGCTGCAAACAGACGTTTCCATCTGACGTCTAATTTTTCATCTACCTGCACCACCAAGTCCTCCTCTGCAGACCTGCTCTCAAGCAATTAATCACTCTCTGTACTGATAAAGGGAATTGACTCAGGTGCAGGACCTTGTACGTGGCCTTGAACTCCACAAAGTTCTTGTGGGCCCGCTTCTCAAGCGTGTCACGGTCCCTCTGTTTGGCCTCTCTTTCCTTAAGCATACCGATGACAACACTCAACTTGGTGAGGTCTGCCGAGCTGTTAAGGGTGTACTCAATTCCACCACCTATATCATCAATGGAGATATTAAATTATATTAGTCGCAGTATATACTTTTGGGAGACAGCATTTATCACTGGTTTCCATTTGGAGTTAGGTGTGTTTACTGCTCTCTTTGGATGTCAGCATGAACCCAATTCGTCTTCTGTATAACTGTCCATCCATCAAATCCATATCTTCAATTTAGAGGAAAGAATTGCGAGGACCATATCACAAGTCCTGCAGAAGTCCGTGTAGATTTTCCCTGACTGATGTAGTCATTTCATTGTAGATAGCTACAAGATCAGTCAGGCAGGATTTACCTTTTGTGAGGTAATATTGGCCATCTCTGATCACCATCTCATCTTCCACATACTTCAACATGAATTCCAGGAGGAACTGTTCCACGATCTCAGTGAGAACAGAGGTGAAGCTGACTGGCCAATATTTCCAAGGTCCTCCTTTTTATTTTTTTTTTTAAATGAGTGTGAAGTTGCTGGGACTTAGCCTGACTGCCATAACTTTTTCAAATGTGTTGGAGACCAGCTTGGCAATCACATCAGCCAGTTCCCTCAATAGCCTGGTCTACATCTTATTGGGTGCCACAGACATCTGTATATTCATGTCCCTCAGGCGATCTTGAATCTGATCTTCTCTTCTAATGGATGAGTCTTCCTTCTCCCAGTCCCTGTCTTAAGGTTCATGGCCTTGGAGATGGGAGAAGAGTGATTGTCAGTGAAAACTGAGGCAAAGAGATTGCTGAGTTCCTCAGTCGTCTTCATGTCATTTTCACTTACTTTCCTGTGAATAAGAAGACTACTTCCATTAGTAAAGTCTAAGTATTTTCTCATGTTTACATCCAAACAGAACTTCAGGATAGAATTTAAACTGTTTGACACAATGTTATTCTCCATATTCTCTAAGAGAGTACTTTTTCCTTCTCTGGGTTGACACAGCTTTAGGTGCAGGGAAAGTTTGAGTAGGAAGCTGCTACTACGTAAATACAAATTAGGGTATGTTCATTGATAAGACAACTACAGTTGTTTAGCAAATTCCTATCTCTACCATGAATTCAACTGAATGAGCTCAGGAATGTAAAACCATGGTTTTGTAAGTGTCTTACTGGAAAAAGAATAAAATCCACAAAGTATTTCACATCATCTATAACTTTTAACTGGAACTATATTCTAATTTTATATTTTTTCCATCTAATTTGGAAGATATATTTCAGTTTAAAAAATACTGAGAGACTTTTGGTTCTGACTCTTCATGTTTATAGTCACTTAAGTATTCTTTGTTGATACAAGAAATGCATGGAGTTACTTATGCAAGAATTGATGATTTTCAGTCTTAGTCTCTTCTGATGTCTTTTTGTTTTGAGCTATCATCAAACTCCTTTTGTCTTCCTATTTCACAGATAGATTTCCCATAAGAAATTAAATGCACTTTTCCCTTTTGGTATTCTTGACAAGAAATCCATTTGCTTTCTTTTATGAGAGATGATGTCCTTGAATGGAATGAACACAGTTCATCATCCTGTTCCCCACTGAACTCATGATCTTGAAGTGTATTTGGTCACAATGACAAATCCCACATGGTAAGATTAGAAGACAATATATTGATAGCAATCCATTGTAAGTACTCAGTTTTTATGAAGACTAATCTAATTACATCTCCACCGAAAAATAAACTCTTTATTATCATTTTTCTTGTTTTATTATTATTAGAATTATTATAATATTCCATGCATTTTTACGGGATGATTACTACACTGGAAACAACAATGGAATTATTCTTTTCTTAATTTTTTTTATTTTTTTGAGCAGAGTGTTTTTGAAACCTCTCCATTCATATATTTGACATTTTCTAAAGCTAACATATGAGTTCTGAATACATTGTAAAAATAGCCCCAAGCATTACCATTTCACACAGAATCAGGATCTGACTGGTTTTACTTAACAGTTGGTTTCACGCAATACTTTGATTCTTGCCTAAAATATACACAACTCCTTTGTCTGCAATATATTTTATTATATATTGCAGCTTTAACTAAATGCTGCTTTGGAATGACAATGCAAAAACAAGTTGTTAAGTGAAAAAGTTTCAGGTTTGAATGCTCAATATCTCTAAAAATCAGACCTTCAGTGTTGTTCAGGGAAGAGAGAACAACAACTTACAGACTGAAATTAAACTAGACACATGTAAAAAGCAACCTGTAATCATAGTTTGGCCAAGCTCAGTTCTATCACTCAGAAAATAGTGCTCATTTTCCATCCTTGTGATGATCTCAGCATGGATGATATTACCACAGAGACCACTTATGTGGAAAAGAAGTCAGATCTTATCACAGGCATAAAACATAGATCTTTGTTACTAATGCCCTTTCATAAAAATAAAAAAAAAATTACAATGCTTAACTCAGTTTTCAATGAAAAACTCTATTTTACATGTTTCCTTTTGGTGTTCTGCCATAAACCTTTTCCATGAGATAAACTCATGACTGGTGTCAATGCCTGCCCATATCTGTCTTAATACCTGCAAGAATTCCAATCTCCTACTCCAGCCATCACATGACCCAAAAAAACCTCTAAATGTTTAATATCTACAGTGAACATGTATAATTTCTGCCAGTGTTCAGGAGTTTAAGACCCGATGTGACATTTTCGCAAAATACTGGAATAAAAAAAAGTAGTGGAACAATCAGCTGTTTCAATATTCTTTTAAATATTTCAGGATATGAGACAGAGCTTTAAACAGTTGTATAAAGCTCCAGTAGATTTTCTCCAAACGAATATGTTCTAAAAGCTTTAAACAAAGATGTATATTTACCAGAAATTTTATTTTGCGTCTCATTCTGCTGCACTTTAGCTTAGTCTGAATCAATTTACACAGAATCTCTACATGTTGAAGAAAAAACTATCTTTTTTCCTGTCTTACTTTAGATCAGGGAATATTCCTACTTCATTTCAAACTTTATTCTGCTCCTGTTACATAAAAGTAATTATACAATTTATTTTACCTTTTTCGTTCTTTATGTCTGCAATGTAATAGTGGGTATTTTAATGTTTATAAGTTCCAGTGGTTTGTCTAAATAAGTTGTCTGTTTTTCAGGTCTCATCTCTGGGAAATGGGAGTGCCTAAGAGAAGATATCTCATGCATAGTGAATGGGAAATCTGAATGCAGGGAAGCCTGTGCTGCTGACAGGTACTAAGTTGATGCCATTGTAATAACCAACATGCCAGAGTTTTTGTTTATACTTGGGTTTTAAAATAAATATGGTTTTGTTGTCTTTTTTCTTAGTTTCCTGAACATTTGCATCAAAAAACTGTTTCTGAAAGAGGATTTGTATACATTAATTTATTATTCAGATTTGTGTTGCAGCTACACAATCTTTGAGCAACACACTTGCTGATTAGAATGAAGCAGAACATTATATGGGGGACTGAATAGAAATAGTTATTTTTCTCTTCTTGCTCGTGCTTGGACCTGCAGGGAACCAGCTTGGTCTCTCTCTCAAATCAGATTTGCCTCAGGGATCTCAAACTGCACAACCATCAACCTCTCAGTCTTGACTTTATTGTGATGCTTGAATAAAGTGTCTATTACTCAACTATATGCTTTATTTTAATGTTCTTATAAGACTTTACTACCTTAAAGCATTTTTTTTCATTTCCACATACAGTTCAAACCTATCGCCATTCCTATTTTTAAAGAATATAAATATTCTGCCTATTCTTTGAGTTTATATTTCATTTCTTCATTTTAATTTTTCCACTATTGCAACATGGTTTAGGTGAAAATCAGGTAGTTATATATATTTTATTTCTTTGGGATGCATAGTCATAATGCCTGTCAATTAATTATTGAGAATTAGGTAGTTTTTAAAAAATAATAATGAATTGCATTAGTAAAGAAAATCCTTGCTGGAACTATTTGTTAAGTTATGATTAATTTGATCAAAAATTTTGATCTAGATATTAGATCTAGAATAAAATGGAAATAAATTTCCTAGAATTTTACAGCTGTGTAAAATATGAATTTGTAATATCATTGCTGCCCAAAGGAATTCAGGTCTGCTGAAAAGAATAGTGTGAGGAATTTTTTAATGATTTAAGTCCAGTGAATGGCACTGCTTTTTGCCTAGTCATTACTTTTATACTGTGATTAGAATATGATAAAAGGGCTGTTTACGTCAAAAGTGTGGGAAAAAGACCACAGTAGTCACTCTTTCCTTTTAACTCAAACATTGCTAATTTTCAATATGTTTCAAGTGACTTTGAATAAAACTGATAAATGTTCAAAGGATTTCCTTCAGATTAGAATTATGTATATGATAGTGCTTTAAGCAAAACAAGTCTATCTCAACTCTATCAGCCTTTAAATGTTCATTAACATTTCTGAGCCAATACAGAAATTTGTTACAGAAAATTGTATCTCTTCCCCAACAAGGGGAAGACAGTTTGACAGTTCCTAGATAAAAATTTGGCCTATTCTCACTTGAGAGATATACACAGAAGAGAGTAGCCCTTAATGTACCAGCCGAGCAACCATAACAGTGAAGAGTCATCTTACAAGGCTGACACCATCCTGCTTTTTGAAAATTCTAATACCACTTTCTCAATGAGTAAGACCCGCAGATTGTGCAGGGAAGTGATTGAGAATAGCCCTGTGGAGAAGGACTTGTGTTTCCGGGGTGACAAAATGCTCAACATCAGTCAGCAACATGTTCTCGCACCCCAGAAAGCCAGCCATGTCCTGGGCTGCATCAAAAGGAGGCCAGCAGGTTGAGAGAAGTGGTTTTCCCCCTCTACTCTGCTTTTGTGAGACCTCACTTAGAATACTGTGTACAGTTCAGGTGCCCACAACATAAGAAGGACATGCAACTGTTGGAGCAATTCTGGAGGAGGTCATGAAGTTGATAGGAGGACTGGACCAACTCCCCTACGAAGACAGGCTGAGAAAGTTGGTGCTGTTCAGCCTGGAGAAGAGAAGGTTGTGTGGAGACCTTAGAGCAGCTTCCAGTTTGAGCAACCTTCCATAGCAAAAGGTGTCCCTGCCCAAGGCAGGGAATTGGAACTAGATGATCTTTAAGGTCCTTCCCTAAACCATAAGAAAAAAAAAAAAAAAGGGACTGTCATCCTCCAGCAATCTAGACAGAGAGCCGTGCTGGGACTTATAACTCATAGTTTTTGCTATTTAGTAACAGGTGGAAAATCATAAAAAAACCGCTAAAATTACTAACCTATATTGGAATTCATTAGTTAAAATATCTGTGTGCTTTCTGAATTAAGATTGTTCTATATGTCTGAAATAAGGCACAACAAACCTCAGGAATATGTATTACTTATGATCATTTCCTTCCATGTATTTGATGTTTCAAACTTTGACTTTTTCATTTAAGTTGTGGGTATTATCTGGCATTATCACAATGATAAATAAGAAAAAAATAATAAAATTAAACTGCTGTCATCAGCTGCTATTATTCATTGTTGTATTCTTCAAGTAATACTTTTTCAGGAACTTGTAAGGTATATTTTGCAGACTCTCAAAATGGCTGACGTTGGAAAGTACTCTGGTGCAAACCCTCTGCTCAAGCATAGTCACGGAATCACAAGATTACAGAATATGCTGAGTTGGAAGGTAGCCTTGGCCCTGCACAGGACCATCCCCAAGAGTCACACCATGTACCCAAGAGTATCATCCAAATACTTCTTGAACGCTGTCAGGCTTGGTGCTGTGACCCTTTCTATGGGGAACATGTTCCAGTGCCCAACAACACCCTGGGTGAAGAAACTTTTACCCAATATCCAACCGAAACCTTCCCTCCACAGAGAAGAGATCAGTGCCTGCCTCTCCTATTCTCCTCACAAGGAAGTTGTAACTGCAATGAGGTCTCCCCTCAGTCTCCTCTTCTCCAGGCTGAACAGAACAAGTAATCTCAACCACTCCTCATACAGCTTCCCCTCAAGGCCCTTCACCATCTTCATTGCCCTCCTTTGGACACTCTCTAATGGCTTAATATCTTTCTTATATTGTGGTGCCCAGAATTGCACACAATATTCAAGGTGAGGCCACACTAGTGCAGAGCAGAGTGGGACAATCCCCTCCCTTGACCAGCTGAAGATGCTTTGCCTGATACCTCCCAGGACATGGTTGGCCCTCCTGGCTGCCAGGGCACTGCTAACTCAGATTCAATTTGCCATCGACCAGGATCCCCAGGTCCCTTTCCATGCCACTGCTTTCCAGCATCTCATTCCTCAGGCTGTATGAACATCCAGGGTTACCCCATCCTAGGTGCAGAATCCGGCACTTTCCCTTGTTGAACTTCATGTGGTTGGTGATTGCCCAGTTCTCTGATTTGTCAAGGTCTCTCTGCAGGGCCTCCCCGCCTTCGAGGGAGTCAGCAGCTCCTCCCACTTTTGTGTCATCTGCAAATTTGCTTAGTGTCCCTTCCAGTCCTGTGTCCAACTCATTTATGAAGATGCTGAAGAGCACAGGGCCTAAGATGGAGCCCTGTGAAACCCTACTAGTGACAGGTCACCAGTCTGATGTCACTCTCTGTGCTCGACCCGTGAGCCAATTGCTCACCCACCACAGGATGTGTTTATCCAGCTGTGTGATGGATACTCTGTCCAGAAGGACCCTGTAGGAGACAATATTGAAAGCTTTCCTGAAATCCCCAAAGATTGCATGAACTGTCTTCCCTTGATCAGCTAGGTGGGTTACCTTGTCATAGAAAGAAATTAGGTTTGATAATCAGGACTTTCCTCCTATGAAGCTCTGATGGCTGAGCAACAGCAGTGCTGTCTTTCAGGTGTTTTTCAATACCTCCCAGAATAATCTTCTCCATAACTTTACCAGGGACTGAAGTGAGACTGACAGGCCTGTACTTTCCGGGGTCCTGCATTTTGCCCTTCTTGAAAATCAGGACAATTCCAGTCAGCTGGGAACTCTCCTGATTCCCTGCTCGAAAATCATCCTGACCAGGATGTCTATAGCAGACTCCCATGATGACATCCACATTATTTGTTTGCCCCCTGATTTTTACCCAGAGGTTCTCAACTGTGCCATTGCCACACATTCTAATCATTCTATAACATACAGTGCTGCCCCTGGACCTCTTGTGCCCTGCCTATTCCTCCTGAAGAGCCTGTAACCATCCAGCAGTCACCTGGAGCCAATTCCCCAAGAACACGTCTAGCTGGCTTTTGTATATCTTCGAAGATGGAGAGTCCACAATGTCTGTGGGTAATTTAGTCTAGTGGTCTGTGACCCTCACTGTGACAAAATGATGTTCAGAGGCAACTTCCTGTGTTGACAGTTGTGCCCATTGCCTCTTGTTGGGACACTGAACACCACTGAAAAAAACCAGACTCTATCTTCTGTATGCACTCTCTGCTGCTCCTAAGCTATGTATATACATTGACAAGATACCACTGAGCCCTTCATTTCTCCAGGATAAACAGCCCCAGCTCTCTTAGCCTTTCCTTACAGAAGCCAATGTTGTAAGTCCCTTCAGCATCTCTTGAACATCTCCATGGCCCTTCACTGGACTCTATCCAGTGTGTCCATGCCTAACTTGTACTGAGGAACCCAAAACTGAAACAGTACGCCACATGTAGCCTCACCAGTGATGAATAAAAGGGAAGGATCACCTTGACTTGCTGGCAATACTGCACTTAATGCATTCTAGAATTCCATTTAGTTTATCTGTGGCAAGGGCACATTGCTGACATATTTACCTTGGTCTCCAAGACCTTCTCTGCCAACCTGCTCTCCAGCTAGTTGTCATGTTTACTAGAAAACCTCCTTTAGTCATAGATTTGCCAATGATATCACAGACTATCGCACGTGGTTATGATGCAAATCTTGCATGTACCACCATACTGACTGCTAATAAAGGGACCAGATATTTTAACTTTTGCAAAAAATCTAATACTGCAGCCTGCCAAACTATACTCTAACTGTAGTATGGCTTTACTAAAAGTAAGAAACTAATTGATCTTCATGAATAATTGCTTTCATTACAGAAAAATATATTCAATCTAATGTAACAGAAATTATTTGATAGAAGAAAAATACTTCAAACATGTTAAAGAGTCACTTTGCACAATGATTGTAGAGTATAATCAAAATTTTAAAAATTTTATACTTGTAAAAGGTTGTCAAATATACAGTGTAAATAAACGTCAGTAGGATTTTTGAATAAACTTCTTTGTCAGAAGCTCAAGGTTCAGTTCATGTCAGCTAACTTTGATCTTCTACATTCAAATTAGCTAT
The DNA here is from genome assembly GCF_001715985.3 of Manacus vitellinus. Classification (NCBI taxonomy): domain Eukaryota; kingdom Metazoa; phylum Chordata; class Aves; order Passeriformes; family Pipridae; genus Manacus; species Manacus vitellinus. The sequence goes on along the minus strand of NW_021939324.1, from coordinate 3,520,397 downwards.
GTATGGCTGTCATTGCAGGAAATGGTGGGAAATAGATGCTGTTCAAATGTCTTTATTTTGGTATGAGCTGCATTGCATTTTAAAAGTATTTGTTTCTTTCTATAGACTGTAAAATGAGCCTGGCGTGACTAGTTCTCATGTTGATATCCACGGCTAGACATTGTAAATCCTAGCCCTGGTGCCTGATCTAAATTGGCCATCATGTTGAGCCTTAGCAGTTATTTCTGTTCACTTACGTATAGTGCATCATTTTCATTCCATTCAACACTTAACAGCCAAAAATAAGTCTGAAGAAATAGATAACCTTGGAAAAACACACAAAATCAAAAGACCTGGAGGCTTTCAAATGGAAAATTGCCTTTCTGACTTAATAATACAAAGACTCCAAAATTCAAGCATGCTAGTAACTCTCAATTGTCAGAGCCACCCTGCAGAAATTGCTGATCATTGATAACAGCTACAATTGCTTTTTAGCGTCAGTTGAGCTTCCAGACTAATGTTGAAATACAACTACAAAATATTTCATTGCAATTTGAAGGGATCAAGGCAATGAGGGAGAGCTGGTCTGAATGAAAACTGTACCAGTTGAGCAATCCTATTTCCAGGACATCTCACTGAAGAGGTCTTCACAAAGTGTAAGAGGATGCTGTCTATACATCTGACTTCTTTAACTTCCCTCCAACCTACTCTAGATACTCCCTAGAATGTCATGGTTTTGAACAGGTGGGTAACAGGCTCTTTTCTCTATCTCATTAAATTGTTTGTGATGGCATCTCTAAATTCCTGTTCTTTCAATAAATATGTTTTCGGAAAGATGATACAAAGCATGCTTATCATCCTTTTTCTCTCTCTCCAGTAAGAGTTTAAAAAAGTACATATATAACCTATATTTGCTTAGTTTTACATTTTCTGACTATGTTTATTTATAAAGGCAGATGTAAATGTAATATGTTTGGTGCAATATTGCATAAAAGCCTTACTGAAGTGCATCTGATCATCCAGTCTTAATATTTGTTGAACTAACAACCTAGATTTGTTACATTATTCCTGAATTGTAGGAGACGTATCCAAGGCACGAGGGACGTGCTGGGGCTGAGAAACCCAAAGGAGCATGGATAACTCTATTGGTTAGAAGGTCATATGATATCAGGGTATAAAGGGACGCACCAAATTTGAAATAAAGCTCTTTGTCCCACCATCGCACGAGGAGCAGTTCTTCCTTGTTATACAAGGACTTGCCTCCGCAACACTGAATGTCAGCAGCTTATTCTATGAACTTTTGCTGCCAAAATGACATCACTGCAATCAGAGTGCTCTGAGCCCACAGAAGTCCAAGATAACTTCCTCCCTTGGAAACATCCAGTGAACACAATTACAAAGCACACTACTTTTTATTTCTGAAAAGTTGTACCCTTTTTTTTGTTCTGAGTGTCATATTTTGCCATAAAAAGTATTAATTGCAAATATATACAAAATTAAGACTGCTATATTGAGCTTTAAAAGAAACTAACTGTTAAAAATTTTGGCATCAAGAGTAATTTACAGCCTCTGTCTTTCCTAATGAGCATAGACGTTTTTGCATATATGAAGTACACACATAGATACAGTGCAAGAATTGTTAGGTTTTTTTAGGAAATACATTTTGTTTCTCTTTATGAAAACAACATACAGTGTTTAAATACATTGTCCCTGTATGGTTTTATGCTGGAAGACAGTAGAATTTGTTCTGTAGGAGAAAAAAAATCTAGCTTTTTTCAAACTCAGTGAACAATTTTCCTTCTTGCAAATTTATTTTGTATTTAATATATCTGCTGTAGATGTTCAGTGACAGACTTGAATCCTGCTCAAACCCTGATTCAGCTTTTATGTTCCTGAATAAGGTTTCAAATAGTGAAATATTAAATCTCACAAATGTTCTCAAACTTTTAGGTATTCTTAAACTGAATTTTACTTTCTCTATATTTGACATAATGTTATTCCCTTATATACATTGTGTTTCTTTATCAGCAAGACATAATTAAATATATTTCTTTAGATTACTCTGTAGTTAATACTACTTATTCTGGGAACAACAGAGAATAATACTTAGAGCAAGTTGAGAACCAAATCCTCTTGTACTTCACATAAACACATTCTATATATTGCTTTCAATCCCTACCTTGCAATTAACCATTTCACAGGGTGATGGTTATGGAGATTTTTCTTTTTAATATGAACACAGGAAGTCTTCAGGTTGGAATGATATTAAAACATTACATGGTTTTTGCTAATTTCACAACAACAATTTTTCATCCTTCACATTGATTTCTCTTCTCTATTTAACAAAGGCTAATTTTCTTCTCTTGGAAGAGTCTTCCCTGCCTATTTCCTTCCCTACTGACCATGTTTTTCCAGTACTGTGAATAATTATGTCACTTATTTTTATTTCCCACAGGATCAGACACAATTTTTATTTCTTTGAATGCATTCTGCTTTTCCTTAGGCTGTCATTCAGAGTAAGGAAATGGATCACCTATGCCCACATATAATACTTTTTCAATGATTTCCTTCACATTTTCATAGCTGCAATGTCCACTAAAAAGACTAGTAATAGCTGACTTGCTATTCTGCTGAAGCTACGCCCTTCTATCAAGACAAGCATTGTCCTGTGGGGGGATTCTGTACTTCTGTTGTCTCTCATCTTATGTCAGGTTTCATTTTGTTCAGTGTTTTTTACAGTATATGACACCACTGGTTCCTAGACAAGGCTTTTAAATGCAATAATAGTAAAAATTAATTGATCATTTTATCAATAAGTCCAGTGCCACCCACACCCTGCCTTAAAAGTGTAATATGAAATGTGGTTAATGCATTTGCAGCCTTATGGGAGGACACAGAGTAGATTAACAGTGAATCAAGAAAGGAACTTTCATCTGGAAAATTAAGAATATTACCTCCAAAGTGCTGCAATGCATTCAGAAAGACTCAGAAAGTGTTAAGAAACTGCAACATTTGAAAGGAATTTCAGTCTTCTTCTTTTTCTAGAGGAAATTACTCTTTTGTTTACCAGATAAATTTATGGAAAAATTGTCTTACATTCCTTACATTTGACAGTATTTTGTTTAGAGATTAGGTCCTTGTTTTCTCTGCATTCAAGTCCATCCCTAGATGAATACTAAATATTATTTATATACTCTGAAAAACTGTGTGGAATGCATGTAAGCAGCTCAATTCATTGAAACAGAATGTTGCTGGTGGTGAGAACTTTGTAAGTTTCAACAACAAATTGTTATTGCTACTAAAAATGACTGAAAATTCTGTGAGAGATCATTTCTACTTGAGATGTTCGCAGGCTGGAAGGGTGCTGATGGTGAAATATCATCATGCAAAACAAAAAATGAGGATGACTAGGCTGGCCATCCAAACATTATTCTCCCCTCAAAAATATGGAAAACATAATGAAGTATCTATTTAATAGAAGATGGAATACAATTAATAGAAGTCTGTATCAATATAGTAATCTTAAAAAGAGGGGGTTTTTCCTTCCAAAATCTATCACAAGCATATCAATAAGTTCATTCAAAAAATGCAGAAAGATATAAGGAACAAACTATGGCTAAATGTCTTGTCATTTATATCTGACACATAATCAATGACAGAAAAATTATTACCTAAAAAGATCCATTTATGCTGAAAAAGCTGAAAATGCATTTACAGTAATCGACGTTTTTAGTACTTCATTCAGCAAATAGCTTAAGATTTTCTATATTTATGTGTCTGCACTCATTAGGCAAATTTGCCCTACATGCTTGTTTGATTTTGAGTTCTTTGTTCAGTCATTTTCTTGAGAAGTTATCACAGAGCTTTCTAGTCAATAAATAGTATTGTGAAGTTTTAAAGGATATCTATGACATACCAATAAATCTTTCTGCATATTGGGTCAATCTCACAGCATTTAGAAGTAGCCTGTGACCCTTGCCTGAAATGCACATATACAGTTTGACTTCCATTATTTCACAATAATGGAATCAATTTTCATAGTTGATCTTTTTTATTGGGATATGAGACCCCCTAAGGCTCATATCCTAAGGCTCATATTAACATTAATGTATCCTCTCTAACTTTTAAGTCGTCCTTCAATTAAGGATTTCTAAGTAAGAGGTGATAGTTTCATCAAAATATTCATAAAAATATTTCATCATGTTGTCTTTTATTAACTACTCAAACTGTCATGGTTTGAGATAGCCCCAAAATCTAATTCCCTAGTCCTAGCCACCTGTCACATCTCAATCCAATGTGAGATGGGTTTTTCCAGACAAAACACACCAGACTCCAAATGGGGGAAAGGGAATATATTACAATGACTGTACAAATAAATATTATAACACATTATACAGACGATCACAACTATCTCTACCATGACATATAGTATTTACAATGGATCAGATCTCTTCTCCCCTCCAAATAAAAGTCCAGGAGGGAAGAAAGACAGATCCCTTCCAGTCTCTAAGCAGGAGTATCTTCTACAGCAGCAATCTGTCCTCTCCACGTGCAGCAGCTGATAGCTGGATTTCTGCCAGCACTCACGAGGAGGTATCCCCCTCGGCCACCCGTCTTCAACGAGGGTCTTCCTCTGTGGGCTACGTCACCCCAGACAAGGTCGTTCCACCATGGTCATATCATGAGACGCAGGGCGGTCTTCGTGACAGTCTGGTATCTTCAGGAGATTCAAGCTCCTTGCAGGGTCTCAGGCTGCTGCCCTGCCTCAGGCTGGCTGTGAGCTTCTTTGTAGCTTGCAGCAAGGGAGGGCTCCAAGGTCAACCTGCCACCCACTGTCCTGGCTGAGCTCTCAGGACAACGGAGCTTCTTAGCTCCTCTCTCTGCAAGTGCTGTAGCACTCCAAGGCTCTTTCAAGTAAGAGTCTATCATCTTCCTCCTTTCTCGGAGGTCTCAAAGGAGTTTGGGGGGGTCTGGTTCAGTTCTTACCTCCAAAAAACTCTGTAGCTCTACTGCTGACTCTCTTTCAGCTTGCAGAAGTTCTGTCTGCTTTGCTGCATGTTTTGTTTGCTGCTCCCTTATCTCTTGGTTCTGTGCCACCGCTTTTCCTCCAGTCAGTGCAGGTTGCTGCTACTCTGGCTGCTGCCCACAGTGGAGAAAACATCTCCCGGCTTAACTACAGACACTTAGCCCAGTCTAACACTGTTCCAAGTCTCTGCAGTCCCCCCAGCCGGGGCTGGAGGGGGCAGAGCCCTCCAAGGGGCTCCGAGCCCCTTCCTCATGGCTCTACAACATGGCCACCTCTCCTACAACAACCAAACTACAACTCTTCTCTTCCGTTTGCTTGTGGTATGTTTACATTTTGCAGGAGCACCCATTGGATAAAACTTCAAAACTTCTAGGGGTTACCACCCTTTGGGGGTTACCACTTTCTTAGCTTCAGGGGGAAAACTTAGTTCAAACCACTACAAAGGTTAGTCAGCATTTCTCTCTCATTTGTTTAGGGAGCTTTTCCTTTGAAGTACAACTGAAGGAGGACACTAAATTCACATAGAAAACCCAAAAAAATGGACTAGGTGTGTAGAGAAGTTGAAGCTGTATTCCCAGCTTGTTAGATTTTAATGTATAGATTTCCTACTGTGTTGCAGGGGCTAACAGGGTTTTTTTAGAAGAAATAAAATTTTTTGAAGGCTAATAAAATAGCTCATAGTATTCAGAAAGGGGTAATGTGAATATCCTTTAGAGATTATCAGGTACATCAAGCATTTTAACTTGATCTGTGACATTGAGGATATCAAGAATTAGTGAGAATTTCAGGACTTCTCTGAAATGAAATTCCCAGGGGCTTTAGTTAGACTTATGACACTTAGTCTATTAACATCAGTTAGTCCTTAACATCAATTAGTCCTTAGCCCTTAACACAAATTCTTAATGTGTATCAACTTGAGTTAAAACTGGAATGAAACACTGTTCCATTTTCAGATCTAATGGCTCAGTAGCAGCACTATAAAACAGTGCGCATCTTAAAATGAATACAACAGTCTTATATGACTGAAAATACTGAGACATATTAAAGGGCTTAAGTGCAGTTGTTAGGACTGATGTTGATGAAGGACTCTGTTGTTCTGTTGCAAAAAAAAGAACTATTAATAAATAATAAATATGAACTTCAGTTTCAAAATCAGTCTGCAGATATTTCATCTGCTAAGTAATAGCTTAACACTGTGCTGCAGCAAAGAATAGTCTTTAAAGGACAGACTGTCACTGTTATTCTCATTAACATTATTACTTGCAGCAACCTGCCTTGCTGTGCATGATAGAGTTGCAGGGAAGATTATCCTAGGAAATATTGAAAAACACCTGAAAGACAGCACTGCTGTTGCTCAGCCATCAGAGCTTCATAGGAGGAAAGTCCTGATTATCAAACCTAATTTCTTTCTATGACAAGGTAACCCACCTAGCTGATCAAGGGAAGACAGTTCATGCAATCTTTGGGGATTTCAGGAAAGCTTTCAATATTGTCTCCTACAGGGTCCTTCTGGACAGAGTATCCATCACACAGCTGGATAAACACATCCTGTGGTGGGTGAGCAATTGGCTCACGGGTCGAGCACAGAGAGTGACATCAGACTGGTGACCTGTCACTAGTAGGGTTTCACAGGGCTCCATCTTAGGCCCTGTGCTCTTCAGCATCTTCATAAATGAGTTGGACACAGGACTGGAAGGGACACTAAGCAAATTTGCAGATGACACAAAAGTGGGAGGAGCTGCTGACTCCCTCGAAGGCGGGGAGGCCCTGCAGAGAGACCTTGACAAATCAGAGAACTGGGCAATCACCAACCACATGAAGTTCAACAAGGGAAAGTGCCGGATTCTGCACCTGGGATGGGGTAACCCTGGATGTTCATACAGCCTGAGGAATGAGATGCTGGAAAGCAGTGGTATGGAAAGGGACCTGGGGATCCTGGTCGATGGCAAATTGAATCTGAGTTAGCAGTGCCCTGGCAGCCAGGAGGGCCAACCATGTCCTGGGAGGTATCAGGCAAAGCATCTTCAGCTGGTCAAGGGAGGGGATTGTCCCACTCTGCTCTGCACTAGTGTGGCCTCACCTTGAATATTGTGTGCAGTTCTGGGCACCACAATATAAGAAAGATATTAAGCCATTAGAGAGTGTCCAAAGGAGGGCAATGAAGATGGTGAAGGGCCTTGAGGGGAAGCTGTATGAGGAGTGGTTGAGATTACTTGTTCTGTTCAGCCTGGAGAAGAGGAGACTGAGGGGAGACCTCATTGCAGTTACAACTTCCTTGTGAGAAGAATAGGAGAGGCAGGCACTGATCTCCTCTCTTTGGTGACCAGTGGCAGGACCTGGGGGAATGGGCTGAAATTGCATCAGGGGAGGTTTCGGCTGGATATTAGGAAAAGGTTGTTCACCCAAGAAGTGGTTGGGAACAGGCTTCCCAGGGAAGTAGTCACAGCACCAAGCCTGACAGAGTTCAAGGAGCATTTGGACAATGCTCTCAGGCACATGGTGTGACTCTTGGGGATGGTTGTGTCCAGGGCCAGGAATTGGACTCAGTAATCCTTATGGGTCCCTTCCCATTTGGCATATTCTGTGATTCCCTGATTTTAACTTAATTATGAGACCTGATTTAAAGTAGTGGTAAAAATGGAAAGTAATAATTTCTATTTTGATATCTGGGTTATAAAAATAATAGAAAGTATTTCTTTTGCCTATAATTGGGAACATTTTGCTCTTGTCTTTTAGTCTTGATTTCAGATGCATCAGCACCAGCTTCTCTACCTCAGCAAATGAAAACACTTCCCAGGCTATTGGCATGACAAAAATATCACAAAGATTGCATAAAACCAGAAAATCTTCACCTATTTAATTCATAAATGTTAAGTGATTGTCATCAAAACTATTAAGCTAATTGATAAAGCTCATTGAGGGGCTTAAACATTCTGTTTCTTAGAGCAAGACATTTGTGGTTGCATATTAGGAATCCCTGTCATGATGAGTCTGGTCTACAGTCCAGAAAAGTCAAAGGAAAAACTGATACTAATTTCAGTGTGCTTTGGGAAAAACACTGACATTATTTAGTTTTCTCTTGTCTATAAGTAGCTAAGAGGTTTTCTTTGCACTGAGCTGTTTTCCACTTACTTTGCAAATATGTCAGTGATTACTCATTAAAGATAATTTACAAAACAATTATGTATTAGCTTGGTAGGATACTTCTCTACAAAGTGTTTTGATCTGTGAAATATAAGATATTGAGCTATATTAACCAGTGCACAATTTATTTTCTTTAGTCAAAAGGCTATGTGGCTATCAAAGGAAAAACACAATTTTAAGAAAAAAATTAATCTTCTGCCAGTGTTTTTCACATTTTTCAAGGCCTGGAACAAAATTCCACATGATAGCATGTATAATTCAGCAGGTCTTTCAATTTATAACATTCGAAGATTGCTTTTCATGAAAAAAACACTTTGTTTCAGCAAAGAGAAAAATACAGATTCAGTTTCTTGAAGCACAGAAGACTTGATTCTTACTAAATATAAATTTCCATAACTTCTTGGAAGTCAATGGCCACATCCTGAACAGTATAATTTGTTGGAGCTACGACAGTTTACTCCAAACAATAATCTGGCCTCTTATGCCTTCAATTTTGTGACGTTTTATAAGGGATGTGTTAGAAAAACAATATCTTTGTCCTTGAAGATGACTCAGTTTGTAAGGGCAGAAGAGTTGATAATATAAATGAACAGAATTACCTGCTTTCTTTTGGGTTTATTTTACCTAAGGTTTGTTTTCATAATGGCTTTCACATTGTTAACTTTTAAATAAGCAGCAAAATTCCCTTTGACTTCAGTAGCTCGTGGTCTTGCCCAAAATGCATCTATGATGCCCTCTTGATAAGTAGCTCCCCAGAGTGGTGTCAGAGGAGGAGGAATTTCCTGAACCTTGCATTGGCAGTCAAATAGATGAGATCATGGGGTAGCGTGGCAGATGCAGAGCACTGTTGGTGATGGATACCTTAATTCCTATAAACTCTGTATGTGTGCAGAGACACTCCCCACCCCCAGGTTTCACTGACAGCCATTCTGGGTTCAATGCCCATAGGAAAGTATGTTAGACAATTTCCTGTTCTACAGTTCAGAGCTTTATGTGGCTCAGCTGCCACTGCAGTCTGACAATCAAAGCAGTATCTTCACACTATATGCTCAACACAAAGCCAACTTTAAAACCATGTTTGTCCCTAGGACTATAATGTACCTTACTTCCTCCATCTTAGGCTGCTAGAAGAGTCGGATTCCATCAACAGTCACTCATAAGTAAAACTTCTGATTCCCAGCTCAACAGTACTTTTTCTGCTTTCTGGAAGCTCTATATAATCTTGTGGGTTTGTAAGTCTGTTTCTCTGAAGTACTGCTCTCAAATCTTACATACATTTTCAAGAGTCAATAGTGATGTGTGCTATTTTGCAGCTATTTCAAACTCTTAGACAAGTGCTACTTGTTTTTATGCCTATCTGTAACACTCTTTTAGGTCTCACTCATTTCTCTGTAGGCAGTCATTTGTCAACTCTATTGCATCATTTTGAAACTGCAGATGTCTCTCTAGGTACTAGACTGTGTTTGGTGAGAGCAATAAAGACTCTAATTACTTATATGTTTCCCTGCTGATGGTGAACTTTTGAACTACAAAGATGGACTAAATTTTCTGCACTTAGCTTTGCAGAAGTAACTGCTGGCCAATTTCATCTTTCAGCCATACTTCAGCCCATTGATACCATTCCAGAACAACAAAAGTTGTAAAATATGGAGGACATGTACAGAAATCATTAGCATTATTATAAAACACATTTATTATTATTTATTTTTATAAATTTATTTTATTATTATATTATTAAACTGTTTACAGCATATGTAAGACTAATTATGAAAATTTGATACTTTAAAGAAAAGCAATATCAATTTGTCTAATATATTGTTTGACTTGATTTAGCATGTTTTCCTTAGTCAGGTTATCAAAAGTTCAAATAAAATCTTGTCCTTTGTTTTATTTATCTTTCTTATACCTGCATTTATAGGTCCAGCTTTCAAGAAAAGTAATACCATTTTTCTCCAGGTCAAAATAAAATTTTCCTTATTTGTCAAAAAAACCAGAAGTACTCTGAGAAAAACATCATGGCATCTGCTGGATGAAGATAAGAAAATTATCACCAATAAAATAGCTGACTATTTTAATTAAAATTAATCCAGATTTCAATCTTACAGTAATGTACATTACAACATACACATGACTTCCTAGAAAAATTAGTAATATTTCTCCATGTATGAGATGCATCTTATCTACTATGGGGCTTTCAAAATCTGACACAACAAAGGAAAGACTCAAGGAGGAGACTGAACAATTTAAAGAGTGTGTAGAAACCTCATGCATACTCCAAACCATGTAAAAAGAAATATTTTTATTTCCCTTCTTTAGAATGGTATTTCCAGTTTTTTAAAGTTGCTCTGAGTGGAGTTTCATGTTGGTCACTGTTTTGGCTTTCAACTGTCTAACAAAAAGAGAGATAATATAGACTACTACAGTACATTACAGAATTAACTGGGAATGTCTAGGACTTTCTTGTAACAGTATTACTTTTGTAGCATTCTTGTCAGCAAATAAGCCTGATGAAGGTTAACCTACACAAATGAGCCGACTCTTCATTGCAAATGAGCAAAGCTCCCTCAGGCTGCCTGTAATTCTCTATGTTATTAAAACCAATAGGGTTGTGTTGCTTTGCGTTAGCTGAGACTGGCCCACTGCCTTTCTACTACAGCAAATTGGTTATTTAACAGGGCACTAAGGTTTAGATGTTTATAACTGCACTCAGTAATTGTAGCTAGAAGTAATTTGATAAAACCTGCGGTTTGTACAGATAGGAGAAATGAGATTATATGCCATTTATGATTATGTACTTCTACAATTTGCATGGCAAACATCAGTAAAACCACCTTGTATCAATTTCATTGCAAGTGCTAATCTAAGTAAAAGATTTTCAGCATGAAGTTTTTCATTGGCTGTGTTTCCAGTTATAAATAGAAAATTCTCTGCTGCACATCAAATAACATCAGTGTTGTTTGTTACCCTGTCATTTCAGAATTTATTTATAAATTAATACTCTTTTACCTCCACATGTTCAGTTAATGAAACTCCAGCATGATATCCTGAAATCTGGGTAATTGTAAACTCTGCAGCTGTCTACTGATGCCTTGAGAAAGTAGTTTTGAATGCTTTTTACTTATTATAAGCTAGAAAAACACTAACATGATAGACTCTTATTTTCTTTTTTTTCCACTACTCATCAGGGGAAAGAAATTCAATAAATTTTGCTCTCTTTTACATTAATCTTGCTCTGTACTATTAGAATGTACCAGCTAAAATAGAAGAAATAACCCAAAACCCAAAATATAATGTGCTTATTCAAATGTGTAGAACTGAATAAGACTACTACTACTGAAGAATTATGAAGAGACAGTTTACCTGAATAGGCAACCTTGTTCCATCATATACTCTCCATGAGTTTGGTTGATAAGGATCTACTTCCTGTCACTGACCTTTGATGCTTCTTTAAAGTACTCTTTCACAGGAATAAAAATACATGTAGCAGTATCACTACAATCATATGTCTTTTCATGTGTCAGAGAATGGAGCTTCTGAATGAATACTGTGTTCTCATACTTTAAACAAACAGATGTTTGTATTTCAGATCCAGATTTTCTGCCTACTTTGAAAATGTCCTAAAAAACCTTTTTCAGTAGGCTGCTCTAGGAAAGAAGAAGATTTCATTTAAGCAATATCTGTTATTCCAGATCCACTCTTATTTCAGAGAGAAAGTGACCTTAGATAGCAAGCCATCTGTGGTATTCACAGCTGTCCTTCAGTCTTATATAGTTCATTGGTCTCAGATATTTATGGTAAGAGATGCTGAGCTGATCCAAGATTAAAGTATTTGAGCAAACAACAGCAAACTCTTTGGAAGTCTGCTTACCTTTTACTGTAAATCAGTGAACCTAAGCAACTGGAGAAGAGAGGGGTGAAGATGCTACAAAATACTTAAAGTCTGGTTTGTACTTCAGCATATGATGATTGGAGAATTTCAAGAGGGAGATGTTAAAAGATTGTGATATATGAGAGGAGCAGAAGACAGTTTACCTGTCTGCTTTGGAAACTTAAATTTTACAACTGGTGTAGTATCCAAATAGTTTTGAAAGGGGAGAAAACTCTGCAAGAGATGTTTTCAGAGCACATTGCACTTAAGCACTGAGCACAGGAAGAGGAAATTGGAGATGACAGTGGCTGGATGTTTTCTCCTGCAGGTAATGGGCCACCTGCTGCTGACCTGGCATGTTGTCACAGGTGACTTGCTGATTGCCAGATGCTCAGATATGGGATGTTACAGAGATACTTTCAAGTTTTATCTGAGTCTCAGAATGATACTCTTTGTTGGTCATCCACATGGACTACAGTGGTGCTGTCAAGGGACACTTGGACTAAATGGAAAGGTATCATAAAATTCTGGAGGCAAACAAGACTACCAGAGGTGACTCGAAGCCTGAGTAGTGTTCACCTACATCCTACAGATGAAAAGGAAAAACTTGAGTAGAAAAGGACACAGCTTGAAAATTGACAATTATCTGAAGGGCTGGTATTACAGGCAGCACTTTGGCTTTTATAATCACAAATGCCTGTCTGAGGCATTAGGACCATTATAAACAGGATGAATCTGCTTGACAAAGTGGAGTAAGAATATCTTTTACAACAGTTATCCAGCCTTGCAAAAAGGATTTTAAACTAGGTAGCAGAAAATCTGATAATAGCTGTTTGCAATTAACTCAAGAAACAGAGGTCACAGGTGATATATGCAAATGATAGGAGCAAGGCAGTTTTTGAAAAGGATGAAATAGGTTTTAAAGAGACTCACTTCAAGTGCCTTCACACAAATGACCACAACTTTGGAAACAAGTAAGAGAGGTTAGAGCTCTTGCTGTCACAGTATGTTGTATGTTGTCACAGAGCTATGCTACCACTAAAATGAATATTAATGCTAATACTAACACTAAAAGTGTTCTCTGATGGTGGGATAAAGGCTGTTCAGAAAAGACAGACAGACATGACATGGAGAATGACAGGTTGCCCTGTATGTGAAGGAAGTGTTCAAATGTATGTTTTTAATGTGATGGATTACAGGCTATGTGACTTAGGCCCAGAGCAGTAACGGTGACACAGTGAGATTGTTTCCACACAAATAGGGTGAAGAAGTGGGCAAAGACTTCTTCAAGCCACTGGAGGAAGCCTCAGAGTCAAAAATCCTGGTTTACATGGGAGATTTTAAACTCCCATTACTACTGACAAAGCATCGTGGTCAAGAAAATTTCTGTATAAGATGTGGATATGGATATATGTGGATATGGAGAGATTGCCAATGGCACAGCTACTCTATGGGTCAGTCAGGGTTTCCACACATATTTGGATCTAGTATTCGCTAATAAGGAAAAATTAGTTGTGGATGTGACAACCACTGATTGTAGTGACCATGAAACAGTGGAGTTTGAGGTCCTGAGGAGAGAAATGAATGAGAGTAGCAGAGCACAGAGCCTGGATTTGAGGAAAATGTTGGATTGTTCACAGAACTGGTGTAGTAAATCCCATTGAAGGCAGCACTAAAGGGCAAAGAAAATCTGACAGGTCTTGAGAACAGTATCATAGGGTCACAAGAGCCATTCTTCTCTACGGAAAAAGGATATACAAAGCGAGACACCAATGTGAAAAAACACAATACTCACAACAGCTGTGACAGAAGATTAATGTGTATGGAAGGTGGAAATGGAGACTGGCAACAAAAGAGGGACAACCACTGCCTAGGCATTCCAGTATGGTATTAGGAAAACCACAGTCCAGCAAAGCTGAAGCCTTGCAAGGGGCAAGGAAGAGCTTCTACTCTCACTCTAACAATAAAAGGCAAAAAGAAGGAAAATGTGTCATGCTCTGGTGGGAAACAAGCAGGGTGCCACAGGGCCAACCTGGGACTTGTACTGCTTGACATTTCTACCAGTGACCCAGAGAAGGTACTAAGGACAAGTACATCAGATTTACAGCTGACACCAAGGGGGAGCAGTCACCATACTTGAGAGCCAGGCTGCAGTCCCTGCAGGACCTGGACATGGAGAGGAAGAAGCTGAAAAGACTTCAGGAAACCGAGCAATGAGGCCAAGTCCTGCCCTGGAAAGAGAGAGCTGGGTGTGGGCTGGGGCCAGCAGGACCAGGAAGTAGCTCTGGGGGATGGCTGTGGATCATTCTCTCTACTCAATACCTGTGAGATCCTTGCATTAGGACAAATTCAGTGGTGGCCACCGAGGTGGTGGGGCCAGATCCTTTATCCTACAAGGAGAAACTGCAAGACTGGAGCTATTTCAGTTAGGTGAAGAGCATGGCTTTGAGGTCACCCAACAGCAGCCTGTCAGTGTTCACATCGAAAAACATAAGACTTGTTCTGGTCTAGAGTAAGGAAGGAAAAATTGTCACCTCAAGGGCAGCCCAGAAGTGGAACAGCAGCACAGACAGGTTGAGCCATTTCCATCCTTTGATTTTTCCAATATTCAGATGTATATTAGAAGATTATTATTATTTTATTTTTATTATTCCTTATATTATTTATATTCCATATATTTTATATAATATAATATTATGTATGATACATAATATAGTGCAATATTTGTCTTATATATCCATAATAAAATATTTATTATATTTCTATAAATTCCATAATATATTCTATTATAATTCTAATATGTCTAGTAACCCGCACAACCTTTTCAGAATTCAGTGTCAACCCTACTTTAAGCAGCAGGTTGGACTATCAGACCAGGTCCTTTCAAGCCCCAGTGATCCTCTCATTTTGTGATCTTCCTCCCTTGGACCTTGGAACCTAAGGTTCTAGACAGGAAATTCTGTATATTTTGTAATTCTTCTTTAAAATAGTCCAGTTGAAATCGCAGGTAATATTAAATTCAACAATTGGAGGAAAAAATAAAAGTGAAATTCTTACATGTTGAAACATCATTTTAACTACCTCTGTCATTCTATGAATGAGTCTCACTAGTACAAAGTCTAAAAGGGTGTTAGAAGAGCAAGAAAAAACAATTAAGGGCTTGTAAGATATACATATGAGGAAAAAACATAAAGAGTAGAGAATTTAGTCAGAACAGGACAACAAAAGTAGAGATGAAAGCCTAATTTAATCATATCTGATACTGTGTTTCCTAAACTGTCAAAAAAATCAGTTGATGTTGTAGATAATACAGAATTGGTGCATTGAGTATATGTGACTAGCTCAGTGCTGCACCCAAAAAAAGTGATACTGCACTGGCACTGACCTGAGATGAGTCACATCCTATTCAAAACTGGAACTAGACCTTCAGAAATGAATGAGACCACCAAAGAGTGGCCAGAAAGGTCTATGAGTGCCATAAATCAAGAGGAAAGAGCCCTGTAGGGAAAAGGGGTAAGAAACTCTGCAAGGCCCAGGATAGGTGCTTGCAACATAAAGAAAAAGTTTTAGAGCATAAAATGGAGCTGTCAACATGAAAATGAAGAGGATATACTAGAAAGAACGAAGGAAAAAGAGCAGATCTAGAAGAAAACTGGAAAAATCGCACTTTTTAAGTGAGTAGGCTGGCATCAAGTAAGAAATGAAAAAATAGAAATACCCCGATCCAAAAAACCATAATTATAGGATCCAATATCACTACTGTATGTGGACAACTTCTTTCTAATGTTTCGGATGCATGTGACAGGGAAGTCCTTCATTTTGGGCTGGTACACACCCATCAGTGGACATTAAGCAACATGAAGTGTGAGAAAACTTGGCTTGTACTGTGAGGAGCCAGATTTTGTTTTTTCAGTCCTTATTCATACAAAGGAGACATTTCTTCAAAAGTGCCAGATGAAAAAGTAGAAGCTGAAAAAAAAGTAAACAAGAAAGGAAATAAGTTTTAAAATATTTGGGTTGTCAAACTCAGTATCCTGACATCTGCTAAAAAATACATTCAAGTCCTCTGAAAATGTGCTTAGTGCTGTTATAATCTACCTGTGCCATCAGTCTCTATGTGTTTATGAAAAATTCTGCTCCTTTGAAAACTCAGAAGTTTGGTTGTTTATTAATACATATCTTCATTGTTTCTAAAACAGCTTTTTCATTAAACTTCTTATTTTTTAAGATGTGAGATGTCAATTGGTTCCAAAGTTTGCCTAGTTTATTTCTTTAGCTTACTGAAGTAGAATGGAATTATCTTAGAGTTAAACCTGTAAAATCTATTCAAATGCATTCATTTTGAAATTTCTTTCCTTTCTTCCAAAAACTAAAATTTATGTAATTCTTAACTTTTTCAGACATATGCTTTTCCAAGAAACATTACTAGAAATTATATTAAAATTCCAGTGGTTGTAGCCAAGATATCTCCTGTAAAAATAATTTCTGTGTTGGCTGTGAAACTAGTACACAGTTACACTATGTATATACAGTTATTCTATGGCTTAATATATGATACTTTTGTTGCAGACATGAACATTTGTTTGGGGATTGTTAAAGCAGAAGTTGTTAAATTCACAACTTGAAACATTTGTTTCCTGTGTTCTCACACACTCTTTATCTATTTCAGTTACCTAACAATGCAATATTACACTGTGATGATGCATGTAAATAGGCAAACTTTGCTACTGAAGGATGCCTAAGCACATTCCAAGAACAAGCACATGGCAGAGTCCCAAATTTTTCCTCTACATAGCACAGAGCAGCCATTGGGCATATGGTACAAGGACACCTTGCAATGATGGGGACACAAGGCTGGAAAGTGAAGGTATCTGGCAGGAGCAAGGTCTGGCTGCTACAGCAAGGGAGCCAGGAGTTGAGGGTAAATGCCAGCCAGCCTGGGCACAGGTATGGCTGCTGAGCAGCTGCAACATGGCTCTGGCATGGGAAACAGGGACAGACTGCTGAAAAAGAGCTCCCCAGGGAAGGAGGGTACACCAGGCTTCTGGCTTCTCATCAGTGACAGAGCTGACCTTCAGCTTGTCCTACTGAGCACCTTAACCTACGGCACTGAGCCCCCAAACTTATTCCATTGAGGCCTCCATGAGAAGGTATGTACCCCGGGGTGCTGACAGAAATTAGGATCCTACTCAGATTTTTCACAAATGTTTCAGAGGTTCTGCCAGCTTTACAGGAGGTGCTACTCTTACATTTTGCCTTTTAATTTCCTTAGAAGAAGCACTGCAGCTTCAATTGAACTTTTTTTTCTTTTTTGGAGGGGAGAGGAGGAGGAACAGTTAAAATGACCTCGTTTCTTTACTTTAAATGTGAAAGCCACACTACATCAGGAAAAATAAAAATGCCATTTCACATTTTAGAGTGTACACGTCACATGCCGTGACAAATCTCAAGAAATACTGACATTTTCAAGAAGCAAAGGTCTTGCAAGACTATATTATCCAGCAGCAAACTTTAGCATACCTACCATCTCAGGTAATTACTTTCCATTAAAAATGCAAGTTTAATTTTAAAAATTATTGCAAGAAACAGGGTGTATTTTTTCCAGTACTCTTCTGACAACGTGCCTACACTTTCAATAAACCTTATTTTATATATGTGTAGTTATAGAACAAAGAAATAGTAAGTCCTCTGTGTTAACAATAGAAAAAAATTTCTTTATGAAACAATATATCCTGTTCAGTGAATCGGAATGTCAGTTTTATTTACAAATATCTGAAATTATATTTCCCAGTTCAAATGAAAATATGACAAGGGTTTCTCATACTCATTTTAATATTTGTGAGATGTAATGAGTTAAAACAAACTTTCCTTGAATTTTATTATATAACACATGTAGTTGCATTCTGGAAAATTATATTTTCATGTTTTCACACCTAGAGAGAGATGAGAATTAAATATGTTCTCATAATTCATTTTTCATAAAGAAAATTCCCCTACATCGCTTGGATTTCTTTGTGAGCCCAAATTTTCTGAATATTTGTATTTATACTGAGGAGTTTGGATATTGGAAGGAAAATGATATATTTAGAAGATCAGTTCTGACTGCTCTTCAAAACCCCCAGTTATCACAGAAGTTTGTTTTGTTTTTCATATAATCAGTATTATTTTCTTCTAGTGGGAATGAAAAAGAAACTCAAAAAAATTCAAAGCTGTCTTTGCAAACTTAGGAGCTGGATTATTTTGTGAAAAGATTGAATAGTGATGGTACTTACAAGGAAAAAGAAAATAGAAAAATAAATCCAAACCAACACTAACAAATAGAAGCTAAGACATTTGAGACCTAGCCAAGATCGACAGGTAATGTAAATCATGGGTCAGTTACCATCAGTTGAAGATGAATCTGTTACCCTTACTTCAACTGCTCGTTTGTCAGCTGCCAAATTCACCCACTTGACTGCTCCAATATTCAGCTGAAAAATACTTGCAGCTTAGTGTCATCACACCAGAGGAGATATACAAACAATCGTAATAATACCAAACTCTTTCCCATGCAACTTAGGCAAAGTTGACAAAATCTGCTATATCTAGAGGTCTGTGTGTCTTGTGATTGGGAGTAAAATTTTTAATGAACTGTGGTAACTCTCAAAGTATATATTGTTTTAAAGAATTTGTAAATCTTGGGCACTTAGCAAAACCCCTATGATAGCTCCCAGAGAAATGATATTCGACTGTACAGCTAACGGCATGAGGTCAGTTAGAATCAGTACCTCAGCTTTCATCACCACTGAAGCTCAAATAGAACTCGTTAGATTTTCAGAACCTTCTCCAGTAGGTTAGACTACAGGCCACAGCTAAACTCTCTTTTCAGGTGTTTTAGTTCACACAGGCAATTAATGAGCTAGAGGTTCAGGCGTTGACTTCTTCCGCCTTATCCTACTTTTGCAGACAAACCCTTTCCGAACAGAGCCACAGGAACACAGATTTGGATAATCTCCAAGGTCAAATCACTCCAGGCACAGTAGGGGTGCAAGAGTCTCTAAAGGCAAGAATATCAAAATAAAAATTATAAAAAGGATTGTGTTTCACCAAACTGTTCTACAATATTTCCAACAGGAAACTCAAGGGAACACCTGGGGGCAAAGAATAGAAATGATCCACAATGGTGAAGCTCTAGTAGTTTGTTGTAAAACATTCATAGGTATGTTCTATGCAGAAGGTTTACAAAAGCTCTAAAACATATCCACCATTACAAGGGAAAGTTTTATGATGCCAACAAACCCCCGTCAGTACATCTGTTTGTTCTGTTTTACTGAGGCTTTGTCTAAGGAACAGGATTTATACCCTCTAAGCTTATTATGAATTTGCTGTATTTGCTAAATATTCACAGCTAAAACCTGTATGTTTATTCTTTGAACTTGGAGCTCTTTTCAGATAAAATCTCAAGAGGTTTTTTACTAGCTATGGTTTATCTTCTGATGTGATAACAGTGAATTTGTGTCACATGTATCCCAATAGACATGTTCAAAGAGAAAAGATTTTAGCTTGGAAAGAAGCGGAAAAAGCTAGTAAAGAAAAGAATATATGTTAATGGAGAATGAAACAAAAGTCAGAAAAGGATAAAAGTTCATTTAAGGATTAGTAAATATTCCCTTCTGCAAATGGAGAATGTATACTAAAGATATGGAGAAGTACACTAAAGATATGGAGAAGTATACTCAAAGCCTAAGTCCTACACTGAAGCAAGCTGTAGCATGTTCAGTTATACAAGGTACAGGGGGCAAAGTTCACTGCTGTGTTGCACTGCAGGTTGGTAAGAATAAATGACCAAAAAAGCTATTTCTGTTTTCTGGTAGAACTGGGTCCACTCTTGCACTATGACTTGCTTATAGGGAAGCAGAAGAAGAAGTAGGTAATCCATTTTCTGCTTGATGTCAGTTGTACGGTGGTTGAACCTTTTCCCAGAAAACTTGTTAGTGTTTTGTCTTGGTGCCAGTTAAGATGTTTCTTCACAAAATATCTTCACCTCACTGAAATCCATTCTTACTGAAAGTTCAGAAAGAGAGTTAGAGTTTGAATAAGGTCATTTTTGCTCAATGAAAGTTGTCCTTGTAAAGGTGAAAGAAGCACTTTGTTCATTTCAGAGATGGTTTTTCTCTGTTTCGTTACCTCTCTATTTTTTTGTTTCATAGCACCTTCTCAGAACTTAGCATTTTGGGAAATTTCAATATGATCATTGCTTTTTTATTTTAGCATCAAAATAAATACTTAAAATAAAAACTGTAAATTTGAGATTAGAGTGTTTAATTTTACAAATAACATATCTTAGTCACTTACTTCTGGCTGATCTTGAAAATGCCATTTGAAGAATTTTTTTTAAGTGTCTGTTAAATGTGATTTTCCCAAGTGTTCTTTGTCTTTGTCTGTTTTCAAGTGAGCCTTTCTTTGCAAGTAATTAAAAAAAAAAAAAAAAGGCAACAAAAAACAAACCTTCACATTTGTTCTGTTTTGAATTCAAGTATTTGTCTCTGACCTTTGCTAAAACTTGTAAAATCACAAGGAGATAAGCATGAAAGAAATCATGTGCTGTTCAAGTACTTAAAGTCCAGAGAAATGCACTGAAGTAGAAAGGGGATTAATAGAGGAAGGAGGGTGAGGCCAAGCCATACTGTGTTGGTAGAAGAAGGATTAGCAATCAGACTGAAACAGGAGAGAATTTAGCCGTGCTTATTTTGGGTGAGACACAGCCGCAGGACGTGCAGAGGTAGAGCAGGATCTCAGCAGTGGAGGGATACCAGGAAGAGAGAACAGGTACAATGCATGCAGCAGTGTAACTTCACCTTTTGATTAAGCTGTCATTAGAAAACAGCAAGGGAATACAGAGGAGAACTGCTGAGTGTAGAACAAGATGTACTAGTTTAATTCAGAAAAGAAAGGCGTGAACTAGGGGGAGGGGAGGGAGGATGAAAATAAAAGGTTCAGAAAACTGGTGCCTTAATCAAGTTTTAGCATGTTGTGATAGTGAAGCAAATCTGACCGGCAGGTGTGTATTGTGAATGAGCAATTCGTAAGAACTTAGAAGTCAATGAGCAAATATATATCTATATAGTTACTATATCTCGTGCAGGTTGTTAGAAGAGAAGAACATTAGCATCTGTGGTTAGAATTGTTTGCCTTTTCAGACGGTGCATTGAAGTGTAGAGTTAGAAGGAATTTTCTGGCGTGGAAGGGGTAGCCTATGGGAGATTTGTATTACTTGTTTTCATTCTGCTCTCTCTCTCTTTCTCTCTCTCTTTCTCTCTCTCTCCATAGAGGGACCTGGGTGTCCCATCCACAGGAGAGGAAAGTCAGCGTGTGTGGACAGCCAGCTCTTGGAACGAGCTGGCTCTGCTTGACCTGCTGTCATGCAGATCCCCACGCTGCTCTTCCTTTCTCTGCTATCACTTAGCATGTTGGACCAAGCTGGAGCTCAGTTCCCTCGTCAGTGTGCAACTGTTGAGTCCCTGAGGAGCGGCATGTGTTGCCCAGACTATTTCCCTGTGTTCGGGCCAGGTACTGACCGGTGTGGCGTGTCCACGGGAAGGGGCCGGTGTGTGCAGGTGACTGCGGATTCACGCCCACATGGCCCACAGTACATCCATGATGGGCGGGATGACCGTGAGCAATGGCCCATTCGCTTCTTCAACCAAACCTGCCGGTGCAATGGTAACTTCTCTGGCTACAACTGTGGGTCATGTCGACCTGGCTGGACTGGACCTACCTGTAGCCAACAGATTAATATAGGTAAGAGCATCAGAAATATGAGATGAAAACTGCCTTGTCAGTACTTGCTTCTAAATGTATCTGGCATGTTTCTCTTCTTTAAAATACAAAATATCTCTTATATTTATTTAGCAATGTTATGTAGCTGTAGGATCTATTAAGGCAGGTGCTATATGAGCTGTACAGCTTGTGTATCTAGTACTTACATTTACTACCCCACAAAAGGAAGAAATGAAACCTGTAGACAATGTAGGATTAGGACCAAGTCCATTAAAGGATAGAACATCTAAGCTGAAAAAAAAATTATTTGAAATTACTTAAGAAAATAAATATATATTTTTAGAATTATTTAAAAGTAAAGCAATGTATATAGACATGTATATGTGTTTGTGAGTATGTCTGGGAATAATACTATGTTTAATAGCTTAGTATGACTACTTTAAGTAGTAGTGACAGCAGCTCTTTTCATTCAAAATTTCTTAATACATTTCTAAACGATGTATCTGGCCTTGTAAATTTTTCCTTACTTAGTTGCTGTCAACATCTTTAAAGGCATTGAGTCACAACTATGAACTGTTCAGATGAACAAATGAACCTTTCTGAGAGTTATTCAGTTTCAGTTTAGTCCTGAATATCAGTAAACAAATGTCTAAAATTTTTTGAAATGGATATGCAATCCTTTCAGGAAAAATGTTGAATACTGTAGGTAAATTGAAAAAGACAAGAAGGCTTGGGGAGAGATCCTTATTCTCAAGTCAAAACCATCTGAATGAACAAGGTTTCAGCCTTTATTTTCAAACTTACACACTTTTAATTTTAAAAGTATTATTGATATCCTGTAAAATCCATAAATCCTCAAATGAGATATGGGTTCTGTTGACATGAGAAACAAGAGTTTTCTAGCACAAACGTGCAGTGCAGAAACAGACATCAGCACTGACATTGTTTCCACCAGATAGAAAATGTTCCATGAATATGAGTGCATGTTCCAACAATGGCTAACAAAGCACTGCTTGCTAAATCAAAATTTTAACAAGATTTCTTTAAAAAAAACCCCTGTGGGCTATAGGAAAGATCTTAGGAATTTTTTTTCATCCTTTGAACTCCAAGAAGCAAGTTAGAAAGCAGAAATTATGACTCGTGTCTTGGATCTGCTAAGCCGGGTTGTACTCTCTGGTGTTCTGGCCTGTTCTGTATTACAATGATGATAACTGAAGGATAACAAAGAAACAAATGTTAACATGCACAAACCTAGCAATCTAAATCTAGAGACAGGCAAAAAGCAGATTTAGCTGATTTTCTAGGGTATACAAGAGCACTTCTCATTTTTCTTTCTTATTAAATCCTTTACTACTCAGTAAAACCCTAAGCAAATCAGATATATCACACATAATAACATGAGTTTAAAAAGAGTAAAATAGCTTCTTAGTATGCTTTAAGTTTCCCCATGGAAGTCACCTCTTTTGACCATTCTTAGCCACGGGTTTATCTGCTCAGAGTTTAAAAATAATTACTGGATTACTGTTGGCATATCCATATTAAATAGTTTTAAGATGCAGTTTGGTGTCTTCAGATCTTCTCAATTCATGACTAATTTTAATAATAGTCACAATTATTTCTTGTGTTTCAGGCATATACTTTGAAAAAGAAAAAGGTTAAGAAGCATACATAAATCAAAATTAGATGGATATTTGTAGTTCACTACTTAAAACACCCCCAAATAATTCTTCAGTGATGAAGGCTAGCATATCACTTCAGTTCTGCAAAAAAGAAAAGCATTTCAGGATGAAATGAAATTCATGTTTCACAGAAGTATTTATTTAAAGTTCAAAAAAATCAAAATATTCCCCACCCAATCAAGTTTATATAGTGAAACGAAATTCACTTGCATTCTTCACGTAGATTCATGCTGAAGACCTGTTGCTTCATGTGTCAACATAATCTGTCACTCATTTGGACAATCATTGATTTTTACAGTATTTTTTTATAATGAAAATAAGTACACGTTGAAGAACAACTGTGAGGACTTCTACCTGCATCTTAGTCTAAACTTAGACCGAAGTCTTCTCAGACCAGATGAAAGAGGGGCTGAGGTGGTCTGAACTCTGTTCTACTTGCTGAAATACTGGTATTTCAAAGAGTCAGTTTACTTCCTTGTTTCACTTTCTCTATGTGGATAACAATATTTTTAAATTATTTTGAGTATATTAGTAAAAAGGACTAATATATGGCTACTGTTAATAATGTCATGTAATGACATTAAAAAGACATATTGTACTGTGATAAATTCACAATAATTCACTGGTGAATATCCCATTTTTCCTACAAAGGTTCAAGCATAAATGATGCCCTTCTCTACTATCTTGCCAAACATCAGAATTTCTGATTATTATAAATTGTTTTATAGTATTCATTTCTTGTAGAGTACTACCATAGGAAACCTTACATATATTGGATGAGGTTCTGAAAGGTTTGTACAACAAAGCACTTTGTAATTACTCTGACAGAATGGAGAGATAATCTGCAACAGTACTTCTAAAAGCACTAAAATCTCAAGGTTTGAGGCTTTATTTTTATTTGTTTTAGCCTTTCTCATGATAAATAACTTTTGCTATTTATGCTCAGTGAATTGCCCCAATAAAAAAAAAAAAAAAAAAAAAAAGAAGATGAATTCTTGAAGAAAAAGGGACTTAGAGATATTAGGAACACAATAAATTAGTTCTGTGGGTTCAGATGAGTAACTTTGGTAATTTGCTTCTTCTGTATTATCACAGTCAGAAGGAATCTTTTGGATCTAAGCGCAGAAGAAAGGAATCGTTTTGTGAATGCCTTGCACCAAGCCAAGGTGACAATCCACCCTGACATTGTCATTGCCACACGAAGACGTGAAGAAATATTTGGACCAGATGGCAACACACCACAGTTCGAGAATATCTCCATTTATAACTACTTTGTGTGGTCTCACTATTATTCTGTCAGGAAAACTTTCCTTGGTGCAGGGCAGCAGAGTTTTGGAGGAGTTGATTTCTCTCATGAGGGACCAGCTTTTGTCACATGGCATAGGTACCATCTATTGCAGCTTGAAAGAGACATGCAGGTGAAGTTCATATTATTGTTGAGTCATGTGTTCATGCTATGTTTTGTACAGTTATATAACTTCTCTCTATATTACAATAGGCAAAAATTGATAGCAGCTTCTTCAACATTATGAAATAATTCTGCTTCAATTTCAGCAACTCACTGGGTACACTGAATTTAGTTAAGTGCACTGAGATTTTATACAGTCATTTTTATAGAGTTTCTAAAAATAATATTTTAATCAGAGTAATTACATAAAAATCTCTTGGAAAAATAGATACAAGTTCTATATATATCTATATAAGACATTTTATTGGACCAACAATATTATTTCTGGTGGTATTTTTAATGTAAAGGTCATGATTCTTGAATAAAAATGACCAAATCATCAGAAATTTTACAGAAAGGGAAAACAGAGATGGTTTGGGGATTCAGAATCATATTTTGTTTGCGTAACTGGTTAGAGAAATTAATGTTTTGTTATACCTTGTTCCAGAAATCAGCAATTCTCTTGTTTCCCTTCTCTTATGCAGGCCTATCCATAAATAAAATATAGCATTTTATGGACCATCATCCTTCTTAAAAAAACAAGAATTAGGTTTTCAAGGCAACGATTAAACAGTGCCTGAAATAACTGCAGTGTTTTCATCAGCTTTAATGGCTTTACTTTAGACTGAGGCACAAACTCCCCTCCAAAGCTTATATTTGATGTCGGTGTAATTTCGCTATGTGGAAGACCTGAGAAGTTCTACCTCTTTGTGATTTAACATATATTCCTATTTATGTCACTAGACTTGATCATAAGTTAAAATAATTTGGTTTGCCATCTCCACAACTGCTCAACTCCAACCTGTACTGGAACCAAACCATGACAATTTGAAGACCCAATACCCCTGTTCTTTACTTTTCCATCAGTCATTCCACAGTTGTCTTAGTTACTGTGTGCTACAAACACTGCTCTTTCTCACAGGCCATTAAAAATATTTGGAAAATGGGGTCTCAGCATAAATTTCTTTTTCTTACTATTCACAGTATGGTTTCATGGAAGACGTACTGTCTTATTAATGAGGGAGATCCATGACTCAGTTCAATAGTCCAACCATCTGTTCTGTTGAAAAAGGCATCAACGTGAGAAACTACCAAAAGGTTTTACATAAATTTTCCATAGAGTTCCTCTCCTCTATGAGGCAATCTTCTGACTCTTATTAAGATGTATTTAACTGTTTTTAACATCACTCTAGCAGTAAATATTATAGCTGTCTGCATCACATGTGTAATAACACTATATTTATGTGGTTTAGAACATGCTACAGGATCCTAGTTTTGGACTGCCCTACTGGAACTTTGCAACAGGACAAAATACTTGTGATATCTGCTCAGATGACTTGATGGGAGCTAGAAGCAATTTTGATGTCACTCTTATCAGCCAAAACTCAATCTTCTCTCAGTGGAGAGTGCTATGTGAAAATGTAGAAGACTATGAAACTTTGGGAACCATCTGTAACAGTAAGTATGAATGATGGAAGACATCTGGAGAGAAAATCCTCCTAATAATAAATAAATATAGTACTTTACAATGCAACGGCTTTTCCCAGTGAAAAAAGTCTTAAAGTGGTTTTTTAATATTCTTAAATATTCTTAATATTTATATAAGAATATAAATACATAAAGAATATAATATTAATATTTAATATTCTTAGTCTTTAATATTCTTATGATCCATGTCCCATCATCTGTCTTGCACTGAGACACCAAGCAGTTCAAAATTTGATCAGGAACTTGTAGCAGAAGAAGAACAAAATTCTTCCCTTTTCTTCTTGTGGAGTATCTATTCAGCTCCTGCACTATAAATGACTAAATCTGATAGTGTAATTTCTTAAATGAAGCTTAAGTGTTCTTCTGACTACTCCACTTATAACCTTCATGGCATTCTGCACCTAAAATGCAAACACCTAACAAATTCCCATGTTAACTATGTGAAGCATGTTTGAATGTGAGTAATATTGGATTCTAGCACACCTACCCAAACTAAAAAAGTTAAAAAAATCCCAGTTGATTTCTCGTACATTCATCACCCTCAATCCACAACTCAGCATTGTCTTGGAAATAGGGGACAAAAATAGGAAAAATCCTACAATATTGGGTTAGTCATGCACATAATCAGCTATAGTCCTTTCCTTGGCTACTCTGTCAGGATATCCTCAAAAGTTGTCCTCCATCTCATCAGGAAATCACATTGAAAATCTATAGAAAATTTCCCCAAAGCACTTAGAGAACAACAAACTTCAGTAAGAGGCCTCTAGATGTTTTTTTACATCCTGGTACAAAGGTTCCAGAACACGGGACTACATGAAGATTCTTAGCCTGACACAAGGAACTGACCCATTCATTCAGTGTAAAGTCATTTGTGAGGGATTTTTTTCTCCATGGTTCAGTCACGCAAAGGATACTTTCTGTGTATTGTTTTCTCTCTTCTCTCCATCCCCAGGCACTGAGGGTGGTCCCATCCGAAGAAATCCTGCTGGAAATGTCGCACGACCAATGGTACAGCGTCTCCCAGAGCCTGAGGATGTTGCCCAGTGTTTGGAAGTTGGTGTATTTGACACTCCTCCTTTCTATTCCAATTCAACAGACAGTTTCCGTAACACAGTAGAAGGTAAACATGGCAAACAAGAAGACCTGTAACAACTCCAAACAAGGCAAGAAGCAGGCTTGCCATTATTCCTACTGGAAGTATGAGTTTGGAGACGGGCTACTGGACACTAAGAACACATTGTTCTTAGCATTAAGTATTAGCTTAGTATTAAGTGGAAAAAAGTTCTGGCTAAATTGCTTTATAGCCATAGCTTGTGTCTCTTAAAATGTGTAAAAGCCTTAAAAATCTGTTGATGGCATACTAAGTAGAAATGTTTCAAGAAATCAAGTTCTTGAAACACAGTTAATAGGTTGCTGTTGCTGGAAATAGACAGTCCTTCCCTGCAGATTGATTCAGCTGCATCTTTAAATGAGGGAAACATGTGCTTCTAGCAGCTATTCTTGTATCTGAATTAAAACAAATAAAAGAAAGCAAAATAAATTTTAAGCTTTGGTAGTATTTACTGCAGTGGTATTGATGTCTGGGTATAGGATTTATTGCTAAACACGTTAGTCCTACTCTCTGGACCATATAACTTTGTTCTTCTATAAGCTTTACACATTTAAAATTAAATTTTCAGTCACTGATGTCTGAACAGACATACCCCCAACAGAGAAACTAGCATACATATTTGATTTATACTGTTCAGCCGATATCCTGAAACTTCTGTACTTTAATAATCCCTATTTTGTAACAGGAAGAGATTACAAAGTGACAGTTCAGACCCCTGCCAGACCTCACATAGACAACTGTCTCTTTTAAAGAAGCATAAATCCTACTAAACATAGAATCTACTCCTTTTCCTTTCTCTTGAAGAACAAAACCAAGAAAATGCACCAACCTTCTAAGTATATCTGAAAGTTCTGAATGCTTACCAAGTCTGACAAATGGGCTATCAATACCTAGGTATCTAAATACGGCTTTAGCCAATTAACTGTATGTATCCCTCTCTGGAAAGACTGGCCAAAGCCTGAAAACAGGAGGACTTCTCATGATGTTTCAGATCCTGACATCTGACACGAGGTATGATGTTTTGGGCACTAACAAAGTTACAGAGGCACTATCTTCACTGAAAAAGTGAAAACGGAGCATGTGAAGCTTTCTGACATGTATTCCCAGTACACATGGAAATGATGTATGGAAGCTTAACAGCTGGCTCATTAGAAAAGATGAGAAAATATACTCACTTTAGTCAGCAAATAGAAAACACGTGCAACTATTTTAGTTATGCTGAAAGATATATTAGGGCCTAAATATATACCTTTACTTTCATGCTATGATGTGGTTTATTTTGTCCATTTTTCCATTAGATCCCAGCAGCCTTGCACTCCATATTGTCAGCATTCTTTTGTAAGGGTTATTTTAATCTGAAAATATGCATGCTAGGGACATTTCTCAAATGCCAGTAGGTAAAGGATTAGCTAACCATTTATTTTAAGCAAGGCAACGCAACGACTCGAAACTCTCTCAGAGAAAAAAAGAAATGTTCATCTGCAAATGCAGATTCCAAGCAACATTATCACAGGAATTTTTTTGTGTTACTCCTTTTTTACATATTCAGGGTACAGTGATCCTTCTGGAAAATATGATCCAGCAGTTCGAAGTCTTCACAACTTGGCTCATCTATTTTTGAATGGAACAGGAGGGCAAACTCATTTATCACCAAATGATCCCATTTTTGTCCTCCTGCACACATTTACAGATGCTCTTTTTGATGAGTGGCTGAGACGGCACTCTGCAGGTAAGATGTTCTCACGGACAGAGGCAGGGTGGGTGGTTGTCAGTGTAACCCTGGAAGGACATTCCATTATTTTGTGGATGAAATATTTATGTTTCTTCTTGTCAAAGAAGAACAGATGCCATGTAGATGGCATGTAGATGAATGTAGATTAATTTTTACCACATCTGTGATATACTACCAGTATTCAATAACCATCTCCATATACTTCTAAGGGATGATCGCTGTTGCAGCTCTTGCTTCTTTAACTCCCAAAAGAATACAGAAATGTAATAAGGGTGAAAGTGAAAGAGATGGGGAAAGGGAGAACAGAAGGAAGGAATTGCAAGGAAGGAAGGAAAAAAAAGAAATAAAGAAGGAAGGAGACTGGCGTCAGTGTGCTAGGGGGAGAATTCTGCATAACATTTATGTCCATGCGTCAGTCTGCACAATGCAGCAACTGTATTCCTCTTGGAATAATCCATCCCCCTCTTCCTTCTTCTATAGAAGACAGCTGTTGTTGCACAACTGAGACTTCTTTGTGTAGTTTCCACAACAACCTGCCTCATGTAATTTTCCCAGATAGCTCTCAGAGAGCAATTGTATCCCCTTGTGGTACTTGCATGAACTATCACAAGGTTTTGCATCATCTTACCAAGGTGAACTTTCTTTTTTTTTGTCCTTTTTTGCTGGGGGTTGTTTGGTTGGTTGGTTGGTTTGTTTTACTTCAGCTTTCTTCTGATTTAACAAATTGTTGCAAAAGAATTCCACTGGAACTTACATTAGCTGTCTTCTGGAACTGGACGAGAGAGCTGTTCAGCACTGTTACAATCAGGCAAAACTAGAATGTAGAAAAAAGCCTTTCCCAGTCCTCCATGTATACATATTTCTCCTTTTCCACGTGACAAGAAATTAAAAGCCCAACATGGGCAGAAATTTTTAGAATTTACTGATGGTTTCCATTAAAAAAAGAGATATCATTACTGATCTTTCTTTTTCACAGTGCAGAGCCCTCTGCTCTGTATGCATTGCACTGGAAAAACAATCCTCCTGGAATAGCTTAGGTTAGAAAGAAAAAACTGAGGTACTCAAAATCCTGAGTTGGAAAAAAAATTAAATAGGGCAAGTTACTTTAATTTTGTTTACAGAAATGTGATTTGAATTTAAAATTTAGATATCTCAACATATCCACTGGAGAATGCCCCTATTGGACATAACCGACAGTACAACATGGTACCTTTCTGGCCTCCAGTTACCAATAATGAAATGTTTGTTACTGCACCAGAAAACCTGGGATACAGTTACGAAGTCGAGTGGCCAGGTAATCTGTAATATCTAGATACTTTTTCTTCCTTTTTTTCTCATCATGTCTTTGTCCCTTTAAGTTTATGCATCATATAACAAAGTTATTCAAATTTCACAAACAATACTTGTTGTCTTTGTAAAGGTCTTTTTCTCCTTTCTACCTAACTTTCCAAGTGTGTTTTTGGCATTTAGTGTAGGTACTGATCAGAGATTGTTTCACCATGAAGTTCCCACTATCCACTTCAATTCTGGGAGAAGTTCTCATTTGGATCTTAATCTTGCAGAAGGTCCTTATTCCTATACCATATGCCTTCATTAAATCACAACAGAGAATGCAAATGCCTCACAAACCAGAGGGAAGAAGAAAAGTCCAGAACTGGCTTTAGAGTGGAACAAGATAGACTGCATTTCCTCACATATTATCAAACAAAATTTAAACAAGTTCTATTCCACAACTCACTGAATAATGATGGATGCTGAGCTTTGGTTTGTCCCCGTGATGTTTATCCATATACTTGACATTTACTTTTAATAACTGTCTCTTTTTTCTTCCTGTAGGTCGGGCTCTCCGTGTCACAGAGATGATAACTATAGCAATAGTGACTGCACTGGTTCTTGTTGCAATTATCTTTGCTGCTGCTGCATGTATTGTACGCGTCAAGAAAAATAAGGATGAGTTGCATCAGCCTCTTCTTACTGACCAGTATCAGCACTACTCAGATGATTATGATGGTGTACCAACACCAAGCCAGTCTGTTGTTTGAAAAGATGACACCTTTTTGCATCTGACTGAAACTGTTTATTTTTGCTGTATTTCATAAATGATGGTCATCCATCTGCTTTAAAATAAAGAGCATAAACCACTAGTTGTCTTGATATGTTTGCTTCAGGCTTCACTTCCTCTTTAGTCACACTTAGGCATCAATAAGTCACCTTTGCAATGCGGATTCTGTGTTGATTTTAACAGAATTCTTCAAGGGCCACATGCAAGCCTTTGCCATGCATATTTCTGTAAAATCTGGTAAAATTTAGTTGACTTGACAACAGCAAATGCCATCTGACTTCACTTAACCTTAATATCCAGAATTCTTTTATGAGGTACTTTTGTGAAAAGGTTAAGTCTAGAACAGGACAGAAGCTCAATACAAAATACAAGTAGACACCCTAAGTGTCTACTTGTGCCTAAGTGACTAGAAATGTGTTAAAAAGTACGATAGACACCTTGGCTTAGTGAGTAGAAATGTGTTTCAGTATAACCAGCATGCCAGGCATGGAATCAAAATGGAATTCTGAGTGGAACAGTATATTTGAAATCAACTTTATTCACAAAACACAGTTTTGAACTTATTGCTGCTTTTATGTTGATCTATGAAAACAGATTCACAGTTGAAGCCACTCCAGTATTTGGACACTTCAACTCTATGTTCAAACATAGCTGCCTGAAAGTGCATTCATTTGAAAGGACAGCTGGCACTATCCTTTCCTTTATTTTTATTTTCATTTTTCAATCTCATTCCCCTTCTCTCTCCCACTCTCCCTATGGCAGTGCATTTTTCCCAACAATAAGAGACTTTGCCTCAGTTGTCTCATGCTGGAATTTAAACCCACTCTTGTGCTTTGAAAGAAGGGCCTAGGTGTCAGGTTGGAAAAATAGTCTTAAGCAGCTGCTGTTGAATTTATTCAATATAAGCCAACGAGAGTGTAACAAACTGATTCCTGAGCTAGGGCTTAAGAAATCTGGCTTTAAGCCTCACGTCCTCTCTCTCATCATAACTGAGTACCAATTAATCATCTGTTGTCCTTCTATGATGTCTTATTGAATCTAATTTAGCAGTCCTTAGCTGGCATACAGAGATGTTCCTGCTTTCAGAATAATGAATCCCACACCATGCACTCAGACTATAAAATCAAAAAGACCCTTGTGTCTCTGTCTGAGACCAACATCAATAGAAATGGTAAGTAACTTGGATTGAGCTCCTTCAGTCTGAGGCAGCCCTCCAAGAGAGTAAGCTGCTAGGCAGAAGTAGGGTCACATGCTGTGTTAACCCCAGTGGTTTCAGTGAGTACCAGCTGTGCTCAAGGCCCACATACTCAGTTGCAAGGAGATACAAGCTTATACATTGAGAATGATGTAAGTAGGAAGACAACTACTCTTGGCTAAGCAAGTGGTAGATGGGTTATCGTCTTATTTTACCAAGCATGAGGTACAGACAGCAACAAAAATTTACAAACATAATTGATACTTAAGAAGAAAAATTTCACCTGTGGCACACATGGCACAAAAGCTAATTAGGCAAAGGTATTTTATGTTGTGCTCTTGTTTTTACTTACAGTCTAGCCAATAAGTACCTCACATACACAAGCAGCAGCTTGTGTTCCAACTTAGATGTCTTTTCCTGCCATTCTTGCTTGTACTGAGCAGCAATTTATCAAGTCATCCACTTTGCTGATTTCAACAGATTAAAGTAGGGTAATACAACATATTTTGGATTGGGGTCAGGAGACCTGAATTTTATACTTAGCTGTTACTGACCTGATGAAAGTTCTTAGCTAGCAGATTTTTACCTCTGTGACTCATTTGACTCATTTATAAAGTGAAGATAATAGAGCTTCTTTTCTAAAGTGTTTTTACTTCAATGGATAAAAAGAAGCATACAGAAGCTTGAGAGGAAAAGGAAAATATCAAGATGAAATCAGATTTTGAGATGACATTGTTAGTCATTAAAACTGTTCAATCCTTAAAGCAGAAGCATACATTTGTGTTTTGAGCAGGCCACAAGTCTTTAGGGTCAGAGACTGAGAAGAACTGCCTGCTAGTTAGAGCTGCCACACATAAATGAAGGAAGAAAGATAGATTTTTATTACAGAGTTAAAAAGAAAAGGAACAGCAAGTGGAGGAATCAGAGAGGCAAGGAAAGTGGAGAACTGCGTGCTTGACCCATTCTTGATAATAAACTCACAAGTCTTTCTTCTTTTGGTCACTATCTGCAGTACTTTCAACTATGTCTGGGTATGGAAAAGAAGTTCCTGCCGTTCACTGAAGCTGCCTGGTGCTTTTTCCTGACGTGGAAAATCTGGTTTAAGTTTGAAATCTGAAATGTCCAGCACATGATAAAATTAAGAAAAATAAATAAAGACCAGAAAATTGAGTGTGTGATAACTATAATCTTTAAATTTTTCTATGGAGGCAAGCCCAGGTAGGAAAAATTGCAAAAAAGGGAGAGAGGAAGTGAGAAGCTTAAAAAAGGTTAACTGAGAAGTCATAGATTCAGCAATTCTGAAGCATGTGATGTCACTTTTACCCATGACTTTTCCTCCATGTTCTTCTCATGAAGTCTTTTTCTTATAAGGGTTGTATAAGACAGCTGTAAAGAATACTCAGAAATGTCGAAAAAATAGAGCTAAATTCACGGCGAACTGATGACCATGACCCACTAAGGAAAAACTGAAAGGAGCCTCTGATTTGGATACAATTACACATCTTCAAAGTTTTGTCAGACAGGAAATCTCACACTAATCAGAATTGTGAAATTTATGTAAAATTTGGAGACTACTGATTAAGTATTGATAATTATGCTAAGGGAACCAAAACCCATGGATCTAATTGGTGATAGGCCCTGTTCCCATACATAGTTTTTGGCCTAGTATTATGGCATATTAATATTCTTTTGACTTAGATTGTAATGGTTGTGTCACAAAAAACCAAAAACAAACACAACAATTTAGGCCTCTTAGGCACCTCCTACAACTGGGGATTTTAAATACTTTTTACATTAACTTGCCTTCTTAGCTGTCTATCAGGGTCTGAGTTTGACTTTCATAATTTATTTCTCATATAAAAAATAAGTTAGTAGGTAGAAACTAGTGAATTCAAATAATGACACAGTAATCAAAATTCTCTCCAGACAACATTAAATGAATAGAGGTTTTGAGAATATTCAAGAGAGGAATGGAACTAAGATCAGGAATTTTAGAAACAAAAAGAAGGCTGCAAAGCTGCATCTGACCTTGGAAAGGAAATATTGAAAAAGTTCTTTAACCATATAAATGAAAATATAATAAATGCAGAGTCAAGATTTGCATAAGACAGATATTTTTCTGTGTCAATTAGAATCTATCTTTGTTTCCAATACGAAGAACTATGCTGATCTTGTACAGAAAGTGTTAAAGGCTAAGGAATGATAGACAGAAATTGCCTTACAAGACAGAAACTAAACAATATATCTAAGTCAAGATAATTTGTAATTTTCATCCAAGAGCCTAAAATTTACTTACAAAACTGTAAGTCCATCTGGAATGTGTCTGAATAATTTCATCATGTCAGCTGAAATATTGTGTAATTAGGAATAATGATATTTTATGGGGAAGAGAAAGTAAAAATGTTCTGTGAGATGACAACCATTAATTAAGACTCAATAGCGTGCAAGTCTTCAAAACAAACCATGGATATACAATTGAGATTAAATATGACACAGTTTATCAAAGATAGGTCATGCTAGGTAGCTTAATATTTTTCTTTGATAACGTAAACCAAAGACGTTATTTAGGAATTACATTGATGATGAAGGCTTTCATAAAGTGTCATCTCAGGCACATGGTGTGACTCTTGGGAATGTCCCTGTACAGGACTAAGTGCTGGACTTGATGGTCCTTGTGGGTCCTCTCAAAGGCAGCATATTCTGTGATTCTGTGATAAGTGCTTAAGCCTGAAGAGTTAGGAATTGGAACAGGATCTGTGGACTGGGAAGAATGTTAGCTAGAGCAGAGAGGATGATTCAATATTGAAAGAAGAACTGGGGCTACAGGACTGGTCTCTGTAGCAGACTTATGAAGATTGAATCAGCCTTATTTAGTTCTTTCAAGAGAGATGTTGATGCACAAAAATGCACTGAGTACATAGTCAGCTCCCCTTAGGGCAATACTGGAAGAGAACGTGCAGAGGGATAAGGATGGCCTGCGGAATACCTTGTGAACCTGAAAGATGAAGAAAGATGAGAGGCAGGAAAACAGCACAGTAATGATATCGCCTGTCTTCCCCTACATTCCAGGAAGAAGAATTCCATTCCCAAGTGCAAACTTTTCCAGTAAGGAATAAAAAAAGCATTATGAACAAGCTTGCAATAGAAAACCTTATGACACCAATGAGATACTAGTGTGAAAACAGTAGGCAGTTGGCTCCAAGATACAGCATATTTTGTTCAATAAATGTACTATATACCCTGGAAGTTTAAAAGATTCTATAAGTTGGCTGCCCACAATAAAGGCACCATCTGGGGAAAAAATAAAATTTCCTTACAAACTGGTATTTCTACATGAAAGAAAAGATTTTCAAAAGTAGATCAAAGATTTTAGTGGAATCTGGTGGGTGATTAGGCCGTCCAGTTAACTTCCTCTTAATGGTAGGCAGTAAAATAACAACTTTCATAAATATTTGCTCTGGGCACAAAGCTGAACTATTTTTATACCTTAGAGAAACATTTCTAACACCAGAAGTCTCACTTCTTCTGTATGTGGAAGGTCAAAAACACTGATTAATAATGGCCTTATATTGACATAGAAGGAGAGTGACTACCAAAACAAGATTTCTTGTTGAAGTGTATTCTGATTGTCATCTTACCACTCTTTAATGTGCAAAGCATGCCTACTAGCTAAATATTTGACTACCAAAAGAATAAGCTGGTAAGGAAGCCTGAATAAAACTGAGATGTTTAGATTCAAAATGTTAATTTGAAGCAAAATGTATAGATCTCCTCTCTCAAAACAGAAATTTAACCGGATATCTCGTTCAACCTCCATTTTAGAATAAAAGTGAAGGCTTTAGCAGATGCTTTGTGCAGGCACTGTTTTAAAGTAAAGTGAAAGGGAAGTCACATTAATATTTGCTTCTTGCTGTGCACTGGAGGGAATCAGAGTAACATAGTTTCAACTAAAATAAACCTTGGATTGATTTCCGTGTAAATTTTCAAACATAGAGCATAGCGTGCATTTCTTTGTGTCATCCTCCCAAACCCACCCTTAATGACCAGAGGATTCTTAGGTAAGGCACTGCCAATTCCAGTTATCTCCTTTCCCTCTTCATCCCTCAAATGTTGGGGACAAAAGAGGAGGTCTGAACCATAATTTTAAAGTATGTTAAGTTTGCTTGCACATTGAAACTGACTTTAAGACCTTTGGCAATCAGCCAAGTATGGATTTAGATTTTGTAATTAGTAAGAGCTCTTCAAGGAATAAGGCTGGTATCTTGCTGAACTCAGTGCCCCTGTTCAGTACAAGAGCTTGAAGCAAAGAAATCTGCAAAGGAAGATGGAAGTGATGCTGCAGAATTAAACAACCTTCATTTGAGGCTGAACTGGTGATAGGATGACTGCCTAAGAGGATTTTTAATTTGTACATTCAACCTGTCTGTTTACTAGTAGTGTTAAGTTTTATTTTGCTCCAGCTCAAAAAGTTTCAGAGAAAACTACTGATAGAGATAAAAGGCCTTGTGTTGAAGAGAATTTCTCCAAATAAAAAATCTCAAAGGAAAAGAGGGGAGAGTGAGAAAGTGTTTGTATAGAACCTGAAAGTTATGTTGCAGCTAAAATGGACTCAGGTTATTACACTTGAAGTTTGCAGGAAGAACAATATCTCTCTTGAGACTACCAGATAATACATAACCAAAAAAAAAAAAAAAAAAAAAAAAAAAATTTAAAAAACCCTCCAAACCATATCATTGCACCTAAGGTCTCCAAGTGGAATTTTATCTTTCAGTAACACCTTCTAAAAATCAATATATAGGAACAATTCTCAGTATGAACAGCCTAGTTAAATACAAAGAATGACATAAAATTAAATAGCATCAAGTGATTGAAAATTATTCCTGGGATCAATCAAAAGTTAAGATTCTGGTTTCAGTTGGACTTCGAATGACAGGGACTATCCATACGCCTTATTTTTTAATTTATATAGGGGGAAAATATCACCCTTGTTGAATACTACTAAGAATTGCATTTAATATGACCATAAAATAAGATGAGTTTTACTTATACCACGGCTTCAAGTGCGCAGGGAGAGACATCCCGCTGTGCTGCGCCTGGGCCCTATCAGGGAGCTCACAGAGCAGGGAGCGCTCCTGGACACAAGGGAGCGCTCCGCCGAACCAGCCGGGTCGTTCTCTACCACGGAATAGAAAACTACGGAACTAAAACAGCACTTCAAGTTCCAAGCACAATTTTCTGGAGAGATAATTTAATTTGTGTCCCTCATCTTCCTATTCCAAGAGAAGTTTAGTTTCTTTTACTCTGGGACACTACTTCAATTGTTGCAGCTCATTATTTTAAAAACAAATGCTTAATGGAAACAAGACATGCCTAAATGTCCCATATCTGCAATTACTGGTTCACAACAGCAAGTAAATGCTGTCCGCTGCGGAAGGTAAATATTATCAGTAGTAGTAGTAGTAGTAGTAGTAGTAGTAGTAGTAGTAGTAGTAGTAGTAGTAACAGCAGTTGTAGTAGTATTGTTGTTGTTGCTGTTGTTGTTTTTATATTAATATATTATTATATATTTATCGTTATTATTTCATAATATTAATATCAATATTAATATTAATAATATCAATAATTTTATTATTTTTAACTGAGGCAGAGAAGTGATTGTCATATTGCCTTTTTTTATCCCTGCACCTAAAGTGGTAAGAAAACAGTGACCTATCAAACACTGATATGTTGTGATATTAGAAATTTGTGATCTGAATTTGTCTTTGGCAGTCTCGAAGACTAGTCAGCAGCTGCAGCAGCAAGGCCTGCAAAAATGCATCACTACTTTAAGTGAATAAGAAGCTGTCATTCCTTTTTTGAGTAACTTTTCCAGATGTTCTGTCATCAGTCTCAGACTTGTTACAATTAACCTTAATGACTCTTTAAAGTCCCTTTCTAGATGTGGAGATTTGGGATCAGAGAAGAGAATATTTCACATTACAGCTTCCCCACAGACAGCAAATGGTGTTTCTGCTCAAAATTACCCCAAAACTATTTCTGATCCAGAAGAAAATAGTCATAGATGTTAATTATAGCTCTTACCCTTACCCCTGTTTGTGAAGTGACAGGAAAAATAAGTCTGTCCTGTTAGCTACAGAAGGTAAGATGATGCAAAATCATGGACAATGAAGAACAGCGACATGGAAATCAAAGATCAAACATTGTTCTTGGTGATCAACAAATAGTGGATATCTAGAATGAATGCTGTGAATCTTGATTTCTCGTGGTCATGTCCTGTGTCATCCTCAGGGGTTGCATTTTCTATGATTCTATGATTTTACTTCCCATGGAGCAGGAGGCTCAGCTCTGACATTTGCTTGAATTATGGGAGGCTGGAGACACTTCCCAGGCCCAACTACTTGGTGATCAGTGATTCATCTCCTGTTAGTGTGTAAAGACCCCTCTTCTCTGCCTTCTCTCTTCAGCCTTTATTCAGATGAAGCCCAGCAATACTGAGGCTAGTGGGTCAGACCACAGGAAAAGGGAGAGTTTGTGGTTCAAACCTGTCATCAACCTGCAGATCGGAAATCTGCAACAAGTTATTGGTCATTGCAATAATGGAAAGATGGACAGGTGAGAAGAACTTCATAAACAGGAGAGAGAGGAAGACAGTAATTATTTCTGGTTCCTTCAGGGGGAAATTTATCTTTGTGCATGAGATCTGTTTACCATATTTTCAACAGACCTGGGATAGCTGGCATCACCTTACTGAAAGCAGGTCCTATGCACGTGGATGAACTTCACTTATTTGAAGGGAAACTTTGCCTTCTGCAAAACATTTTCATCCAAAGTTTTGACTTGAAAATTTCCATCCAAAGTATGATAATTGAATGCTTTGCTGACCAGTGAAAGAAAACAAAACAAAACAAATAAAAAGATGAAAAAATGAAGGAAACAAAAAAAAGACAATTAAAAAATTAAGAAAGCTTAAGGGATGGGAAGCCATATAGGAAAATGAGAGCTAAAATGTAAATGAATATTTCTTGTTTTAATCAAGTTTTCAGATTACGTTTCAAAAAGGAGTAATGAGTATTCCATTATGGAAATACTTGCCTGTCTCTAAAGGCCTGTAGTTTCTTTCCCTCCTGCATGAGCCTTTCTGTTCAAGTAGTTCTTGTTCTGTCACTCTAGCACAGCACTATTTTCAGGATAGCAAAAAATCTTGTTTATTTTTTGATAATCATGTGTATTACGCAAAAATAATATGCTTTGCCTTCTAATAACTTTCTCAAAAGCTCCAAAACCAAACTGAAAAAACAACCTTTTCTTATCACCCCTTTCTGCAGGCAATAGTCTCTCCTACAACCCAGGAGGAGGCAAGTAGGCAGTGTGGCACTGGATGCTCATGGGTCTTCCTCAGGAGCTGGATGTAGCAACCAGTGCAGCTATTTTGTCCAAGGGTGCTTTCAGGGCCAGGGCCAGGGTCAGGGACCCTCCAGACCCTCTACATCTCATTGTAAGCCTGCCATAAACAAGTGGATCACCTTCAACCCTTGTGCTCCAGCACTTCTCAGCACAGTTTCTGGTTTCTCAATCACCTTGTGTTGCTTTTCCAGACAGAGAAGCAAATGGAAGTTCTCAAATAACACTGTGTTGATGTTCCAGGCATGCAGAGCCTGGAGGAGAAGAGAGAAATTTTAATCATCTGTCAGCAGAGTTTGGTGACATTGAATTCTCACTTGTGATAATCCCCAAGAGATGAGCATGTGATAGATGGTTTGTGTAGTCATGGCTCCTTCAACACCTGGGAGAGTGAGACCAAGAAACCGGGTAAAGGGGTGAGATAATGACTGCAGCTCTGGTTCCTCCATAGGAACAAGGCTCTGGAAGGACATCTGTGACACTATAAAAATAGGCATTGAGGTATCGCACGTTTTTCTGGACTTGCACTTACTTCAGAGAAAAGGGTCCATAGACCAAAGATTGTATTTTAAAAATAAAACAGAATTTCATAGTAACACTTTGTGGCCAAGAAAGCCAAATGCTTGCTTGACTATTAGCTTGACATCACCAAGTATTTGTAAGTGAATAGATACTTCCCTAAAGATTCAGTTTTTTTAATTACTTTATCATTGTATAAGGAATATGCTGTTAATGTCTAACTCAAAAAGACTTTCCTTATGTCTAAACAGCATGTAGAACTAGCTTGTAAAACCTCCACATTTCTCTATCCCAGGCTATTTATGGGCACTGACCATGTGTCTGGACGTCTTCATGAAGCACAGAGAATAACTTCCTTACAAATCAGAAAGAAAACTTAGATTTCTAAAAGGTTAGAATTTGTGTTGACACATTCTTCACCTATGGCTAAGCATGGTGTTCTTTAATCTAAAATCAGTGCTTTCAGACAACACCTTCCTAGATATGGGTTATCAGAGGAACAAGCATAGGACAAAGCAGACAATCTAAGGGAAAGGTTGGTGCCAGGAGATCCGCCAAGAACTGCAGGTGGGATTATCTTGAAGTCAGCAAAAGTAGGCTTGAAAGGTCTCACTGTATTTAAGACTTTACAGATCAAGCTGGAGACACTTGGAAAAATTTATATCTGTGGTGATAACAATTATCTGGCTGCAATTAACCTGAGCCTGAAGTCAAACCTGATCTTTAGTCTTAGTCACCTCCTGAGGCAGCAATTTGGCTCTTCTCCCAAGGCAGACAAAGCTTCATTAGGATCAGGAAACATCCGGATAGGAGATTCAGGCTACAGTCTCTGCTAGGTAACTGCTGTCATCAGAGGTTCTTAATCTTTTTACTTGCTTAACTAAAGCAAGCTATAGATTAACCATTTCAAGACAGTAGAAGGATATCAGCTGTAGTTAGAAGGCTGGGCTTTGGAGGGCCTACCTACAAGTTTAATGCTCACAGTGGCTTCTGTTAACTACATAATTCTAGTCTAGGCCATGCAAGCACCAGCAGCTAAGGCAAAGCAGTGGGGTGATATCACAGTGCATGAATATGTAATTGCAGATTACTGCTGATGGTCTAAATCTAGCTGGGTTAGATCTGCTCGGAGGTATGGGAGTGGACGCTGGAAGGGGACTCCAAGAAATGAGGATTACTTTCCTGGGCTGTATTAGAGACTTACTGGGAGACTTCAGTAATTGTGCACAATATTATAACTAGTTTGGAAGGCTTCATCCACCTTATATTATAGAAAGTGGGGGGGGTTAAATTAATTATGGTATTGGGATTGATATTTGTTCTGGCAGGGGAGAAAAGCAGAAAGAACGACGTTTTTGAAGAGAAGAGTTTTCAAGACTACATTTTTATGTAGTGAAGGTAGTGGGGAAGGGTACGTGGCTCAGATCATCAAGAGGTAGTTAAATATAGGTCATTGTGGTCCTGACTGGGATTGCTGAGTATATGTTAAAGTGGATGCCTTTAAGGGATGTTTTGCAGAAAGGTGTGTGCTAGGATACAGATAATGTCAGAAACAGATTTGTTAGTCTGGATTAAGGTTGCTTGTTCAAAGAGAATATACTACAAATCAATATGAAAATAAATAAATCAAATTATAAAAGCCATACTGGTATACTAAGAGATTAGGTCTCGAACGAGCAAGGACTGAACTGTTGTTTTGTCAGCCAGAATTTGGGTTAGTAGAATTTGGTTTAGCAGCTGAAAACATCTCCCACAGGCTGAATTTACATTTTGTGTCTGGCTTCAGAGCAAATGATACTGCAAGACTCATGTACTAAATGGCACAGAGAATGTCTGAGAGTGGTTTAGGCCTGACTATTGGAGGACCATCAGTAAAGGTTTGGATGAACATGCAAAACTGTATTGGTGAGGTCACTGGGACAGATCCACAGATTATTCTTGTTGAACTTGTCAGTTGGATGGGGGCGCAGAGCCACAAGGATGGGACTGATCCTTTGAGGTTGGAGGTGTGCTGCATTCTTACATACGCTTGAAATACACTTCCCACAAAACCAAAAAGCATCACTAACAGAGAATGATATTTTGTTTGACCTTAAAGGACACTGGTGTTTGTCATTAGTTTGTTTATACTTAATAAGGGTGTGCTTTGCCTATCTGGACAGGAAATAAATCAGCATAGAACTTTTTTTTTCTTTTTTTTGTCCCTCAATCCCTATTCATAACTGTTAAAGTTACTGTTAAAAGATGATAAAGACTATTGATATCACTATGTTTGTTTCAGGTTAAATATTTTCCAGGGAACTGGGAAGGGATGGAAGCAATTCAGGACACTTAAAATAATGAGTTATTTCCTCTCCTTATAGTACTTAAAGTAATTGTCTTGGGGGAGGGTGAAGACTCATTCCTGGCAGTAATTGAATGTGTTCTCTTCATTTTATTCTTTCAAAAATATCAACACTGTCTGTACTAACTGACTTTTCTACACCTGACAACTTTGATAACACTGTTCACTTCCCATAATAAATAGGATCAGCCTTCAGCACCACTTTTGTTGACATTTATCTTGTGGCACTCTTTTTTCTAATCAGTGCAAGGGCAAACACAGACCTTATTGCATTTGTG
The DNA here is from genome assembly GCF_001715985.3 of Manacus vitellinus. Classification (NCBI taxonomy): domain Eukaryota; kingdom Metazoa; phylum Chordata; class Aves; order Passeriformes; family Pipridae; genus Manacus; species Manacus vitellinus. Next base: position 3,477,365 of record NW_021939324.1, on the reverse strand, counting down.
ACAGATCTTGAGCCTGACTGTGTAGCTGCTATTGCGGTGAATAAACATCTGTCCCCTTTATCTAATAAGCAAAGAGTAGTTGACATCAAGTGGTGTGCAAAGGAAAAAGAGTGAAAGGGTTGCATGACATCTTTAAGATGTCAAAAGTAAATCTTTCCACAGCAAGGTAGAAAGTAGGACAGCAATATGACCTACTCTTCATGCACTTCCTGACCTTCCATGATCTGGGGACAATGAGAGGCCCTGTGCTTCAAATAGTGAGTGTGGCATCTTTGCTAGGAGAGCCTACAAGATTCATGCCAATTCTGGGGTTGAGTTGCTGTCATTTCCCTGGGAGGCTCTACTTGCAAAACTTAGAACTGGCTCAAAAGCTAGTAATATGCTCCCAACAAAAGTACCTTTGTTCTACTTCAGAAGACTGAACCTGTCTGCTATTGTCTTGAAATTTCCAAAGAAAGAAGGTTTGTCTTAGCAGCAAGCCAATTCACAGCTGATAGCAACAGTGAGTTGATACTTCCTATGAAATCTTGTGAATCCAAGAAATTATTTTGCTTGTGTACTAAAACAAATCTTCTACAAGACCAGGTTGGATGGGGCTTTGAGCAAGCTCATCTAGTGGAAGGTCTCCCTGCTTATGGCAGGAGGGCTGGAACTAGAGGATCTTTTAAGTCACTTTCAACCCTAACCATTCTGTAAGTCTATGAATCCATGAACTGAACCTATAAAATACCAGAATACAGAGGATTTAACAAATAAAAGAACCTAATATCTTGTCTCAAAAATCTATCAGCTTCATTCACTTACATTTCTAATGAAAGGAGGGAAACGCCATTGTACTTGAATTAAAAATAGTTCTTCAATAGAAATTTTTTGAGACTGGAAAGTAACCACACCTTTAAAACCTGTACAAATTGAGTGGTGCTGTCAAAAGCATTTTGTGCCTTTTCAGTCTTCCTTCCACCATCTACTCATCGACCTTCCCACAGTGGATGGAAATAGGAATGTTTTAGATGGAAATTTGACCTGTAAACCAGTTTCTTGATGATGTCCCAGAAAACAGGAATTATTCTTAGTGAAATTAAATATGGAACAGAAATGACTCTCAAACTTTCCAGCTATTCCCTCAGAACCATGACCTGGAAAGAACAATCAGAGGTTCTGAGGATGGAAGATCAATGGCAAGTGTAGAGATCTGTTGAGCTGCACTGCATGTCTGCATGGAGGCACTCCAGAAGAAGGCTTAAGTGGCAGAAGGAAGTTGCAAGTGATCAGCAATTTCCTGGGGCAGTGGGGAGAACTAAAAAGAAGCAAGGGGACAATACCTAAATTATGGAGTGCACAAGTTTTACATGTACCTTTGCCTGATGAGAAGCAATCCTAAAAGAATTTAAACAGGCTTAATGGGTGTCTGAGTGTCAAGCTACGTTCCCTGGCTTCACTGTGCTAGGAATTTTAGTGTGTGGACCTCAATAGCTTCTTCATATACAAAGAATTGAGGAGCACTCTCTCTATAGACTGAGTTAATGGATGCTGAGAATAATATGCCTTAGCTTCTGTTGAAACTGTGTTGAGCTCTGGTAACATATATATTTTGTCCTTTATGACTGTGAATCTTTTTCTTTGAGTTATTTTTGCCTTGAATACATGACCAGTTTCTACTGTTAGGAATATAGCTAACATTTTTTTATATTGAAGTATAGAAACAAGCATAATACTGATTCTAAACACACAATTAAGAACAATCCTATCTTCCACTTCTTACATGACAAATGTGTAGAATACTTCACGCCTACACTGCTGTAACAACAAAACCAGGAATGAGCAGTTTGTTCCCTGACATTTTGCTAAAAATGAAAATATGCTCCTTAACATTACTTAGTTTCATGTGATAGGAAGGTTTCAGGATCTTGAATGTCTTCATTGTTCCAGACAGTAGTAATACATCACAACTGGCTTACAAAGCCAGGAAGTTTAAACTGACCATCCAAGCTGAACAAAACCAAATTTGAATGGCTTTGCAAGTCATGTTCTCCTTATGAATCTGTCTAATAAAAAGAATCTTACACTACTCTTTGTAGTGCATGTGCTGTTATTATAGCTCTGCTTTGCATTAATGCTGCTGCTTCCCATGCTTTCCTCTTTTAATTTACATTATTTAATTTTATATAATCACTATTATATTACAAATAAACAGACTTTATTTCACTTCAATATAATATGAAAAGATGTTTCCATTGTAAACACTCAACTGGAAGGTAGGGTGTGGTACTTACAGCTTACCCAGTAAGTCTGAGCTAACTGGCCTCTGCTTGAACCAAACACTATTTAGCTGCTTTGGCATTTCTCACAATATTAGAATGGCTGTGCTCCCAGTAGTTTACTGAGCATATGAACTCCTTTTAACAATTCTTCAGGCCCTGAGTAGAATCATATTTTCTGCAGTCCAGTTCTATGCCTAGTAGCAGTGATAGCCCTTTCTTAAAATACAGCCTTTCTTCACCTTGGCCCATATTGGATTAATATCTGAAAATTAATATGCAAACATTAACATGGGGAAAAAATGGCTAAAACTTAGGAATATTAGTTCTTTCAACTTCTCAGCAATGCACTGTATCCCAGAGGCATAACTTCAGCCTTTAAATCTTAATTCTTTCCAGGGTCAAACCACAAATTCTAAAGCCACAGAATGGTTTTTATTTCTACAAATCTCTTAAAAAGTCTAAACTCTTTCACAGTGCTGAAACAATGACCAGATGAGACATGACCAGATGTCTGTCTCTTTCCATTAGCAAGGCTGAAACTGGAACAATATTGGCATCACTGAAATAGAAAGCAAGGCTTCAAGGGTTCATGGTTCTTCTGAGCTGGTCCAGGGAAATCAGTTATGACACTGACATCATTTTGACCTGTTGAACACAGTTCACCTGCAACAACCTTGAGCAAGTTTATGTAACCTAGTAAAATAGAAGATTTTCATGGCAGGTACTGAAATAAGATTAGAGAAATTTTGAAGTTTTGGGGTTTTTTCTCTCTTTGTTTAAAAGAGGAGAGGTAGAAGAGATGTGGAAACTCAAAGAAACACTTTTTACCATGCAGAAGAAAATGGGGGAGGTACTAGCTAAAAACCCGACTAACAAACTGACAAGTCAATTTTTTTATGTTTGGATATATGCTCATAAAGTGTTTCTTCTCTTCTAGTACCTCTTCACTTTACACCTAAAATACATGTAATATACCCACAAAGGCTGTAGACTTGACTGTTGTTGAAACAGCTGATGCTCAGCTGGCTTTCTCTACTCTGAACTACTAAACCCCTCAATGACTTTCATTCCTTCCTGTAACATGCTTCCTGAATGATCAGGGGGTCTTCACTGTACCCCATTGCAGCCAAGTGCAATGAGTAGGTACATGCACCATTGAGTCTGTCACTGACTGCTATGACAGACACTGATGTTTGCTTTTAACAAGTCCAAATGTGGAATCAGGTCTCAGGAGTAAAAGCAGAAAGAACTCTCTTCTTCATTTTTACTGAGCCCTCCAAACAAAGCTACAACAACAACAACAATCATTACCCCCCGTCCCCCCCAAAAAAAAATACTAAACTGAAAAATGCACAAATCAAAAACTTGAAAGTCAGGTGTAGGTTAAGGAGACTGGAAGAGAGTGAGTGGAAGGGAAACAGGCAGACAGAAGATGAGGGGGGAAAGTGTTATCAAATGAAAAATGATTCTGAATAATACAGCTTCAGGAGACTGAGCTAGAAAGGATCTAGGTTTAAGCAAAGAAAGATGGAAAATAAACAGCTTCTTGGTCTCACATGATGCTTCTTAATTGGTTGGAGTTATAACAGGGAATTTAACAGCTCACTGGGCTGTAAGTGAAAGAGAAGAAAGAATAAGAAATGGGGTTTTGATTCTTTTTATTTTTTTAGCAACCTAATCTAGTGGATGGTGTCCCTGATCATAACAGAAGGGGAAGCCTAGATGTTCTTTAAGGTCTCTTCCAAACCATTCTATGAATTTGTGATATTATTGGTCTTGGAATGGCACTTCATTGACAGGATGGAAATCAGACATTCATCAATTAGCTCAGGGCTAACAAATTAAGACTGAAACAAAAAGGTTAAAAGAGGGCAGGAACTGAAAGACGTGGGTGAGAGAAACTATGTTGAGTCAGGAAGCAATTGAATGTAAAAAAGTAAGATGTGGTTGAAACTAAAGCCTGTGATCACATAATTAATTGCAATAGAATACAGAACAAGACAGTTTGAGTTGCGCTTCACGGAGTTATAGTCATTCTTGCAACACTTTCCAAACTTCTGTGTGCTTAATTTCTAGGACTAGTACTGCAGTGCCTCTATCCTGTTTGCAGAAAAAGGTAATTTTGTTAACAAGGAAAGAGGTAGCAGGGCTAAATCTTAACTGAAAACTTACACAGCTTATTGACAGCCCTTTAATTGCAGTTGTTATAGCAGAAAATGTGTACATTTTCTCCAAAGACTTGAACCAATGCATAAAGACACTGGGTTCCAGTGTCATAATCCCTGTGGTTAGAATGTTTTCATCATATGCTACAGGGGTCTACCATTTTGTCATGTAGGTTAGTCTTGGAGATGGTGAGTAAGAAAAGTCTGAAGGATTCATCTGCAAGAGCATGTTTATCCCATGACTTACCTTCACAAGTCTTTTTACAGAGAAATATTTCTTATATACATAGTAGGAAGAAATGAAGTTTCAGGAACAGCCATGATAATGTAAATAGTTAGTAATGTAGAAAGATAAGTTAAATCAAAGCAACCGGTTTTCACAACACAAAATTGTGGAATCATAGAATTGTTTAGGTTAGAAAAGACCTTCAAGGTCATCAGTCCAACTGCTACCAGCAAGGACTGGAAAATGCTTGAGCCAGGTGCAAGGAATCTGTTCAACCAAACAGTTAAAAATCATTGTAGAACAGTTGCTTTCCACACCAGTGCTATCCACCTGGAGTGAACTGATGTTGGCAGAGACCCTACTGAGAAAGCAAGATGAGGCTGTACAACTAATCAGCATCCCTGACTAAAGCTGAAGATACAAAAAGACACAGATGTACCCGTACTTTGGCAAACGACCAGAAAGTTTGAAGCAAGAAACAAAGTACATTAGAAATGTAGACTTTCTAGGCATCTCTGTCTTTGGCACCCACAAAGATTCATCGTATTACTGAGCCAAAAAGAATTGGTACAACATTCTTCTTCTGACCCATTCACTCAGCTGTGCCAGGACATAGCACAGGACTGCTTATGGTTGAGACTCAAGGCTGCAATTCAGTATGCAGTGTTGCTGACTGTAGTGGTTTGAACTAAGTTTTCCCCCTGAAGCTAAGAAAGTGGTAACCCCCAAGGGGTGGTAACCCCTGGAAGTTTTGAAGTTTTGAAGTTTTGTCCAATGGGTGCTCCTGCAAAATGTAAACATACCACAAGCAAACGGAAGAGAAGAGTTGTAGTTTGGTTGTTGTAAGAGAAGTGGCCATGTTGTAGAGCCACGAGGAAGGAGCTCGGAGCCCCTTGGGGCCTCTGGGGCCCCCCAGCCCCAGTTGGGGAATATGGAGACGTGGAACAGTGTTAAACTGGACTATGTGTCTGTAGCTATGAAGGCTGGGAGTTTCTCTCCACCCTGGGCAGTGTCAGGAGTAGCAGCAGCCAGCACTGACTGGAGAAACAGTGGTACAGAGCCAGAAAAGATAAGATGCAGCAGAGGCATTACAGTCAAGCAGGAGAGACACAGTGTTGTCCAAAGAAAGAGAACTAGCAGCAGAGAGACAGAGTTTGGGGTAAGAACTGAACCAGACCCCCCAAACTCCTTGGAGATCCCTCACATCCTAGAGGGAGGGGTGAAGTGCGACATGCACTGTAGAGAGGAGCTGAGAAGCTCAGAGTGTCCTGGGAAGCTGGACTGGGACAGAGGGGAATGCAGAGGGGGTGGCCTTGGCTCCCCCCTCGCACTGTTGCCAAGGTGGCAGCCTGAGGCAGGGCACAGAAGCCCTGCAAGGAGCTTGAATCTCCTGGAGATACCAGACCATCACAAAGACCCCCCCCTTTGTCTCGTGATATGACCATGGTGGAACGACCTTTGTCTGGGGTGACGTAGTCCACGGAGGAAGACCCCTTTGCCTGCATCAAGGGGCCGAGGGAACTTGGATACCTCCCTCGTGAGTGCTGGCAGAAATCCAGCTATCAGCTGCTGCATGCATGTGAAGAGGACAGATTGCTGCTGTAAAGGATACTCCTGCTTAGAGACTGGAAGGGATCTGTTCTTCTTCCCTCCTGGACTTTTATTTGGAGGGGAGAAGAGATCTGATCCATTGTAAATACTATATGTCATGGTAGAGATAGTTGTGATTGTGTGTATAATGTATTATAATATTTATTTGTACAGTCATTGTAATATATACTTCCTTTCCCCCACTTTGAGTCTGGTGTGTTTTGTCTGGAAAACCCATCTCACATTAGGTTGAGATGTGGGAGGGGGCTAGGACTAGGGAATTTAGATTTTGGGGCCATCTCAAACCATGACAGTGACACACTCTGAAAAGAAGGGGAATGGGGAAAAAGAGAGAGAAGGTAGAAGGTTAGCATGTTCCCGTGGCAACATGCTAAAAATCATTTCTGGTTTGTTTGTAGGAGTAAGCAGTAAACAGAGCAGTGTTTATGTGTATGGTTTCTGAGACCACCTTACTTTACTGTCAGCCAACTCATCTATTCCTTTCTTTAGAAGTTGCTAAGGAAATTTTAAAGAAACGTGCTGATTTTACTGTTTGATTTTATCTTGCTAGAAGGACTGAAAGTGTACTCATAAAAACTAAACAAAAACTGTTGTAGGAAAGTGGGATACACGATGCTTTCATGAGGGCACATGAGGATTATGTGAGTGATGCCTTAGGAATTTTAGCTTTTTGTAGATTTTAGTATAGCTGTGTAGTTTCTCACACTTTAGAATAGCAGCTGACACTTACCCAATCCTATTCTTATACTCCATATAGAATTTTCTAAATTCTTTAGGCTTGTTTAGGTTCTTTTTCAAGGAAGGTCTATAGCAAACGCATCCTGTTTAAGAATATAGGCACTCTAGACTGGAATAACAAAGTGTCTTGTACCTAAAGCAATGTTGAAGGCCCAGAACCTTGAAGAAGCTCCAAAGATAATATGTGCCGGAAGGAGATCCAGGAAGATGAGGAAAAAATGGGTCTTGAGACCCCTCACCCAGTCCCAGGGAGATGTGCCGGGGGGGCAATTCTGGGGAGGATCTGGGGGAAGTTAGTTCTCAGATTGGATGGATAGTACCATAAAATTGTAGAAGCTCTGGACACGGTGCGTGCCAGAAGGCCTTCATTAAAGACCTGCTCTCTGTCTTATCTATACTGACATTGTCTGCTGAGTCTTATTCTCCTGATTTTTAGGCAACATGAGGAAAGACCCTGCTGTTCCGAGTCTCACAAAGGTTGTTGCATTTTTAGTAGCATGGAAACTCCTTCCCTTTGTGAACAGAGATATCCAGTCTATATTTGGGAAGCAAAGTACTAGAAACTGAAGTAGTGATAACCTCTGGCAATAATAATGCACTTCATAATTCTACATCCAGATAAGCAAGAATAAGGCTTGAAAAGTTTCTAACTGAGATGCCAAATTGAATTCACCCTACTGATAGGGACATGGTACATATAGAACTGAAATGATTTTCCTGAAGGCCTCAGAATACGTGAAAAGAGAACCAAGGTTTCCTGAACACTAATTCATTGTTATTTGACTGTGTTATACTAATGCATCCAGCTTTTTCCCCTGTGCTTTTTTCCCCTCTTCAAGACAAGAAGTGATCTTCAGGTAGCCTTCTTACCTCCATATGTCACAACAAAAAATTGTCCCCACAAATTTTCTCTGACTTACTTGTTACACATCTTTCACCTGATGTTCCCACTGTGGATGCTTGATAATGTTTTCTCAAATCACTGCTCAGGCTGAGATTTTTAATAGAATAAAATTATTGGTTCTTGTGTGTAGGTCCAACTAGGTCAGCAGTAAACATGAAAATGGCTCCAGCAAAAGACTGGTGTCTGGAATTCGTGTTGCAATAAAATAATATTAAATGTCATAGCAAAAAAAAAGTCCTCATAATCAAGCTTTATGTTATGATTCATCCGTGATATTAGAAGGGCTGACAGTTGAAGGATTTAGAAATACAACTAGGCAACTGTCACATTTCCTCCTGTAATGTGTCAGAACTGCAAAAGATGAGCATAAGTCATAGGATGTTGTTCTACCTCCTTATGTGTCAGATCTGACTAATTCTAGAAGTTCAATTTGTTTTTTTTCGTGTAAGTGTTATATAACCCAAAACTTGGCCATGATTTGAAGGTTTTGGCATAAATCTAAGGGACCCTGGATGTTTGGAACTTTTTTGTCCCAGAAAAAAATAAGTCTTAAATTTAGATTGTTGCATCTAGAGGTCTCTTGTTCACTTTATTTGTAAAACTGACGCACATTATTAATTTCACAACAGCTAAAGGACTCAGTTCTGTTGGTGCATTGGGAGCACAGCTCAATGAAATAGTTTTTCAATCAGAGGTTCAAAAATCTTGGGAGATCTGTAGATGGTTTCTTAGGCTTGTTTTGCTAACTTGTCTGTATAAACTACTGTCAGGATATTTAAAGCTATTGTGCAACAATGTATGTTTATGCAGGAAAATATTATGAAGTTTGTAATTGGGGAAAAAAATTAAACCACTGGCCTTGAAGGTTATTGAGATGCCTGCATGCTCTTGGGTGTTGCACAGAATTCTACGTACAGTCTCCAGTATTGCTTACAGCCTTATATATATCATGCCACTGTAACTCTGATGCAAATGACTACCACAGCCTCTAAGTTTTCTATACTAAGCTTGACCCATAGGTGTAGTTCGTTGTCCCATATATTTTTAAAGTAAAGTGGATTGTATAAATGGTATTTACAATCTCTGCCTAGTGGCCGTAGCACCTAAGGAAATCATGTATGTACATGGGCAAAGCAGTAGAGAAAGAATAATAATGCTTTAGAAACGCTTCTATGTTCTCCATGTGCAATGATTAATGCTTTTGAAGTCTGCAGGAGGCACTGGTACAAGTTGCTGTGAACACGTTGAAACACTGGAACTTCTCTGTATGCCTTCAGTTCTGATTCATCTGGGTTCTTGTACAAGCCTGTGAAACAGCAAGTGCAGCAGTCTCATCTCCTCCCTTTAAACAAAGGCAAGAAAATAATAATAATCTGGTTTTCTGAATGCTGTTACTGCTTTCCCTTTTCTGCTCTCTTCTCCCAGACCATGGCAAGGAGTTCCAGAAAGGAGATTAATAGCTTTTAGAAGGTATCACTGAGACAGTGTGTCAAAACTAACAGAAATAAAATGGCCTGCTACTTTCACATCACCTTGTTCATGTTCCAGTGTTCCCTGGCATTTGGACGCAGGACAATGCGCAGCAGTGGTATTCCTCCTGAGGCTGCTGTGGAGGTAATAGCGTGTCAGAGCAAGGTGCTCCTGATAGCTATTTCAGGCTTTCATAATTCTTTTTCTTACAGTTGCACACAACCAGATTTGGAGAAAGCTTGCTTTGGAGTGAACTTCCTACACACTGAATCCCCCACACAATCAGACTTTGGTTCGTATGACCTAAACTTATCTTATTCTATAAACAAGCACCAGACTTTATTTTGTTAGTGGATTTGAGGAATAGTCATCTTGATGGTGATTATTAATACCTTCTATTAGTCTACCTGACTTTACTCATCTGCAGTCATTCTTTCATTATAGAGTATCTTCATTCCTCCTAAGGGACCCACTTAAGAAGTTCATCATTACCCTCCCCAAGCCGGAGTCACGCAATGTGACACCAAAGCATGACCAGTGAACATCCCTCTCAAAACACTTCACCCTCCTCTGGGTGTTGGTTTGAATAAACAAATAATGATTGCTTCCTAGAAGCATCTGACAAAGAATACCGGCATTGTGATGTAACTGGTTGAAAGCAGGAAAGGCAGGACTCCTGTCTACCACACCCTATGTTGTCATGTACTTGGAATTCTCTTAATGCTCCTGCAGCCTTTGAAGAGAAGACAAAGGCCCCATTTCTGTAGCCCATACTTCCAAGGGAAGGTTATTATGAGAAATACATTATCACATTATGAGAAATAACTCCCAAAAACTGGCTGTCCTCCAGGAAATTAATTTTTTAAAGAACTTTAAATATTCACAGTCTGATATGACATAACTCCAGATTAAATATCAGCCAAACTTTTTGCTGTACTGTAGGAATCTGTCTGACACTGTCAACCTATTAAGGAAATAATAAACTTGTATAGGCTTAAGGTACTTGCTGGCTACCTTCCAACATATTCTTCCAACATAATTTTTATAAAGGGGAAAAAGCAATGACAATATATACGAGCATTCAGGTCAGTATGGTAGAGCATTTTATGTTGGCCAAAAGGTGAGGTCTGACTGATTGCCCAATCAGTCAGCTGAAAACTTTGAGCAGTCTCTGAATTAGGCTAATGTTTATGACACCGGTGAGTCAAATTCATCTTGGATGTACTCTGGTTGAGAGAGGGCTTGACTGTAGGTGCCCCCCTTTGGATCTGGCTTCAGGAAAATTCCTACATTTTAGAATCGTATTACAACTATTTTTGCCCTCTAAGGCATCTTAAAGACTTTATTTAATGGAAATTGAAAGAAAAAGTATTATGAAGAGATCCATTATTATTAAAATCAATTATAGAAATAACCTGAGTTGCTGTGTCTCATCCCCTAAGTATAACGTCCCTTAAGTATATCATCCCTGTAAATAAATTTGCTTTTATTTTGTTATTTCTTTCCATTTTGAAGTCTAGCACTCCTCAACATGCATCTTTTGTGGAAAGCAAAAAAAAGACGTACATTGAGAACAAGACTTTAAGCCTCTTCTCAAGCTGCCCGTTGTCCTGTTTCATGACTTTTGTCCTCTTATTACCCATGTGTTTATCTTCAACAATCACTCAAGAGCTAAATTTGCAAAGAACTATCATTAAAATGAGGTTCCCATCTTACAGGCTTGAAAGTAGTTACCCGATTAAACTACATGCCTGAAGTTCATAAAATCAAGGTCACGATGTGATCTTCAGAAATACATGTGTGTCTCATGATGGCACTATGGGTTTTTTACAGTATTTTCACCCTCCTGGACAAAGACAGCACCATGTTCTGGACCTCAAAGGTCTAAGGCATCAAGAAAAATTAAACAGTGAATTAATTTCATTTTACTTTCAAAATGTTTAACATAACATCCACTCTCCAATTTTTTATGTAAAATCATGGTTTGGCCTAAGGCAAGTCAAAGGTCATGCTCAGTAAAGTCATGTGAAGAAACTTTTATTCCTTCACTCTTACACCCTGAAGGGGATGCATATGAGATGGTGTGACAACAGAGAGCTTGTCCAACAAGAAGCTGAACAGCTTCATCTTTTATACACACAAGAATTCACACTTTGTTGGACTGAAATATCAAGACTTCTGGCTACAGAAAGAATGAAGGGGTTGATAGGAGGCTTTAACAAGGTGTTAAAATTGGTGAATATGTCTATCTGGACTTAAAAACAAACAAACAAACAAATAAGCTAGTAAAGACTGATCTAAATGACCTTATTCAGAGATTCAAAGTAAGAGATTCAGAAAGCTCTGAATCTCAGATAAAGATTAGACAGCACAGGGCTGAAGAAAACAGGGTAACACAAAAGGACAAGAGAAATACTGTTCACACTGTAGAGAGTAAATTCATGTGGCCAAAGCTCAATTAAGGTCCAAACTCAACAGCACTGTGAAGGACAACAAAAGAAGTTTCTTTGTTAAATATGTTAACTAAAAAAGAAGAACCAGAGATAATAGTCATCCGTTATTCTATTAGGTCAGTCACCTCAAAAACAAGATGTGGACAAAGGAGAGGCATTTAGTGCCTTTTTTTCCTCTTTCTTTAATACCATTGAGTCCTGAGCTCTGTTTTGGAAGACTGTAATTGGAGAAATTATAAAATCCCAGCTGACTCTGAATTTTTTTGGGCCTTACTGTTTCAGCTACATGCATATAAATTTATGAGAACCACTGAGACCCTGCCAGTATAGTGAAAAAGCTGGCCAATGTCATTGTAGAACCTCTCTCCACTATTTTTCAACAGTATTGTGAATCTAGAGAGGTCCTAGTCAACTGGAAGCACAGCAAATGATCTCCCAATTTTCAAAAATTTTAGGAAGGAAGACTGGTAATTACAGGTCTGTCAGTCTCACTTCAGTGACTTGTAAAATTATGGATAAATTTTTTCTGGGAGTTAGTGAAAAACACTTAAGATACAATACAGTCACTGGTGACAGCCAGCACTGATTCATGAGGGAAAAGTCCTGCTTCGCTAAATTAATTTCCTTTTATGACAAAGTCACCCATCTATTTGTCCATGGAAAGGCAGCAGATGTGGGCTCTTCGATTTTAACAAAGCTTTTGATACAGTCTCTCACAGTGTCCTTCTGGACGAAATGTCCAGCACACAGCTAGTCAAGTTTATAATATATTGGGCGAGCAATTGGCTGATAGGTCAGTAAGTGGGGTTATTTCAGGCTGGCAACCAGTCACCAGTGGGGTTCCCCAGGGCTCAATTTTAGGGTAGTGCTCTTCAGTAGTTTTATAAATTACCCGGATGCAGGAATTAAATGTATATTAAGTTTGCCAATTATACTAAAATAGGGGGAACTGCAAACTCCCTCCAGGGTAGAGAGGCCTTACAGAGAGATGAGGATAAACTAGAGAGCTGGGCAATCACCCACAGCATGAAATTTGACAAGAGTAAGTGCCAGATTCTCTGCCTGGGACAGAGTAATCCTGGTTACACGTAATTGGTGGAGAGACCAGAGAGAAATGTCAAAGAGATTCCTTGGTTTGGGTAGGTGGCAAGTTGGATAAGAGTCAATTATATGTCCTGGTGGCCAAAAGAGCCAGACCTGTCCTGTGGTGCATCAAGCACAGCATCATCAGCCAGTCGAGGGAGGTGATCGTCCCACTCTACAGTGTGCTGGTGCAGCCCATATCAAGTCCTGTGTGCAGCTGCAGGTGCCTCAGTAAAAGAAGGACATCAGACTATTAGAGCGTATCCAGAGGAGGGTGACCAAGGTGGTGAAAGGCCTTGAGGACAAGGCATACGAGGTCACTCTTTGTTCACCTTGAGAAGATAAGGTTGTGGGTTGTCCTTACCAGACACTACAGCTTCCTCATGGAGGGTGATGGAGAAGGATCTGGTCTCTCTGACAACCAGCAACAGGACACGAGGAAACAGAGTGAAGATTCATCGGGGGAAATTCCTGTTGAACACTGGGAAAATGTTCTTTGTCAGGAGAGTTTTTGGTCACTGGAACAGGCTCCACAGAGAAGAGGTCACAGCACCAAGCTTGTGAGAGGCCAAGGGCTGTCTGGATGATGCCCTATCATACAGTTTAGTTTTAGATAGTCCTGCAAGGAGCAGGGAGTTGAACTAGATGATCCCCTTCCAATGTAGCACATTTTAAGATTGTAAAATGAAGAGAGAAGGTCTGACCGACAGGACAAAAATGCAATTTGTTTACAACAGTAAACTGTTGTAAAAACTGTTTTTGTTTGTTTACAGAGAAACCTGTTTCCTCGAAACACTTATTAATTTAACAAATCTGACAACCCTAGAGATTTAGCAAGGTGACCGTAAATAGGCATGTCTTTTTATCTTTGTAATTCAAAAGTATACCCATGGACTTGCTAACTGTTACACTGTGCAGGGCCAGTGAGAGGTAAGAATCAGGCCACCAGATGGTGAAGAATAAATTCATGAACCCATAGGGTACATTATGTATTTAACTTTCTGAATGTTGTTTATAAAGAATAACAGAAATGGTTTATTTTCATTATTTTTAGGTTATTTACAGTAGAATTTGGGGAACTTTTTATTACTATGACCACTTTTTTTTAAACTAGCATAAAACTTTGGACTATTTCTTCTTATATTTTCATTATAAGAAGTTTGATTATTCAGGTAACTTGAAATATTTTTGAAAACTAATATTAATTTTTCAGATTTTTAAAAAAATGTCTTCAAAAAGGAAGTTTGAACAGAGTTGAATTATTACTTTTTTAATGCTTCTTGTATAACAAAAAATTGTCCTTTAATAGTTCAATGTCCTAACAAAAATAATGACAGAAACTTGGACTTTTACTTAACAAGGCATTCATAGATCACTGAGAAAGAATTTCAGTGGGATTCTTACTAATCTACAGAATGGTATAAACAATTTGAGATTATATAGAAACTGGTCTCTAAATATCCATATAACTGTAAGACATATTTGGTACTGGTGGCAGTGATTTTGTGTGTGTGGTTGCCTTTGGCTTTCTTTTCTAAAAAATATTGATGGACTTTTTGTCATCAGAACTTGCGAATATGAAAGAGAAAAATGTCTTTGCATATGTCTCACACAAAGGACTTCCAGATGATTATAGTGACACAATAAGGGTCCTGGTCTAAAATCAATGCACCTCTAAGATTATCAGATATGTCTGTGAATTTTTTGCTTGACTGTACTAAATCCTTGCAAAGTTCTCTGATCAATAAATCTCAGATTTTAAAGTACTGATGAAATTATTTTGCAGAGAGCATCCAGTTTGCTGTAACAACATTTTGCTTTCCCAAGCTGACCACACTACTTTTTGTGATTCTAGATGCTGTGAAGGACCTGGCACTCAGGGTTGGTGGCCTTACCCTCTCAGCCTCCTTGACATGTGTCAGCTGCAGTTCCACGGATGTGGCTATTCACACCTTTGTGCCTAAAAGGATTTTCAGTGCTGTGACAGGTATATGCAGCAGCACCATGGGACAGCTAGCTACAGGACACATCCAGCACTGCTATCTACACAGCCAAGACTTGCCTTGCTATCAGAGCAACTGGCTCAGGTCGCAAGCTTTACTTCTTAAAGAGGACGAGGGTAAAAAAATATTAAAAATAACAAGAGTTTTGGGGAGGAATCAGCTTGTCTGCAATAAAACCTGTTTGACGAGTGGGAATATCATTTGCACTGTACTTATGCTCCTATCCCAGTTAGAACGGGAGACTAGTTAATTTTCTTTTGTGGTTTTTTTTTTTTCCACTTTTTCCCTTTCTCTTTTCCTTCATTTTCTCTTTTCCTTTATTTTCCCTTCGCTCCCCCCCTTTTTTTTTTCTTTTGCTCTTTTTTTTTTTTCCTTTTCCTTCCCTTTCTCCACTCCTCCATCTCTCCTCTCTCCGCCGAGGGCACACGCAGTTCCCGAGCGCTGTCCCGGGCGCCTGGCGCAGTCCCCGCCGTGGGGGGCGCCCCCGCGCCGCGCCGCGCCTCTTCTCCGGGCACCGCGGTGGGAGGCCGCGCCCGCCTCTTCCACCTGCCAGCGGCTTTAAAGTTGCAGCGGGCGGACGCGATGACTCGGGTCGCGCTGCCCAGGCCGGCGGCTGTCGGGGTGCTTCGCGGTCTCGCACACGGGAGCAGAGCCGTTTTCCCCCGTCGCCCCCGCCTGCCCGCCGTCGCCTTTCCCCGCGGCGGCAGAGCAGGGCCGGGGAGGGGGCGGCAGGGGCTGGTGCGCCCGGGAGATGCCCCGAGCCCGCGGCGGTCCCCCGCGCGGCGCGGCCGCCGTGGGTCTCGCGCCTCCGCGCCCCGGCAGCGGCCGGACGGACGCGGGTAGAGCCGGCGCTGCCGCCGCCGCCGCCGTAGGCCCCTGCCGGCAAGCATGGAGCCGCCTGACCTTCCGCGACGTCGAGCAGAAACTGGGCGCAAAGTGCCCGAGAGCCTGGCGCCGGCCGCCTGCGCGGGGAGGAGCTCGCGGCCCGCCCCGCCGCCGCGGCCCCCCGGCACCGCCGCGCCGCCGCCCTGGCCCCGTCTGGAGGCGAAACTTCAGCTCCTGAGCAGGAGATGGTGAGTAGCCGGGCGCCGGCCGGCAGCCCTCACGCTCCCGCCGCCTCCCGCTCGGCGGCACCGGCCGGGATGGGGACGGCGCTGCGCTCCCCCTGCCCTGCCGGCCCGCCCTGGGAGAGGCGCTGCCTGACCCGGGAGCAGCCGCCGCCTCGCATCCATCCCCCGGCGGGGCCGGGCGGCAGCGGGGGCTGCGGTGCCGGGAGGGCAGGAGGCTGCTCGGCGGAGCGGCGTAGAATGAGGAACTTGCCGGTTCCTTCCCTCGCAGCGTGGCAGTTCGCCAGTGACTCGCTGTTGGCTTCCGTTCCTCTGTCAGCTCGTTAGAAGTACTGAAAGCTGGAGTACCAATAAACGAAAGAATGCACTTATCTCTCACCTTTGTAAGTGCATTTTCTGCATCGCACCTGTTTCCTGCTGATGACTAATACCTAAGGAGACACGGGATATTTTGGGGCTGGAAATTTGGCCCAGAATTCAGGGACTTGATTTCTGGACTTCAATCTTCAGAGACTTAATTAGTTCCAAACAGGCTACAGATGATGCACACTAATTCTTGAACAACTACTTATAATTTGTTGGAACGATTTCTCTTTTTTTTTGCTAGTGATCTGTGATGGGACTAAGGTGTACGTAGTTTGGAACTTTTAACTTGTTTACTGTCTTAATGCAGGTGCTTGTCCTCCTTTGTATGCCACCATCTCAATAAATTTATTTTTTGATGATGCCATAAAACTGGCTTAATTTTTTAAGACAAACAAAAAGAATGCTCTTTGCAAGCAAGTGAGCACCTAGTGAACACTCAGCACATACGATCTTGACAACACAGGGTACCTCAGATTTGCAGCCACAGTTAGCTTCCATTTTTACTAGGGAATAATTGTTATGTGAGGTCCTAAAATACTCTTTTCAGTAGCAGTTCTTTCCACAACTCCTGCCACTAAGCTTATTTGAACACAGGATAAAATTTGATCATGTTGGGATGAGGATTTTTCTGGCAATGTGTTGAGATAACTTTGTGCAACAGTCTTGGAACTCAACCGTTTACAGCAAACAAATCAATCTCAATCTGTGTGAACGGCTGTAATGCCATACCTTCAGTCCCTGTGCAATGTCACATATATAGATGGATAGATATAAGTAAAAGGTGTGTGGGTTCATAAGTGTTTTTAAAGAAGAAGAATGCTAAGCAAAAAGAGGAAGAGAATGGATATTTTGAGAGTTGATAGCCAAAATGGTAATGTTAATCTTGAGGGGTAATTTATAAATCACACAAATCAAGATATCAACATATTCTGTGGAGACCTTTTAGGCACCTTTCAGTAACTAAACAGGGCCAAGAAGAAAGCTAGAGAGGGAGTGTTTACAAAGGCATGTAGTGATGGGCCAAGAGGGAGTGGCTTTAAAATAAAAGAGGAGAGATTCAAATTAGATATTAGGAAGGAATTCTTTATTCAGTGGGTAGTGGGGCACTGAAATAGATTGCCCAGAGAAATTGTGGGTGCTCCATCCCTAGCAGTGTTCAAGGCCAGGTTGGACAGGGCTTTCAGCAACCTGATCTTTTGGAAGGTGTCCCTGCCCATGGCAGGAAGATTGGAACTAGTGATATTTAATATCCCTTCAAACATAATTCTGTGATACTATGCTGTTATTTTAATGATCACTGGGAATTTCAGTTTAGCATTGAGTAACACACTGTCAGCATATCTCATTTTTTTTTTAATTTTAAGCTTGCACGATATTGTAGAATGACTTGCAGGTAGCTTATAATGTATGGGATGTCAGACTGCAAAGGAAGCAAATAAGGTAGCCAGGGTTCTCAGCATGCCTGTCTAGACGTATCATGACAATTAGGCCTATTAAGGGAGGGGGATGCCAGTGAGTTGCCCATATCACCCTTACCTTTCAAGTTGGTCTCTTCACCTACTTCATACTTAAAAGTTTCATGTCACAATCTTCGATTTGCCTCTTCTTCCTCCTGCCACCCAGTTTCCCTCTTTTTCCTTCATGCCTTAAGCATAAACATATTTTAGTTCCAAAAGCCTTGACCTCTGCTGTTCTTCATCACTTCAATGACTGACTGACTTTCGCATCTGAACTCATTGCTCTTGGTAAGCAAGGAGAATTCAGTTACGCATCTCTTCCCATTTGACTTCCAGTCTGTGTATGCACATTAAACCACCAGTAAAATGACTATTTGTGAAGTATTACTACCCTGTCTGTATCTTATTCATGCTTTCAGCTGTGTTCTGTAATCCAGAGCGTGACAGTGAACTACCTTCCTGAGGTTTGTCTCTAGCATTTTCACTGTTTTCCTTAATCGTCTTAATCGTCTTAATCTGTTACTTTCCCCTCTGCAGTTTTCTTTGTGACATTGTGCAGATTTAATCAATTTAAGAACAATACCAGGTAAAAATTGTGGTTCCTTTCTGTGTTTTTTTTTCTCTTTTACTGCATATCAGTCACAACTTCTTATTTCAGACCTCTTTCTTATTTATTGTTCTTTAGCTTTGCTGCATGGCCAAAGATGCCTTTAACATGTAGAAAAGTAATTTATATTTGCTGCAGTAGTAAAAAAATGCAAAAAATGGAACATACTAGAAGCTTAGAAAACCAAGTGTCATCCATCAAGCTGTTTTTTTCTGGTTGTGCTATGATGGCAAATTCCGCAGCCCACTCACTGAATTTTGGATAGACCTATCTATGCTTTTTTTTTTGTTTGCTTGTTTCAGACTTGAGGCAAACTTTTTGTAAGCATATACAAAACAACGTTATTCAGGCTCTTCTTTTCTAGTCAAATATGGAAAAAATTGACAATATTTGACTTGGAAATGCTGGTTTTGACTGTGAGTTACAGTACCTGACAGACTGGGGGGGAGGGGTGGCAACTGTACACCTCCTGGGTAAAGGTCTTGAGGCTCCTTCAGATCCTTTTGTGGTTCACAGCATATGGTTCTTTTTCCCTCGAGCCTGGTTTTGCTGATAGTCACTCCAATCACACACAAAGCACCACAGACTATCTTTCTAGAAAGGCAGACCTGTTTGGCCTTACTTCCCTTTCCTTATCCTCCACTTTTCCCAACAAGGCCACAATGGAGACTGGGTTGGATGCTGAAAACCTTTGAGTTAAAAGGCCATAAAGTTACCAGAGTAGCAAGATGTAATTGCCAGTGCAGGTCAAAACAGTGTGCTCTGGTCAGCCTAGAGTGGAATTTCTACTTCCTACTGGCTAATGTGGCCTTGACTCAGTATGAAATTTGTCACAATGTTACTGTTAAGCTCTTTTTTTCCTGTGGTATTTTAGGTGGAATGTTCCACTGGGGAATTAATAATAACCCTTTATAGCTGCAACCCTTTTTCTAGTGTACCATGCTCCAGAGGTCACCATTCAACACATATAACTTCAGCAGCTATGCACTACAGTAAATAATCAGTGAGGCTTATTCTGCAGCCTGAAATGATACTGCTTCAAAAGCCTCAATTCTCCTTCAAAAGTTCTGAGGTTACTCAAAGGGAGATTTTCCTTAACACTTGAAGAAAGAGAGTGGGTTTTGTTTTTTTTTCCTTTAATTCAAAAGTTTCCAAAATCAACTTTTTAATGCCTTTTTTGAAAGCTAAAAAATTAAAGAATATAGTCTACATTACATGCAATAATTAAAAAAATATTTTGCATAAAAATGTATCAGGCAGAAAAGATACGCTGTGGCTTGGAATTGAGGGGTGGATGGCAGCGCTGGGACTTTTAAATGAGATTCCTTCTGGTGAACACTGTTGAGGATCAAATACTGTTTATGAGTCTAAAGTCAAAATTGGTATACTGAGTGCAGCAGTTTTTAGAGTGAAGGATAAAGAACTTGAAACAATCCTATTTTCAAGGAGCAGAGCATGCCAGATTTAGGCTAAACCTATTTGAGATAGAGGTACACTCCTATGCTTTCTAATTCTATTATTTTTTTAGTATAACTATTTTTAAGGGCTAATTGTCATTGATCCCTGACAAAATGAAGTAGAAGTAAAAGCATCTTTTACTGACTGTAATTAAGGCAAATACAATCATTATGGTGCCAGTCGTTCTTGGGGTTTTGTGTTGGTTTTGTTTTGCTTTGTTTTCTTGTTGCTTCTTTTGGTGGTTTTGTTTTGTTTTATTTTATTTTGTTTTGTTTCTTTCACATATCCTTAGCATGTCAATGAAGAAGCAAGTTGGAAGGAAAAGCTGTTGTCACTCTCTTCTACCAGCTCTACAGAGTTTGAACAGTGTTTCAGATTTATTAGATCCACAGCTGGGGGGAGAGTCTGCATTTATTAGTTTCTTTAAAGAAAAAAAAGTCAACAACTAATTTGAAACATCTCTTTATCACTTGCTGTAAGTACAGGCTGCTACTTTCACTGTTTTGTATGATAATATCAGTTGTCTTAACTGAAGCCAAGTCTGGTTCAGTGTGCCTAGTCAGCCATGCAAAACTGTGTATCAGATGCTGGGTTTCTATTAGATTAATTGGAATTTTTGCTTAAAATCTTGACTGAAGATAAAATCTTAAATATAAAATTACTGGTGGGTAAGCCTCAAGCCTGTGTAGGACAGTTTGATTAACCTTCATTTATTCGTGAGCAGTTATTCAATGAGGCTCTTAGAAAGAAGTTCACTGGAAAAGGTAGTGTCATGGTTTGAGAGCCCCAAAAATCCAATTCCCTAGTCCTAGCCCCCTCCCACATCTCAACCCAATGTGAGATGGTTTTTTCCAGACAACCACACGAGACTTAAAATGGGGGAAAGGGAATATATATTACAATGACTGTACAAATAAATACTACAATACATTATATACAATCTTAGCTATCTCTACCATGACGTAAGTATTTGCAATGGATCAAATCTCTTCTGCCCTCCGAATAAAAGTCCAGGAGGGAAGAAGGAAAAAGATCCCTTTCCACTCTCAGAGCACGACTCCAAGCGAAGGTCTCACCCGTGGACTGCCAGCAGGGACAAAATTCGCTTCACCACGGTCATATCACGAAGTGCAGGGGCATCTTCGTGAAAGTCCCTTCCTCAGGGGATTTACCTCTGAGTCAGAACGTCTCAGGCAGCTTTCAGTTGAAAGTCTTTGCCTCAAGAGTTCTACCAGAGGTCTTGTGCTCTGTCTCAAGCAGCGGGGGGGACCAAGGTCACCCTCTCCGCATTCCTTTGGCTGTCCTGGTCCAGCTTTCCAGGACGCTTTGAGCTTTTCAGCTCCTCTGCAGTGCAGGTTGCACTTCACCCCTCCCTTCTAGGAGGTGAGGCATCTCCAAGGAGTTTGGGGTCTTTTGGTTTCAGTTTCTTACCCCAACTCTGTCTCTCTGCTGCTGGCTCTCCCTCGGCTCTCTCAGACAACTCTATGTCTTCTTTGGTTGCATGCTGTTTGCTGCTGCTTCTCTGGTTCAGTTCTTATCTGTTGGCTTTTAGCCATAGCCTCTGTTCGCTGCTGTCTCTGCCACTGCTTTTCAGTATCTCTTGCTGAAGAGATGGCTACTTCTCCTACCACAACTACAACTACCTTCTCTTCTGTTCTGCTTGTGATATGTTTATATTTTGCAGAAGCACTCATTGCGTAAAACCTCAAAACTTCAAGGGTCACCACCCTCTGGCGTTTTACCATTTTATAACTGCAGGGGGAAAACTGTTTCCCCCCACTGCAGGTAGTAATCCTGGATCTTGCTAGGAAGTTCTCTCCATACTCTCCAATTCACATGATGTAGTAAAGGAGTTTGTAATTTTTTACATATAATGCCAATTGGGCAGTGATACCAGGATACTCATGCTAAAAGGCACTTGTAGATTTATCCTTAGGGAAAATGATCAAATCTAACAGGAAAAAATTGCAAACTAAACAAGGTGCCAGCACTTTATCAGGTTTTCCACCTTTTCAGATCATCTATGGAATGATGAGCTGAGCAAGATTATTTAAATTAATGCATATTTAAACATATACTTTGACTGGCAAATTTCACCCAGTGTGGGGCAGAAGAATTTGAATTGTGGAGTGTCTCCAAGTTGCACTTGGTGCTTATGGCTGTTCTTATTCAGCTATAGCAGATGCTGAAGTGTTTAAGTCCCTAGGAAGTACAGACGAATATGTGCATACATTATTAGCTGCTGAATGGCCCAGGGTGTGAAACATTGCTGATACCTTACCTGGCAGCATCAGTGTGAGATACTTTGGTACATATGCTCCTGTCTCATGTATGGATCGTCACAGCGGTGTTGGGGAAACTTGCAGACAAGACTTCCAGTTAGACTGCCCATGTACTGTGAGACTTCTGCCAGCCTTTATTTCAAAGAGTGTATATTATAATTTCATGATTCATTCATGATTACTTTTTCAAGAATAGAAGAATCCTTGAAGTTGCTTTTTAAAGTCTGGTTGCTGACAATTGAAAGACATGGAAACTAAAGCCTTTCTGTACAGAGTTTTACAGTTTATGATAGCTTTTAGCAAATAGATTATAAACTTTCTAATGAAATCAGCAGAACACCATGGTTTTCATAGAATAGCCTAGGATAGAAGGGCCATTCTATGAAGGGAGCCCAAAAATTGTCTAGTTTCACTTTTCATAGGACCCAGAGTCTGGGTGAGACTATTGAGCACTCTGTCCAGTTGGATTTTGAAAACCTCCAGCAACAGGGACTCCTCAACGTACATGAGGAGGTTGGTTGTCATCACTGAAAAAAAATTATCATGTATTAAAATGAAGCCTCTCCTAGTTCTCTTTGTAGCACTAGAATGCTGTGATGAGACATCCTCATCCCCAAGACTTCTCTTCTCCAAGGAGAAAAGAACCTGTAGTCTTTCCTCATATGGCCAATGCTCCAGCCCTTTGATCATCATAATTTTGTGTGGATGCTTTCTTTTACATGGATACTTGTGGCTAAAAATAATTTAAAAGTACCTTTTGTCTGTGAGCTGGTAAAACTTGAAATGTACAGTACTAAATACCTATATTGAGCAGAGATGATGGCAAACAAGTGCATTTCTACTCTTCAATAGTTTCTTTTTCCTAAAAGTAAATACTTAAGAAAAAGAATACACTTTCAATTCATGTTTTAAAGGTTACAAGATTATTTGTCTATTCTCTGCTCTCAAGGCCAAAACCTAGTAAACTTCCTGCAATGGACATGTTTATTTCCTATGTGTTTCATTTCTCTTGATGTCCTGGAAGAGAGGCTGGATACTTGAATCTGGAACAAACAAGGATAAAGTTACAGGACTAAAAAGTCAGAGGGTCTGAGCTGTTGAAAAACAGCTGGAATTCAATTAAATCCAGTGCAATTTCTCTAACAGATTTTCACCCAGATTTATAAGCATGGAAGTTAGATTTCTTGCATATAAGCAGTTCCAAGAGATGGTTCTCACATTACTGTTTGTAAAGTTGAAGAGCTCTGATTGTAAAATTATGGACAACCTCATAATAAAAGGGGAACTTTTTTGATGTGAAGACAGACTTGTAGCCTTTGTTATGGAGCTTTTACTCTCATAAATGAGGCTTCTAATTATAAGCTTTTACCTGTGTTCATGATAACCAATCCTAATCTGAAGGGTGACCAAAACAAGTGACCAAAATTCATCCAGGAGGTCTGTAAGCCATCTCGTATTACAGCTATGAAAGGTATAAACAACACAGCTTCAAATCTAGAAGCATATTGGGATGGTCAGTTATTTCAGAGGTAACCTGTCCTGTCTTCCAGTGGTGAGTCCCTCTGCTGCATGCCTGTGGATTAGCATGTGGAATGTGTCTGAGGATTCCCCTCCTGAAGTAGCTCCAAAGGAAGTTTCCCTCCTTCCATAAGAGAAGATAAGGAGAATATACTTATATATCTGTATATGTTAAAATTAGCTACTCTGTTTTGTTAGGATATGCAATCTCTCCTAGAGCTTCCATAAACATAGAGAAGAGCTTAGTGGCACACCTGTGCAACCCTGCTTTCATCAATCCAATCCTCATCCTTTCCCACCACCTAGCCTTTCTTAATACTTTTGTCAAGGGAATGATATGACACATTTGTTAATTAACAGGAAACACAAACTAGCGAAGCTGCTAGAGAAGTTACCTGTTTCATTTACTGTGCTGTAAAATAAACTCCAAGTATTGTGTGGCCCTGCTGGGTGCAGTGCCAGGTAAAGTGAAAATACTTAGTGACTGTAAAGCAATGCTAAATTGCTATTTAGCTGCTGGGAGTTTCAGATTTTATAAACACTTATAATCACTTTCCTGGCTTAATTTGTAATTTTGTTTGCTGCATTTATGACTAAAATGCTTCCAGAAGGAGAGCAATTTTACTACCATTATGCTTTGGCCATGAAACCTCTCTCTAGGTACAGAAGGAAACACATCTCCAAGGATTACAATGTAACGTGTTGAGTGTTTCCAAGCTCACAGGTTTTTACCTTAAGCGAGAAACAAAAATAGAACAGCTTTGTTGCTTTATGGTTCTCTATTACTTTTTTTTGTCTTCCTACAGAATTTCCACTGGTTTAAAGAAATGTATTTGAAATTGTTTCACTGCTTTTTTTGTCTCAGGTGCATGCTTATGAGACATAGCAGACATTGGACATGACTAAATATTAAGTATTTACTGAAAAGACTTTAATTTATGACAGAACAAGGGGTGACAGGCACAAACTGACACACAGGAGGTTCTATCAGAATATGAGGAAAAGCTTTTTTACTTTGAGGGTGACTGAGCACTGGAACACGCTGCCCAGAGAGATTTTGGAGTCTTACCTCTCTGGAAGTTTTCAAACCCCACCTTGACATGATCCTGTGCAACCTGCTGTAGCAGTGAGGTTGGATTAGATGATCTTCAGAGGTCCTTTACAACCCCAAGTATTCTGTGATGCTATGATTCTGAATATCTAGCATCCTTCCTGAAATGAGATTAATATGTACCTTTTTAAGAGTGGCCAGAGAAGGCCTGTTCCAGCCACGCTGAAAGCCTGAAGTTGTCCTCCAATGAGCATGATCATAAAACAGTGGTAATGTAGTGGTTTTATGTTGGTTTTGGTACTGAACAATCCTTTCCACAGGCAGGATTTGGATGGGTCTGCGCAAAAACATGACAACTTTGAGAACTCAATCATTGTAAACTCCAATGGTAGACTATTTTTCTAAAAGTCTTCTCAAAACTATACACCTGTGAGAGGAGCAAATATGAAACCAGAATGATAATTTTTAGAGATCTCCTGTTCTTTGGCTCCAAGTGCATTTTGCCTTCACAGGAGCACTTCAACCACTGTGACTATTAATGGTCTGTCCAGATGTCTTGGGAGAATTGTGCTGTACACTGAAATATTTTTGTTTCACGTTGTGGCCCGTGGCAGGGTCCTAGTGTTACAGGGTTTGTAGGAACTGTAAATCCTGCAACAGCAGAGGAGAAAGCTTCTTCGCAGGAGAAGAATAGTACCACTGGCATACCAAAGCAACTATAAGTTTCTTCAAATGCCCATGGAATTTACATCCTCCTTTGCTAGCATCTAGCACTAGTTGTTGTGACTGGAGCACTGGAGTGGAAACGTGGTTTGTGTTTTTCCCATAGCCAGACAAAGTAGCCCTCTGTGACGATCAATTCATGAAGTTATTTATGCATTCACCAGTGCAGACAGCATCAGTCCTCCCATTTCAGACAAAAAAGAAACGCAACCAAAACAACAGTATGATGTTTAAGCTCTGTTATTTCTCTGTTTCATTTTCATTAATTTGTACTTAGTTGACAAAATTACTTCAGAAGAGTCCTAACCAACCCTTTTCAAATGCAACTGAACTTCTCTAATCCAAACCTGTTGCGTCCTGGTTTTCCTTGTCTAGTTCTCTCATTTCCCAGGTCACCCTTGATTATTCGCAAAGGCCATGTTTGTCTTTTCCTAGCCATGTGTTGCAAGTCTTGCACCTTATTTCTGCTTCCCAACTAGCTTAGTAGCTAGTATTTTCTCAGTAGAAAGAGAAATGGGACATATAACTAATGACCTTGATTCCTTCCCACTCTACTCATACCTCTCGTAACTGCGTTGATAGCTATGATTAATATTCTTTGCTGAATTAGAATCACTTTGCACTGCCCCAGTACTCTTCTATTTAGAAATCTTCATTAAGAACAGGTTTAAATTAAAAAAGAGTAGTATGACATGAGTTAGAGTTGTGCAGGAGAAGCTGAGGACTGCACTATATGGTGCGGATGATAGTTATTGATCAGAGGAGAGTTCAAATAATATAGAAAGACTGGTACCTACAATGCCTGATTTTGCCTTGAAGTTTATAGTTCATGACTGATTGCTGTTGCTACCTTCTCATATCCTTCCCTGGAAGTATAGGATTTTTCTTTGTTTAATTGTTAATGTATGCTTTCACGGTTCTACCTAGATAATCACGCCTTGTGACCTGTAGAACAGATTACTGCAGTGTGTTCTGTAGTAAACAATGGGGTACATGGCTTTTTGATCCATAATGGCTCAAAAGCTGCAGCTAGCGCAACTTTCAACAACCTACTTTGCTAGTTGTGCTGGACAATTTCAGCATTTCAGCTTGCTAAAGATGGTTCTAAACTCTTTGCTTCTAGATCTTTAACCCATAGATTCTATATGCATCTTGTATGCTGGCTGTTTGATACCTTCTTAGTGGATGAGAGAAAACTAAAGAAGCTAACTTTTTATAGATATCTGGAAGTTTAAAAGGGTGTTTTTGTTTGAAAGACTCAAAATATTCAGCTTCATTTTATCTGAAAGACCTAAAATTTGCTAGTACTTTCTGATAGGCATAAAGACTGCGCAGGAACCGTATTTTAGGAGGATGGTGATTACACCAGTAGGAAGATTTGGATGAAGTTTTACATTTAAAAGAATAAATGAGTCTGAATTTGAAAGACTTGCAACTTTAAATAGTGCACAAATTAAACTTAAAGAAAAAAAAAAACAAAAAACCTTATTTTATAAGATATTGAATCATTTTTATTCAATAAGTTTTAAAATATTTAGCATGGAAATGTAATGCTTATAATGTTTTAATAGGAAAAAATCCCAGTGATCAGCATATCACTTTCTAATACTGTTAAAGCAGTTCTAAGAGCACTTGTGATCACTTAGAATTACAAGTCTGTCTTGAAGTTCTTTTTTATTCTTATCCAAATAAACCTTAAGTAAGTAGGACGGGAGTTTGCCTTTACTAAAGTTTTGGTTGTTAAATTAAAAATGTGCTTTCAATAGGATCTACCGCATCTCTGGGAACACAAAATTATTTCAAACAGAATTCCATTTTGGCTTCTGGGGAGATTCAGACAAAGATTTTTAAATTTTTTTTTAATAGTATGTGTCTTTCCAGTGGTATTGTGGAAGCAGACTTGAATTTCAAGAAACTTCAGATTTGTCTCCAGCATTAATATTGTCATTTCTCAGTTCTGACTTAATGAAATAAGTTGGGTGATTAGATTTTTTGTTGTTTTTTTGTTTTATTTTGCTTGGGGATTTTTTTACATTTTTGAATATTTTCAAAATTTGGTGTTATCTCTGTAAAAGCAATATCTTCAAATTTTGAATAAGTAAAACCCATTATCTTTTTTCACTTTTACTTTAGTTATATGCTTTTGAGCATACTTGCACAGTGCCAGTATTAAAAATAATTAATTTTAAAGGGATGAACAGGTCTGGAGTGATTATTAACCAAACGAGCAGATATTTTATGCATTTTTTGCATTGTGTTTTTAAGAGCATGTTTTGGTCAAGACAAACATAAGACAGAGAGTGAAATTCAATGAAATAAAAGAAATTAGATATGCTACTGAGCCCCAGAGCTGTCTCATGTTGGTGGGGTGACACATACAGTCCTGTATTGTGGCTGGTGTCCAGAACACTTAATAATGATGCTGTGATCGTCCATCTGCTGTAACACTTTCTGACACCAACAGCCAAACATTACCGCTTCATATTGACCTGAATGTTTGCAGTGGTATTATCTTGTCTGTCAACGTATGTGGGTCCATATTATGGATTGTTCTGGACATTTTCACCTTTGTCATAGATACATCTCTAAGGTCAGATGAGGCTTTTCTGACGGTAGCATGAGATATTTGGAAACATTTGGTAAAACCTTCCAGTAGCATCAGAAGTTTTTGCTCTTCTCAAACCCCTACATTTCCTCACTGCTCCTTTTCGTGTTAATTCTACCAAGTTCTAAAAGAATCAGGATCTTCCTTTTACATTCATTCATCTTTATGAGGCTGGATGTTTCTCTATCTGAATTCTGTGGTACTTCTATATTTAAAGATCTTATTTTATTTTATTTTAATTTGGACAGGAGGTCATGAAATAGGGACTTAACTGATTAACCTTTATTTTTTTCCTCCTTCTTACTCTGAGGTGTAAAGCATGTTTCTCTCTGATTCTTGTCATATCTACTTAGGAGATATTTAAATTTTTCCTCCTTTTTCATAGTAAAATAAAAAGATAGCCAAAAAACTAGAACAAACAAACAAACAAAAAGACACTATACCTCCTGAGATTTTTTTTTATTACACTTAATCATACAAGATACCTCAAATTGTATAATGTTGAAAAAAAAAAGAATTGTACCCTACTGAGCAAATGATTAATCTGAATCATTGATATTTTACTATCAAAGGTATTAATGCAAATGACAGGCTACACACACACACACTCCACAGAAAAGGACTGTATATTTCAAGGAGGTGGAAAAAGGCCTTGTGATCCACTGTTTCTTTTTTTTGAGATAATGTGATTAAACAATTGCACAACTTGGCAGTATGTATTTTTCTGTCAAGTCTGAGAGGAATCAATTACTATGCATAAATTAAAATATTAAGATACGGTGTTGTAAGAGAAATGTAAATTACCAATACTGTAATTTCCTGTACCAGATGATAACCATACTAGCATAATATTTTAGTCATTTATTTGCAAGAAATATCCTTTGAACCTGTTAATTCTGTTATTTACTCTCATTGCTTGCTGAGTTAACTTGCTCTCTGATGAAGTTGCTCTGCCTTCCTGATTATTCTGGTGGTGGCTCAGGCTTGACTGCTTGCTTCCTTGCTTTAGCTAATCAGCTGGTAAGCTCTGCTTTCAGAAGGAGAATCCTTTTTTGGCCAATGGAGAATCACAAGGTCTCTCCTTCCTGGTTAAAAATCATTGTGCACAAAGCTATGTTGTGTGGCTGCCAAATTTTACAGGAGGACCTGCAGAAATATTTATCAGAAGCATTTGGTAAAGGATTGTACTGGACTGCAGCACCTTGAAACAGGTGATGATGACTACACTAGAGCTTCTGTTTAAAGTAGCAAAGTAGCAAAGGGTGCAGACAGAAAACCAAATAACTGGAAACTGACTGACTGCTCACTTTCTGAACAGCTGGGACTTCAGTGATTGTAACGAATGCTGCCTAAAAAACTGCTATGAGGGTTTTAACAATTTTGGAGTCTTCAAGAGAAACAAGAGTATAAACAATCTCTTTGGCAAAAGCCAAAAATCAAGTGATTAAGACTGCTTCTGTAGCCAGCCCACAATGTTTTTATTGTGACTCATAATGGAAGTATAGCTGAGAAAGGTCAGTGTAACTCACTCACTTTGCAGAAATAAAGTAGATCAGCACACTGCAACTACAAATCAATGGATCACATAAATTTAGCTTTTGTATAAGCACATAGCTTTTGTATGTGCTCTCTCATTGTCTGAAGTTTACCACGAGCCTAAAAAACAGGAATAAATAAATGGGAAAATGTTACAGCAATACATTTTGAAACAAGTCCATGATGAAAGAAACCAGGTCCACAAAAAGCTGTTGATCTACATATATCACTGTTAACCAAACTTTGATTTACCTAAATCAGTGTGAGGTAAATCACAGTCAGAGACATCTGGCCTAATGATGAACACTGCAGCACCTACCTCAATTTACTGACAGTCTCATCTCTGCCAGGCTTTGGTCAACATCTCTGTTGTTTGAGAGAGCTCGCATACAGTGTCAGTCAGGTTGGTTGGGTTAGCCCGAATTACTGTAGTGCCTGAATTAATCAGAGCTAGTTGGCTTTCCATGGAGTGAATATGAAGTATTCCCAAAAGCAGTTACAGTTTCACCTGTGCAGATATAATCCCTTGCAGTTAAGGATAGTAAACTCCGGTTTTTTTTTACAGGAGATGCTGAAGATTGTGTTCAAATTCAGAAGTCAGCCTAGGCATTCTGATTTCTTCATCTTGATCCTGAAATACCATTGCCTAAAGCAGCATCATTATTTGAGGAAACCACTGCAAATATTTTGAATCAGTGAGACAATTTAGAAGCAGGCAAGATGTTTAAAGACACGCAGATGCATATGTATTAATTAAAGTAGATGTAGCTCCTGCACAGCCTGTTAATCATCTTGTGTGTTAAAGGAGCAGACATTATCTGTTATTTGTGAGTTTATTTTATTTTAGACATGTTAACTGGAAAAAGAGCTTCTCTTCTACTCAGTGGTATCGAGAAGCTGTGGTAGTACCATTTTGAGCTTGCTGACCTTCAGGTGGCATGCTTCTTGCTTTGTAGTGGTTGTCCAATAAACAAAGCCTCTGTGTGTGTCACCACACTTGTCCTTGTTGTAAATATGTTAACTTGGTGACTCCAATTAAATAATACTTGCATTCACATGTTCTGAACCTTGGACATTGAATAGATTCTTTATGGTCTTTTTAGCTTGTTATATATATTCTCTCACAGAATTGGCTGATGAGGTTTAATTGTTCAGTTTTTTATTCTTATATATCTGCTTATTATATTTGTATCTTGATAAGGCTTGAATAATTCAATATTATTAACCACTGTTTACTTTCCACACTCTCATCTTTCTCTTTGTAAATTGATTTTCTTTAAAAACTGTTATTCAGTGTTTGTCATAGCAAAAGTAACACCAGGAAAAAGTGGAAGAAGGCTAGCTTTTTTGACAGAAGAGACATTGGAGAATGCAAAAGAAAGTATTACTTGGACATTAATTTTTAGGGTTTTTTTAAAATTATATTTCAAAATAATTCATAGAAGTCATTATTCCATGGAAAACTGAGGTAATCTGCCTTTAAAAAAAGAAAGAGGATGTAGGCATAGCTGGCAAGCTGTTCATCCTGAATGATATAGGAAATAGTGGAAATTGAATAGGAAAGTGGGAAGGAGTGACTGACACATCCTAGAAAAAGGAAACAACAGTAGCATTAATATTCCTGAACTGTAGTGGTCATGCACCTACTTGGCATGGAAATGTTCTCCTGGTTAGAAATTCTGTTTGTAAAAGGTGCAATAGAGATGGGTATGGCAGCATCTAACAACAGATAGAATTGACTCTTCATCTAACCCTCTTCACATATTCATTATCTTCTACAAGACTTCTCACATGCTGAACCTCTGAGTGACTTTCCATATAGTACTGTACTTTGCTACTGTTTCCATCCAACTTCCATTTATAGTGCAATATGTGCCCAAACTCATATTGCTTTAGAACATAGATTCCATAGTAGCAAACACTAGATCCATGTTTGAGTCCTGCTCAAGACCCTGTACAGAACAGAACTTCTGTTATGAGTGACTTAAATACCTCTCTGAATCCATTAACTTGTAAGTATAAGATTTTGTGCCTTACTGTAGGGACTTATTTCACTGTGATCTGGCTAAAAGATTTGTCTTGAAGGAAATACCTTATTGTTTAGGCTCACTCATTTCTTTTACTAAGGCGCTCTTTACAGCATACAACATGAAAGTGTTGAGGAAAAAATGAAACTAAAATAGTTTAAATAAACTTAGGAGTATCTTTTCCTCAGATGACATTTTATCATTGACACTAATATCCCTGTGGACTCTCTGTAATTAGAAGAAGCAGCAACATGTGAGCTCAGGAATTTAAAAGAAGGTAATCTGCAAGAAGAAACTACAGTTTCAAACAGCTTTCAGATATTAAAAGGTTATATTGAACAGAATTTTTAGCTTTATCATTTTTGGAAAGAAACGGCACCTGCTATATTTGGACCAGACTGGAAATTGCCTACAGAACACGCAGCAGGAAAACACAAGTCCATTTTGCCCATATTCTGAGTGCAAGTGCAACTTTGATTCAAAAGCTAAGTGACCAGTCTAGGGACAGCTAATGCGCTACGTTGGGTGAAGGCCAGGAAGCGATAATTTTCTTTGTTAGCAGCCCTGGTCATTAAGAGTTTTATTCTAAAAACAATAACCTTGTCAAGTCCTTTTTTAAAAACACTGTATATATAAAAATAGCATGAATATTTGTATATGTCTGTACATACATATGTACACAAGTGCCCATATGTTTGTAAATATAAATTCTCTTGAATATATAAGCCACTGTTGTGCATATTATTATGGATGACCAAAAGCAAGGCTAGTTGCGTAAGGAAGAAATATTTTGTTAGAACAAACAGTATGAGAGAGATGCTTAGACCAGCTATCCCTTCCAGACTAAAGATCTGGTCCTGTCTGAATGCTAATCTCTCCACCTGTGCTACCAGACTGTGTTACTTGAAAGATGCTGTCACTTTAATTTCATTATTTTCTCTTACTGTGACTAGCTGTTAATATTAAATATTTACGATCCTTCCTGTGGATCTGCACTATTGTAATTATACAAATTAAGCTAAAATATATAAAAACCTGTAGCAAGAATTTATTTTTTGCTCTCTTATCATGAATCGTTTCCTCTGTACACCACAAGTTTTGCTGAGGATTGATCTATGCTAACACACACCTTCCCTATGGTAGTGCTGCACTACCTGTTACTGTGCATAACAAGTGGAGCTGTCAAACATGGTGATATTTTATTGTGTTTAGTGCCTTTAGCTGAACCATCTTGGACTGATTTGTTTAAATTGTTAAATTTGTTTAAATTGGTTACAGCCATGTAAGTGACTAAAAACTAATGTGATTGTGTCTGGGCTAAAGCTGATAAGGGGCAAGAAATGTCATTTTGACATTCTTGTGTTATCAAGCAGATGATGAAGTAAACCATGTTAAAGAAAGATGACACTTTTTGGACTACTTTTTAATGTTTGCTTTAGGAAAAGCGCACTCTTGATATGGGAGACTTGGGATGACACGGTAGCTAGGAGGAGGAGAACTCTAGTAATCAGGAATGCAAAAAATTGCTTCCAGTAAGGCTATTCCACAAAAAAGATGATAGCAAAAATTTATTTCCAGTGAACTGAATCTCAAATATATGAGATTCCCTTTATCTATAAGGGACTGTTTCATTAGAGTCATATTAGTTCTAGTTCTCTTGAACATTTTCTTAATCAGCCTTTTGGGAAACTTGTCTCTGAGCTTGCTTATATTCAGAAAGTTGCTGAAGTCTGTAGTTGCATTTGAGAAGCTGGGTAATTTACTGCTTTCATGACAGCCTAGTTGCTGAGCAAATGGTTTCTAGTGATTTATTAGTAGGACTAGAGGAACTGGCTTGTGCAGAAGAACAACAAAATGGTCAATTTGTTTTCATAACCTCACATCTGAAACAATGAGAGTTGGACAGTATTGCTAAAACTGTGAATGGTAAAGCCATTTTGCACAGTACCAGGTTAACTGTGTTAAATCCTGGGATGTTGGACTGAGAATAATTCAGAAGTCATTTTGGTGATTGAGAAGGAAACTGAGAATACATATGACAGTTACTTAGTTAGTCTGTACTGGCAAAGCTTGAAATATCTTTGCATTGGGTTGACCCTGGCCAGTAACTAAGCACCCACCAGCTGCCCACTCACTTCCCTCTCCTCTTCCAGTGGGATAGGGGGAGAGAAACGGAAGAACAAAAGTAAGAAAAATTCATACATAATAATGAAGACAATTTAAAAAGTCAAGGAAATAAATCAAAAAACCCAAACAAGTGATGCAAAGTCAGTGATGCACTATGTCCTGCCAGGAGACCAATGCTCAGCCAGTCCCCAAGCAACAGCTGGATTGGAAAGACCAAATGCACAGGTTTTATTGCTGAGCACAACATTATATGGCAAGGAATATCCTTTTGGTGCATTCTGGTCAACTTTCCCATCTCTGTCCCCTCCAAACATCTTTCTCTGTCCCAGTTTACTCGCTGAGGGTGCAGAGTGAAAAACAGAAAAGGCCTTGGTGCTGTGCAGTCACTGCTCAACAACAGGTGAAACACTGGTGTGCTACCAACATTGATTTAGCTACAGATACAGAGCACAGCATCACACTGGCTGCTAGGAAGCATTCCTAGCTACAGCCAGTACAATCTTCTGCAGTATCTAACAAAATAGAAATACATTAAAATAGCTTTTTGAACAACTGCACCAGGTCAATGTAATTAGGGTACTGAGAATATGACATTTGAGTATGGAAGGAACCATGTTCAGATTGTACTCTCAGCAAAACAAGATACAGTCTCTGCTTCCTGAGAATACAGATTCCGTTCCAGTCCATTGTGTATGAACAATACAGGTACTATTTTTCTGTATAACAGTTGTCAACATGGATAATATCATAAAATATCTATTGTCTGATGTAACAGATCTTACTTGTGTTTTTCTTTATATCTGAATTGAGTGAAGATGTTCAAAGGTGTCATAGATTTTTTTTGCCAATACTTGTTATATTTCAGATTAACAGAAAGCAGCAATGAATATAACCCTTAGACCTCACCTTTATTTGTCATCTGAAGTGGCTTCTGAAGTGGCTTGCTTATAAATTGGCTTATATAGTTAACCTATTAAGGAAAACATGAAGTCAATTAACTCAAGTTTGTCTGTGAAATGCAACACCACAATGTTCCACTGTGCATTTGCATTAACACTTCTGTGTGCATGCATCGACCACCACAATTAAGTGGGAAAGTAGGAGTTGGTACTTAATGTCCATTTTTTTATTTAGTTATTTATTGCAAATTGTTGCTCTTTTGACTGTGAACTCATCACCTTCATCTAATATAGGTTTAAATAATTGAAATTTATATTTTCAATAAGTTCAATATTTTAACAGTCAGACATTTATACAGCAGATAATAACATCAACGCAGGAGTAATGTGAGTAAAAGTTGAATGTCCACAAGCTTTTTTCCAAATTATGCACATCTGAAAATTTTAGGTTGCCCAATAAAGATAACTTTGGGTGAATGCTTAGATGCCTGTAGCTGCAAGTAGCTTGGAGTAATTGCAAATAGAAATGGCTTGGTGTCTTGCTTCTCTGATTAGTTAAAAGCTGTCCCCAAGTGTTGTCATATTAGCTGTGTTTCTCATCTAAATAGCGTCATACCAGTGTGTGTATAAATATTGTCATTGACTAGTGTTCCCATTAATGGACTGCTTAGGTAGCCTGACTGGGTTCCCACTTGACCTTCATTGAAAGCATTAGTATAGCAATATATTTTTTTTTACTTGTACTTAAGTATGTTGGCTCTAGATTGGCTGGATTTTTTAATGTGTTTTCTTTTAACCCATTCTTTGCCTCCAACCTGCTATTTGTTTTGATTTTGAAGAAAAAAGAGTAATTTTTTTAATCCTTTTTGCATTATAGGTTAATCTCCGAGCCACTGATGTGAAACTTATGCGCCAGCTTCTTATCATCAATGAAAGTATTGAATCAATCAAGTGGATGATTGAAGAGAAGGCCATTGCCAGTAGAGGCAGCAGTTTGAGCGGCAGCCTGTGCAGCTTGCTGGAAAGTCAGGAGACATCCCTCCATGACAGCTGTAACAGTTTACAAGACTGTAGTGATGGACTGGATGGAATATCAGTAGGGAGTTATTTGGACACCTTAGTGGATGATGTCCCTGGTCACCAAAGCCCTTCAGATATGGACAAGTTCAGTGATTCTTCTGTCACAGAGGACCCACAACCTCTTCATAAGCATCCCAAAATTGATTCTGATGAGTACTACTGTTTTGGTTAATAAGGAAAAGTTCCAGTGGGACACAAATGCACTTGTACTTATCCTTTTTCTTTGCTGCTGTTTTATTTCATGTGCAAAAGCCCCAGAGTTCTCTTGGAAGGAGAACATACTATGATACTTCAATGCTACTGCATAACTTTTCCATTGCTTCTAATGCATTTTCTCCTTAATAGGTTGGGCTTTTCTTCTCCTTGCATTTTCTTTTTCATAATTTATTGTCACAATTTTTCTTTCTGTTTTTTTTGTTTCCATTTTTTACAGTGCTGTATTTACAGGTCTTTAAAAGTGGTGAAGAAAAAGCTTTATCTTTAAAATGAGACATCAGGGAATGAGAGCAACAATTTTGTATTTGTTAGCAATAAAATATCTTCTAAAAAATATATGTTGCCATAAATTTTATTGACTACCAGGTTTGGTCTTTCCAAAGACACTGTTTTTATTGAGCCTTAAATCTGAATCTTGAAAATACCTCTAAAAATAATTTTTCTTTTATAAGCAATGAAATTTGGTTCTGTTAGGCTGTCTTCACTTGAAATATAAAGTATCCTAAACTTTTCTGTGTGGGATTTTTTTCTTTTTGCAATGTTCTCATGTCTCTTGTCTAATTTTGCCATTAAATTCTGATTCTAAGTTTGCTTTTTTATTCAGCAGTGTTGTCCTGCTGTCTTTTAGTTACTGATTTGCAAGTAAGAGTTTGCTTTAGCCTTTTTGTGCTTGTTGGTGCAGTGGAGAGCTGCAGTTAGTCAGTTATGATAAAAACAGCTGAGAACTAAAACTGTTGTGTGGAAAGTCTCCTGGTTCATGCTTTTGTGCAGAAAACTAGAAGATAGATTTTATTTTAGCTGCTTCAGAATTATAATAAACACCTGAAGATTTTATCCTTCTACAGTAAGAAAAAATTAGAATAAAAGAAATAGAATTGAACTAGACACTTTTAACACATAATGAATGTGTATTTCCAGTGTACATACAGATAGTGAAAGAGGTATTGATACTTACACGTCATCTAAAAGTGTTCTGTTTTGCCATGTCTGGCAGTATTCTTACTGACAGTAAACAGGAAATTCCCTCACCAAAGAAAGTAATATTTGATAAGTAAAAGGCAGTGTCCCACTTAAGAACTTTTTTACACTTTCTGAAGGGATAAATGCCACGGCCTGAGGGGAAAAGGAGTAGGGACGCGGCACCACACAAAAGGGTTCAGACGCAGCTGAGGGTCTGGGTGCAATAGGGACTTATATAGGGTAAGGGTGAGGGGAGGATTCATAACTGGAGAGGTGCATGGGACTGACAACCAAGGGTGAGACAGGATTGGGAGACAGGGAAAAGGTGGGTGTGACTTGTGGGTATCCAGGGGAAGGGACCAATGGGGGCTCACTCTACACTGCGGCAACTCTCAGCCAGTCAGTGACAGAGGAGCGGGAAAGCAGGGGAGAAGAGGGGAGTAAACAACTTTTGGAGGGAAAATCTGAGGGACAAAGGGGAATAACATCGGGGTACATTAAACTTAGTATGAAATCAAGGATAAACTGGGGAATAACAGTCAGTCCAGTAAGATATCAGTCCATTCAAGCTCCATAAATGTCTCTCCATGCTTGAAATCTTTCCCAATCGGATTTCTTAAACTAGCACATGCAGCAGCAGATGTACGTTATTTTAGTTCATTCTGAGATAAAGTAATAATCTGATAAGGTTCTGCTCTTCCAAACCATGTTTCCATGGATCTGTCTTGTCCAGTCTTGAGCAACATTAAATGTGAAGAACAGGTAGAAAATCAAGAAATTGAAAGTGGTAATTTGTGCTTTGTAGGCTAGTTCCATTGCTTCTTAATACAGAAGATGTCTGTGTCCCTCAAAATTAAAAACCAAGACATGTATGTTTTGCTTTGGACATCATGATTTCTTCAAATAGTGAAGAAATGTGTGGTTTCCAAGAATGAGCCTTCTCAGTTCTGCTTCTGAGATCAACCTGGGTATTTCAGACAGCTTGAAGAAAAATGGAGGCAAGCCCTCAAATAGCAATGCTGTGCTGACTTAACTTTTTTTTTTTAATTCCTTCCCAAGTTTATGACTGCTAGACGTAGCTTAAAAAAAAAAGTTTGAATTAAAAAACGTTGGGAAAAATTATTTCTCAGTGTAAGATTAAATAGAACTTCAAATGTGAATTCAAAATAGGTTTTACTACTTTAAATTATTTTAATCTAAGGAACAGAACTAAATACCTGATATAAAAGTATGGCTATCTTGAAAGCTTTTTCTACCTTTATCGCTTGACATGGAAGTTAAATATCAGGATGTATACTCCCTCTGAATCTAATGAATGTGCAATATATAGAGTCTTTTCTTCCTCAACTGAGATTTTGGGCAGTAGGCCAAGACGCAAATAAAATTTTTCTAATGTGTAAAAAATTAAAGAATATTCTTAACATACATTCTCAAATATCCCCTCAAGTTACGCTGAAATTATTTCGAGGAAAATAGTCTATAGCTGTCATTCACTCTTTTACAACTGGAATACTGGATAAGGAGTAATTACATCAGTGATAGATTTATCACATTATGATTTAGAAGTCCATTTAAATGGGAATCAAAGGTGGGGGGGAAAAGCCCGCTACTAGAAGTGGTGACATAAAAGCTGTATGTGATTAGAAGCTTTTATTCCTCCACGTCTCGACTGGAAGTGGAGAAAGAGTACAAATGCCAAAACAGAGGTGTCAGCAGACTGTTAGAAGTAAACAAGAATTTTCAGGTGTTTGTTTCTGATATCCAAGAACATGAACACTTCAGAGATTTAGGTTTGACTTAAATTCCTTAATTTCATTAACAGGATTTCATAGTCAGTAGTTTACTCTGACTTGTCACTTAAGACAGATCATGAAATTTGATCATCTCTTAAAATTAGTCAAATAACTTTGACACCTGAACTACTACTTGACTGTTTAGACAATGGAAAATGTTCAATGCTCATTAAAAAAGTATTCACATTGAGTCTTCAACTTTGGTTTTAAAGTTTGCATATTTCTTCTAGCTTCCTCTTTATCTGGTTGACCTTGGTCTTGCAGAATCTTTTTGTGGTAAAAAGCGATCTGGATGCCCTCTTCTAGC
Source organism: Manacus vitellinus (assembly GCF_001715985.3). Taxonomy (NCBI): domain Eukaryota; kingdom Metazoa; phylum Chordata; class Aves; order Passeriformes; family Pipridae; genus Manacus; species Manacus vitellinus. The sequence continues at coordinate 3,438,372 of NW_021939324.1, read as the reverse complement.
ATAGGCTTCTTTGTAATTTTTTATCTGATTTAGAGAAATACAAACACAAAGCTGTGTTTGTTTCAAATGGATAAAAGCAACAGTATTTAAAAAAGTGTAAAAATAGCAAATATAATTCATTATTCTGTGTCACTTTCTACCACCTTGGCTCTTGTGACACTCAGCTTGCTTTCATTCATGACAAACCATTTCAAGAAACTTTGTAAAATCACAGGTGATGAGCAACACCCACTCCATTCTTATTTCCATACTACTGAAGTTTTGTCTTTGAAAGACATTCCACTATGGAACCTGTGTGATTCAGAGACAATAAGGGACAGTCAAAAATAAGGTAAATTGAGTATGCTTTCTGTTTTAAAATTAATCTTTCCTGTTAATAATAGGAACCAGCTAGTAAATGAATATGCTGTGGTTCACAAGCAAACTACTGAAGCGGGGTGGGGGGGAAGCTTATATTTTCACATCTGAAAACTGCAGTTCTTTAAAGATTCTGCCAAGACAGTCTAGTTATGAAGTTTCGAGGCACTTTCAAAGGAGCAATTAAAATTCTTTGAAATCTCTCTGCCAGCTGCCAGGTCTACTATTGATCTCAAGGTTGCACGACTATGTCTCTACAAATGCTGTGAAAGTGTGAAGAACCAAGCAGGAGCTCTTCCATCTTCCATCAGAAGGCCTGAAACACTGCACTAGGAGACCAAAGACAGAGTAACATCTCTGCGTTTGGAAGAGGAACTACCATTATTCTATGAATAGAAACAAGATGACTAAAAAACCCAGAAATCTGGTGTAACTTAAAATGGGGCCTAACTTTTGAAGGGAGGGGTAAAATGCTGGAAGTACTGTAGAACTCATTTGAAGTTTCAGAAATCTTTCTCTGCATTTCCCTTTGAGAAAGAGAACTAGTTAGTCAAACTGGGTGAAGTGCAGTCTGAAGTTATGTCTGGTTACACCATGTAGCTGCATCTCATAGAACCCTATATAAGCGACTGAGAAACTATGGGGGTTTTGTTCAGTAATCTTAAGCAGTTACTAAGCTGTTGAAAAAGCCTGTGCTAGTATTTTTCATCTTGCCAACACTTCTGAACCAAGTCTAAAAGATGTGTCTTTGATATAAAGAATTAACATATACCCAGTAAACATGAGACAAGCAGAAACATCAATCACTGTACAGCAAAGGAGGCTTTGTTTTGCTTTAGATGTGCTCTCTTTCAGAAAGTTTGTCTTTCTCAGAATACCTATGAATTGACTATAGAAACAGTATAAGAGCATCCTGCCTTGAAACAAACAGAAGCTTTTCCCTTACATAACTTAAAAAGAGATTAATACTACCAGCACTTGACCCTCCCATTGACCAAAGATTAAATTTCCCTACTGAGTATGTCTAGAGTGAAAATAATACAATTTATTTTTTTCCCCATGAAATTTTCTATGCTATGGCATACCACTAGTTTGGTCTTCAGGACTGACATTTCCCTACTATCTTGCTTGGTTTCCTTGGCTCAGTCTCAAAAATACGATATTTGAAAAGATGTGTCTTTTAGTTACAATTAGGGAACTACAAGAAACAAATATATGATAATAAATACTAATGACTGAATTTTGAGTTGAGGGATGGGTTGTTGTTTTGTTGGTTTTTTGGGGGGTTTTTTTCTTTCTTTCTTCCTTTCTTTTTTTTTTTTTTTTTCAAAAATAAGGTGCAAAAACTGTTTTGGTATTCCTGAGCAATTTTTTAATTTCCCCCCCCCCCATTTTTGTCTGATAGTCATATAGAGAGAAAACAGCAGATTGAGCCCAAAGGTATGAAATCATGCTTTTATCTGGGAACACTTATCCTCAGTGCAAACTTATCAGCATTACTGGGTCAAAAATTTTATAGCTGACATCTATAACATTATAGTCCTTTAAAACCCTTTCTCATAATGACAACATTGTTCATCTTCTAGAAACCTATGAGACCACTGAAACCTTTTTAGTTTAGAAAGGATATTGCTTTGATTTTGTGAATGAAAACTTTAATGTAAGAACACAGAAAATTTTGGTTTATGAATTATGAACTCAAAGGACAAAGTACACAATAAAATAAACATCGTTTTGTGTTAGGTCTGTCTTATAGTATACTGTGTTTCTCTTTAATGTTGCTGGAGACAGCATTTGTCTTCAATCTGTATTATATCACTAAAACCCAAAAAGTAGTTTACTTTTTACAGATGGCATTATGTGAGGTTTTGTCAGAACTATTTAAAGTTGTAAGAGCAGTAAGAGGATGCACTGGAATACTGAATTAAGAATAGGTTTTAAGCTTTAGAAATTTTGGTTGTAAACTATTTATTGTTGGCAATATGGCTATTGCTACTATTTCATTTTGAAGGAAGAAAAACTCTGTTCTGACTCTTAAATATTATTTTTTTGCATTCCAAGTTAATTTCCAAAAACCAACACTACAGAAAGAGAACAATAAATGTTATATGTGAGATTATTCATATAAAATTACTTGGTTAATTCTTTTTTCAAGTTTTGCTGTCAGAAGTGTTCCCATCATCTTACCGGATGAATGTCTAAACAATAGTGTATGGCTTATCTGGAAAATCAGTATTAAGCAATACAGCACAAAGTTGTATTTGTAATGAAGTGATTGTGCTGTCTTTTTAGAGAAAAACAAAACAAACCACCAAAAAAAAAAAGCAAACCAAAGACATTTCTCTAGGAAAGGAAGGAAGAGGGACAATAACAGAGTAGTTATCAATGCATCCAGTCCTGTGTGTGCATCAAAAGGATAAGGGATCTCAATATGTTAAGGACAAATCTGAACTGCTGCAGGAGGCAGCCAAAATGTTTTATATATAGAAAACAAATCTGAATGCTTCCTCTGCATTTTCAGTTTACTGAACTCTACCTAAAAGTGTTTGCTAAACCAAGGGAAAAAAAGATTATCAACCCAGCATTTGGTAGTCTTCCCAGATTACTTATTCTAGCTTTAAGACATGCTAATTTCCAGGGGACTGTTCAAATGTTTGAAGAAAAAGTGCTACACTTTTATTAAAGAAGTACACGAATATAAAAAACATTTTTAACAGTAATTCATGCTTATTTTTCTCCTATTGATTTTTTAAAAGCCACCTTTTTCTAAAAGGCAACCTTTTCCTCTGAACGTAAGAGGACTATGCCAATATTTACATATTTTGCAATCCAATTATTTAGGTACAGTTATTAACTTCCCAGTTGATATCACAAATTATCAAATTAGGGACAACCTATTTTTTTGTGCATCTCTGAGAATTTTGATTGCTCAGAAGACCACCTCTTTCTCTCAGGAATACAGTGCCCTTTGTTCTTGACAACTGGCTATCACAGAGTTAGCACAGTCAAGTAATCCTAAAAATATTTTGATGAGGGGGGAGGAGAAGGGTAATTAAAATGCTCCTCGCTTTTGCACAGAGAAGCTGTGTTTGGAACAGTGACATAATTCTTAGGACAAATATGGCTTTCATTTTGCCACCCCACCTCCCCGTTGTCTGAATTAATGTAAATATTTGCTTCAGTCCATGGAGCTACTCAGAGTCATTGCTGGGTCACTTTCTTTCTGGTATTCAACATGCTGATATCAGCAGAGACATTTGCAGAGTGAGTCACAAGGCTGTATGGGAAGCTACCAATTTGTTTAATCTTTGCATAGAACATATTGCTCTTCAGAACACCACCATCAGGAAAGGTAGAGTTGAGAAAGGCTTTCAGATAATAATTATGGGGTTTTTTAAAAAATTAATGTAAGCCTAAACTTACAATCTTATCATCCTACTTGTCATACTGTAGCTTCAGTTACTCCAGACACTCAAGAAGGCTGAACAATGAATTTCAGTTTGTAAGAGGAAGACTGTGATTTATTGATGACTTTTTATACCAAAGCATAAGTAAAAGAGAAAGATACCATCAAAATGTTATGAAAATATTATCATGATACTTTTTGCTCTGAAATGAATTAAAATTCACAATATTCCCTTGGAATTGCTGAAGACTAGGTTTTTTTCTTCTTTTCATTTGGGAGAGAACAAAACCTCTCCAGAGAGCTTAGTTTCTTGGTGAACTGGAACACACAGATGAGGAAGTGAGTGAATATGGAGACAGTATTTGAATAAAGAGAATATACTACTGACCCATCTGAATTGTACACTTGCAATTGTCCTGGAAAACAAATATAATCTGATTGATTTCCAGAGGTGAATCTTAAAAACACCTCTGTTTGTAGTGGACTTTGACAGTACTTGTGGAGACTTCCATGTGGGTAAATGTTTGGTGGCTGTGGGCTTTCGGGTTTTTGTTGGATTTTGCTTGGTTGTTTTGTTGTTGGTTTTTTTCCCCCATTACTGAGTGGTAAGGTAAAAAACTTACATTTGTACCAATTTCTGGTTTAGGAAATCAAACACCATCCCTTCTGTCTTTACTTTCAAGTGCTTGGTTGTTAAAACCACTAAGACATTCACTGAACAATGGTAATCTGTAACACCATGCCTGGAGTTGGACTTTCTCCTAAAATGCTGGCATTTCTCTACCTTTAAATAAGCATGCATGAAACATTTTAGTATACATTTGAATTTCCACAGTAGAAAATCAGCTTAGAGCAGTGTACTGAGGAAGTCAACCCTGTACCAATGTTTCCTTACATTTCTGCACAATGTGAAATCTTTTTTTTTTTATTTCTCTTTTCCATATTGTAATAAATCCATGATACAGTAAAATATAGAGTGGCTTTTTCCCCTTAAGTTTTCATTCGGACCAAAAAACATCTAGCAAGACTTTCAAGTTCTTGGTATTTCATAAAGATGTAAGAATCACTTAGAAAGAAAAATTTACTCTGTTTTTTCTCAAAGAGTTAAAAAATTGTATAGAACTTAACAAGGTAATATCCATGTTTTCAGATCCTTTACTATGACAATTAGGGCAATAAAAGGAACAAGTCTGGTTTACTCCACATTTCTAAGTGTATGTTAATCTTGACATTATGACATGAGCATTTAAAGCCTGAATTGCCAGTTTTGCCATGTCATCAGACTGATGAACCATTGACAGTGGAAACATGATATATTGCCATGTTTTAAGACTAGGTGGCACATTATCTAGCCTGGGAAATGCTTTCAGTGAGGCATCCTCAGAGTGGCTGATTTGTGCTACCAATCCCGGGTTGATTCTTATGCTTTTATACTGATGAATATTAATCAGCAGGACCTGAGGTGGTATCTGGAATGTACAGTACACAGAAGACTGTACCATTAGAGTCTGTCATGAACAATGTACAATTCATTCAATTTATTAATGCTCTGTTTCCCCTTCAGGCAAATCATTTCACCACTGTGTGAGAATAAAGGGCTTCAGTCAGACAATTTTGACAAACTTGACATGTTATTGGACAGAAGCCATGTTCTCAGATATAAACCCACAGCATGTTTTGCTGGGTTTTCTCATAACCAGGCCTGGAAAAGGAACACACATTTCCATCAGTGTCAGGTTATTTGATGCAACACTTAGAAGTTAGCATATGTCTGATATTGAAGAGAACTGCTTAGTGAGAAAGACTTGGAGTTGGAGAGGGAGGGGAGAAAGGACACTGCCAATGTCAAAAGATGCTGTTGTCATGGAGGTTCCAGGCAGTGTCTCAGAACCAAAAATACAAAGCAGGATTAGTCATAAAAGACAGGAAAAACAATTGCATCTCATTTGTCCCATCTGTCTCCTTTCCACCGTTGCAGATCTCATGGGTATGTACACTTGTAAGGCAATCACAAGGCATCATTCCTTTTCGCTGGCTGTTTCTACACATATAGGGGATAATTTTATGAACCCTTTAAAATGCTACAACTTGCTTGCCTCTCCTGCCTCTCATCCCAAGCCACTTTCCTTTTTCACCTTGAGAAGAGCCTGGAAGAAAACTTAACCTGTTCCTTTTAACACTCAGGTAAGGAATCCTGGCAGAGGAAAAGCTGGTCACTATCAACCCACCTTCGCCTCTCAAAACTGCACTACAGGCTTTGCCAGCTACTGATTTGTGTTAACCAGTACAGTAAACAGAACTTTATTAGCCAAAAGGTGATGAAGAAGGACAAAGTTTAAAGGTTTTATAATTCTTTAATTCAGCGATAGTCTATATTCTGCTCATGTTTCAGCAGCTTGTCTACAAAATGGGGCTATATTGTGTCAAAATATCAAAATAGCAGGTAAGAAAGTCTAGCTTTTTCCATGAATAAATTAAAAATAAATTAAAAAGAAGAAGAAGAAGAATTACCTATGGTTTTTTTTTTTTTTTTTGATGTGGAGCAATAAGGTACAAAGGTTTGTCACTTTTCCTTGATAGTGAGGGAAGTTCAAAGTTAAATTTGGAATAAAGCCCAGAGTACCTGGAATCACATAACTTTATCAAGGACTGCCTTTTCATATTGACAAAATACTGTTCTCTGCTGTAGATATCTCATTTTTTCACGTGGCTTCTGACTTCCGGCCTGTAAGGAAAAAAAATTATATACTATATATATCTTCACGTTTTCTATATATTTTATGCTTTATGTATAGAATTCTTTCCTTTTTTTCAGATTACAAAGTCAAAGTAATTTCTTGGACATCTAGCTTCATTTTGAAAATTAGGTGGATTTTTGTTCTGTGTACAGTTTCATTGTTTATTAATCTTCAGCAGTTATTGTTTACATTGTTACATTGTTTAGAATTATTTTAAATTATTGACTCATCTACCTGTTTAAGCTTCTAGTTTTCATAATGGTAAAGTGTGTATATTGGTTTTTCCCTTTCATTGCACTAATTGAATTTATATAAGATAAATAGTACCATCTTCCCCTTTAGTGATAGGGGACTTCCTTTCAAGCTTCTGGAACAATTCTGTTGGGATATTTTTGCCTTTTTGAAAAACAATGAAATATGAATAACATTTTGCAAATCTTGCAAATCAATCAGCACTTTATTTTAGAAGTGCTTCCCAGGATGAGGATTTGCTCCAGTAATAAGCTCACTCATTAAGATACAAATATGAGAAAACTGGTCTGGAAAACAATTGGCTTTCTTGACACACTAGGCAAAGTGCAAAGAGCTTACTCTATGCCCCTGCATAATCTTCTTAGAGAACAAGGCAAAGGACTATTTTATCTGTTTTACCTTCTTGCCTCTAGCTATTCTGACAGTTCAGTTGGGTGGAAAAATGTACCTTTTCATGGGAAAGTTCTGGCAGACTCTCCAAACAAACATTACAAAGCTGATTTGTAGGCAGTCTCTGGCAAACCAGTTCTCTACAACAGTTCTGCAAGTGTAGACATTCATTTCAGAAAGATACTTAAGTATGTGGTTAACTTCAAGTGAGTGAGTAATCTCATTGATTTCAATGGGACTATTCATGACCTTAAATGCCTGGCTGAATCAGGAACTAAGTCTTTCTGGTTATCCTTTCAACCTTCAGAGCCGACTCTGTGCAGACACTGAATCTTTCCAAATGAAAGTTTGCCAAACAGTCTTCACTTAGAATCCAGGGTTCATTGTTCTCTCAGACTCTAAAATGCCTCTGTTATCATCACATTGCTGGAAAATAATCCAGCTTTCAGTTGCTTCATTCTTAATCTTTACAGAAATCATCATGTAGCAATATTATCTGGTAACGCTGTCATTGAAATTGTGACCATACCAGGGTTCAGTCAAAAAGTAGGGGGGTTTATTAGTCAAAGTATGAGGTAGTTTTCTTTTTTTAAAAGTCAGTACTTTTTTAAGGTTTGTTGTAATCTAGGCCAACTTTTCAGTCTTTCTGGAAAAAAAAAAAAAAGGGAAAATATACATTGTGACAGGAATAGGGAAAAATATTAATAATTCTGTCATAGCTCTGTCAGTACTCTCTGTCATAGAACCTGCTTAAGATGTTTAAAATTTGTAATTTCTTTGTCAACTTTCCAGATAGCTTCAAATTATTCGGGGGGGGGGGGGGAGAAAAAAGAAAAAGAACTGTTACTGGCTTTCTTTTTCCTTTCTTTTTATTTTAAGGCTATTTCATCATATTGGGTTAATACAGCACTACTTAGTTCTTTCACTGAAGAGCAGTCCTACATGTTGCTGGCATGTACTCTTGTGAGCTCAGTGATAACATATTGTAGTGCTCTTCCTGAAGACATTAAATGTGTAATTAAAATACAAGAGAGTGAGATCAGAAGAACGAAGGGTAAATCTATTTGTAATTGTCTATCTGTTCTGTATGGATACTCTTGCTAGATCTCTATAATGTTTTTTTCTGGTATCCTCATTCTATTAATTGTCAAGTAGTAGGGACTTAGCTCCGGCTATAGACAAAGGCTGGGTTTTCTTTTTCTTTTACTGTTGGAGCTACATTGTTGTCTGTCAGTACAAAACAAGCAACAAAAGTCTCTTCTTTTTTTTCTATTGTCTCCTAAGGAGCACACAGTATACCAAAGACTAGTGCCATACAGTGTGACCAGTGTAATTTACTACTTTTTATCTGTTATGCTGTCTTCTCCTCACATGTGTGTGTTGTGACCTCTGAATAACATAGACCTGGTAGGAGGAATCAAACTCTAATGTGAGAGCATAAACAGGTAGCATAAATCTAGGAGATGCTGGGAGACTTGGAGCAGCCAGTCTTCTTACAAAAGGGGAAGATGATCCAAACCCTTATTTTACAAATCAAATTCATTTCTATTATATCCTCTTGGGATTTTTTATTATTCTAAATGGAAAACTGTCTTGCAAGGAAATTTCTAGCTGTTAATGCTTCGTTCCATTAATAAAATTAATATTTTATTTATGAAAGTGATTCTTGCTTACTAGAATATGCACCTATTTTGTTCTCATTGGAAATGCAAGATTGTTTAGGAAATGCTCATTTGATTCACTGTAAAGTTCAAGGACATTCAGACAAATGGTTGGCTGGATCACATTTAATGGATTATACCAAATAGAATGCAAGAACCAAAAAATCTGTATAATAGGCTGTGGAATTAAGTAAGTATTGACCAGTGCAGAAGGAATCAATGGCTGTTGAAAAAAGAATGATTACAGTATACTGCATCCTCAGGGTATAAGCATATAAACACATACGAGTGTTTGAACTTTTGAAGCTTTTTTCTGTTTAGGCAATGCAAAAAACCCTTGGAAGTGTTAACTAATCTAATTGTTACTTTCACTGAGAGAGAGAAGCAGTACGGGGACAGTTATTCTTGTAAAAATATGATAATATCTTTATTGCAAAAAATACAGGTGACATAAATTCTTTCAGAATTGTCTAAATGTTTACAAGGGCCTGATCTAGTTTGACAAGAGCTGGAATGTCTGTAATTGTGTTAGGGCAAAACCATCAATTTATACTCACTTCACTCCGAAAAGCTAGGTAGTAAAATGGCTCCAGGGGATTCCATGCTGATTACATGTGAAAGGCCTTCAGATTGTTGTGGAAGGACATACAAATATTTTGGGCCAGCATCTCACAGAAGTGTTGAACAGAATCATGTACAGTATCAGTGTACAAAGACAAAACACAAGTTCCTTGGTCGAAAAAGTGAAAGCAGAACTATCATAATCTTGTAAAAAATCTGGCATAGCAGTGTACTTAACAATTTTCTGCTTTTTGGAGATATTTCCATGTATGAAGTTCATATTTATGTTTTCCCTACAGAAGTATGTAGCCTGCTGCTCCCAAAAGAGTATGCTGCTACTATCAATTATTTTTCAATGTGATTCTCTGTTGATCGACTTCCTCTGTCAACAGAAATAAATGAATATTGATATTCTTGCCAATGTTATGAGAGACTACATTTTAGCTTTTAACCATAACTACTTTTAACAAGCAGTTTAACAACAACTACTATTGAATTCAGTGAAAGTTTGATAGTTTGACTTGAATAACTTGTTCTGAAATAAAAGTCAACAGCTTAAAAACTCAGCAAATAGATCCACACTTAGGTAGATAGGGAAGTAGTCCAGCATCTCAAAGTGCTGAAAACCAAAGTGAAACTACATATTCCTCATGTTTATGCTTTCTACTTGGCAGAAAATATTTACAACATCTTAGCAGAAAGGTATTAACATCTTAAACTCTGTGTTTGGAATTTTTTGTATTCAATTGTGTTTGATAATTTTCAGTAAGTGCACAAATGAGATGCATATCACAAAGTCCTTAAATTTAAGAAAGCAAGCCAAAATACTTGTTCTTCCCAGCAAGCCTGAAGATTTTGCCCAATTGTGTTCATTAGGAGTCCTACCAATATGACTCTGGCGACTGATTTAATTCTGGCCGGTCGCATGAATCATGCCCAGATCGAAGTCCCCAGTGGTGAAGCTAAATTCAGAATGCCCATTAACTTCGTATGAATTAATTAACTGTGCACATGACCGAACAGTTCCATTAATTATTTAACTCTATCAAATTTAAAATTGAATTGGACTTTATGAGCATCAGTTGAACTGTGGATATCAGTTGGATAAAGCAATCGGCACAGGAAGTATTTACAACCTAACTAAGTTCTATGGTAGAGATCTATTTTTATTTCCTGTGTTTTTTTAATAGTCTTCTTAGTCTTGGCTGAGAAATACCAACTTTGCCACATTTAAGCTATTTATAAATCTAGGCCTAATTCAGTTAACAGTTTAGGTTGAACTTAAAGGAGAATTATTTTGGGGATGTCAAGAAGGCTCATTTTGACTTTTTGTGAATATACTCTTCCAAGTTTCTAAGCCAGTCTTAGAAAGGAGACTAAAACCCCAACTTCCAAATGAATAAGAAGGAAGTTCTTCCAACAGACTTCTTCTTGATGTCTATTATTCCAGCCATCCATTAAGATGCGAAAATCCCGATTCAGAACCATTCTACCCCGGTTTCCATTTCTTTGCCTCTAGATACTTCCTTGAATGATGTGGTTTATAGTTAAACCGAACACCTAGGGACTGACACATCTGAGTTTCTGTCTCGCTGTCATTAAGTTTATATGTATTTTCTACAAAACAGGACCACATCGTGAGGAAATTTTGAAGGGCTTATCTTCTGTGAAAGAGTTAACCTTTGTCTTAATGTCTTCTGTAAACCAAGCTGAAAGGGAAGGAAAATAAAAACAATATTTTAGTATGGATAAATTGTTTAATTTGATATAAAATAACTTTTTTCTCTTTTTTTTTTTGTGTTTGACCTCTATACTCGCACATCCATTTTGAGAGATTTGAAGTAAGATGAAAGAGTTCATCTGGGAGACAATATAGAAGTTTTTTTAAATTATATGGACATTTTGAAAGTAGATGTAGAGCCAGACCTGCTATGCATCCTATTTATCTTCTTCCTTGATGATAATAGTCCTCAAGTGTTTGAAGAATGTAATCATATTCCTTCCTAGTAACTCTTTAACCAAATCAAGGTATTTATTTCATATGAACTTTCCTCATAAATTAGTCCCTACAACCACATGTTTATTTCTGTTGCTTTCTCTGAACTCCCTCCAGCATACGGAAATTTTTTGGCACAGAGACTCAAGTTACCATAAACTGTATCTGTGGTGTGGTCTCTTTTATGCTACACAGACTAGAGCGATCTTCTCCCTAGCCTGCAGCATTGTGCCTCTACATGTACAGCCTGAATTTACACTGGCAGTTTTTGTTGCTGCATTCCTTAGCAAGATCCTTTATAATTTGCAATACGGTGTCACCCTGAGGGATTTTGGCTGAATCCCTATGCTGATAAATATCTTCATTTCAGGTTATTCTTCCCCTAGACTAGCCTGCATATTTTCCAGATTTGACTTAATTTTCTTATTTTCTGATCAAATTTCTAGCCTTTCATTCCTCTTGTCTAACTTTAGTGGTTTTTTTTACCACAATAAACCTTATAATATGTAAATATCATTTACATCCATTCTTATTGCTTTTAGTTCATCAGTGAGCAAGATAAATGAGACAAAATTGAAGGTGAATCTCTTTGGTATCCACCACTCTCTCTTTGTTACCAACTATTTTTCTATCTAAAGCATTACTGTTTTAATTAACATTTTTACTATAGCCCCTAGCACATATCTGCATATGTGCTATCTGATATCTATTTCTTGCCCAATTTCTTTCCTGTGGTAGTTGGTAAAACAAGAATTCAGATTAGTAAAATGACTTTGGAAGTTAGAGGCATAAACATGACAGTGCCTCTACCTTAAGAATTTATATGTACATATTATTTTTGTATACGAAAATCTCAGCATTTCAAATGTAATTAACTTGCCATTATTGCTGTTCTAATGTAAATGCAGGACTATGGTACCCAAAGACTGAAGCTATGATTAGCAGGAAATTTAAATTTGCGATGCCTGGACCCTAACCACTACACCATATTAGTGAACTGGGAGTCCTTGTCCTAAACAACCTTTGCAGAAATATAAATTATTGGAGATAAAAGATCATATTATTTTGTAAAAACAAAATAATTAAACACTTGAAAAAGATGTCCTGTAAAATACAAGAAGGAAGAAGCTTCAACTTCTCTTTTAGAGAATTGTTCCAATGATGTAAAATCTATATATTCATATGTAGAAAGAAAAGTAATGTTACAAAAGGTTTAACTTGCCCTTAAGAACACTAATTCCAAGGCCGCTTCAAAGTATGTATTTTTTAATCATGGTATTATTGAAAAAGGAGGCTGCAGCAATGCTAACTCACCACTCTCTGAGTTGTTTCGAGCAAGTATCAAAAGGAATTTAATAACAGCGCTTGGAAAGACTTTGTAGATTAATAATAACCTTGGAAAAGACTTGTTTCTTAAGGAATGAGAGATGTTTAATACAGATTTATTTGGAAAGTAGGAAGGTGTCAGTTTTATTAAGCGCAGGTCTGAATTTCACTTTCTTGTTAATGGAGGACCACTGATGACATGGGTGCTTATGATCTGAAGAGGAAATAATATTTTATTTGACTTTGTATTATAAATAGGATACAGAAATGTTTCCACAAATGTTCCCACAAATGCTTTAGATGCTTAATCAACAAAGAATGTACCAAGTTGTTTTCATAAGGAAAGGGAAAGAGAAAGAAAGGATGACACTTTAAGGTTAAATATCTGAAGTTTAGATTATTGGCTTAGTGGGGTTGGATTTTTTTTTGAAGGTTAAAAACAAAGCAAAGCAAAACAAAACAAACAATCAAACAAAAATACCAAAATAACAACAAAAAAACCCCCACAAAACACCTAAAAAAACAAACAAGCAAAAAAAACCAAACAAAAACCAAAAAAAACCCATAACCAACCAACCAACCAAAAAAAAAAACAGATAAAGCCTTAGAAAGTTAAAATGGTACATCTAAAAACTGTTGCTTTGAAACCTTGCATAACCTCCTACAACAGAGTTTGATCAAGGTGCCATGGATATTGACAAAAACTTATAATATGTCAAAAAGCACTTCAGGAAAGTGAAGACTTCTTTTCTTAAAAGACATTTCTCGTAGGCAGTTAGATGTCAGTATGTTATTGGTACATACACGCCATATTCATATATTGTTGAAGGTCTTCCACACCTTCATGTTTAGTGAAAAAGACTGAGTTCTCCCTTACAGGGCAGCACATTCCTGTTTTTATCTATCCTCTCACATGTACTCTTTTTTCGAGGACTATATTAGGAATTCCATTCCCAAGACAGTCTGGAAGCGAAAGTTTTCAAAATCCACCAATCATGCAAAACCTTATGGAAATGTAGAAACATCACAACAGGTGTCTGGAATCTTTTTTGACTCATTTGCCAAACCCCACTGCTTTGGGCTGCAAGTCTGGCACATAGCTGGCAGTCTGCTTTAGGAAACAGGTAAATGAAGCCCTGCTGTTTGCTCAACAAGAACTCACCAAAATATTTCCATTTCAAAAAAAAAGTGTTTTCCAAGAGAACCCTTCAGGAGAAAGTGTTTGACAATACCTAGTAATAAATAACATTGAAACATACTTCAGTGCATTTGATTCTCTAATGAAACAGAGTGGGGGAAATTTAATCACGATACATAAAATCTCAAGAGATTGGTTCAAAAATTCTGCAGGTAAAGATTCATATCTATTTTTCTGTGAACCAGATCTATATTACTCAGTGGGATTTCAGTAGTTATTCACTATTCTTGAGAAATAGTTTGCATGCTGTACTGCACATCACAGATTTTAGGATGTTTATTATAGAACCCAAATATAATGATTCTTTTGTAAAAATGTGTTAGATACTTTTTCAAATATCCCAGAGCAATGGTCTGTTTGCCAAAGAATTAAATCTGAGTAATTTACAGTCCTACTAGTAATTCCTAAAGGAAGGTATTGAAGCTTGAATGGTTGTGTAACCAGCTCTGTCTTTAACATTTTTCAGATCTTGGATGAGTAGTTCCATCTCCAGTGCTTCAATGTGTTGATCCGTGTTCAACAGTGCATATCTATAAACCACTATGAGGTAAAATTCAAAACCCCTTTTTTTTTGTTATATTTCCATACATTTTGCTGGTTGTTTTTTATCTTCTTGGCCTCAAGAAAACACCTGTGTTTGTTTCAGCATTGTTCTAGGTGTGCAGTGAGGCACTCCCTCTTGCACAATGCAATATATACACGTGCGTTTAGCAAGAGGCACTTGTCCAACAGGCAGATACAAACTACTGTCGCATTCCTTCACCCTCACCCTTCCCACCAACAAGGCAAGATGGGGTTGATTTTCTTCTGCCTTCATTTTCAGAGGAAAAAGAAGTGCAATCCATTTTCAGTGCTGTTTCAACTACAATAGCAAAAAGGTGTAAAATTTCAGGCCCAGTGCTCTGTGCTTTAAACTCCCATGTTTCTCTTAGCATTTTGAGAGAAAAGGTGTTTGAGGGAAAAATTGCACCAGGTATGTTTACTGATGTGCAGAATTTTGTTTTTCCTATTTCTTTTGACAACAATGTGAGGTTGCAGAAATATTTATAGCCTGTTTCACAGGAAACTGCTGCAGATTAGCACTGTGGTCCTCCATAGACTGAATATCTTATTTGTTAATACTTAAAACTGTGTAGTATAGTAGTATGATGTCTTCACTGTTCAGGGAATCAGACAGAGAAAATTTTTGGCTCAGTTCACATATTCTGATTTTAAAAATATACAATACAATCAGTGTAG
Organism: Manacus vitellinus; assembly: GCF_001715985.3. NCBI lineage: Eukaryota > Metazoa > Chordata > Aves > Passeriformes > Pipridae > Manacus > Manacus vitellinus. The sequence goes on along the minus strand of NW_021939324.1, from coordinate 3,423,248 downwards.
CCTTCATTGAATGGACAAACTCAGACAAAAAAATAAATGAGAAATTTTTATCCAAAAATGGCATGCTTTCTTAAAATTTCCACCTTTTAATAAAGGCGATCTTTGATTTAAGCAGAAGCTAGAGAAACACATCTCAAATACAGTCAGAGAACAGAGCCATCAGGGAATATTAGGAGAAGGAGGAGGAAAATGCTCTTACACTTTATAGCATCAGTGAGGCTATTACTGTGTCTGAAAGACATATTTAAAAGCAATATCTGAAATTGGAAAAGGTCTACTGAGATAGTCTGAAATCTGAATAATGGACTATATAGGGTAAGATTTAAGACCCTTCTACTGCAGAAGATTTAAAGTATCAATCCATCAAATAATCCAACAGGAGATTAATCTGTGACTTGATCTCATTTTCGAAGTATCTACATGGGAAAGATTTATGTATCTTAGCAGAAAAAAAAGCATAAAGACATCAAGAGATGTAAGCTAGTGGAGGTGAATGTCAACTAAAAATAAAGCACTGTATTAGCAGTGGAGTGATTTCCATGCCACCTGAAACTCTTAAATCAATACAAGCTGTCTTTTCAAAAGATACACTATAATTCAAGCAGAAATGATTGGTTTGGTGCAAAAATACCAGAGCTACGCTGTTGCTCAGAACTTAATTTCTCCTTTGTGGACTGGGAAGAGTTTCAGATCATGCTTCAGAGCTCAGCCTGTTGTAGTGCCTGTGGCTAGATTTCTTTATTTTTCATGAGAGATAATTCAAAGACAGAAAGCCACAGGATAGGATTCCTACACATTTTTGCCATGCACAGTGCTGTTTCTGATGTCTACAATCTAACACTGGAGGTAGGACACAGACACTGGGTGCCTCACTTCTTGCATGTTACCTGTTAGGCATATCATCCTTCAAGTAGAGACTGGGTTAGGCTATATACAATTACTATAGATACTGAGATATCACATGGGCTTTGCCCTCCTGAGCTTGAGACAAACTTAAGAATTAGCTCTCAAGTCATTCAAGCCTGTATTCTTGTATACCCCAAAGCTGAGATAATGTAGGTGAAATTGTAGAAAAGCTGTTCTGAATTTTAGAAAATATGATTTATGTAGGAGCAGCAGCATTGCATCCCAGGGTTTGTCCCCTTCCCAAACTATTCATTTCCCCAGCAATGGATAGCTTCTTTTTATACCTTAACCTTTTGAACAGGCTTCCTGGAGGCTTCCAGGATCAGTCCTTCCTTCACAATTAAAACATTTCTGATGTTAAACAACCCTCCATTGTTGTTTCAAGAATAGCTGCTATATCACCTGTTAGGGGTTTCCTGTTTATCAGTAGAGAGCCCAGAGATCACAAAGTATCTCTCTTGAGTATTAGGAAGACTAAAATACTACTTTACACTAGTAGTATTGTATATACTTTAACTACTACTGCTGTGGACATTTTGCATAAGTACAGACCATTTTGACAACTAACTTCAAAAAATCAATTTTACATAGTTGTTTTTTCTTAATCTGTTTCCAAATGGTCTTTCTGAAGTACTCAATTGAAAGAGACATAAAATGTTCTGAAAGACAATATTCCATAGCCAAGGCACATATTAAAAAATCACTCTATCTCTTCCTTTATAAAATATTTACTATCTAAAAGTTTGTGTTCCTAATCCCTTTTTGAATGTTTATATTAAAATATTTTTCTCTTTGTAACAGTTTGGACCAAAACATGTAAGAATTATGGAATTGCTGTTAAAATGGGTTGGGTTTAAGTCCATAGATAATTTTAAATACATGGTGGAAAGTGAAGGGAAGAATAACATATATAGTGAATTAATACTGAATTTCTATCTTTCTGTAGCTTCAGAAATGCTTGGTGTTGGCTTAGTATTCCAAATCAGCAATAAGGATGTTAAAAAAGAATAAACTAAAATAGTTAATTCCCTATTCATTTGTTCTTATTAATGAATGCTTGTTTGTAAATTGCTTTGATGCATACAACTGAAGGCACAATTATTCAAGTCAGTAGACCAAATCTTTATGTACTAACAAGAATGTAACAGAAAGAAAGGCCTGAAAGGTAACTGGTCTCATGAGGCTGCTATCACAACTGTTTATCAGGGAGCATTAGGAAGACCTTTCCTCCAGTTAACCAAATATAATTAATGAAAACTTGGCACCCTAGTGGCTGGTGAAGGAGCTAAACAAATTAGGTCCATTGTATTCCATGGTCCTAGCCAGGGGGGTTTCAACCTTATGAACATCATGATTTTTAGCAAGGGTAATTTAGACTGGGATGCAGACATGAAGGTACTTAAAGCAGTTCTGTTTCTTTTTTCAAGCTTTATCTTTTCTCTGTTTCTTTTAATTGGTTTTGTGTGATTTTTATTTTGTCCTTTGGTCCATTAAAAAAAAAAAAAGCCTTATGCAAAGCAAGATGATAAACAATATAGAAATATTTCTTCATTTTATCATTTCCTTTGGCTTTCATGAAGACAAATGTTTCTGGTTCCTGACAACACATTGGCAAGGAACAACAAAAATTTTTCTGCCAACTTGTTCCAAGTTTAATCCACATACTTAGGATCAGACAAAGAAATATTTTAGAGGACATCTTATAGAAGATGATCATCTTAACGCAGTGGAGAATCAGAAGTTGTTTACAAATATAAAAGCTTTCCCTTGATAGTTATTTAATAAAGGAGCAAGGGCAACTCCATTTCTTGTGCCATTTGTCAGTTATCTGTGTACAATACTTCCTTGAGTAATAGCTTTGGAAGAGAAAAAAGGTAGCAGCCACACTCTCATGAACAGTTTTTTCCTCCATCTACATTTTACTGGAAGCAACAGGAAAGTTTCTAGATGATCTTTAAAAATATGCATGGTGGTTTCATTTTATGCTGGCTCAAAACTAAGAACAAAGCCTCATCTTAATAAATAATCCTGTTATCATTTAATTTTTTGAGTTTAGGTCTTTCTTCTCTTCATTTCCACATTAAAATGATATGTGCAGGTGAACTCTGTCACCATGAGAATCCCTGCTGAGATCTACATTATAGTCATATATGTGGTTCAGTTTACCTTATATTTCTCACAGTACACACTTAGGTAACATGAGGATTTTAAAGTCCAATGATAATTAAATACATTTCAGTCTGCAGCATCTATGTAGTAAATGTAGATGTTTTACCTGTTTCTCTGCAAGAACTGAGGAAGAATGCTTAGGAATGTTTAATGGGGAGAATACCACAGACAGAACATACTGTTGAGTGAGTATTCTTCTCTCTTTTTCCTCCTTTTGCTCCTTTTCCTCCTTTTTTTCCCTTCCTTCTTTCACTGCCTCTCACATTCCCTCACGTCCTTGCACTGGTTTACTGTAGATGAGAGAAACTGCAGACATTCATGCTTCGAGGTTACTTTGTTACAGGTTGAAACAAAATCTTAAATGCCCTCCTGTGCCTTAATCCTCACTTCCAAAACTCACGTGTGATAACCTGAAGAGCCCAGATTTGTCCTCCATGAGTAGCTATCAGTAACTATTTTCTCTCCTCTGGTTTATATATGTGGTTTTTTTCTGTAATTCCCAGGGATTAGCCTAAACCTAAGGTAGGAAATAGTTTTAATTAAAAATAGATTGAGTAAACCAATGAATTGTAACACAAAATCCTTGTGAACTAAGAGCGATACTGAATGTGAATAATGTTTTTTCCCATTTTAAACAGGAATGGATCTGCTCTTATCACTGATCTTCAGTCTTAGAGCACATGGAACATTTCTTTATTATATTTTACTTTTTATAATTAATTCCCAAACTCAAAATGTTTTGATCATCCTCTGTCTCCTATAAGTCTCCTATCTGTCTTCTGTAAAACTGTGTTTCTTTGTCCAGCCCTGTGAAATGACAAATAAGATATGGGTTTCTAAGGCTGTACAAGGACAGGTCTATTGTACAAGAATAACAACAAAAATATATTGCTACTTAGTCAAAGAATTTTAAAACTTTAGAAATTCCAATCACAGCATATCTTTGAATCAAAATCTAGAAATACAAAAAATTACAAGATGGATAGGATTCTCCAGATGATAGCAACAGCAAAAAGATCTCTTCTATTTTCTGTGTGTGTCTGTACACATCCCATTTCATAAGAAAATCATGTAATAACATGATGAAAGGTTTTCAAAGTAAGTAAGAGTTATTCAGCCATCTCAAGGCAAGATAGGGTTGTTTTCCTGTTTGCCAAGCTTTTATATAATGTATTTTCTTATCAGTTTCTGCTGTCTGCAGTTTCTTAAATCATGAGTCCTGGATCACTAGACTCGGAAATTAAATGAGTCAGTGGCAGTATGAAAATGTGGCTTCACAATTCTCCCTGACTGAATAAGAACACCTCCATCTAAAAAGGGTAATAGTATGCATGATGAAAATTTTGCTACTTTTTGTAAGGAGAGTCTCTACCTTTAGCACGGGACACCCTGTTACAAATTAGCTGCTTTTTCTGCGGGACATTGAGTAACATGTTACTGCAGCTCTGAGGTAGCAGAACTTGGCACAGTATTTTCCAAGTTTTCTGTAACCTGAGGCACCAGTGATCAGCGAGTATCAGACTGAGTAAATTTTTGAAATTATTGATCAACAGCATATATATTTAAAAGTATGGCACACCTTGAACTTTATTGTAATATAGTCCTCATATGCTGGTTTAGACACTAAAAAATTTACTCTGATGAATTAGAGTTGGTAATGAAGAATATAACATGATTCTGGAGGGAATTGGTAGGAGAAACTAACTCAAAACAAACCGACTAAATCAACTGAAAATTGATTACTGCCCTCACTATTAATGTTATAAAGCAAACTGTGTTTCAGACATTTTTACTGCTTTCTGGTCCTGCCAAGAATTCTTATCTTATATATGTACTGTGTTTTATCTCTTTTAATAAATGCAGTGCTTGTGGAATGCAAACTACCCTTTATCTTTCAACTCCAGCAAAACATTTAGCTTTAAAATATTCCAGAATTCCATTTGTTTCCTCGGTAATATGTGAACTTCTGTAATTTTGTTCTTGACACTGCTAGGATCTCATATAAGCTCACCCTGGAAGCCTCTAGACAAGAGTAACTGTAATATTCCCTTCAGAATCAAAGGTGTAATGGCGGAAAAAATTGTAAAAGGTCCTATAATAGTTATTTTTTTCAGAATTCATACATATAGATCTCAACATAAAAATGACAAGGTTTTAGTTTCTATATTACAATTCAAACTGAATCTTTAACCTTCTTGATAATATTTTAGTATTAATAGTAAAGGTTTTCAAACTTTTCTGTTTGTCTGGAATTCTTCAGATTTGATCATGCTGATTTCAAGAGCCAATGGCAAAGAGTATAAGACTCTTGCATTATAGGTTCTTCTAGAAGATGCTGGTGTCATTAAACAGGGCATCCAAATGGATTACTTCTGGCCCATTAGTACATCAACAAACGATTGGTACCTTGAATGATGGGAAAGAAAGGAAGCATATTTTTAGACAAGTACATTTATTTACACATTTAAAATGGATTTAGGTTTTTCAAGATTTTTATTGGCCCCCCATCAGAGTTTAAGGAGCATCTTGATATGCGCTTCTAAGATATTTCAGTGAAACTGAGGAGTATGTTAAGACCAAGTTAACCTTGATTCACCTTCATGAAGTTAGGCTGCACACTTTTTAAAAAGTTGCTATCCACTTAGATACATTTCTGAGTATTTAAGCACCTGGTAGGTGTAACCTTTAATTACTCAATAATATTTGGATGAAAAAAGTAAAGCATCTGTAGTGTCCTTTAATTTCAAAACTACTTTTCAATTTATACATAAAAAATCCCTCCTGCCAGACATATCTTTGCATCATGCTTGAGTAGCTTCCTTTCACAGACCTATAAAACCCATCCACCAGGCACTGCACAATAAAGTGCTCCAAAAACAGTGACTTTGAAGAGGGTTCACATGCACCACTTGCAAATTTACTTCTCCCTCTTTTTCCTTTGTCAGTAGCCACACAGCCACACACCATTCCTCAAAAAATGTGGCAATTCAAATAATATTTAAAATTACTGAGTAAGTGTTAAGACTGTAAATGTTCATCAAATGTCTCTATAAGGACTTCTTCAAAGCATTGCTGTGTTTGGAGATGCACTAGCCTCATAGCTTAACAATGTAACAGGAAAAAACCTTTGTGTCCTTAGGATAAATGTGTTGTTTCTTTCTTTATACTTTGCTTTTGGATAACTAACACAGTTCACTGTGGGAAACTGGAAGTCTGAAAGGCACACAGCTCTGGTACTCTTTTCCATTGAATCACATGGACTGAAACTCCTCTCTATATAAACACTAAAATACCAGAAATACCAGTGCTGAAGAAGCTTATCCATCCTGAGTTTTACAGTGTCTGTCTGACTGGTTTGTCAAAGAGATTTGCAGATAAGAGTAAAACAGAACAATTTTGATGCCAGGTTTCTCAAAACAGCAGTCAAAGCAGTAGGGATGTGTGCAAAATAAATCAGACCATGAAGGATTCCTAACTTTTCCCTTTTCACTTTTTCCCCTTCTTTTCCAGTTCTTTGGCACATCCATGTCTCTTGAGCAGATTAAGTTACAGGTTTCTCAGTTTACATCAGAGGAAAATCTAAACTTTTCCACATAGAAAGGAGATTTTGCAGTCTGCAAATGAGGTGTATCTGACACAGTTGGTTTCTCCATCACTGTGACTTTAGAGAAGTCTGAATTTTATGGGTATTTTTAGTGCAGCATTTGCCAGAGGTTTCCAGTTTCCCTAATAATTGAAAATCTGAAACAGAGAGGAAAACTTTCAGGATAGCTCAGAAGCTAGTCAAAATCTGTGAAGGGAATGTCATCAGGGTCTGAGAAAGAGGACAGTATTACAAAGAAATAAAGGAGTGAGTTCAGGAAACTTTCATTTTAGTCACTTGAGTTTGTCTGTTTAAAAAAGTCAGTGTAGTCTGTGGTTGCACACAAGGCAGGTATTTTGTAATTGCCCTAAGCTGAAACCAGAGCTGAAAGAGCTGTCTAGAGCTCGTGAAACAATAAAATACCCTTTGATTTGAAAAACGAGGTAGAGGAGCTGAAATACCATGGCTTTAGAGAGCTTATAAGTGACCATGAGGTTGTGGAAAACTCTAGGAATGGTTTATTCAGACTTGAAGAGCATGAAGCAGGAGAGGTAGTAGCAGCATAAGTCAGGCAGCTGCCATGGATGTCCTGGCTCTCTGTGCTGCATCAAAGGGCACAATAGCCATCCTCTCCCTGTCAGCTGGTGAGTGAGAGACTTTCAGATGAACTCAGGAGAAGACATGTGGGAAGCATCTAATCCTCTAATAAATAAATATATTGAGGAAGTCCCATGCATGGTGACCTCATACTTTGTACAGCAGTTTTAAAATACAAAATTCTTGCATGATTGTTTCTAACTTCCACAAGAAATATCCACAAATAAATACACTTGTATTAATATTCAAATGCAGAAATGTTTTTTATAATTCTTTTCCTCCCTTTCCATCTATTCTGGATGTAAAGAATGCAAACACCATTAAGCAAAACATTATCAGTTGTAGTTAAAATTATAGTTATATATACAATTAATCTTCATAACACTCACTGTTCTGTGGCACAAAACTAATCACCAAGATCAGGATAAAAGTCACTTAAAAGGATTAAGAATTGCAATGTACCTGAGTCCCCTTTCTCCTCTGGGCTGATTAGAATATTCAGCTGTCACATCTTGAAAACTAAAGGCAAAAGAAAAAGTTTTACATGTTACAAAAGAGCTTTTCTTCTAACAATCTTAAAAAAAATAAAAGGGAGGGGGGCATTCATTGAAAGTAGAAGAACCAGAATCCAGGACTCAGCAACTATTATGCTGAAAGAGCACTGATGTGGATGAAATGCTTTGCCTTCTTGTGAGCCAGTAGTGAAAGTACAGACACAGAAATAAATATCTGGGTAGCAGCAAAACCTTAATAAACCCTAAAGTTTCTCCATAATAACCAACTTTGAAGTAATCTTAATTCTTTGCTGACAAAAGGAATTAAATTTATGCTGCCTAACATAGATGTTTCTCTCCATTTTAAGTTATGTATTCTCATTGTAAAAAGAAAAATTAACATTGGATAAAGATTTTTGTGATAAAGAAAACCAAACCAAACCTACGAAAAATCTTCCATTCATCTGGAATCTTTTCTCATCTACAGAATCATGAAATCCAAGCACACTAATGCAATATTAGCACTCTAGGCTGTTTTGGTCTAATAGTAGGATTTTTAGAGCTAAAAAAAAAATCAGTCTTAAGACATGATCTTTTGAAGATACCTCTGAATTTATTGTTTAAGAATGAAGAGAGATTATGATATAGAGATATTTACAGGGTAAACACACCATCTATGAAATCAGGCACCAGTTAGCAAATAATAAACAGATACTTGTTTAATATATTTTGGAACACAACAAGCTATCATATACAATTCCTTCAACTGCAATAATTTCTGCATATACTTATTTTTTAATGTTGATTGATTTTTTTACTGTTTACGTAAACTTTTGACTACTTCTTTTTTTATGGAACAATTTGGAGATTTATTTGTCAGTAAATTCATCACAAATTAGCTCCTCTTAACATTTTTTTTCCATTACAACAAGTCTGCAAACACTGATGGCCTCCTACAATACATTTGACCTCTTGCACATTCTCTATTTTGACTGCTAATGCTTTCCAGCTCAGCGTGCATCACTGAAGTTATAAACAGAGCAGAGAGCTAAGTGGAATATACAATCAAAACAAGAGATGTTCTTTGATGGTATCTTGTTTTAGGTACTGTAAGAGCACCAGAACTGGACAGGCTCAGTATTTATGGAGTATTTACTCCATAAATAGGGGAGCTGAAATTGTGCTGTGCATGCACACGTGTTTGCACTACACGAGTGAAAAGCATTGCCACAGAAAGGGAGTCCTGGTCAAAGGCAAGTTGAATATGGGTCAACAGTGCCCTGACAGCCAGGAGGGCCAACCATGTCCTGGGGGGCATCAGGCAAAGCTTCGCCAGCCAGTCAAGGGAGGGGATTGTCCCACTCTGCTCTGCACTGGGGCAGCCTCACCTTGAATGTTGTGTGCAGTTTTCGGCACCACAATATAAGAAAGACACTAAAGTATTAGAGAGCATCACCACAATATAAAAAAATCATTAAGCTATTGGGAGGTGTCCAAAAAAGGACAACGAAGATGGTGAAGGGCCTTGAGGAGAAGCCATATGAGGAGCGGCTGAGGTCACTTGGTCTGTTCAGCTTGGAGAAGATACTGAGGAGAGACATCATTGCAGTTTTCAACACAGAGGGGAAAATACCTATCTCTTTTCTCATGACCAGTGTCAGGACTCAAGGAAATGACATGAAGCTCAGTCAGGGGAGGTTTAGGTTGGATATCAGGAAGAAGTTTTCACCCAGAGGGTTGTTGAATGCTGGAACAGACTCCCCAGGGAAGTTGTCACAGTACCAAGCCTATCTGAGTTCAAGAAGCATTTGGACAACATTCTCAGGTACGTAGTGTGATTCTTGGGGTGTCCTGTGCAGGGCCAGAAGTTGAGCTCAATGATCCCAATGGGTCCCTTCCAACTCAGCAAATTCTATGACTCCATGCAATTACCAGTCCCTTGAAAAACATGACAAAAGATCAAGCTAACTAGGCATCTTAATGGACATATTTGTTACATGAGTTGTTTCATTTTAGAATTAGAAGATATTAAGGGCTTTAAAGGGACATAAATACTTGTTCTTTCTAACCTTTTATACTGATATTTACAGCTGTCATTATTATATTTATCAAAGTTATTGTTTTGGGTTTTTTTACAAGGAGTCTGTCAAAATAGTTTTGGGGTTTTGTCTCAGTTTTTTATATTTAACAGATATAACTAATGAAATAAGTTTCATTTCTCATGGCAGAAACACACTTTCTGTGATCATATATTCATAAGAATCACCAGCTTTATTGTTCCGTTTGGTTTTACTGAGTCCATAACTTAATTGAAGAATGGTTTTAAATACATTCTAAAAGTTTTAGTAGAGTTTCTAGCCAAATTCATAATGACCTTCTGATGTTTCCTATGTCCAAGAAGGAAAAATGAAAGCTAGGAAAATCTTATTACTTTCAATTTGAGGGCATTTAATTTTCAAACACAAAAGAAAAATCCTTTTCTAATACCATTTCTTATGACAATAACTTGAAACAAACCAGAAAGAGTTTTAATCTGGCTATATTGTTATTTAAGCAGTTTTTCTCTTTGGGTAACACACATACAACTTTGCATTTTCTTTCGTCTCTCTTCTCTTTGCAATAAAACTGCAGAAATTAACACTGCAAAATAAATGGGTTTTTGTTCTGGCTACACAAATTCAAGATCTCAATGAGTGCAATTTCGAGGAATGCTGTTGTCTAGCTTTGGCTTATCACTGTCACATAGACTTATACATAGCCAGGGCATAGCACTAATAGATCATATGGAAAACTATCAATTATATCTGTCCTTGACAGCCAAAACCAAGCAGAATGTAACGGAAGAGTATCAAAACCATGTAAGGTGAATTTTGGCCAGAGAATATATTCATTTGAATATTTTTTCTATTTAGTTTTGAGGCACACAATACTATAAATTCAAATCTTTCGTATTTTCCTTCATTTTTTATTCAGAGCTGCATAGAATGCAACTGTCTCTAAGAAGCAGACTTTAGCAGGAAGATGTGCAGATGAAGCAATGAAGGTTCCACAAGGGGGGAAAAGTCATCTACATTTTCTGGCATCTAAAGAGCAGCCTAAGCTGTAGATTTTGATCTGTAACTACTTTTATTTTTATTCTTCACTTCAAACAAAACTCACCAAGTTTGCTTTCAAATGAGTTTTGCCAGGGCTCCTTTTCACTCCATTACCATTTAGTCTGCTAACTTCTTTTTCACAATAAAGCATTTGGAACCAAAGCTAACTTTGCTGTTCCTTGAGATATTTGTGACCACATTTAACTGTCCATAGTAGCCATGCTGCCTGTGTTGGAAAAAGAGAAAAAAATGAAATTAAGTCCTTTGGTTTAATCTAGTTTAAATAGCGTATCACAAATGTACACTAGTCACATTGATTTGTTAGGTGTAGTGAGAAAGTGCAATGGATGTCTACATTGCACTGCTGTTTTATCACATAACCCCTCATAAGGAATTCTGGTTTTAGGACCTTCGTGTTCACAGAGCTTATCTTGCTTATAGTTTTCACATTCAGTGTCAAAATATTCAACTTCTGTAGAAATGCATATAGGAATAAGGGTTGGACTTGATTATCTTGGAGGTCCTTTCCAACTTAAGTGATTCTATGATTCTAAGAACACTGACTCTATTCCTCATATTTCTCTACTTTTGTCTTCTGCAATGTTATTTATGCTTGGCAACAGTGACACAACCTTGCTTTCCGGTTTGGTCTCATTTATACAGATTTCAGTTGGTGAAATAGGAGAGTTAATGCCTGCACTTTTCAGCTGTCTTGGAGCTCTATTTATTACATATTTTCTAGGCAAAGTGGAAAATTTCTGCATGATCAATAAACATTTAAGCAATGGTAGTTTGTATTCTTTTGGGCTTTTTCTCCCAACTGTTCATTTAATATCTGAAGGTGATCTGTTCTAGGATATCCTGATTGATAGTATTTCTGTTCTTTTGGGAATCTGGAGCTCAGCATGAAATGAACTGCTTGCAAAATGAGGAAAATGAGATGTATCTTCCTTCAGAGTTGATTTTATTTGGAGCAGCCAAATTCCTCTTTACCTTTTTTTTAAAGGACATTATAGATAGATAGATAGATAGATAGATAGATAGATAGATAGATAGATAGATAGATAGATATATAAAGATAGATAGATCAGAGTACATAATACATTACATATTTCTTACACAGTTATATATATATGCTTACAAACATACGGTGGGATTGTATCCTCATGCACCTTTACATCTTGGCTGTAGATTATATTCCTCAGGAAAGCTGACATTATGAAACAGTATGGAGGGAAAGACTTATGCCAAATTTCCTCCAAAACTAGTGCTAAAAGAAATTCAAAGGGAATGCAGAAACTGATGCTGTCAGTTTCTTAAAGGTTTGAATTCTTAGTTCATTTGAAAATTGAACTCTGACCCTTGGAGCCCTATGTGTTTTTAAGGAATCTTTACAGTGATTCGTAGTTCAGTGGTGCATGTTTAACAAGAAGTCTGTCTCAGCTTGACTTCATCTGCAGGTCAGGGTTTTTGATCAAACTGGGACATGGGACTCCATAAATGAGACTATGGGACACCATAGTGGAATGTTGTCTAATCTTCCATCCTTTTTCTGCAATCTGCTGCTTTGTAAAATATGGTTAACAGTGAATATTTCTTAAATTAATCCCTCATGAAACATTTAATCCTAGATACGATTAGCAAGTTCTTAAATGTAATGATTATTAAAGTGCTTTCCCTTCCATTCTGGTGGGATTCCACATGCAACAACCTGTGACACTTTCCACCTGCTATTAGATGTATAGAGCTTTATAACTCACCTTTGTGGGAAAACTGTCTTATAATTGTGTACTCTGCCAGCACAGATCAGCAGCAATTCTTTACTCAAATTATGGCATTTCAGCTTGGGGCCAAAAATTCTCAAGTCCTTTGGTTTATGAAACTACAAAGATCATTCATGGGACCAATTAAAATGCTACTTGACTAGTTATTTAAAAATTTCATCCTTATTAATGATATTACAGGTTTAAATGTGAAGGAAAGACTGGCTGAATATGATGTTTTAATACTGGTAAGAAAAAAATCTTAAGCATTAAGTTAATGCAAATAAGGGCATATTATAGATCTGGCAGGAGGAAAGTATGGACTCTGTGACCTAGCAGTTTACCTAGATCTGTAATAATTTAGCCAGTGTTTTGATAATATTATTTAGCATAGCCTGAAGTCTTAAATTTAGATGTCTCATCAAAAAAAGATGTCTTTTACTCCCTTTTAATGGGCTTGCTGAGTGCCTCGGTTTAGGAAGAAATAAATTCTGAAAGTTTTGTTTGCTTGACCCTGGAGGTAAGAAGATTGAGTTATATTAGCTGTGACTGACTTTTCCTAGTGCCAGAGTCCTAAAATGCAATGAAATCAGATTTCCTTAGATTAGTAGGGTAAAAATAGTATGTCAAGATCCTACTTTTTCAAATTAATTTTTATGTTTAGTTCATTATTATGCTTCTAAAGAGTCACATTGATTCTAGTAAGAAGTTATTTATATATTTGGAAATGCATTTTCTCAAATCTAGTGGAAGGACCAAGTTCAGTTAAAGCCCCTCTCTTTTTCTGTACTATGTATGTAGAGAGAGAGAGAGAGAGAGAGAGAGAAAGAGAGACACTATAAATACATATATACTACCACATACATATATATATATATGTATATATATATATATATGGCAAATTATACACTTATTTGTTTTTATTTATATTTTTTTGATAGATGACATATAATGAGTTAAAACTGTAAAGAAGAAAACCTAGATCATATTACAGCCTGAACACCTGTTGTTACCTACTTTCTCTTGCCCCTTTCACTTACTGCTGTATTGGGGTGATCTTTTTGTACAAACAAGCCCATTAGCTTCTTCAGCTAAAGCATGAAATGTTCAAGGTGAAACTGAGCAATGTACTAAATCTCTCTGATATACTGATGTACTTCTGCTGGGAACTGTGCTCTTCAGTGTAGAAACTCCTGCAGTAACTTTAACACATATCAAACAGCCCTGGTAAGGAAGTGCAGCGCTGCTGTCAGTTGCATGGAAACAGCCCTGAGATATCCTTTCTTGGACATATCCTGAAAATCCCCAGGAAATTTATGCTTAATTGCTTCTCTGGGAATTGCTTGTAGCTCACAAGCAACACTACCTTGCTAGTTTTCCTTTTTAGTAAATTTCTCTGATATTCACAGCCCTCCACCTAGCTAGTGGCAAGGGCTGATATGTTTTGATGACAAACTACATTAAGTCTAGTCAGTGAAACCAAGCAGCCCTACTCTCCTTGTGACAGTTTGCTCTGCTTAAGCAGGGATACAGCAGCTCAAAGTTTGCCTTGTTTACAAGCTATCAATGATGGATTGAGCAAGAAGGGTCTGCTCTTTTTAGTGTTGAAGAATGCTGAAAGCAGCTTGGCCAAACTATCAGACTCACCTTGAGGATATGCAAGACAGATGTTCCCCAACTGAGGTTGGGAGCAGCAAGAATATGAAGGCCCTGATATGGAACTGAGAGTCAGAAGTGTGGAGCAGTAGAAACAAACAGCTGATAACAAGTTTTTCAGCAGCAAAGCATCTATTGCTAAGTAAGTCTGAAAACATACAGTCTAAAAATGTATATGACTGACAGTCAATTACTTTATACTATAAAAAGGCCAATCTCATTTTTGGTGCCAAAGGTGGGAGAGTTTAAATAAATCATTTAATATATTTATATAAATATATTTGGGTAGCCATTCTTAATCCTGTGGATAAAGTAGTATAAAGGTTCAATTACAGCTGTACAGTCCTTCAGACATAAACTATTGACTAAGTCTGGGGCTAGGACTGGATCCATCCACACCTAAATTCTGAGAAGGAGTTTAAAAGGCAAGGGGGTCCTCTCTGAACCTTGTGACTCAATGGTAAGACTTCTCTAAAAAACACTGTTTGAAGCTCTCACTCTGCCCATGTAAACCTGAATTACAACTCTCCTCTCTTACTCTCCCTGTAAACCTGAATTACAACTCTTAACAGCGTGGGAGTGGTGTCCAGCCCTCTGCAGGGAGGAGGATAACTGCTACCAAAAGCTATTCAGCAGAGGCATTGCTGGCATGACTGTCCCCACACCTGTGCCTGCAAGCTAGTGCCACAGCCACAGACAGGCCACTTGGTGTGGTCCACTTCAGGCTGACCTTTCTGAGCAAGTAGAAGGCTGATTGATGTCAGCAGCTGTAAACACAATGAGAGTCAGATAACCTTTGCAAAGGAAAAACCTGGGGTCAAACGGATTCCCTGAAGTCAATGCTACAACTAGCCTTTGCCCTTTATGAAAAAAAGTTTCTTCTAGCTGCAAAAGAAAAAAAAAAGAAGCTCTTGAATTTTGTGTCAGACAGTGAAGGCCACAGTCTCTGAATAGTTTATGAGAAGTGGTCCCAGCTAAGACACAACAACTGTCCAAAGTTATCTCAGCATTTTTTTAACACCATGATTACCTAGAAGAATGAATTAAGATAAATTTCTCCTTTGGATAGCCACAATATGTTCATCACTAGACTTTAATTTGTTACTGAAAGCAATGGAGATTTTGAATCTGCATATCTACAGTTGAACAAACCCCTCTGTTGACCCAAATCCCAAAACCTTCATCCAGTCAGTACTAAATCCCATCTTTGTTTAAGTTAAACTGGCAACAAATAAAGCCTCAGGATCATGTAAGATGATGATCAGTCCTTTAGAACTGTTAAACCCAGTTTTCTGTCAAGTTACAGCAAAGATTTTGTTTTTCACAAAGCCAAATGCAGGTTGATCTATGACATCTTTGCTTATGTTACCTGGAGGAGCAGGCACTGAGGTACTCAGGAAGTGTGCTAGCTCTTTTCTGTTGTTCATTCTGTCTTTTCTCAGCATTAATACCATATGAGTGTTCCCTTACCTTAGCACTGTCTGAATTGCAACATGACCATATATTAATACAGGGTTTAAGAGCAGTAATAATTTAAAACTTATACCCCAGAGGTTAGTTAGGGGTTATACCCACTGGATTCTCCTCAGTGATATCCCAATTGCTTGTGGCTCAGTTTTACAGGGCCTGAACCTTAGCAGGATGGATTTCTTAAATCCAACAGTTTTCACTAGGGGTGGAGTTGATGTCACTCATATTCAACTGTGCAAAAGGATGTTAACTACCTGGATAGATTCCCAGTTTAGTCATTGGTAAACATCATATTCAGTATCCCAGTAACCCCAGCCTGAGGTAAATCAGTCACAGGAAGTGCTAATCTCAATGATTATCTCCAAACAACATCAAGATCTCAAGGTTTGCTACCACTTAGAGTATCTTGTCATCCTAGAAACGCTCCAGAGCAACAAACACAAGTCTACATTGCCTTTGTAGATCAGCTTTGAGACAAAGGTCTCAACACACAGAAGCTGTGCTCCCTCAGAAGATTTGTGCCTAAAAGTTTCTTCTCCTGATGTGCCTATCCTTAAAGTAACCTATGTTAGCTTAAGTAAAATCTAATTTACAGTTTTTCTGAAGTTAAAAGTACCTAAACAGAGGGGCTAAAATTTTTTTCCTCTTGACTTTGGATGAGTGTGAAATAAATTTTTCCCAGTTATGATCTCATTTCCATAACAAGACTGATTGTCTGGTGTCAAGACATTGGATAATTTAATATACTATTCACAATACAAGGCAGAACAGCTCCAGTTGATGTATAAAATTTTATTTACAGATAGATTGAGTGAGAGATCCACTTTTTCTGTCAGTATATAGAAGAGCTATATTAACATAAAAGTATAAAAACTTCCAGCAGGATGCAATGGATTTTTTTTAATAATTATTTCATTTTTATAAGATTTTATTTAAATATATATATATTTTCCAGAAAAGTAAAAGGAAAAAGTAAACAAATATCCTAAGGAGATTTCAGCTGCAGACAAGGAAAGAATTTCAGCAATTAAAGTCTTACATATGGACTTTGGAATACAAGAAGCAAAGCAATAAACAAAAACTGTAAGTAGCTCTTAGTAATAACACATGCAGAGAGGAGGCCTTTTGGATGACTCAGTAGAAAGAACAATCATTTGCTTAACTAGATTTACGCTCTTGAAATAGTTACTGTGGACATGTGTAATTCAGATGAACTTCACTGCCAGAACTTCCTGAATTCTGGAAAGGTTTGCTATTTTAAGTCAGTGTCTTCTAACACCAAAGCACATGCAAAAAACTTATGGAAAATAACTAGAAAAACGGTTACCCATAGATCCAGACTTGAACACATTTGTTTACACGTAAGTGCTTGACAAACACTAGTTGAATTTACTAAACATCATGAGTATCTTTTCATACCTGTCTTGAAAAGACATAGCCTAGAAACAATTGAAAGCCATAATCATGGTGGAAGACATGATGCTGGTGTCTTCAGATGAAGTTTCTTGAGCACTGAGATGTCTGCTGTTAACAGTATCGGCCTCAAACACACAACAGAAATGTTAATGAGAGTAGGGCACCACACATCAGTCTTTCCCAATATTCAGATTTACTTAGGAACATATACTTCTAGCAAACTGATTGTTTCTTGGTATTTACTGTTGAGGCCTTTTGCTACTGGAACGGTTTTAGAAAACAAATACTGACTATGAGATCAGCAGACAGGAGATCACTGCCTCTTGCAAGAACTCTTGAAATATGAATATGCCTCTTAGCTGACTTTTCCTTTGATACTGACAGCTAATATAGAGCAGACCAAGCTATTGGAAAAGAAAACACATAGGATATGCCACAAGCCAACTGTAACAACCATCATTTCAGATAAAAATGAATTTTCTGATAATCATCTAAATTTGTAATCTCACTGGAACATCCCCTCTTCTGTCCTATCAAACCACTTGCAAACCATTCTCTGTTACAGCTGATCCACCATCTGCTGTCACTCATATGTGTTACTCTTTACATATTACCGGGATTTATTTTAAAAAATTAAACTTGTATAATGGGTTTGAGGGAGGAATATAAAATTTTTTTATTCAGAAGCATTCCCTCTTGTTAACTACTTTTCTACAAGGAATATGGTTTTATTTACTGGTGCCCAGAATAATTTCAATGACTCATGAATTGTTATCTAGAATACTACCTGAGTAATTATCTTTCAGGACAATCTGACTGTGATCCTTTCATCTTTGTGTATTTTGTGCTTAAAATAAGTATGAAGATGCCAAACTGAAAAACATGGTGAGAAGGTAACAAAATCCATCCTGAAACCCCTGTCAGACAGAGATGTTACAGTAACTCTTTAATCTCCACTATCATAACCCAGAAAATATTTCTAGGAATCCAGGTCTGAAAATTCTTAATATGTAACTTTTCAAAGGTTGTGAGAAATGGAATGATGGGCCTTTTCAACAGTGATCTGTCTCATAATCTTACTATAATCCATTGACTAGGTGGAAGAAGTTGTAGCAATGAATTATCAAACCCCACAGAAGTAGTGGTCAAGCTCTGCTTGCTTTTCTTCCCTGTGCCTTTTCGAAGTATGTCACTTGAGACGTAGGTCACTTCCCAGGTCATGTTTTTGAAAGAGTTCACCAATAGTCTACAGAAAGATCTGCAGATTTTTTAGCCTTGAAAATAAAACTGCCCCGTGATATTTTTTGTATCTAAAGCAAACTTTAGGTTGGTGAAGTAAGAGGGTCGCTTTACCAGGTTAGTTTGTCAGTGCGTGAGGAAGACATGAAACAAGAGTTTCCCTCACATGCTTTCTTAGCATCAGTCCTCAGGCTCCCATTACTCTAGACTTCTGAATTATTTGTGTCATTATTAGAGCGTAATCGATCTCTTCCTTCCAGTAATACCTGCCTACTGTCTTCTCTCCCTTCAGAAGCTTAACATGCCAGCACTGTATTACCAAGAATGGAGAACATGCACTGAAGAGAAGTTATCACACAGAAAGGCTCACAAGAACAGAGAACCAGACACATCATTTTGTTTCTTAAAATGCACTGCATAAAAGATAGAAGAGTCACTGGAGGATAGTTTTTGATAGTTCTCCTGACCTTCAAAATGTAAAACTCTTTTTAAGCCTTCAAAGTGACTGAATGCCTCTACACTAAAATATATACTAGATCTAATTAAAACCCTCTTTTTCTTTCAGAATTGTATGTCAAGAGACCTTGAAGTCCAGCAAGGCACATTACATAGCTCAAATATGATTAGCTTTTTAGAGGACAGGCAGCTTTGGAGTGCATATTGATATTCTAATCTGAAACTGTGTATAACACTTCATTGCAGAGCAGCCATTTTCATTCAATCTAAAATAAGACATTGTCCATATTTGTCATGCCATATGGCTACACTCTTGGCTAATTGTCTCAGTTTAAGGCTCGTCTATGGCTAGACTGCTAGCATTAATGGTATCCGATTCTCAGGATGTAACTTCTGAGTTAACAGAGCAATCTAAGGTTGAAGCACATGCTGTACTTCCACAGCAGCATCACCCTTGACATCACAGGCTCATTTTGGCAAATGGGAAGGTTAAAACACCCCATGCTTCTCTGACAGTTTGGATGAATGCATGAAAATCTACACTACTTAAAATATTTCTTCTATTTCTGAGAGCTTATGAGGAAAAACAAGCTAGCTGATATGGTTTATGTTTTGGCCGCATATATTTATGTTACTCTCTCTTGTTCTCTCTCTGTCTCTTTATCCGCATGTAGAATTCAACTTAGCATGTAGAGACAGAAGACTTCTTGCCTTGTAGTTCTCTAAAAAGGAAGAAAAGTAATTGGCTGAGTCCAAAGGAAGATAAGGAGGATTACACAGTCATGAGCAGTTGCAGGCTGAAGCATAAGTAACCATTCTCTATCACTAACAATGAATGGATTTCAGACTTTTAAACTTCACACACATTTTTATATTCATTGTAAAAAATACATATTATTCTTGTTTTATAGAGAAGTAAACCACAGTGAGACACCTGTTTAGAAACCTAAGGGTCAGTAGTGTCCAAATTGTTGATATATGTACCTGTGTTTCTGCCTATGTCCCCATAGGCACAAAGGGACTCACTGATGCTGTTACTGATGTATTACTGATGTCATCATGACATGAATTACACCTCTAGACTGGAATGGAATTAAAACTCTACAGTTTTTCTTGTTCTAGGCCTCAGACAGGTCTCATAAAAGTTCAGAACTTTCTTAAACATTGGACTTTTCTCTGTCTTCATATGCAGCAACAGATTTCAAACTCCCCTCTGCAATAGAATGTACAGTCACTGGAAGCTCCGTGGAAGACAAATATATTGAAATAATTATAGTAATTCCTGTGCTTACAATAAACAACTAAAAAAGGAGCTAGCAATTGATATATAGCAATATAATATTCACCAGTTGTTTATAGTAAGAACGGAGCAAAGCCTTCACCATTAAAATGCAACCACTTTGTTCATTCACATTAGGCATCTGGATCCAAATTCTGCAATGAATTATACTAATGTAAATTTAAACTAAGCTCCATATGAATGTAGTTAATACAAATTCACACAAATGAAATTAAAGGTGCAGTTTACCTGCCCAAACAGATTTGTTTAACCCCCGAGTTCTTGCTGTCTCCCCAGATCTTTTACTGTGTGATCTGACTGGCAAAATCCCATGAAAAGGCTTTTGAGGATATAAATGAAGCATGTAGAAAGGATGACTTCTTTAATGGTTATACCTACCAAAACCTTGGGTTTGCATCCAATTTTGAATAAAACCTAATATATTGAAGTTTGGCTTCAAGTGTCAAAATATGTTCTTCCTCAAATACTTCATCACAACAACTTCCACATAAAAGCATATATTGCTTGGGGTTTTTCTTTATGTTATTATATGATCAACTCAATTCCTGAAGTAATAACTTTTTAACCTAGACATTTGATTTCAGCTCATGAAAAAAAAAAGTCTAGGGAAAGCACTTCATCTACCTAGATAGAATTTCAAGAAAAGTACAGTAAGTTTAGGGCTTACTGTACCTTCTGCTCCTCCCCTTTCCCTTCTAGAAGGGAACACATAAAGGAATTATGTGTAAAATATAATCCTATTATTTCCTTGACAACAGACTAGCTATGGTTAGTGTCCTTAGTTGTCACTAGGACTCTTGGAAAACAACTTAATATAGTTCTATCTCTTTTTCGAGTTTTAAACCAAGATTTATTTGACTTTATCATTAAATCCACCATCCATACCACCAAATAACTTCAGTAACATTAAGAGGATAAATAAGTACCTTGAAAAAAGACTGCATCCATAAAAGCTACTAACCTACCCTAGTTCTCTTCTTCCCCCACCAAACACACCACTGTACTGAGCTGGATCTTCCTTTGCTCTGCTGCCAATCCACCAGAATATAATAAACATAGTGCTGAAATGTCTTACAGGTCACTTGTGATACTTTGTTTTCATTTTTTCTACTTTAGGGCAGTGTCCAAGAGCAGCAAGATACTTTTTGAAGGATGAATGGCTTTATATCAGCATAAGAAATAAAAAATATCAAGTATGTCATAGGAATGTTATTGCTGCATTGAGCTAAAAAACCCACTGAGTTAGTTGAAGTAATTTTGTAAAAGCTGGTGAGTATTTAAATATCAGTTAATACTTAACAAACCTGAAGTATCTTGGATAGTTTAAAGATTTAGCATGTTTTCCAGCCTTACGCTATTTGAAATTCAGGGGGTTTTTTTCTCATTACAGCTTACTGGAGGGTGTCTAGAGTTCAGCTGTTTTCCTGTAGGAAACAGGAACTAAAAGTAAAGAATTCACTGGCTATTTTGAAAAACAGAAGTGCAGTTTCTCTATGTTCAGCTTCTCTTTACTCGAGATAGGTTGTGAACCATCCACTACAGATGGTTCTTTAACCCACTTTTCACAATTAAATTGCAGAATCCAGAGACATAATCACAGAATCATCAAGGTTGGAATAGATCTTCAAGATCATTTAGTCTAACTATCAACTCAGCACCAACATAATCACCCCTAAACCATATCTCCAAGTACTACATCCAGATGCCCCTCAAAGGCTTCCAGAGATGGTGACTCCACCACCTCCCTGGGCAACTTATTCCAAAGCCTAACCACTCTTGCAGTTGAAAAAAAGTCTGATATCTAACCTGAACATCTGGCACACTTGAGGTTGTTTCCTATCGTCCTTTCACTTGAGACATGGCAAAAGAGACTGAATCCAACTTGATGCCCGCCTCCCTGCGACCTCCTTTCAGGTGGCTGTAGAGAGCAATGAGGCCCTCTCTGGGAATCCTCCACGCTAAAAACCCCTGGCTCCCTCAGCTGCTCCTCACAGGACTTGTGTTTCAGATCCTTCACCAGCTCCACTGCCCTTTTCTGGACTCACTCCAGTACCTCAATGTCTTTCTTATAGTGAGGGGCCCAAAACTGAACACAATATCTGAGGTGCAGCCTCACCAGTGCCAATTGCAAAGGAACAATCGCTTCCCTGGTCTGGCTGGCTACACTGTTCTTCTTACAGACCAAGATGCTATTGGCCTTCTTGTCCACCTTGACCACCACACTGCTGGCTTATATTAGCTGGATTTCAATCAGCACCCTTAAATCCCTCTCTGCTGAGCACCTCTCAAGCCACCCTGCCCCAGGCCTGTAGCGCTGCCTGGGGTTGTTGCGATCCAAGGGCGGGACGTGGAACTTGGCTTTCCTGAACTTCATGCAGTTATACTTGGCCCATTTATCCAGTCCATCAAGATTTCTCTATAGAGCTTCCATGTACTCCAGCAAATCAACGCTTCTGCCCAGCTTGACGTTGACTGTGAGCTTACTGAGAATATCCTCAATCCCCTCATCCAAATCATCAATAAAGATATTAAACAGAACTGGTCCCAATACTGAGCTCTGGGGAACACCCACTGGTGACTGGATGTAAACCCATTCACCACCACGGTCTTGGCCCGGCCATCCAGCCAGTTCTTTACCCAGCAAAGAGTGCACCCATCCACACCATGAGCAACCAGTTTCTCCAGGAGAATGCAGGGGGAGACGGTGTCAGATGTTTCACTGAAGTCTGGATAGACAACATCCACAGCCTTTCCTTTATCTACTAAGCAAGTCACTTTGTCATAGAAGATATTAGTTTTAAACTTTGGTATTTCACTCAAACACACAAAGAAGAAAAATCTTAAACAGGGCCTAGTTATTTAGTGCCAGCAACAGAAATAGATCTATTTCACCATTTTTACAGCTGAGGACTTCCATCTTTCACAACTAAAAACTTGATGACTGAGACCTCTGGTTCCTTTCATTCATGTTCTTATGATTTTCTCAGCAATATTTACTGTGAAAACTCATTTAAAATTCGCTTTCTAATATCTGTAAAAGAAAAGTAAGCTGAAATAAGATTCTGACTCATGTTTAAGTGACTGTTTGATTTAAAGCAATTAAATACCTTTCTTCAGAAGGCTTCCAATATCAGAACATTGTCATGATAAGGCTGTGTGTGACATCAGTGGCAGGAGACTAAATTCAGCATTAGTCTCACTCAAGAGGCATGCTTTAATAACAGAGTAGAAAAACTTGGAAAGCCAAAGTATTCCTTCTCCTTTGTTTCTCTATTTTGTTCCTCACCTTTGAGTGGTCCACAGAATACTACTTTTTTATCCTCTTTTTCAAAGACTAGACATACACAGTTAAAAATCTTGAAAAATATTGCTTTCTTAATTGATCCATATGCTGACTAGTACAATATCATTTATCTCCTGTGCTTAAGGAGAGGAAGAATTAGAGTCTCTATTCCATAAAGTAGGATGATCCATGGATTTGGAATAAATCTAAATAAACCATACACTTTCAGTTTGTTGCAATAGTCACTGTTTATAGTTCACTGCAAACTTTTCTAATCTCATCAGACTAAGTAAACAATAAGATCTTCACACTCAAATGGAGAAAATGGAGCTGCAAAAGAAAAAAATAAAAATCTCTAGTAAAGTTAGCTCTCTCTTGGCTCATACCGTTTATCCCATCCCAGTTATGTAAAAAATGTTCCACTTCATCCTAAACACTGGAAAATTAAATCTGTCAGCCTGAAAATACTCATTCTGCATTTCCTGCAGTCTCAGGTGTGTGCTAACAGTAACCCTAGGCCATTCTCTTTAGGCATACAATTAATCCCACTGGAACAAGTACAACTACTTGCATATTTAATGCCTTGTTTGTTGGATTATCTCCAGAATATAGTAGTCATCTTTTATCATGTGCTAACTGAAAGAATATGCATTCCACCTTAACTCTACCTAGATTACGATGTTAGTTTGATTAACTTAAAAAAAATACAGTCTGCTGTGAGCGGAATGAAAAAGTCATAGGACTATTAGTGGAGACACCCATTGATATAAAGTAATATATGAAAAGTCTAAATTTAAATATCTGTTTGATCTCTCAGTCTAATTATTCTGCTCACCACAAGCCATCTGGCTTTGCTGTTTAATTGGTCTCCGGACAAGTTAGCATTCTAGACATGGAAAAAAGTGCATTAAAAACATATACAGGCTATTTCAAGTCAGTTCAAGCTAAATATTAGTATCCCAAAGAGTTTTGTTTGTTTAAGTTCAGGTATTCAAATTAAATAGCTCCAGGATACATGCATAGTACTTCCCTTATCTAACTCAAACCCACTGAGCTTCCAAAGTTGGTTCTTTAGAGCAAAACTCCTATACATCTGCCCTTTGTAGTTTTGTTGTGGATTATGGGCTTGTCTGAGCTATGCCCCATCCTAGAAGTACACCTAGAATTTCTTCTTTCCTAGATGAAGCAGAGAACATCTCACAGATTCTTTAAATGGGAGGCAGACCATTTCACAGTTGGCTGGGTCAATTGGCAAAGGGGTTCTCCCCAAATCTATCGGAGTCTATGCATGCACAGATAACCTGGAACTGTTTAGGTGATTTATGACTGCTCTGTGAGCTGGTCTCCATTGCCAGTGCTGTTCAACCTGCCAGAAGCTTCTGCTTTGAGGAACTGAGACACAGTAATGAGCAAGCTGCAATGTGTTTTGAGTAAAGCTGTACCAACTTGCTCACAGACTGTAGGAGAAAAGCTTTCCAGGATTCACATGTCTACTGAACCAGTTCAAACATGAATCCTTAGTGTGTTTTCACAATGTATTTTCATACCATAGCATGCTATGATGCTATCACTAAATGTATTGGAAACAAGTTTTGTCTATGAGGAAGGCTCTTGCTTATCCACCCCAAAACAGGTTACAAAGATAAAAGATCATTGTCTAGAAAGGATCTCTTTGAAACACAGGTTTAGTTCAGAATTGCAACAGTAACCTAGAAGAATAATTCTGAAGACAGCATTTTTACAGCATTGTTTCAGCATGGCTCAGAAGGTAGAATAGAAGCCAGCCACAGAGGAGTAGTTCAATGGAGTCTATTAATCTGAATTAAAACAGCAGAAAACATAGACCTCTAGTAGTCTCTGGGCCAGGCCATCCTGAAAGTTAACCAACTTGCCATCAGTATACTGTATTCTGAGCTCTTCTATCCCTGATTCATCTAACTGTATGCTATATTTAGACTACATACTAACAAACAACGACTATGTCAATCAAAGCTTAGGAATCCCCTCATATAAATATGGTGCTCTGTAGAGAAAAGGAACTGTCCATCATCTGCATTAAGAAAACACTAACAGAAGCAAGTTCTGAATCACAACGTGATGTTGAGAAATTTTTATGTGTAGAAACTGCATGTGCTGTTCTTTTGTAACTCTGTTTCTAGGTAGGAAAATAATTTACTGGAATTTTTAGTTAACAGAACAGGATAACTGTTCCAGAAAAACAGAGTTTGTCTTTTTCTCACTCCTTGTTTATTGATAAATCTAATCACTAGACAATCACTAATAACTAGGACTGAGAAGAGTATCAGTAAGTACTAAGTATCTCCAAGTACCTTCTGTACACCAAGCAGGGTCATACAGAAAAATCTTTGCCCCTGCCACTAATCTGTGAAAAATGTAAGTGTATATTTTTATAGTGGTTTCACATTGGTCAATGACTAAGCACACACTGAGTAGCATATAGGAAGAATGCAAAAAGACTCATGAATCAAGATAAATACACTGAAATAGATATGTTAACACACTTGGAAAATGAGGAGAAGATTAGAGACAGCCAACATGTTTTTATGAAAGGAAAATCGTGACTAAGCTAATGGCATCTTACAATGGAATGACTGCATCAATGGAGAAGGGAAGAAGGCTGTCATGAAGAGCTAAGACTTCTGGAAGGCCTTTGGTAAGAAGTCCTCCACAGTATTCTTGCTACTAAATTGAAAAGATGTGAGTTTGATGAATGGACTGCTAGATGGCCAAAGAGTTGGCTGGAGGGCCCCATCTAAAGAGTTGATCTAAACAGTTGCAGTCCTCATATGGCTCGATGTGCCAGGTAACAAATGGTTACTGCCAGACCTCAAGGGTCTGGACCAGGACAAATTGTATTTAATATCTACATCAACAACACGGACAGTGGGATCAAATGCACTCTCAGCAGGTTCCAGGTGACACCAACCTGAGCAGTGCAGTAGACTCACTGGAGGGAAGGGGTGCCATTCAGAATAGTGACCTTGTCATGCTTGAGAGGTGGGCCTGTGCAAACCGCATGAAATTCAACAAAGACAAGTGCAAGGTACTGTACCTGGGTCATGACGATCCCAAGTGCATAAGTACAGGCTGGGCAGAGAATGGATCAAGAGCAGCCCTGAGAAGGGGTTAGGGACATCGGGAGACAAAGAGCCAGATGTGGCCTGGCAGTGTGTGTTTGCAGCCCAGAAACCCAACTGCATTCTGGGCTGCATCACAAGCAGCATGGCCAGCAGGTTGAGGGAGATGATTCTGCCCCTCTACTCTGTTCTGGTGAGACCCCACCTGGAGTGCTGCATCCAGGTTTGGAGCCCTCAGTACAAGACACTGATGCTGATCTCTTAGAACAGGCCTAGAGAGGGTCATGAAGAAAAAACTATGCACAAAAGCAGAGCAAAATAAGGAATTAATTAGCTGCTTCCCAGTGGCTGGCAGATGTTAGCCATCTCCAGGACAGCAGGGCTCTATCAAGTGCCATGGTTACATGGGATGAAAAATACCACAACCAGTGGAAGACCGACAATTTGTGCAAAATAAAATCAAAACACTATTTGGCAGAGGCCCAATGAAATGTTTCTGAATCATGTTTGTCCAGGAAATGCCAACAAGACCGTTAGAAAGAAACACTTTAAAAGAACATTTTTCACTATGATAGAATCACAGAATACCAACTTGGAGGAGAACCTCTAGGATCATCTGGTGCAACCTTACTTGGCAAAAGCATAGTTCAGACAATATGGTCCAGCACTCTGTCTAGATGAATCTCAAAAATGTTCAGTGTTGGAGAATCCACCACTTCCCTGGGGAGATTATTCCAATAGTTGATTGTTATCACCGCGAAAAAATTTTTTCTTCTGTCTGATAAGAATTACCCCAAAAGAAAGTTGTACCCATTGCCCCTCGTCTTTTCTATGTGACTCTTTGTAAAAAGGGAATCTCCATCATCTTTGTAGCCATCCTTTAAATACTGGTACATGGTGATAAGGGCTTATTAAAATTTCTTTTCTCTAGTTTTCTTTTCCCAAGAAAGCAAGAAAAGCTAGATATAGTGTATATCAATACCAGGGGGTAGCCTTTCATTCTGCTCAGGGCACCCAAACACCATGCCCTCCCTTTCCTCCCTCCCTGACTCTGAAGTCAGCAGGCTTGTCCATGGTCAAATAGACATCGAGCAGGTTGCTCTGCAGGACCTGCAGAAGAAAAACAGCCCCCCACGTGCTCCTCAGGCAGCTAGCTAAGGTCCAAGGTTACTTGGGAAGGGACAGTCTTTTGAGGGCTAAGGGGTAGAATTTGCCAAAAATGGTCATCTCAGGTCAGTTAAAGTTTTGGCCTGGTTTTGAACTGAAGCTCCCAGAGGAGCATGAAAGCAGAGTTGCGAGCCAAGCCTTAATTCACTGTGTGGAAAGGCAAACAGTGACTTAGTCCTAATCAGATATTGTGAGCCCCTTTTAATGACCTGCCCATATGCTGCTGCACAGATTGTCTATTATTAAGTAAATATGCTCTCTGGGATTTGAGCTCAAAAAACAACACCAGGTAGCTATTTACTAATGAAGGGAAGTCGTACAGTCAAAATTTACTAAAGTCAGGTCATATAAGGTAAAAGTCATGATTAATTTGCTGTTTAGATAACAGTGGAGTGAAACTGTTACTTTTACTATACTTAAGGGGATGTGCTCAGAGGATTCATCTGTAGTCACGAATGGCATTGCTGTTAGAGGGTAAGAGTAGCGGAAGAAAAGCACTATTCACTTCTGTAAAGCATGTTCTAGCTCTTTCAGTCTTCACCAGCATTGTAGGGGGGGATAATCTGCAAAACATAATTCGATTCCCAACTCAGAGCCACTTCAGGACAACTGAAAACACAGGTGAGTGCTCAGGTGCAGCTGAAAGTAATCACATGAAGGCTACTCAGACTTTTAGACTGTACATTGGATGACATGAATTAAACCTAATTTACTACTGGATGATGGAAGAGTCATCTGAGGTCAAACACAAGCCTTCAGTTTTATTAGAAGTCTTATGAACTCAACAGCACTTCTCTTTCGGTGAGACTCTCCCAAGTGAAACAGTACCAGAAGCTGCTGAAGAGATGTGGGCCATGTGTTGTGGTTGTGGCTGCATTTGGTTTGGAACACCCTTCATCCTGAGTATTAGAGCTCAGTGCTCACACCTGAACCTTCTGAACAGTCCTGGTTCCTTGCAGAATTGCTTTGTATTGCTACGGAAAGCCACACACAGCAAATATAGACTTTATTTCAGGTCAAACACAAATCTTAGCTTCTTCAGGATTCACTGTCAGGAGACCAGGTGCCCCTGAGCACACTGACCTTCCTTTTTCAGCCACAGGACTGTATCTGAAGTTACACATCCCCCTACCTCCTGATTGTTGCATAGCAGTCACCTAGACCAAGAAAAACCCTCTGTCAGAAACTCTAACCCATGAAAAACCATCGCAGTATAGAGACTGAGCTGCACCCCAGAACCTGCAGCCCAGGGGAGGAGTGGACTCAACTTGGAGGGGTCCCCTGAGAATTTATTTCTGTGGGAGGGACCCCACGGAGCAGGGGAAGGACTCAGAGCTTTGGCTCCCTTGTAATCCATGGTGAAGATCATGGTGAGGCAGGTTGTCCTCCTGCAGTACATGAAGGACCATTGGGGTGCAGAGACCCCCCTCATCCCATAGAAGAGAGACCTTCAAGTGAGAGTAAAGAAGGGACTTCTCCTCCTGCACTGATGCAGGGGGCGAAGGGGTGGTCAGAAAGTGTGTTTAAGACTGTTTATTTTATTACTCTTTAGTTTCTATTCTGTTAGCAATACATTTTAATATTATTCTCATGTTGAGTCTGTCTTGCCTGTGTGACCTCTCCCAACTTTTAGCAATTTTGTTAGGTTTGAAATCTGGCCAGAGTAAACCCACGACACCCTTCACAATCCTTAGCACCTTGTGAAGAAGCCTCAGTGCTCCCACATTCCTTCCCCCCCCCCCCCTCCAGCCTTTCTCCCTTCTTTTTTGGGAATACATTGACTTGCCATCTTTGAAGAATATGTACTGATGTGTTATTGGCAACATCAATATTCGCATTTTGAGGGCCACTGAAAATTCCTGTGTAATTTAGAAAGCCACAAACCAGCTTTAAACAGAGTAGGAATGTTAATGGTTTTGTAACTAATGACTACTGGGTAAAGCTCTTCTTGGGAGAACCTACTTCTGCTTTGCAGAGCTATATTGCAGAAAAAACATAACTTCTGTGCAATTTCTCAGACAGCATTTGCAACTTTCTGCTCCCTTTTGCAGTAATTCTGATGGCTGGTAAGTTTCTAGTAGAAAGAGAAATATTCCTCCAAAGAAACAGTACAGTGACACAGCGCTGATGACAGCAAAGAAATATCCCTATTGCTAACAAGACATCTTCTTTACTCAGGTCAGTCATGCTTTTATGTCTGGAGGAATGGAAAATTAAAAATCCTTGCACGTGCACTGTTGGCAAAAGCATCTGAGATGAGAACTCTCATTTTAGACCCTGAACCAAATTCAGGACCCTTCTTAAACTCCTACTGCTGCTGCCAGTAATGAGTGCTGTCACCTGCATGCCCACTGGTCACACAGATGTTCAGTAATAGTACAGCATAGCCAAAAGGCTAAAATAAATTTTCCATCTATATTGAAAACCTTCTTCATCTGATAGGTTCCCACACCATCAGCAGGGAGACAGATACCTTTAGAAATATCTACACCATCCTAGAAGATTAAACACGTGGTCTTGCCACTATCAGGAGAATAAGGTTATTCCTCTTATAGCAACTGAAGCAGAGAAGATCCCTGTTTGCAGTCTTTTGTCATGACTTAAATGGAAAAGGAAGGCTGGGAAGAAAAGAGATTGTTGAAGCATATTTCACCACAATCTGTTGCTGCTGTACTGCTGTTAAGAGTCCTGCTCTAGTCACAGAAGAAGGGAGGTTTCTATCAAGCTGGTTTGAGTATGTACAGTGTACATGTGTTTATGTTACCTTATACTCAGTGGGGAATGAATGATTCACTTTGACTCAATGTTTTTTCAGTCATTGAAGAGAGGTATTGTGTATTTCTCTTCTGTGCCAAAGACCAATGTTTAAGAGTTGTTATGGAACAGTTTGTGCCTTGTTTAGAGATTGTGAGATGTTACAGAAAGTGAGAGGGTATATTTAGTACTTCACAATGTACATACACAAAGTAGAAATGTCGTCACTACACTGGCTGTCAGCCCAAAGCAATAAGATGGAAATTTGAAAAACTAAGATCAAAGTCCTAAAGTTCCTATTTCATTATGTCAAAAAGCTAAAGGTGCTTCAGAAACACCCATTCTGTAGTTCATCATACAGAAAATAGGACACAGAGAGTCTGCTCACAATTGTAACAGGATAATCCATCAATTCGTCTTGAGTGTAGCTCCTGAATCTGTCTGACAGTGGCAGAAAATAGATAGACTTTTATATTACATTATGTTTTTACTATTCGGGGAGAATTTAAACCATGTCTTTAGGCCTGTTGAAATTTCCTAATCCTGCAGTCTGTGCTGAATATCAGTTACACTTCTTCTCAAATGCCTCTTCATTCAAAAGTTATGGTACAGGGCTGTGAAGGATCAATATTTTCAAACTTCATTTCTATTATATTTTAAAAGCGATCCCTGATGCCCTCAAAAAGAGAGACAAAGGTTGTAAAGAAGAAACATTCGAAAAAATTGAAAAGCTTTTAGCTTCACCACACAACTGAAACAGTCTGGAAAACACATTGTATTCTTATTAAATACCAGGATTTAGTCAGGGGAAATCTATTGGAAAAACAAGGTAAAAGATGCTCTTCTGCCATTCTTCTCCCAATAAATCAACATTGGCATTTATAAAAAGAGAAAATCTATTAACCACATGCTAATAATTCTGCCTTCATTTGGAATGGAAATTGGTTCCATTCATAGGAAGATTTTCATACAGATTGCCCATGTTCACAAATGGGAATTAAACCCTGATGAACTTTCCTTGGAGAAATGTCTTTAACCTGAAGGGCAGAAGCCACTGAGTGTTCAGTCTGTTTCACCACAGCATTCCTACATTGTTCTCTTGCACAACACCCAACTGTCTAGCATCCGTGGCATTAAACCACTCCAAACTGCGGAGCTGCTTTTTGTACTCTATTCTTCTGCAGAAAGGGAAGATATTCCCGTAGGATTGTTATGGTGCAGTGCTTACAGTGTGTCAATGCTCTGAACAAAAAGGTAAGCTCAGCAGAAGTTGTTCTGCTCTTTTTGTGTCAAGAGGTTTTCTGGAAAAGGGCAACAGTACTTTACAGCCCACTCTGTAGACCTCGTTATCTACCTCAAAACCCCAGCTGTTTTTGTTTTTTTTTTGAAGTAGTTCATGAAGCCATGATGACCTTGAAATAATTTTGTCTAAGTTCCACAAAAACATGTAAAAATGGCCATAAGTCACAAGACTGAGCACAACATTTAGTCTTAGTCTATTTGTCTATTTGGAAACAGCTGCTACAACAAAGTGTGAAATAACAGAGCTAGCAATAGCTCCATGTTTAGCCATTACACACTGACAGTCACACTGTAGTTAGCCTGTTAACAAATCCGCAATTACAGATGTATTAACTTAAACCACCAAGATCAGGCCTTCGCTCAGCAGCACTGCATCGGCATTAGACACTGGGCCCTTGAATAGCGTCTTCTTAATTTCCAGCACCAGCAGTGTATTTTTATTGACTTGGCTCTGTTACAGGAATTAAATTATAGACTAAATCAGCTAATGTGTGACATGTACTCTCTGTTTAACAGGAGTGAAACTCCTTGTAATATACAGGCCAAACCTTCCACAGCAGGGGCTACTGACTGTGTCTTATTTATTTGTATGGTTTTCCCATGAAGCTGCAGATATGTTTCAGGGTTGCTGTGCTGATACACTAAAAACTGATGCTAAATACCCTGACTATATCCTGCCCATCACCATACAGTTTGCATACCTGTGCAAAGGAAGAAAATAAGGGGTTGCTGTTGTCAGTCACAGAAATCAATGTGCACATATTAGGAGAGAATCTGATTCAGACTAATGTGGCACTAATTTTTGAGATTTTCACCATATTTCCCTGTGCAAAGCAGTATTGTACTTCATACAATAGTGCAACTGAAACACCAGTATTAAAACAGCCTTTGTGCAGCCCCCTCACTTCCAGCTGGAGTGATTTTCCCTCATAGCTCTTCACCCACACAACAGATTATTGTCACAGAAGGCCAGAAGAAATGAGATGCCCCCATGGTATCCAGGATGGTGTCCTTTGTATTGCTTTTAAGTGTTTATTTCACATACAAAGCTTTTGACTGCATCCTGCAGAAATCCTTGACATTATTAATTTAGTTTAGTTCATCTACCCAATTTCCTTTTTGCTTTGATTCTACAGTCTGTAGTATGGCACTTAAATGCTCATTCTTCTGTCAGTTTATTTCAGTTTCATGTTTGTGTTTTATGTGAAAATAAAGATGCTCATTACAGTAGCTGAAAAGGAAGCCTTTTTATCATCCAGGCTTTCATACAGAACAGGGCTCTAGCTAAACAGGGTTCTCATTTCCATAGATCTGCAATAATAGAGGTTTTATCAATCATATACCACCACAACTCTCCACCTGACAAAGTAAACTGGTAAACTGGCTAGTGAGGAACTTCTAAACTTGTTAGCAGTAAAATATCATTTCTGCAAACACAATCTGATATTTCAGAAAAGAAATAAGTTGAAGACTAGCTATTTGCTCTGCTTAAAATATTTAAAAAACCTGATTATTTTTTAATTCCTGACAAGAGATATCTTTAAGAATGTTGTGTCTGAGATAAAGTCAGCAGAGCTGAGATGCAAATCCAAACATGTTTCTCCATTCTCCTTTTCTCTCCCATAGAGAGCTTTTTTTTAATCTTAACCCACATAAAATTATTGCATTTTAATGTCAAGAAAATATTTCATTTTCAGTGAAGCAGGGCATTGTGTTTCATTATACCAGTCTGCAACCAAAACTTTACAACATCAAGGTCATCAGCAGAAAAAGGAGATATATATATATATATATATATAACAGAACCATAAAAATACAACTTGCTGTTGCTGTAGTGACAAGAAAAACAAAAACGAGGCACTGAGAAACACTTTCAGACTGAGATTTCTTTCTGTCCAAAGTACACAGGAGGTTATTTGGCAGCTGTCTTATCAGCTGGGGTGTTCTGAGTGAGATGGGAGCCTGAGCAGCCACTGCTCACTGTGGTCACACAACAAATTACTGCAGCCAGCAGCCTCAGTGTCTTACAGTCACAGTCAACAGCTGCAGGTAGCTAGGGAATGAAATCTGTGCACAATTGAGAATTAGTTTGGATTTTGGCATGTAATAAGGAAAAGGAAGCTAAGGTGGAGTCCTGAAGCACTTTGCCTTGCAATCAAAATGGTTCACCTAGTGTAAATATCTCTGGGAAAATTAGTTTCCCCTCTCTTCTCTATTTATTTGATTAATTTTTTTTTTAAATCTTTTTTAACAATTTTAGTATCAGTGACGTCATTTTGTCCTAGTTTGAAATAAATCCACCTTATGACAAAGACAGCATTTAAGTCAAATTTTCACTGTATGCCTTACTACCTGACTGACTGGCAGAGAATTTGCAGTGAGTACCTGATGTGTTTTTTTTTAAAAATACTAGTCACATGATCTGTTATCATTTAGCCCAATTAAGTCATACTAAAATTAAATCTTGTCATTTTACTGCATGTAAACTATTTTACTTGACTTTATTTTTATTAATTTATATTTGTTTCTGCACTTTCAGAAGATTTATCATGGTATGCTTACCTTACTCTGGCACAGATGTCATTACAGACATTATTTTAATAATAACTAGGCTTCACTTACACTTAACACTAACTTAAAGAAAGCTTGATTTAAACAGAAAAAATACGTAAATCATCCTGGCTCAAAAAATAAAACTTGAACAAACTAGACAACTTACAATAGAGAGAATATGACTAACAAGTAACATTTGTTTGCTAAACCTTTATCTCTAACTTAATGAACATAAAAAGTTTAGGATTCATGCTAACAAGGTTCTTCCATTCAGCAAAAAAGGCTCTAATTAAGACATTTCAGGCTTTCACAGGTCTTCATATTCCTCTATATGCTATTTAATTTTTCAAAAGTAAAAGAAGCTCCTTCTATTATCAGGGTTTAAGAAGAAAAATGCACAATAAGTTATATATTGCACAATTAATGCGAAGAAAATGCACATAAAATGTGAGGCTATTCAGGAAGTAGGTGTATATGTGAACTTTCCTGAAATTACATCATAAAAAACCTGAAAGTTGGTCATTCTTCTTTTCTCTCATCTCTGTAATATTGCTGTTCTAAAGTTTCATGGTCAATTGCTATTTAAAAAATGTGAGGCAACAGATATTCCTACTAATACATTCACTGAATTACCTGTTTCTAAGCAGTAATACAAAAAAGCAGTACCAAAGAACAGCACTTTAAAAATTTAAAACCTCATAAATTTAAATACAATCTTTAGCATGTTCTAAGTTATAGACACATTTTAGTATCTTGTAATCCTTTCCAAATATTTCTAGAATTCAGGCCAGGCAACTTTAAAAGCATACTTCATCTAGCAGACATCTCAAAAAAAATTATGGAAAGATAGAAGTGAGCTATAAAAACTAATAGGAAAAAATTCAAGAGTTCTGGTCTCTCAACTCAGAGCAGATTATGGTGCCAGACAGACTTAACAAAATGAGTGGGATGGAGTACTAGTACCAGGTCCACTAAAAAAAACCTCAAACAAAACAAGAGAGAGGGGCATACCATTGATCTGGTGGCAGAACAGGCAGCATGGTCTGTCAGTAAGGGCAGCTGGTCAGGACCTAGCAGAATGCATCTCAACAGTCAGCACGTACCAACAGTTTTCTGTTTGCCATTTTATGGGGATCTTGCCCCCCATTCTTTTGCCTGTGGGCAGATGCAGTGTATTTCAACCACTTCATCCATTTGGATCCTTACTTGACCTACACATATGTCTTCTTCCCCAGATCATCACTCCATGACCAAAATACAGTAAAGAATTTTGTCTCTTGAAGCCCCGAGTGTGCTCACTGTATTTGCAAGGAGAAACTATGTAAACTATCCCCAACACTGATCTAACAAAAAGACTTAAAAGTAGCTGTCCTAAAGTCCTATAGATTCAAGAGACCACTGTTGTTTTAAAGTATTTGTTCCAGCGCTCATAATACGAAAGTCAGAGATGGGACTCTAAATAGTTTTTGCTACTAAGAAAACTATTCTAAGATCTAAGAAAGAGTATATAAATACCCCAAACAAAAATACACCTTTCTTTTATATGTCAAGTATGCCATAATTTTTCCTGGCATGAGAGAAAAGGAAATAGTTAGAGTTCATTAAATTGCTCACAGTCCCTACCTACAAAACTGTGTTGTGTTTATCTCATATACATTGTCACCGATTAAATGGATTCTATCAGCAAACTGGCCAGGACCTCACAAATAAGTTTAAAAAATTATCTGGTATGTCTTTCATTCATATTACTTAAACATCCCTCCCATGCTTTGCTCCTGATTTTTCATTTTGGTTCTGTTCCTCAAAACATGGGTTCCAGTGACAAGTCACCCAATGTACAATTCATAAAGCCTGTCATAAGAGCACAGTATAAGGAAAGTATAACTATACTTTCCTTGGAAGTATTTTTTGTCAATGTTTACAAGTGAAGTTTTCCATTTGGGTAACAACAGATCATTTTTTTGAATACTTGTCAGCTTTCTATAGTAAATCTGCAAAAGTTAAAGTGGACTCCAAAGAGAATGAAAAAAATAAAAACAAAAATAAACCAAACAAACTCATGTGAGATATTCAAAACAAACATTTATCTTTACCCCATTTTTTCACCAAGCCCATGTACCACTGTTCTTACGCTACCCTTATTTTTCAGTCCAATCTATGTCCTCTTTGTCATCTCTCAACATTCTATTTTCCTGTGTACAACCTATTCTGAAAATGCTTCCTATTTTCACCAAGCCATACTTGTGCTAAAAACAGCTGCTAAATTTTTCTGCAGTACCTCTCACCAACCTTAAGTTTTATTTAAACTTTTTTATAAAATTATCGTCAGAATTAGTCACAAGTTTTATAGCTACCAAATAAATTTATAAGCAACTGCTATTGTAATATAATACACAGGAAAGCAGAAATCTAGATTTCCTGCATTAATTTCCATGGAATTACATTTGGATCTGCTCCTGTCTCACAAACATTTTATGTTGTATTTAAATGACGCACCAGACTGCATTGTCTGTTGCAGATGATATGTCTATCTATCTACAGATATATATACATAGATAGGTATGTGTGTATATATATACATATATATATCAACTTAAGAATATTTTCAGATGATTATCCAAAATTTTCTTTTAATGTAATGATGCTTAACTAGACCTGGATCACTAAGATCCCAGTACTTTCATAAATTTATATGCCATGGAAATAAGAAGGGCAGGAGGGAAAGATACAGCAGAGTAAGAGATACAGTGGAGCAAAATAGGTCCACCAGTCAAAGGTCTATCCAGGCAAAATTTTAAGCATTGTTAAGCTATTGTGACCATTTTCAGACATATTGAAAAAAAGTTACTGAGCTTTCTACTCAAAACTTGCATTTGCCCTAACATTCAGGCAGCCTTGATGGTCCCACATGTATATTTCACTCATTTCCCTTCACAACACACTCTAAATTAAGAAAACAACACAAACTCTGACAGTCTTTCATAATCCTTACTTGGTCTGTATTGTCTAAAGGAATTAATGAATTTATTAAATTAATAAGATTAGTATGTATAAGCAGGGACTAACTAAATTAAATAGGCTGTGAACTCACACAGACAATCCTGCCTTCCAATGAATTATTTTCTGCTTGACATAATTTTTCCCCTTTGATTTGAAAGTCTTCCTAATGTCTGCTTTTATATATTTTTATTTTGTATAAAAATCTGCCAGCTTATTTTGCCCTTTCATTTACTTACATTAAGAACTTTGAACAACTCATGCTTATGCTAGTACATATTGAATCAAAAGGGTCTGGCAAGTTATGCTACTGATATATTGTGTACATCTTCCAGTGCATTTTTCCATAGAAGTCAGTTGCTGCCACCAGCATCTCCTGGCAAACACCAAAAGCCAGCAGGTGCTCCTTTCCTGTATTCTGTGCAGAGCACTGGGAGTGGGAGAGTCTGTACTGCCTCACTCCACACGGATATTAACTCCCCTCTACAGAGTTTCCCATTAATGACATCCTGTACTCTTGAAACCAAGAATGAAAATGACAGATTTCTCCTTCATACAATACATTCAATGAATTTTTGAAAGGTGTATACATGAATCATAGAGATAAAACTACTAGTACTACATAAAACTACACAAACAGAGCACACAGAGAGTTGCACCTTAACAAGTGAAGGTCTTGGGAGATGTTCTGATTTAGGAAAGCATAGCATAACAACCCATTTTGGAAGGACACTAAGACAGAGCCTTGACTATGTCCACTTCCACAACGACAAGTCCCTTACAGGATGATTTCAGAGAATCTCTGAGATCACAGTATATAATCTCAGTATATGATCCATGAAGGATTTTTTGTGACGTTGTTCTCAATCTTCTCTGTGATTTGATATCCCCTTACCGTAACAGGACCTAAATTTGTTTGCAAAGACAAGGCTGTCATGTCACAGAAAGCAGAACTCAGGAGCAGAGGAACACAGGAGGTGAGAGAAGTGTTAGTACATATAAGCACAGAATCATCAAGGTTGGAAGACCTTCAAGGTCATTGAGTCCAACCATCAACCCAGCACCACCATAATCACCCTGAAACCATATTCCTAAGTGCCACATCCAGATGCCTCCTGAACACTTCAAGAGATGGTGAATCCATCACCTCCCTAGGCAACTTATTCCAATGCCTAACAACTCTTTCAGTAAAAAAAAAATATCCTAATATCTAACCTGAATCTTCCCTGGTACAACTTTAGGCCATTTCCTTTCACCCTTTCACTTGAAACATGGCAAAAGAGACCACTCCCTTTCTGGTTACAACCTTCTTTCATGTAGTTGTAGGGATCAATAAAGTCATCTTCTCCAGACTACAGAACCCCAGTTGCCTCAGACACTCATCACAGGACGTGCTCCAGGACATTGCACTTCTCTGGACTTGCTCCAGCAGCTCAATGTCTTTCTTGTAGTGAGGGGCCCAGAACTGGACACAGGATTTGAGGTTCAGCCTCCCCAGTGATGAGTACCGGAAGACAATCACTTCCCTGGTCCTGTTGGCCACCCTGTTTTTTATAGTGGACAGGATGCTTTAGCCTTCTTGCCCACCTGGGCACATAGCCAGCCGGCTGTCAAACAGCACCCACAAGTCCCTTTCTGCTGAGCATCAATCAAGTCATTCTGCCCCAGGCCTGTAGCACTGCCTTGGCTTGTGACACCTGACAGGTGACACAAGTGCAGATCCAGCAGGGATTAACTAAATGAAACAGGTCATTGCATAAAACTACAATAATAGAAGGGGTTTACAAATTCTGTTTTTACTGACAATTAAGTCTAGAGCACAGCAGAAGTTCTGGTAAATACTCTCTCAAAGTAGTGTGGGCTTTCACATGTCTACTTCATTCCTCTGTGTGTTTGTTACCAATTAGTAGCTGCCTAAAATCAACATTAATAGAATAATGTCCAACCATTAAGACATTTAGAAGTTTCTCCACATTTGTAGCCAAAAGATGATTCCAACAGATTCCCACACTACACTGCTCAAGAGTATATTTAAGGCACCATTGCCCCTAGAGACAGCCATTTTCTGTTGTTATTTTGAATACACATTGTGATCTCAGCTCTTGGCTCAAAGATTTCTTCATTCTTCCATAACCTCCTACACAAAGGTTTTTGTGCTTTAGAACAGAAGCCTAAGGGACTGCGTCATTGCCTCTGGATTCTGGGCTAGAGAAAGACAGAACCCCGCAGAGAGACTGAGCTCCTGGTGATAAGTATGGAGGTTGTGTCCCCACTCTTCTGGGAGACTGTGGGGAGTGTCTTCCCAGGAGCTACTGGCTGGGTAGTAAGTTTTCACACAGGCTGTCTCCACTGCCAAGAACAAGTCAGGCAGGTTCCTCGTCAAAGGATGCTTTCATGCATGCCCTTTCCTAGCCAGCAATCCCACATACTAGCAAATAGAGCAAATCTTCCAAATTAGTAGCAATCTGAACAAGCTAGGTATCCAATTCTCTTCAATCTAACAAGGGAGAAACTATTCATCTGTTTCAGATAAACACATCACATCTATGCCGAGTAGATGAATGCTGGCTGGACAGAGCAAAAAAGAGTCAAATACTGCCAGGCCATGGACTAGAAAGTCTTTTGGTACAGCCAAAATGGAGAGTTTCTCTGGAGATGATTCAGGATCATGTTATTGCTCTTACCATGGAATTGTCACTCCCAATTAATGACATTTATGGAGCCCCTTCCAGTAAAATTGTCCAAGACAAATAAAAATTTATCTTGAGGATGGTAGAGGAAGATGGTCACAATCAGTTTTAAGAACTGATGGATAGTGACAGGGCATCCACAGCACTTCTCCCTCCTCCCACCACCTCATAGTTTACAATAAGCGGCAAATCTGGTCTCTTGGTGAGTTTATACCTACATCTGGAGTTTCACCACAATAAGTCTGTATCTGCTCTTTCAAGATTTGTTCACATGAGTAACACGAGTAACAGTGTTTCCAGCAAGCCCATTAATACATATAAGCATTACTCACACATACAAGGTGTGCTGGATTAGATTCTTAATGACATAACCATGGAAACTCCAGTCTGGATTTGCCCAGATAAACACACTAAGGAAACAAAAGCTAGACAGCTGGCACGAAGAAAAGAAATGAAATAGAAAAAACAAAAATATCACTCCATATTAAGTAGTGCTGGTAGAATGTTCCATACCAGCTATTTCATAACCCACTTTCACAGTCCTGCAAATATTCAGCACTCTTCCCAAACCAAATACAAACAATTAATGCTGAACAGTTAAGGCACAAAAGCCAGTCATCACAGACCAAATGCCCCTATGGCACAGTTTTTACAAGTTCCAATAAAAAATGTGCACCATGGTCACCCCTGGTGGAATTTGTGCAACAGCTTGTCTCTTTCCTCACACTGAAGAAAGCCTCATTTTGTGGGAACAGTGAGAACCCAGGACTTTTTTCCCATGTAATTTCTTTCTTTTTAGTTTTAAATATATTTTATGGTACCTAAGTTATTAAGCATGAATATATAATATGAACACAGTTATGTAGCATTCTGTCAGGAATCTTCAAATTTTTGGAGGGTATCATCATCAGATGTAGGACAAACACAAGGTACTTGTTATTTCTTACCTATTCCTTCTGTTTCTCATCAAAAGCAGCATCTGTCAACAACTCCTAAAGTCATTTGCAGGAATTCTTCAGAAAGCATCCATTCACTGTCACCAGTGGGTAGTGATAAATCACAGAGCATCACTACTGACAACAACATCACCACTACATCTAATGTTAGACAAGAGTATTTGTTTGGAATACCATGTAAAATGATCAGCCATGCCATGATCTGTATCATGGTGCAGTCTGGTAATTCTTATGCAATTTTATTAATTAATCATGAGTTGATGAATGACAAATGATGAGTTCTAATGACTTAGAAATTGAGGAGAAAAATAGCTTAAAATACTTTCGGTGAAATACGATTCCAGTTCAAGGCAAGAAGGTTCAAGCTTTTCCCAGTTTCCATAAAGAAGGATTCTCACAGTTGGAAAGCCAAGCCTTTATAGCTTGCCAGAATTAGCATCACCTGACTCATATCACTATAACTCACTAGCAAGGAGAATATGAATACATCCTTCAAGCATAAGATTAGCAAGCCAAATGGGCAAAGAAGCAGTATGCTCCATATCAGCACTGGTAAAAAAAAGAACTCTCTTTCATGAGAAGATAGATTTTCATCTGAGTCCTGAATTCTGGTACCACATTTGCTCAAATCATCTGTGTGAAATTAGAAGAAGAACAACAAATAAGCTCTCATCAACTGGGTATCAGATCACTCCATGGCCATGAACTAATAACATACATCAACCAGATGCAGCGAAGGCTAGAAGAGAAAGTATTTTGAAATTAATTCCTTTTCTGCCTTCAGCTTTGAATCTGGCTCCCAAATGCTATGGGCAACATGTGGAAACCAAAACTGCTGCAAAACAGTGAGTTATGAGATGTTCAAAGCACCAGTGGCATATATTCCTTCCACAGTGCAAAACCTTACAGAAATACTGCATATTCTGGAATGAGTCACTGCTGTATTTGACCTAATAAGGAAAAACATCACCCTGAATCCAGAGTCTTGAGTATCATCTTCTCAACAGAACAACCCAGAACACAGATTAGGATAATATGTTGAATCACAGACTTTGTCCACCCAAATATTTTCATTGCAATATCCTTTCGTTTTGTGGGGTGGGATGGATGGGAGGGCAGGGGAGGGCTGTAGGGTGGGGGGAATACATCAGTGTGCAGATATCTTATACACCCTACTGATTAAGAGGTGCTGTAAGAGATATTCCCAGCAAATAGAAAGCGTAAGAATGCCACAGCTCAAATACATAACGTCTGTAATGTGCACTGACAGCTTTCTACTATGGATTTACAGCACATCTTTGTTGTTTCTAATTTACTAGTGTATTTTGAACTTCAGATTTTTAACATTTCTTCTAAGAGCATAGATATATTTTAAAAAATAATAATGTTCCTGAGGTATGCTGGAGCAGATGGTCTAGTCAATACAGCTACAGTAATTTATATTTAGGAAGATCTATTTGTTTATGCCTATGCTGTAATATACTCTACCAGCTTTTTTATCATCAGTTTGTATTTCAATTCATTTGGTCACAGCCATTTTTATATTTGAGCAAATTTTTAAAAAATGGGCAATTTGATGCACAGGATTCAGCTGAAAATATTCCACACAAATGAAAAAAACAAGTGAACAGGAATGCATTATGCATTACAACTTCATTTAAAATAAACAAATCGATGGTGTTCTGTCTGTAACCTCAGCATGAAAGGTAATTGATGTAGAATAACAAATCAATGTCCCATGAACTTTCTGAAAGTTTAACTGATGCTCTCAAGTGGGATCATTGGCATGGTTTTAATGGGAAGGATAACAAGATCTTTGCTTCAATCAGTTGCAAAACAAGAGTGGAGCATTATTAGTATGCTTAGACTCAAGGAATATCCTAAAACAACTTTGAGAATAACATCTGCAGTTAGAAGAGGCTAAATTGAAATTAATATTTCATAGTACTGATACAAACAGGCATCCATAACCTTTCATAAGTAATTTTCACATATAATTTATGTGGTGGCCTTAAACTGAAGTACAACAGTCACCACCAGTATGCTTGATTCTTTAAAAAATGCTTGTTTTGTGTGAAAAATGTCTTTTCTTCTCTGTTGACTTTGGCACTTAGTTCCTTTCAAAATCCATCAAGTGCAGTACCTGCAGGAAATAAATTCCATTCCTAGACCAGTGCTGTCTAGGACATGTGTATTACATGTGCATATTCACATGCAGATACAACCATGTTACACAGATAATCAGGCCATCTGGGAGTAAAACATGGAAAAACTACTTCCATCAAGTTCTGAATACCTATGAACTGGCATATCCCAGCATTAGCTTTGTTGGCCCTACTAGAAGAAGAGAAAAGCCTTTTCTTGCTCTGGCCTGTGATATGTGACTGAGTCAAAGAAGGAAGACAATTTCTTAATGGAAACAAGTTACCAGAAAATTTAAAGGCAAATGAGAATATTTTATTCCTGAAAACAAAACAAACAAAAACCCCCCCCAAAACAAAACCCCAAACCAAACCAACAAACAAACAAAAACCCAAAACCAAACCAACAAACAAACAAAAACAAAAATAAAGACAAAAAAGACAAAACCAAAACAACAAAAACACAACAACCCTAAAGAAAACATTCATATCATTTTTCTTAAATGTAATTTGTTTCTTTAAGAATCAAACACAACAAAAAT
The DNA here is from genome assembly GCF_001715985.3 of Manacus vitellinus. NCBI lineage: Eukaryota > Metazoa > Chordata > Aves > Passeriformes > Pipridae > Manacus > Manacus vitellinus. Next base: position 3,379,621 of record NW_021939324.1, on the reverse strand, counting down.
AATTAGTTCAGATCGAGGCAAATGCATAGATGTATATGGACATACATAGAAATGTTATGAAACAGACACAAATAAATATTTGTCTGCTTTTCATTACCCAAAAATGTCTGCTGGAGCTGAGCTGCAGTCTGATATTGAATTGAAGGTTGGGGAGCATTTACTATTGATTCTACAAATGACTCTCACTGATGACAGGAAAGGAAAAAGCAAGTTCATGTAATAGAATTTTGAAACAGATTATGTAGAGAGCCCAATAATACAAATATAAAAGGCAAACCACGTTGCTTGCTTGAGAAAGTGTGCGCAACTTACACTAAAAAGAATAACTACCACAAGTAATTACCTACAACAATCATTGCATAATGCAGGATGTAGGACAATGCCACAGGTCCTGAAGAAGAGCATTGCCACTGAAATGGTCACCCAGTGGAAAGTCACTTTTGAGAATTTTAGCAGGGCTTTAGCACTAAATACCTCCCTGCTCCCTGCCATGTCTGTGCAAGGGCCTAGGGGGACACTTTCTGACAAGTACTCCCATCTGTCACATATTAGTTACAGAGGTCATGCCTTGAGTGTAAGTGTGCAACCAAAGGCAATACATCTGAGTCACAGCCATCACTGGAACTGTGTTTAGTGACACACCATATCAATCAACACTGTGTTTGCCCAAACTGGTGGGGTACAGCTTCTCCGAATGGCCAGGCGGCTCCAAGTAAGACTGAAAGTGCTGGAGCTGCACATTTAAATGAACAGACTGTGGGTCCAAATTAAAAGCTATCTCACTGAGTTGTTCTTTTAACTTTTAGAATCTAAACCCAAGACCAGTAGCTCCTGTTTTCTTCTTCCTCAGCCTGTAGGAACGAAGGAAAAAAGGTTAGACACACAGCATTATGAATAGGTCATGCTGAATTCTGAGAAGCACCATACCAGAATTCATCTATGACTTCCTACCCATTAAATCCAAGCATGAAACCCCCTTTAGTGCAACATTTTGAACTCCTGATTTTGTAAATGTAATTTGTTTGTCACAGATACCATAAATGCACCATTAGACAACTGTTACAAATTAAGTGATGGAAAAAAATCAAGCAGCATGGAAAGAAACTAAAAGTTATCATTTATAGCGGTAAATCACCAGGTTTCAAAAACATAATGAAGTCACACCAGCTGTTTTAAATACATGAAGCTGGGGAAGGCTTAGTTAATAATTGATGAAGTACTAACAAGAAGGCGAGAAGGAGACAAATCTAAAGAACTAAATAACCAAAGTAAAAAAATTGTAGAAAATAGAAAAAAAAAAGGTGGAGGCATCTATTTCATACAGCAATTTTCATGTAAAAAGGGCAGTGTTTGCCATTTGATTACAGAAATATGCCTATTAAGACAGTCAGAGTTAACAACTCCTAGCATATTTTTGCTGACCCACTTTGTCTGCTGTTATTTCCATCCTGGAGGCATGTATTACCATCTTGCTTCAAGCAATGTGTTTTCAGCAGTCACTCAGTTTTCAGTTCAGGCATTCGGTGCATTCACATTCAGTAAAATTTTGCAAATAAGTAATTATTACTTAAAAAAACAAACTCAACCTTCCATTTTACATAATCTTTTAATTACTTTCTAAATAACCTTCTGGGAGAATCCAGTTGGACCCCTTATCCATATGAAAAGACTTCAGGCAAGACAAGTACAAATAAAAAATATGAACCAGATATCTCTACAATCACACAAAAAGATTCAGGTCTTCTTGCCACCATGATAATACACTTAAATAGTCTTTGCTGTTGATGAAAGCATCAGTGAACTGGGCAAGAAGAGCCACTGGCTGCAGGTCACCAGGTCAGCTCCTCTGCTGCTGATCTGCCCTCTGCCACCAGCTCCATTCACAGCTCTTACTGGTGACTTAGTGACATCAGCCAGTCCTTAGATTAAGGTCTCTGCTTTCTTTCTTTAAACTTTGAAATTCTCATGTAGGTGTTTTTCCTCTTGGATCCTTTCACACCTGGTGGTTTTGTTACAACCATGCTCCCTCTGTTTGTAATCTTATCATTTTTATCTGCAGACTTTCTTTCTGCTCACCTTCGCACCCTCTTAGTGCTCACACTTCTCTGAGACAGGGCTGTGCAGCTGGGTGTGATCCAAGCTGGATCCTTATCTGCTAAGGATCCCATCTCAACAGCAAGGGTTACTGTTGTGACCCAGGGCTTCTCGTTTGGAGCAGGCACCTCTCCCTGGAACAAAGATCACTTTTCTTATGAGTGTCACAGTCTTCTTCCACTAGCTTAGGGGAATGTCAAAGTCTTGGGAGCAAAAGAAAAATCCCTTGTTAAGAGAATATGAGTTGACAGAAACTGTCAACTTTACAGGCTGGCCTGTAAAATATTCTTACAGAGTCAGGAGGATGATCCCAATGCTTGAATTCAAGTTTTAGGAACAGTAAAATGGCAAAATTTTTTGCATAACAAAATGTTATTATTTACCTTACTTGACAATGAAGACTATATTAAAAATTCAAATTAGTTGTTTCAGAGAGTTTAAATCTGTAAGAATAATACATAGTTGAAATGATGAGAGGTAGGAGTGGCTCTGTTTTTTTCCTACTGATTCATTTGACCCTCTCAACTTCCTGATTCCTGATTTTTTTTTTAGGCCTCCATTATGCTTTTTCATGCATTTTGTGTTCTTTTCCATATTAAGACTCACAAGAAACTTATGTAAGCCAAGAGGAGAGAAAAAAATTCATCACCTGTTACAGTTTAGATTTAAGAGCAATGAATGCAACAAGGCATATCAGTGTAAACCTAAACATGTAGAGCTCAGTGAAGCTGGAGACAAATTTCCAGAATCTCAGGATTTTATTTAGGCATCTTATTACTCCTGAAATTACTGGGAAATCAGACTGTAAAAATCTGTTCTCTTCTTAAATAAATCTATACCAGGAAAGCAGCTTGGGCATAAACAACAACCTAAACCCAGTATCATGTAGAAAATGTTCCCAGCATTCAACATGACCCCAGGTGCAAGCTGCTATTTTTTGGCTAGTGATGACTATGCTGTTTTAGTATTAACTGGGAAGACTTGCATAAACAGAGGCTCAAATCATATGCACTGAAACCATCAGATGGAGTGCATATGCAGACTGCCTGTGAAATCAGAGGCATGATTCCTTTCTCTGCCAGGACTGCTGCTCTGAAGTGTAGTTAGAAACAGTTAAATGCATTCACAAATTAATATTCAGGATGATTCCTGTCTTTAGAAAAAGAGTAGAAAGCATCAATAGTTTCCTTTTCATAAGACTTCCCGATTCTTCAGTGGAGGGCACAGCAACACATTCTTGGACAAAGTAAATCCAGAAAAGTAAATTTATTGGGCTGAATTCACTCTTCCACCCCAGTGGAGATGTCTCAGATAAAGCACCTTAGATGAGATTGAACAGTTGTGTTTAATTAGCTCAGTTCCACTTGTACCTTTTTATCACTGTTTTGCTGCAGAAAGTGTATTTTTCCATGATTCAGAGGAGGGCAACTTCTTTAATCTGGGCTGAAGCTAGAAACTTCCAAAGCACTAAAACCTTCAGTTGAGAAAAGGAGAACAGACTCAGGACAAAAAGTTGTACTCTGTTTTATGAGAGTGAGAGGCAAAGAAAATCTTTTTGTGACCTCCTTTTCATAAGCACAATGCAGTAGTTAAGCATTAAATAACAGCTCAATAGGTTTTCATCAATGCAGAAAAATAATTACTTGGGAAAAGTTATATAACCTCCAACAAGGTCAAAGATTGAGATATTTTTACACGTGGTCTGTAAGATTCCCTCCTGCATGAAATAACTTCTTGAATAGAAAAAACTCATCATCTTTACAGGGCTGGACATAGATGACTTATTATTTTAGCACCCATTAATTTTCCTCCATGTGGAACCTAATAGGGAAATTCATTAAACAGTACCATTGGTTATTCTACTCTGCAAAAAGCATATCCATGAATCCATCCCGACCAACAAAACTGTATCTTTCTTTCAAGAGCCAATTTAAAAGAGTTACTTTTTGTTCTTTACTTGAAACAAAATTTCATGGGGCTATCCCAGTCAGTTCACTGACTTATTTTTTCCCTGCTTCCCGGAACATTTAATTATCACCCTTGTAACAGAAGAGATACCAGAACACAGTTAATCAAACTCACTGGTTAAGATCCTGCTAGCAGCCAAAATCCAGATATGAATAAAGGGCTGAACACCATGTCCTTGCAGTAGTACCTGTGAGTTTCAGTTATTAACCTATCACAGATACTGCATTAAATAGATCGTTAATGTTCTCAGCAAACCATAATCAAGTCACCACCACATGCAATTTTAAATGCACCTTATCTTAGGACTGCTGCTTACCTGGCTGTACATATTACATCTTCAGGGTTGGTATGGAAACAATCCTGACACAACTTTCTCTCTTTGGGATGTCTCAGTCAGAGAAGTTTTATTTTCCTCTTGCTTAGGTTCTACCATTTTTGACACTAAGCATAGACTTCCCAGGCGAAATATTGCCTTCCTTTAAACCAGCTGAAGTGTTACAATTGGGCTCAGCGTGGTCAGTGTTTATGCTGCTGAGCCTGGGACTTCCCATTCAAGGGTGTGTAGAGTAAAAGGTGCTGTGGCAAATACCAGAGCTGAAAGATCTAGAAAAAGCGGTATTTTTCAGTCTTTCTGAAGGCCCTTGATAGGTTTGGGGCATCTCTGCTTAGATATTCCCAGTTTATGCCTAGGGCTGTGAGCCAACAGAAAGAAATTCTGGGTGACATATTTGGATGATGTCCTGGCAGTCATTTCCTACCACCTCCCTCCCAACCATCTGGTCCTGACAAACTGGAGCTCGGCCTTGGGCTGACAGTTAGACCACATAAGCAAAGAGTAACATATGATAAATTTCCAGATAAATAGAAAGATTGGAGTTCTTCACATCACTCATATTTGTGCCTGAAACATAAGGCTACAGGATTCAAGCTCAAGAACAGCTACAATGGAATTTTCAGCTGATAACTATGATCCATTTTCTACACGAGCTACATCAAAACCAAATCCCATCTCAGTTTTTCATCAGCTGACCCAAAGTCTTTGATAAACCCAGACATGACCATAAATTTTTAAAACATGTTTCAGTTTTCCATAAATATTTTAACATTACTCTTGTGATATTTTCAAGACCAAATACAACTCTCCTGGTCAACTCTCTATCAGATCCAGTATGTTGTTACAAAATTTTACATTGACCCACTTGAACATTTTTATTGAATTACATTGGCTCTGGAATTAGAGCCTTTCCAGTCCTACTTACTATTAATTTACTATTAAGGAGGGAAAACTGCATCCCTTTCTTCCACTGAGTATCTTACAAATAGCTTATATACTTTAAATCCACTAAACAATTTATATAGCTTCATAATTCTCTCTTTTAAATGAAATGATGCAATTAGTCAGCAACATAAGCAGTCTCACACTCGACAAGGTGCCAGCCAGAGAAGGTTGAAACCTCTGTGCTTTGCATAGAGCAGGACATCATATGCTTGGTCATTAAGGCAACTGTGAGCTGGTAGCTCCCCTGCTAAGTGCTCCAGTGGTGCCGTTGGTAAACAGCTGGGGGTCAGTCCTTTTCCTCATTGTGCTGAGAAGTAGCACCTTACTGGATGACAAGTACTACATGCCTACCCTGAAGAAAACGTTCAAGATTTTGAGCCTGGAAGGACTAAATTTCATAGTCTTAATTGAGGTGACATGTAAGACCTAAGAAAGTTCAGTTAACTAGTGTACATGGCCAATTTGTCTGAGAACTGTTTGTAAGCAGTCTACTTGTATTTTTTTTCCTTATTTTGTACAGACATTTGTTAACCTCAGTGGATGTTCAGATAACAAAATATTTAAAGTCCTATGAGCCAGAGCTCTTCTAAGTTAAGAAACCACTACTTTGAATAAAATCCTGACACAAAAAAATTTCTAAATATATATATGCACACACATATACATATATATATATATACACACACATATACATATATATATATATATACACACACATATATATCTCCAAGAAATCTCTCAGGGGAACACTACAGTGTGATTGTTTCTATGACTAAAACAGTTTTGGTGCTTCTTTGTTCCTTTGACTGAACTAATTTTATCATATGTATTCTCTAGTGGTTGCTACCATGTGGAAAGGATGCACTTCTACTAACATCTTCCTGCACATCAGCCACAACATATGGTAGGTTATCCCTTGTCCATGATAAGCATCTTGTTGTCCCTCCACTGTTTGAGGGGGTAGGGCCTGAGGACTAAGATCATCTGCAACTAAGCTCAGCTTTCTTTTTAACTCTACTTACAGGTCACTGGCCACTTCCAGAATACCAGCAGTCATTTTTGGAGCTCTTTGAAGTCCAAAGCCTCTACTCTCAGCTCCTCTCTCAATGAGCCATCCTGCAACGTGACAACCCCATGATGCAGTTCACGTTTCTTCTCATCTCTCGAGGTGTGCCTGACCCAACCCCACACAGTCCAGCAGCACACTGGCATTTAACCTGCCATTGCTCTGCTGCACTATGTGATGTGGAGCACTATGGGATGCTAAAGCTGCTGATGACAATCGGGCACCAGCTTTATGGGTTAGACCAGTCCTGCTCCTCCAATCTGAGCTGTAATTCCTTTTGAACAGAAACAAGTGGCTCTCACATATTGCCAGGCAAGTAGAGGGTATTATCTGGTCCATTTCATTCCCTAAAGCAAAAAGTATATATAATATAGATTCTAGGGTTTCAAGTATCATTATAATTTTGACTTATCAGAGTGCGTTGAAATGCAACATTTGTACGCAGTAAGCAATAATTATGTAATAAAAAAAGATAGAGAATAGCTTTAATAATGTGCAAACGTACCCATGGTAATGAAAAGGAGTTTATCCCTTTAATGGCTCAAACTGTGTAGTTGGATTCACATCACAACTGATCACCCCTTAAAGCATTTGAACCACTCATCAATTATTTTTCCATAACAGTAGTTTCGGGGTATGTTTACAGCACAGCTGCTGGACATTTTCATTGAGCAGATGATAAGGGGTGCGTTACTTTTAGTTGGTTTGGCTACAAGGAAAATTTATGCTTTACAAATCTGATTCAGATCTGCCCTACTTGACTTGATCACTAAAGCAAAGGCAGCTGCTTACTATAGTTGTCTTAACTCCAGTTACATATTTTGCCTGCTAAAGTAGTAATTATAGGTCTTTGGGAAAAGCAAGGAAGGAAACAATAATTATACAGATAGAGAGGGAAGATATTCCAGCTGCAATTCAGATTTATTTTCCCACACTGCCTACCTTAGGAGACTATCAAAAAAGCATATAATACAGATACTATGTCTCTCTAGAACCGTGCTTAGCTTTAACTATTACCTGTCTTTCAGAATCTGAAAGCTGCTTGCCTAATGCCACAGCATAACCTGAAGGTGTTTTTTTGGGTCAACTCAGCTTCGCAGAAGACACCTCCTTTTGTTTTATTTTTGTGGTGTGTCTGCTTAATCTTAACTGAGTTTTAGGGATTAAAATGGACCAGTTTAAATCTCTGGTGTGTTTGTAAGATATGTGGAAGACAGTCTGCTGTTTAATGAAAATAGAAAGAAGATGTCCTCGCTGATTTGTAAGTGATAGAGCACAATTTCCCCAAGCTCCTTGTTATCCGCAGAAACACCTAGGCAGAAATTTTCTTCATCTCTCTTGAGCTGAAGTTTTCTTGACCTCTCATGCACTGTAAGTACCAGAAGAGTGACTCCAGAGCATTAGAAAGGCAATGCCAAGCCTTCCTGCTTCCTGAGACAGGATAGCATAGTGATGTGTAGCTACTAAAGTTTTCAGCCAGATACCTTTACTCATGCTCACTTTCTGGGTTGTCAGCAACCACACATAGCACTGCTTATGCAGTGTTTTACCATCTGTCTTGCACACACTTTCTGCTTTTTTGGGAACCACATGGGTTTTTTATATGGATTCTGTCTTTTCCAGCTTCCATCTCCCTCTGCCAAGCACATTTTCTTAATTAAATAATGCTTGGCAGTGTACACAAGCAAACAATTACCCACACAAATTTGGTGCAAGCAAGTGTAAGACCACATCAACAGTGGAGAGGAAGTCGGGTTTAATCATTAAAAAGTGTAAAGTGTTAGTTCTACAATTGTTTTTGTTCAATAAACCATACGATTTTATTGTGTGGTTACCTTTCCTGGGCCAAGGCTTGAGCCTAATTCAAGATTTAATAAAAGGCACAGCTTTTGTAAAAAATGGAGAACCATGTCCCTATTTCTGACCCTTCTCTCCTGTTCTGACCCTTTCTCACACACGAGGGCTGAACTACCCATGATTTTGAGACTTTACTGGATTGAAGACATAGCTAATGCTGTGTTGAGGATCAAATACAGTTAACAAGGAGGTTGTTATCTTCCCAAAGATCCAGCAGCAAATAGGTTAAGGAAATCAATTTTGGCCCTCCAACTCTTAAAGTTGTTTTGTATTCTGTTGTTTCAGGTGCTTCCATGTGTATCATTCTCACCTGGCCTTACTACTTCACCCAGCAGCTGGCCAGTGCAATCTGCTTGACTAAACTTTTAGCTACAGCAGTGTTCCTGAGATTTTGATTAAGAGTTAATTCTCATGCAAAAAGTTAAACAAGGAAAAATTTCCCCATGGTAATTTGAGAAGCAGTCCTGCATCCAAATTAAGTCATACCCAATGCTAATGAAACAGCTTTAGAAACCAAAGGGGTAACCAAATACCTCAGGCCATTTTATCATCTGAGGTACACGAGTAAATATGAAAGGTCTGATGTAGATTAATAGGCATCACAGGTATGTAAATGATCTCTTAATTTGGCACTCTATAACTTACTTGCTCTTAGATCTTAAAGTACCCTAAAGTTTGACTTTCTAACACTAGAAAAACTGTTCTTAATTCCCTACAAAAACACCATGTAATTTTAAAAGAAATTTAATTAGAAAACTTTGTAAATACTTTAAAGTGTATATTAAAGATCAGAGATTACTTGGAAAAAATCTTGCTTCAGGTTTCACTATAGATGAGAAATATTATCAGAAAAAAAAAAAAGAACTAAAGTATCAGTTTTGTCTTCCCATTTTTTCTACTCTGCATTGCTGTAATCCTGCAATTGATTTACCTAGGCATGTGTGTCTGTACTTGCTACTCCTATTGTGGTAACTCCAGTTCCTTCACAAAGAGTAGCACCCAACAGCCCATACTTTCAAAAACAGCTGGCTAGAATTGTATCTTGGCAATTCAACTAAATTTTACCACCTGCAATAAGCTAAATGCAGGTTGTCTTTTGCCCAAGTATATGTGTTGCATCCTTTGCTTTTACTTAGGGATCCTCCCAGCTCAGGCCACACACTGGCTTCTGGGCACAGCTTCACTACTACTCTAAAATTTACATGAAAAAGATTCTCAGTGCATTGACAGCAGGTGCCCAAAACAAGAACTCTCCCCCCAAAAGAGCTATTGAATTATGTAATTCTTAGACTGCAAGTGCCTGTCCCCCCATCCCACAAGGAAGAAACAAAACACTGCAATAGGTAGGATGCTGCAGAAAGGTTACTGTGATTTGTACCATAACCTACCTAGAAGTTGCTTACATACATGCACAGACGGACTCACACAGAGGTTTTACGTGTCTCTTGGCCTTTTCACTTTCCGGCTGAAAGTTAATGGGTTGTGAGAACAATGTCAATATGTGCCAGTTTAAGAACAATGTTTTATGTAACTCAGATTAAAATTTAACAGGGCTGTTTCACTATTCAGTGTGTGCAGCCTTTTCAACTGGATCTGATAAAGATCAGTTTTGCTGGAACTTGTTTTCATAGCACTTACAAAAGCAGCCTCCCTGCTACTGGCACTTGGAGCAAAAGAAGCTGCAAAATCTGCTGCATTTGAGAATGGAGGTAATATGCTTAGCATGCTTTTATACATGCCACAAATAAATAAGGCAAAAAGATGCTGGAAGGATTTGTGGCACCGTGTCAGTTGCTAATCTTGCTTTAGCTGCATTATAACACTAGCTCAACTCATAGTCCTGTAGGTTACCACGTCAGCGGCCTGACAACTGCAAATAGCTGTCAGCTACTAAAGGATACCTGAAGCAACCTGGAAGTGTGATTGACAAACCTTACTCGGCTCTATGTTCGCAGAATGGACTCTTATCACCAGAAAGTCCAGCCTTATAAGCTGCAGTTGGCATGAGAGGCAACAGGAGAGCTGCAAAATCCTCATTTAAATTGTGGAGAAACAGAGGATCAACCTTCACTTCTGTTAAATCTCTCGTTTAAGCATGTGCTTCTCACATACTGACAAAAAAAGGTGAATTTATAGAAAGCTGGTAGGTAATGATATTTGGACTGTACTGTAAGTGTAAGCAAGCCTCAAAGACAACCCAGACATCTCCTGATAACAGGTTGTCATTTCTGCAAGAAACAGCTCACTGGCTGTAAGAGTTCACACATGCATCAGCCCAGTCCACTGGGAATTCCTGTGAGCTTCTATCAACAACAGCCAAGACTGAGGCCTTTGAAGTCCCCGTACCTAAGATGAAGCATGTATATAGCAAATAAGTTGCAGTACAGTTGCATATTTTGATATCAGTCTTTTTAACATACTTTAGAACCAAGCTACAAGAGCCAGATGCCCTGAGCTGATTAGGAGACTGTCCTTCAAGACAAGCATTTAGGAGACATTACTCTAGGAGTTCAAGACTATCAAACTTCAAATTTTAGATCCTTGCCAAAAACTCTTAAGACATGTTATCAAAGTAAGATGTGACACTTGGCTATAAAGATCCTGTTAATGAGTAACAGAAGAATTTGTGATCAGCTACAAACTAATTTGAAATCAGACTAAGGAACACAGTTTTCAGAGGAGAAACCAAGTTTCTTACCCTGCACACCACCATGTATACCTGTGTATATTCCTCAGGACTGCAACAAAAAACTGTTTATGGATGTGCAACAAAGCACTTACATGCATTACGTATATGGTTTGCAAAAGGACTGCAAAACCTGTGAAAAGACACACTTGCAGGGAGAAACTCATGTCTTCCCAAACCTTTATGCCTTTCCCAACCCTTCAGAAAAAGCTTCATATGCGGCTTCTTAAAAGCCTACCAGTAAGCAAGTAGAAGCTGCACCCTTACTGCTTTTAACAGCAGAGATTAAAAGATCAGATCTTGGCTTCTCATAGAGGTGATCAGTAAAGATTTCTTCATAACCTTACTAAAATTACAATTTTGCAAGGGATAAACTTACAGACAGTGACAGGCACAGATGACGTTTTACTCTCTCTGCAAAAGAGTTCTGTTGAGGATACTTTTTTTTTTTTGGAGGTATGTTTTTGGAAAGCTTATATACCTATGGATATTTTCAGAGTCATATTTTTATTTTAAAGCATTCATTTTGTCATGGCCAGTATTAAACATTTTGGATTTAATGCATGTTTTGTTGAATCTTGTGGCTTTCAATAATGTTCAAAAGCACTAAAAAGAGGGTCAGAATAGGGTAACTGTTCAAGCTACTGCTATGTGGTTTTTTTTTGCTTGGGAATACATCCTTGCAGACATTTTAAATATACCAGAAGTTAAAATAACATTCTCCTGATTGAATAATTTCTATTAGGCTACTGATCTGAGCTGAAAACCAGTGACAGGCTCCAGTGGTTGTTAGTTTTGGAGTGCTTGAGTTCCTTTAAAGCTCTGCAACCCATGCTGTTTAAGATTTACCTTGATTCTCTAGTGCTATCTAGTGGCTATTACTGAAAATTATTAATGTGTAGAAATGCAGCTACACTAAAGTCAGCTTCTATGGACCAACCTAGGTACTTCTTCCATGGCTAGTCTGACTTCAAGGTGCCTAAGTGGGGTTGGGTAGTAAAGACAAATAGCCTCTCCCACAAAGGTTCAGCACCCAAAGCTTTCAGGCTAAATGCCCAAGCTGAAATCAGCAGCTGTCTGCATAAGCACTTTTGTATTGAAAAAAACCAAACCAACCAAACAAAAAACCACTCATGCAGCCACCTCCAGACCTATTTGTGCCTAAATAGGCGAGCACTTCCCCTCTTCTGTTACCTATCAATTTAATTTATCCTTCTCCTGTTATTGCAATGCACTTTTGAATTGAAAGTTCACACTAGGGCAGCTCCAGCCACCTTTCAATAGAGAGAAAAGTATACAGGCTTCCAGGTGTCAGTATACATATCTGCCTCTTTGCTGTTGGCTGCCCAAGATTTTTGCTTGGTTCATCTTCTCCTTGACATTGAGAAGGAAAACAACCCAGTTAAGGGTTGCCATTTTTGGGCTTGATCAGAGATCCGCTAGCTTGGCCAACAGATCCAAGGTTTAAGCTCAAGTGTGAGGGTCAATAACACATGTATATGAGTTCAAACTATCAACTAAGTAAAACTGAGTATGGTTCCTATATATAGAAGGAACAATCCTATAAATGTTCTTTCACATGGGCCTAAACAAAGAACTTCTAGCAGTGAAGAAGTCTGGAGTGTATTCATACTTCATGATGTGATCCTAGCCCCACAAACACAGCATCAGTATCCCAGACTCAAACATTTTTTAACTTCAAATAGGATTTGATTGTCCTGGAAGCACAAACTGAAATGTGCTCCAAACATACCAGGCTAATAGAAAAGATGTATACTCCCATTAGAAGAAGGTGCATTGGGAATCAATTTTCCTGGAAGGAAATATCAGCAGTCCAAGGGTTAGCACTTACACAGTACTATTCCCAAATCCACACATGAGCACAGACACACATAGACCTTGACACACTCCCCCCCTCACACATAATAACTCCCCCCCACCAGCCCAAGACACACATACCAATTAAAAGAAATGGGAGAAGTGCTGACCAGAATGGTTTGGCTGCTGGCAAATTAAAGAGCTTTGAAGAGACTCTGACTTCTAAAGTGGAAAGAAGAGAACAATATATGACAGCAAACGGTAAACTGTTAATGACTTACTTGTATTAAATGTTAATATTCCATAAATCTGCACTTAAAACAAAGGTCCAGTTATATTTTTTTCTTCCAGCTCTAGTAACCACAATAGAAAGGCTTTTTTTTCCAGAGGGAGACTACATACACAGAATCCTGATGGTGAGCTGCCATTCGAAACAAACAAAAGCCAATTTATTCCTAGGGAGATAAGGCTTAGATTGAAAAGAGAGCATACTTAGTCATAATAGGAAAATCAGCTCAGACCAGGAGACTTCCACCTTGTCTCCAGCAATTCACTCTCTTGCCCAGATTTATCCTTATTGCAAAAGTGTTTTTAGACACACAATTTAACACGAAGGCAATCACTGCTGTCATTTACTGTTGTGAAAGAGGCTGTAAAAGCTTTGCCAAGAGACCGTGTCCACAAACATTTTTGTGAAGTAATCAACATGCATATTTGGTTAGAACAAACTCTGAGCCTACATTAACAACAAATTTGAGTGGATTACTTCTCCTTCTGTAGATGCTTAAAAACAGAAGTATCTGATAGAACTGGAGAAAAAGGTAGAACTAAAGCAGCTCCTCTGCATAATCTTTAAATTAAAGCCAAGATGTTCAAGGCTAGATTTTTTAAAAAATCCCCCAGTCAACCAACCACCTTGATTTCCAGGACTGCAAGTGAAGATTGTCAGATTTGTCGTACACACCCATATGCAGGACTTAAAACTGCTGAGTATGCATCAATCCCACCAAGGAGTGACTCTGCTACACCCAGAGGTGGGTTCCTAACCACCACACCTGTCAGGGAGCAAGTCTTCAGGAACAGCAAGTGAGCTTTTGTCTACCCTTTTCATTAACACCACTCTACTCCTCCACATTGAATAGCTGAGAGGTAAGCAAAGTTAAAAGAAAAGGATGAATATCTGACCAGAAAATGGGCATAAGGCTTTTGGGAGACCCTGTTCTCTGAGTCACAGGCTCCATGGCTCACTGTTGATCCCTCATGGTAAGTCCCATGCCTGAAGGAATGCTTTTTAAACAGACTGAAAAATGAATAATGATCTCTGGCACAAAAAAGCAAGACAGCTTCATAGTTTCATGGATTTGCAATGAGTTTGCAAGTGAAGATAAAATCTTAAAAAAAAATAAATTAAGGTTCACATAAGAGTAATGCCTTTTTATAACTATGAAATTATTTTGAATTCATCTTTTGCAACAGAATGAACAACGCAAGCATGCCATTGTAAAGCAATCAGGAACACACCTGCAACTTTACTTCTTTATCATGACAGTTTGGAATTTATTTATTTAAATCCCACATTGTGACACAAAAGCAGTAACAAAATAGCTGTAAACTACTTCTGTTACAAATATAGATACTATGTAAAGTGACTTTACATATTCTAATGTAGGCAATTCTCACACTATGCAAGAAATAAGTATAAAAGAGCAATTCAATAACAGCAGCATCCAGTAATGGTACCATGTGATTTCTTCCATCTTAGCCTACCACAGTGTAACTTCTAGAGCAGTTAAAAAGACAAAGGGGTGGATTTTTTGTTAATTCGCTTACACTTAGCTATCAATTTGTTAATACTATTTGACAGACACTTCTAATACTGCTTTTGTGACCCCACTAAAACAAATGCTAGTCTTTTGTGTTCTGCCATAATAATGGCCTGAGCATTGCCTGCATTTTCAGTTTGGATTTCTCTTAAATGACAACTGACATGGTGGCCTTCTTGCTACATTTTTTTGGCTAATCAACACAAGGGATCTTTCTGCTAATTAGCATGCTAGTTAGCTAGGTATCTTTCTCCCTCAAAAGACAGTGAAATTTTTCTGCAGGAAAATAAATCACGGGGAAAGCGTGCTTTATCTGCCAGATTCCTAGAAGCAAGGCAGGCAAAGGTAGGCAGGTTACAATCAACTAAGAGCTTCATTGAGTGCGACTTTTACGTAAAGTTTTAGTGAGGAAAAAGTGATACATTTACTGACCACACTGCTGAACAAAGAACAGCTCCATGGTTGCATTGTACTTACTAGACACATCTTGTATTTGTGCCTCTAAAATCAATATCCCCAAAAAAATAGTTGTGGCTCTCAAATCTCTTCTGCTTATTACTGATGCAAACGTTCACTGCTGTCTTACTCTTCACCTCCACTGGGAGGAATTTTCAGGTCTTTACCCATCCTCAACACATTAGTCCTGGTTTTATGTCTCCTCAGTTCAAGGAGGACTCTACTTTTGCTGCTGTTGGTAACAGCAGCAACACCATAACATCAACTTTTTCCACACTGGCCTAAAAGATATCCAGACATCTGTCGGCAGGCAAGTACACCTGCTCTGAGCAGTTTGTTCACAGCTCTGATTCATGCAGCTTGAAGAAATGTCTGCATTGAGCCTGTAGTTAGTCTTGCACATTGGAAGAGAACAACCTTTGCTTACAGACATTTCATACTGGGAAGGTAGTTTTCACATCTATACACTAGAAAATACTACTATTATAAAAGTCTAGTTCTTCTAATACTGCAGTTGCTGGGCATTCTCATTCACCAGGAACAGTTTCCACTAGCACTGAATTTTTTGGCCCTGAGCACAAGTCCTCTCCTTTAGAAACAAACACACAAGCCTCAACTCCCTGCCAAAAACCCACATAAACAAAACCCCCAAACCCAAACTAACAAATGAGAAACAAACAAAGCAATAAAACAAACAAACATACAAACATCAAAACAAAACAAAAACCCCTCAAATCTAAGTCAAAATGAAACACAGTTTTCTCTTTTTTGGGGATACACCATGACTTAGGAAAATTAAACATATAAACAGACAAGCAAACTAACCCATCTAAGTACCCACCCATCCCCTTCTACTTGATCATAGAATGCTTTGGGTTGGAAGGGACCTTAAAGATCATCTAGTTACAAATAACCATCTAAGTCCATTAATAATCAGCCTCCAGATTACATACTCTTCCCTCTATCCCCCAAGTCTCTATTTTATTAGTACTTTTTTTCTTCAGTAACCTTATTCCTGTTTTCTGATTACTGCTACCCATGCAAACCCCTTGTTGACTTCGTGAATTTGTAATTTTTCCAACAGCATTCAAATATCCAAAGTCTGTTAGCAAAACATTTCAGTTTTGTTGTGTGGTTATTAATGCAAACATTCTTTTTTCTTTTTTTCCCTGCTGACTTACTAATAGGAAAAATATCCATCTCTTTCCATAGCTGACATAACTTCATCCCAGTGGCTTGGCAGTAAGAGAAGTACTTCTATTGTATACAGAAATATGGTTAAATGTTACTTTTCTTCAGTGCTGTAACCCAGTCCTGTGAATCTGGAAGAGCAAGAAGACTATACAAACATTTCCATTCTCTTTACTATGTGGAAAGTAAATAATACAGTCTTATTGACCCTAACCCTTCAAGCAGCCAGTTCATGACAATACAGTCAAAGTGACCGATCCTTTTGTCCTTTTCAGAATAGCAACTGCTTCCTCATGAGTCACCCCTTCTAAGCTCTGCCCATTCACAGCAATGATCTGATCACCCCTCTTCAGGTGTCCATCTTCTGCTGCTGCACCCTGAAACGATACAACACATAACTGCAGACTCATGCATTTCTTTTCCTTCCTGACACACAGTCCTTATGGTTTAAGATTGGTACAGTGCACAAACCCCTTGAAACCTTTTTGATTTTCAATGATTCCAATACAGTCAATTGTAGTACAACTGTACTACAGTGCAGTCGTCTGCCCTGCCCTAAGTTTCACAACATCTACAAATCAGACCTCCAGGATTTTTTGTTCCCTTAACTCTGTTTGTCCAGCTAGTAAAACATTTAAACCCTGCTATCATAGAACTAGCATTTTCAAGACCTGAGGAAGTTTTCAGCAACTTGTTCAAGAAATTCAGTCACTAACACCCAGCTCTACACTCTGATTTACCATAAAAATTTAGGATTCTTCATTCCAGTTTTCTCTGACTCAGGGCTGTTTCTTACAGCAGTCCAAACTATTAAACTCAGGTTAGTATTTGAACTACTCCAAAGGTCCAATCTAAGTTCAATAATATAGTTCCCTCTACTACCTGAAGAAAACACACTCTAAATATAAGGCAAGGGAAATGTTTTTCTAAGTATGTGCACAATCCCATTTTGAGACGTGGAAAAGAATGCCATATGCTGGATCACACGTATTTAGAAATTCTGAATCTTTTGAAGACTACAGCTTTCAATTACTGGAGGCACATTTTGACCAGCACTTACACTAAAAAGGAAAACCTGTAACAATCTTTTGGCTGCCAACTAAGGCCATGATTTGGTCTGAGTGAACTAATAAATGGACTGACTGAACAAACCTACACCTACCTTTGCAAACACCGTCTTCACATAAATGGGTAAGTCTCCATGGGGACTGCCGTAGCCACCCACAATACTAAAGCCAAGGCCGTCTGGTCCTCTGTCCAGAGTAATAGTCTTGTACTGAGGAGGTCTGAGAAAAGGGAAAAGAGTATTGTGATGTTGTCTGAACTTTGGATTTAACATGTATAATATTTCTTTTATGCTAATCAATACATTTCCCTTTCTACTCTAACTATAAATACTTTTATTGTAATGAACTGGTTATTTAAGTTTGTGTTAAACACTGTAAATGTCTAATGCCTATATTATTACGTAAAAGTAGCTACTTCAAACACACAGCTCAGGACATAGTTATGGCTGCTATGTGCTTACCAGTGAAGTACAGGTGCAATGCCAGTACCTCAAGTTTCCATAACATCTACTTCAAAAATCCTGTAATGCCTAAAATTAGCACCATCAGTTTATGCTATAATGTTTGATTGCTTCTCTCTTCCTCTAACAGATAAATGCGTATTTGCATGCACATGTTTATACATATCATCTGTAGGTATATTCCCCCACATATACTTCGACTGTATGAAATTTTGAAATTTTGAAATTCTACCTTTCAAAGTAGATACGTGTGGCTACAGAACCCTGTTCTCTCTTTGCCTGTTCCTAAAAGAAAAGTGCCTCAGATCTGTGACAGAGATTAAGGCAAAATTGTTTACGTAATGTACCTTGCAAGTGTATTAGAAGCAAGGTATATCAAAAACATCCGATACTCATGATATCCAAGCACTAGAAAGCACATTACGGAAACACAAGTACTACAGTGGAAAGGGACTTTTTTTGGTGTATCAATTAATCCCAACTACCAAATCTCAGTGAAACAATGGAGAATGTAGAAGAAATCAAATCGCACCATAACTCTACAGAAGTTCAAAAACAAATTGCAGCATAGCAAATCATACAATGAAAAATGCAGAAGAGAACCACTGGCCTACAGGTGCCACATAATACCAGTGTGTTAATCATGATTGTGCCAAACAATTCATCTATTATTTGCTAGAATTTGTATGATTTTTAGATTGAGTTCCATCTAAAACAACTGGCTACAGAAGTTGTATATTATATAGTTACTGACCCTAAATCATCCTGAAAAATGCCAGTCGAAGTTAGTCCCGCAAATGAAAGACTGGATGTAGGTGGATCCTGCTGCTGACCAGTTATGACACTCACTTCTCCTCCAGCTACAACCTAGGAACAGAGTTCATAAACCAGTAAAATAAGAATGCTGACACTAAAATAATTCATTGTAGTAGCTGGTAAAACAGTATTCAGGAAGTATTCAAAATGTCACTGAAGATTTTTTACCTGCAACTCAATAGTGCCTGAAGCATTTTTTAAGATATTAACAGCTTGGGAATGAGTCATGCCCTCAGTAGATGTTCCACAGATGCTAACAATCCTGTCCCCAACCTACAGAAGAAAAGGCAGAAAATCTAACTTAGACAAACAGATTTATTTGCCACTTCTTTCAACAACAAAAGATCTGTCTATTTGCATTTAGCCAGATTTTATCAGTAATATACAGCAGGAAGAAAGAAATTAGAAATTGTACATTCACAGTCCTCTTGTAGGCAAAAAAACCCTTTTAACTGCATAATAACCCACTACAAAAGTGGGAAAGTCAACATCAGAATGAGCAAATTTCAACAGTTTAGCGTATTCAGTGTAAAAAAGTAATGATGGTTTACAGAATTGATCCTAACATTCTAGACATGCACAGCATGTAAAAAAACAGAGATGCATTTTGCACGTCACCTGAAGATAGACTCAAGTAGCAAATTATCATCAGAGATTCTGTGTTTGAATTCAGCTTGAAATAACACTGTCCACTTTCCAGGAGACCTGAGTCAAATTCAACTATGTCTGATACAGCTTGGATACAGAACACATTCAAATACAGTATCAGATAGGACCTCCCACTTCAACTCAGAACCCAAAAAAGCACTATCTCTGTAACATAAGAGATAAAACATACTGCATACCCACAGTTGCAGGAACAACCACCACACAGCAATGGCACTCGCTTACAGAATGCATCCTTCTGAACCACTCTCTATGCTTTTAATTTTCAGAAGCTGACTAATTCTAAGATCCAAGATTGCTTTAGGACTTCCTTTCTTAAGGAAGTACATTTCAGCAATTACATTTTCCCATGCTACCAATCTGAGTTGCTGTTTCATCAATTCAAACAGCAAGAACTCTTGACGCAGCCAGAAGCACTTATGACTGTATCACCCAACTGCTAATTTATTGCCTGTCTAGAGTAATTACTGTGCATTACCCATGCAATCTTTACAGCCTTCTTAAAAATTAACTTACTCTTAGTTTCTGAGTCTGAGCTGCAACTCCGTTTGGGTGCATCATGGCAATAAATATAGGAACATCTCCAAGAGGACTTCCTACACCTCCAGCAATGCTCACTCCTAGTGAATCTGCAGGGCTCTGTTACAGTAATGAAAAAAAAATAAGATTTTTCTGGAAAGAAAAACACATACAGAGAACTTTATGCTTGCCTCAAAAAATCACTAAGCACCTCGTCTCATGAAAATCAGAATTCTTGTGTCTCAAGTCGTTTTTTAAGATAATACACTTTGCATCACTTCAAGAAAGCACGGAGACCACAAGAGATGTTTCTATTTCTCAGTGGTAGGTGAAAATTTGCCAATTTAGTTGTATATTTTATTAACTAAGCACAGAATTCAGCATCAGTCCCTTAATTCAGCATAGGAAGTCTGAGCAAGAAAAACCAAAGAGATGGGATTGCTGTCTTTAGTATTGTCTATATCAACTTCCTATCATGAACCTCCCAAACACTAGAATTAAGCTTTATGCTCCCCCTAGTGCACCAGTGTTGAAGAGCAAAACCAGCTGTTTACTACTGCACCACACCTGAATACCTCACTGCAAAACCTGATATTGTAAAACTGGTATTTACAGATTCTACTGGAAAAGAAAATGGCTAAAAACAATCTATGTAATCAAGTAAACCACATGCCAGGCAAAGTCAAATAAATATAAATATTTTGGACCATAAGAAGCCGCCTGTGACTAAGTTCACATGCATAATGAAGGTGACTGAATTTCACAGTTGAAAACCTCACAGCTGTATGTTTCACTAAAAATATGTGTGCAGAAAAATATTAAACACAAAAAAGCAGCCCTCCAACTTTCCCTGACTTCACCAAAACAGAGTTTGGATTTAACTCAGTCTGGTAACAAAATTAGGTCCCATTATCTCTTAGTAAATCTTCCTTCTTTTGCTTTCAACACAGCTGACAAAACGTGACAGAGTAATTCACACTGATTTTACATAAAAATATAGGTAGTGGAGATCATACAGTCCTGACGTGAAAAGATAGACAAATTAATTTCTATTACCATATCAATTCCTCTCTCAAAACAATGAATAGGTCTAGACTTCCTTTCTGTAAAGAAACCTACTGACAACATTTACAACATCTGTTCCTGATATATACCACTTCATGCTATAACTTACCTTTTTTATTTCAACTGTTCTTAGTCCCTGTATTTCAGAAGCTGCTGTCAAATGAATTAAAATAAATTTTAAAAAAAGTTAAAACTAGCATTCCTCCAAAACTTTCCTAATAAAGTTATCCAAACCATTATGATGTTTCTAACTTTCTGCTGATTTGTTACATATATTTTAAGCCAATTTGAAAGTGGTTGTCATTACATTAATTGGATTGAAATACTCCTAGAGTAGGCGAGAGAATCATTTTCTCCATTTAAATAACGTTTGGAATAAAACTGCTCAGCATGCTCAAATAGAATAGGAAAAACTAATATTTGCTAGCAATACTTTGGTCAGAAGTAAGTTTGTTCTACATTTAAGCATAAGACAGCTATTCCGCATGTATTTTCATATAACTATACAGTATCTGGATTTTTATGAATGAGACAGCTTGACTGACGATGTATTTAGATTAAATAGAAAATTATGGCTCAACTTAGATTCTCAGCTGATACAAGAATTTGCTAGTTTCTTTTATAAAAAGGTATTACAATATGTATGTGTGATGTACTGAGCAGTAACTGCCCCTGCCATTTCAATTACTAAGGAATCACTTAAAGGCCTACATCACATAATTTACAATATTCTAGAGACAGTAAAAGATCTCAGTTACCAGTTCACAGTATAAAATACTGAAAGCACCAACCCCCCCCCCAGACTTACTGGTATTCTTCTTGAGACCACTTTCAAAGACCTCAGGTGCACTGGACCCAGAAATGGGGAAACTGAATGATGAGAGACTGCCACTTCCTTCACTGACCTAAACACAGTGTAAGACTGGGATTAGAGAGCCGCTTCAGTCATACAATTAATAAATGTAAAACTGTAACTAGCTGTATTCAGTGTATTTTCTGCTGTATTTTATTTTTTCTGTGCCCAGTTAAAGCTGATATAGAGAAAATCCACATATTTCTTGGTCACTCTAGAGGGCTCTTTGAAACATCCTTAGACCAATTTAGAGATTTCATGTTTATAACCCCATGCAAAGCTTTGAAGTGCTGCTTCCAAGGGCATGACTAGGCCATTATATTTGCACCTTCTATCATCTCACAGAGATCTTCTAATGCAAGTTAGCCATAATTATCACAGTAGGGACAGAACACAAAAGACAGATCTTTATACATTCTCCTGTGTACTTGTGAATATTCACCTACTGCATCAGCTAAAATTAAGACTACACTCTCCACTCAGCTTCACTCGCACAATTTCCAGAAAGATATTCACTATACCAGCAGGGTAAGTAAAGGAACAACATGGTACCTGGTCAGACTAGTTAGTTCACTGATTGTTACACACTCTTCAAAACATTCAGCATTGTGAGTTTCATCTTAGAATAAGACCAGACAGAGTCTGCATGTTTTCATCTTGTTTGACAATACCCATTTTGAAGAGAGCCTAACATTTCAGTCTTATCCTGTCTAACCCTGCTCACTTGAAACTGTTTAATTATGATTTGTTTTAAAACTATTTATCTTCAGTACTTGAGATCTGCAGACTCAGTTTACAACCAGAAAAAGTTCTAAGGTAACTTGTGAGCTCTCAGAAATGTAGCTCCTACTGAAGAGAATAACAATATCAGCTGCTACCACATGAAAAATGCTTTCAAATACAGAAATTGATATGAGTTTGTAACACTATAACATTAGTCAACAATCAAATAAAAAAGAGAAGCCTGATGGAAAGGGTGCAGGCTTCCTGCTTCTGGTGACCAAGATAATAGTAAAAACATGCAAAGAATGGAGAAATTCACTAAGTTTACTGAACAGTATTCCATTGCATGCCAAGCACTCTGAAAGTAACAAAGAGGTTGACTAACTTCTTCTGGTATTGGTAAGAATTGGAGTTCTGTATGCTGTTCAGGCTGAAGCCTGGAGCAAAGCCATTTCTGGGCTACATTTTTAGCTGGATCCTGTCTATATCAGATACAATATGCTAAAGTGAATGTATAAAAATATGTTCCGAAAAGCTGCAGAATTTTTCCATCTTGGATCACACGGCTAGGCTTCGCGAACGAAGATTTGGGAAGGGCTCATCTTGGATCAGGCACGTGGAAAACCATTGTCATCATAAACCCACTTCTTTTCATTTGCTTTCATTATTTAACCATTATTCCTTCCAAACTAACCAGTTATATACAGTTATATACCTGGCTGCTCTGGGATGTTCTCCTCTCAGAGTGGAAGGGTCCAGCTTTTATTCTTCCGACCTCTAGTCTTACTGTACCTAAGGAACACTAAAGAACCAGTCACTTATAACACACCTCTTCTGTCTACAAAATTAAAGCCTACGACAATATTTAAGTCACTTATCTCCCAGTGGAATAAGAAAAAAATACAGACAGAGGGGAGAGTGATGGACTAGCAACCCTGAAATGAGTCCTTTGGAGAGTTCATGGCAGGATCAGAGACACACAGACTAAGTACACCATGATATTCAATACTGAGCAGGGTATTTTTTTTGATTAACCTGTATTACAATGCAGACATGAAAGTTACACAAGAAGACTAACTCTGCTACTTCACAGAGTACCTTAATAAGGAGTAGTTCTGTCTTCTTGGAATGTCAACATCTATTTTCAAGTTGGTACTTTTCAAGGAATAATGAATAATGAAACTGACCATTTTCACAATAAACACTAAAACCAGTGTAATACCTCAAAGTCTTAATCATTATTTCTCTTTATATGACTGAGAACATGGTATTTAAACTGGAAGTTACTCGTCTCTCTCACAGTTTTGAAATTATCTGTTACTTTGGATAGACATCAACACAACTAAAGAAATTTTGGGTAGGAAATTTTCTAAACATCTATCTGTAGTTTAAGTGAACTTTCTGCATCTGACTCCCAGCAAGAAGCTGGGTGATATGGACTGATTGCACATGGTAAAGTCCTTTCGCTACTCTTTAAGCTTTTAATTATACTGTCAAGTATCCACATATCTATATAAGAAGCATTTCTTAGAAGAAAATTCTATCAAATATTTAGAAACCAAGACATTTTTTTGAAGAGACAGATAAATTATTATCACAAACAAGATTTAGAAAATTGAATCTCCAAAATAATATAAGTAGTGTCAAAAGAAGACATCTATCTGCAATGTATTCAAATACAGAAATTTCAAAGTTTTGTTGCTATTCTGCTTTTTTCTTTCACCATGAAGTTGTTAGTGTGAACTTCTGTATACCAAGAACCTAATATAAGTTTGACTTTATTTATCATGTTTTATCTTTATTACCTTAAGAGAGGATCATGTAATTGTCAGAAAAATTCACAGTAATACACCAATATGTCAAAAGCAACTGGACATATCCATTCAAACATGGTTTTCGTCCCTCATTTGCTGTTGTTATACTCTTAGAGTTGACACTAAAAAAGATTTATTACTAAATTGCTTTTTATTTTAAGTTATTCCTTTTTAATGTTGACTTCTCTATGTCCTGGAAAAGACTTGATCAAAGTTTGGGGAAAACCATTCTTTTCTGCTCCTGTTAAACCATACTGACAACTCTTATTCAAAATGGAAAAATGGCGAAGTAATCTGTGTACCTAAAATTACCACATCCTCACATAAAATGCAAACCCACAAATCAGATTTTAAAATTACAACGTGTGAAAGTTGGAAGTCATACTTTCCAACTGAACTGTGAATAAATCAATTTTCATTTAGTTTTATTACACCTTCCCTTATTACTGTCTTCCTGAAATCTCCCATTCGATAAATCCATAAGTCAAGTAAGTGGAAAAACTGATAGTCTTTTCACATGTTGTATTTTCACATGTACTTCAAATAAACACTTCAAGAACTGGCAAAATTCTCAGACTTAAGACACAGTCTATTGGCCCCATACTACTAAAAATACACTGGAATTTCCCAAAGATTATAAATAATTTTCTAGCAAAATACATTTTAGGCAGTTCAAGAGAATTCACTCCTAGGTCTCATTCTCATAAATGAAAAGAGAATGGATACCTGAATTGGAAATGGTGACTGCACTTCATTTCATTTATACTGTGTGAACAAAGCCATTGTTAACAATAATCTGTCTAAGGTATTTTTAAAAGCTTCATTTCTCAGGGTTAAGACAATTAATTACAAGTACTACTGAGCACGATGAAGTATTTAAAACATGAATATATGAATGGTAAGTGGGAACTAAGCATCTTCAATTAGATACTCCAAATGCCTGCCAAAATGAAAGAAACTTTCCACAAGAAATGGTATTTTTATTTAGAGGAGAGGTAAAAGTACAGTGTATGAAGAAGAAACGCTGTGTTCTTAAATAAAATAAAAAAAGTATACCAGAGAATAATACACTAACAACTTCATTGCCGCAACACAGACTTAGTTCTGGCATTCTCACTATTGAGCACATGCTGAAAATACAGAAGTGCTCCTACATCCCCCTTACTGTGCACTGCTCGCCCTCAGGACCTCTCTACCCCAATAAAAACAAAAGCTCAAGGAACTGTTCAAGATCTGGAAAAATATACCTCTGAATGAGAGTGTTAAGAACCATGACTGTGTGCCTATGTATCCAAGAGACAGCTACAATCATTGTCTGTTAAATTTTATCCAGTGGAACAGTTTTCCATTGGAAAATGCTGACTCAATGGAATCCTTACCATGCTGCATACGTCTCAAAACTCTGGACTGAAAAACAGATGAGCTGGCTGACCAGCTGGACTTCCTGCCAGATCACAGGAAATGCTGTATGTCTGACTTCATTCTGATTTGGAAATAGGGGAAGGATATCAGAAGCACATAATCTATTGAGAATAGAAATTCTGATTCCAACAGCTGCAGATACGAGTTTACTTAGTAAACTCTGAGAAAGCAATTTCTTATACTAAATGCCTTGGTCACTGAGAAATACATTGTAGTATTTAATGGATGTAAGGAGACACTAGACAAACCAAGTTAAAAAAGATTAACATTATCAGATATCACAGAATCATAGAACTGTAGAATCCCAGAATTGTTTGGGTGGGAATGAACCATAAAGACTATCCAGTTCCTACCCATCCTGCCTTGGGCAGGAACATCTTCCACTACACCAGGTTGCTCAGAGCCCCATCCAACCTAGCCTTGAAAACTTCCAGGGATGGGGCATTCACAGCTTCTCTGGGCAACCTATTCAAGTGCCTGACCACGCTCACAGCAAAGAATTTCTTCCTAATATCTAATCTAAAAATTTCTTTCTAATATCTAATCTAAATTTACTCTCAGTTTAAAACCATTTCCCCTCGTCTTATCCCTACAGGCCCTTGTAAACGAACTATGAAAGTAATCACTTTTGGCACAACTACTCCAATGAATTCTCAGTTATTTAAAGTAAGTTCTGAGTATCCTTCCAAAAACGTGAGATAGTTAACTAATTCTAAGTTTGCTAGAGAAAATACAGTGTTAATTTTAGGTTCTTCTATGTAATGGTCTTCTGCCCTATAAACATATGGCATTCTGTACCACCACCACTCCCATTTTCATCAGGTAAAGTATCAAAATCTGAATGTTCTAGACTTCATGAAGCTTAAATCTGAATCCACAGTTCACCTCATTGACATTCCAGTAACAGTCTGAACTCAGTCTGAATAAAATTAAAGCTTTCATAAAATCTGGACTTCAGTTTTTCACTCTAATCCACCTTCTCTTTCGGCAATACCTTTAGCAAAGCTGCAACAGCTTCCTGGTTAGCATTTCGGACATCTTCTCCATTCACTGTCAATATCTGGTCTCCTTGCATCAATCTCCCATCTGTATCTGCTATTCCTCCTTTGACGATGTCTGACACAAACACGCCTGTATCATTCCTGCAAATACATACACAGATTTTGCATTACAGCATTGTTTGAGGGTCATTTTTATGGTTTGCTATTGGGAAGACAATAAACACTGTCTCATTTTTCTGAGTACCGATGGACTAGTTCCTTTAGGGAAGACCAATCAGCTTAGGTACAAAAATGATGTGTTTGGCCTTCAAGCCTGTGGGATCTGAGCACCAGATCATAACAGAAACATGAGCATGCCCAGCAAGTTCCAGATATTGACTCTCCAGTTACATTACTCACCTTTTCCCAACAATACTCAGCCCAAGGCCTTTGCCAGGCTTCTTCTGAAGCTCTATATTGAGCACATCATACATGTCTTCCTCCTTGTACTGGGCCTCATCTCTGTACACAGTCAGACGAACCTTTTGGGGAGTCTGTCGGAGGACATTTATGGCTTCGTCATGTGTGGCATTCCTGAGGTCAATTCCATTCACCTGCAATGAAAGCATACAATGGTAAATTGTGTAGCACCTTCCAGCAGACAAGCAGAACAGACCTTCTGTTCAATGAAAACAAAAGTGACTGTATTGGGTTTGCATGGCCAGGTTTTGGTAGAAGAGCTGGGGCTGCAGGGGTGGCTTCTGTGAGAAGCTACCAGAAGATTTCCCCATGTCTTGTAGAGCCAATAACAGTTGTCTTCAGGATGGACCCACCACTGGCCAAAGCCAAGCCATCATGAGTGACAGTAACACCTCTGTGATTACATATTTAAGAAGGAAAAAAAGTTTTGTGCAGATGAAAATTGCAGCCAGAGAAGAGCAGAGTGAGAACATGTGAACAACTCTGCAGACACCAAGGTCAGTGGAGAGGGGAGGGGGGGGAGGTGCTCCAGGCTGAGGTTCCCCTGCAGCCCATGGTGCAGACCATGGTGGAGCAGCTGTGCCCCTGCAGCCCATGGAAGACCATGGGAGTGTAGAGATCCACCTGCAGCCAGTGGAGGAGACCCACGCCAGAGTAGGTGGATGCCTGAAGGAGGTTGTGACCCTGTGGGAGGCCTGCTGGAGCAGGGTCCTGGCAGGGACCCATGAAGAGAGGGGCCCATGCTAGAGGTTCTCCCGGGGGGACTTGTGGGGGACCCACACAGGAGAAGCCTGTGCCTGAAGAACATTGCACTCACCCCATGGAAAAATGATCTACATGGCAGCAGTTCATGGGAGGGACTTATGCTGGAGAAGTTCATGAAGAACTGTCCCCTGTAGGAGATACCCCACAGGGAGCAGAGGAAGGACTCCTCTCCTTGTGCAATGGCAGAAACAACACCTGACTGCAACCCCCATTCCCGTTTCCCTGTGCCACTGTGGAGGAGGAGGTAGAAACTGGAAGGAGGTGTGGGAGGAAGGTGTTTTTAAGGTTTGTTTTACTTCTCATTCTCCTGTTCTGACTCTATTTGTAAAAAATTTAATTAATATCCCCACTTCGAGTCTGTTTTGCCCATGATGGTGATTAGTAAGTGATCTCTCCCAGTCCTTAACTCATGAATCCTTTGTTATATTTTCTCTCCCCTGTCCATTTGCAGAGGAGAGTGAGAGAGCAGCTTTGGTATCCAGCCAGGGTCAATCCACTACAGCAACCAAAGAAACCGCCATACCTCTAATATCTGATCCCCAGCCCACAGTCTCCCATCTTTAGATGCTGCTCCTTCTTCATATACTTCATGGATAATGATTGCTCCCTGTGGACAAAAAAAAAAAATTAAAAATCGCATGTTGCAAGAAAATATCCCATTTTGAAACAAGAGCAACTGAAAATTCCAACTATAATTTATCAATGATAAGCACAAGTCAGATGTATGATGAACAAATATTTAAGAAGTTTATGAAGTTTATTTATGAATCAAAATACTTAGGAAGTTCATTTATACTTTCAATTTTAAAAGTGCTTTTTTCTTTTTTTTTTCCCCTAAACTGGTTTCTTTGTGTCTTTCTATAAATGCTATAGAAAAAAATGACGAAAAAAATCTCTTCTATCAGACACTTTAATTTCATTACTGTTATTTCACTTGAGTGACACACATATTTTTCCAACCAACCAGCAAAGTGTCTGCTCCTCCAACAATGCTCAGACCAAGACCAGTCCGCCCTTTGGAGATGTCAATGGTTGTTTCACATCCAGGAATGATGGGACAAGTAGCTGGGTCAGAGGCTAACATGGCTGGAGTTGAAGATCTGCTTGTGTCTAAAAAACAATTAAACATCCTGGTTACAGTAAGAGGGCTTGGTATTAGAAAAGTGACTTTAAAACAGCATTTTTCAGAGCTCATTGACAGCTGCACACCAAGAGCTGACCCACAGAGAATGATGCTGCCAATTTGCCCTTCCCCTCAGACAAGTACTGTCCTGTAGTTTTATTTACAAGTGTCCTGTTTTCATGCCATCAAGTACCTGGGTCACAGTCTGGACAGACAAAGAAGATATTGTACAAACATATTCTATTTAGGATACAATTTAAGTATCTATATGATGTGTGCATTACTCAAGTTATTAACTTAGAATTGCGTTGCTTAACCAACAACCTTCATCCATCAGTAACATCCTGACTCTCCACTCTAAAGGAGAAGAATCAAATGCGGCTACTTATAAATGGCAAGACAGTCTCAACCATCCCCTTTTCCTGGGAAAAATGACATGACTTTTCTCTGTCATTTTAGGGAATGCCTCTCAGTTCCAGATAGCCATGAGGCACCTGCTGCCCAGTATTTAAGAGGGAGGAGAAGATCCATCCCTCCATTCTCCTGCCTCTGCAACAGGCTAGTGGGAAAGTATAAAGTAGGTCTTCAGGATGGTGGTACAATGCTTCTCTTAGAGGAACATGTAATCCAAAAGTATTAAAAAATGCAACTCACAAGACAGCTGAGTGCATACAAAAGGAGGAAATTTACAAGACAGGTCTTCATTTTAAGGCTACAACCTCAGTGAAGATAAGCACACAAGAAAAACATTACTTTTGACTGCTTCTGGTTCTGGTGAGCTGGAAGCAGGAATAGTTGCTGGAGGCTGCATATTCCTCTTGTCTACTGGGGCAGTGCTGGAAGGGACTGGTGCTGCAGTCAGGTTATCCAACTCCGCTGAATTGATTGTAAGCCTCACTGTAGTTTTGGATGTTTTCAGAAGACTTATAAACTGAAAAAAGAAAAGCTGATGAAGAGTGTAACTGGATTGTTCAGTTGCAAATCAAAAATAAAGCAGAACAACTGTTCTGTAAACTGGAGCTACCAGTTACAATGCTGCAGGTTTACTTGGCAAGGAACAAAGACAAATATTGATGGTTTTTCTGAGAAACTTTTCTCCATGAAACTTTGCCAAACTATATCAGATGAGAATGAGGCAGACTTTCAATGTCCTCTCTGAACAAAAGACTCTATTTATAGCAATTATTAGAAAAACAGAAAACTTTTAATGCTGGATGGAGGTCAATTCTGATCTCACAGAAGTCAATATCAAAACATCTTAAAGAAATGTGCTACTGCCATTCTAGAAGGAATATCCGAAAGTATTATCTGAACTATGGCAGGGAGAGAAGGAAACCAGGGTGTAACACAAAATCTAGTTTAAAGACATACTGAAAAACCTTCAAAATCAACTGCCATCTCACAGAAAAGACACCAAATCCTTCTGAGACTTTACATTTCAGTAGAACTATTTTCAGAAATTACTTACTCAATCTCTCTTTTCTTCCAAAGCCTACCTATTTGTCTACAGACAACTTCACTATCTCTTACTTATTTACTGCTTCAGAGATAGCAGTGCATCAAAGAGTAAGACTGATGCTTTCCTAATTGCCCTTTAACAAACAGAAAGTAATCTACTCATGCCTAAAGAATCACTTTTCTTGGTAGCAAGGCAAGTGCTAGAAAAAACCCTCCTTGATTCATTACAGAATTCAAATTGAGTGTGCAGAGCTACAAGTTAGAAATAAATCTTGTTATTTAGGAACAGAGATATGTTTCTCCAAAGGGTTGAAATACCAGGCTTGGATTATAATGAGGCTGTTACTGCAAACAGTCCCCTTGGATAAGCACAGTTCATGACCTGATTTACCACTGACACAACTCACCCATGTAAATTTACACATATTAAATTTACTAGTTCTAATACTTTTAAAGTGGAGTAGATATGCAGAGTCATTACTGAGCAATAGTTCACGGCTTTTATTGCACTAAGTGCCTCTCAGGCATCAGGTCTAAACCACAGAGAAAATAATATCAGATTTGTAGCACAGAGATAGATGATTCATGTAGTGAATGAATGTAAAATAACAGTTGAGCTTTAAATTTAGACTTTAGCTTATTCTGCAGTAGTTTCCTTATCCAGATAGTGCCAGCTTTGAAAATTAAGTCAGAGTACAGTCATGAAAACCTTGCTGGTTTAAGATACAATCACTCCCACATTAAGCAGTGAGATTTCTGCAACATTCCTGACACTTCAGAGGCACCTTTTCTACAGGATATCCCACAACAATCTCATCATCCACTGCCAGAATCTGATCACCAACTTTGATTCGTCCATCCTGGAAAAAACATAGAATAAAAAATATGAGCTCTGGATGCTACTTCAAAAAAACATTTTTCATTCCCTAATTGAAATTTAAATATTCTCACACCTTTGCTGCTGCACCATTATCTGTTAAGCTCTTAATAACTACTCCATTAATCGTGTCTTCTTCACTAATGGCAATTCCGAAGCCTCCTTGATCCTAGGGCAAACAGAAAAATGCAAATGGTTAAGTACTGTGTATATCAAAATGTCAAAATACATTCACTAAAGACTAGTGAAGCCTGCTGACATAACAAAAGTTAGGTTTTTCACAACGCATCAATATTGTTGTTTTAAACTAATCTATTTCTGAAATAGGTTCCACCAGCCTGCAAACAGTACACTGGCTAGCAAGATAAATCTGAACCACTTCTAAATTCAAACCCACTCCTTCGAAACTTACAAGGTCAATTGCGATTCAGTTGTTATTTTGCATAACTTAGGCAATGATTTTACCTGAGGAACCACCAAAAGTTTTTCAAACAGAACAAAAGACGACTTCTTCCAGAGGCACAGAACAATTGGCAAATTTATGTGAAGTTAAAGCAACTCATG
Source organism: Manacus vitellinus (assembly GCF_001715985.3). Classification (NCBI taxonomy): domain Eukaryota; kingdom Metazoa; phylum Chordata; class Aves; order Passeriformes; family Pipridae; genus Manacus; species Manacus vitellinus. The sequence goes on along the minus strand of NW_021939324.1, from coordinate 3,347,730 downwards.
ACTCAAAGACAGTCATCATGTGAGGAAAACTTTGGGGTCCATTCACAAATAGGAAGAGAAGACCTCTAGAAATCACTTTTCTAACTTCTAGTAACTAAGAGACACATTTTGTTTCCCATAAGAGGGACTCCATTACAAAAATGGAGGCTAGTGAATACAAGCGTGACTGATATAAATTTAATTTTCATCACATACCTTAGGAAGTTCCACATACTGAATGTTTTTACATGAACTCAAGTCAGAAAAAGCACTAGAGTTTGCAACACTTGCATCAGTCTAAAAGAAAATGAAAATGTAACTGTAAGCAACTATTTCCAACATTTTGCATCAAAATAAAGTAGCTCAAAAACGCTTAAAGTGAGTATGATAATTTTCTAGATTCATTTAAACTGCTGTAACCCTATCAATGGGAAGTCAGACTTACTTCACAGTATAGAAGAATATAAAACGAAACAAAATTGAGCACAGATGTAATAAACTTAGTAGCCCAGAACAGAAGAAGAACTTTGTTTTTCTATTTGGTTTCTTTCTCTTTTATGGTATATTATAAGCAGACAGAGCACTCCTCTATCCAGAACAATGTTAGTATCTTGGTCAAATAAGAAAAACAAATATTTACTTTACCTCTTGATGTTGAAGTGTCCCTGAAGTACTTTGTGAAGCCTCTACTGACTTTGCAGGGCAAACAGCCATCTGATTTACTGCATCTTTATTTCTGTAACAAATTCAGTTAAAGAATGCAGTAAGAAGGCAGTAATATACCACAATATTTCTAAAGACAAGTTTAGGTCTAGTGCTTTATTTTACCTTATTTCTGGTTCTAACAATAGAAGTATCAAAACAAAAAACTCCAAGGCATATTTAACAACTACTAAGATTGTGACCAAAAGCACATATACCTTACCAAAATTAAACAATCAAACAAAAAAACTCTCTGCAAAACTTGAGCACATTAAAAAATAAACCTTTTTAGCCAAACTTTTACCAGAACTTACCTGATAAAGATCACTTTTACTTTAGATGGTGTGCACTTGATTATTGAGGAAGCATTCTGATGAGTCCTTCCATAAAGTATTTGCCCATTTATCTAAAGAAAAGTAGCAATTATTTATCAAAATATTTTAATTACTTATATTTAAACTAATTTTTAAACCTTAAAAAAAAATCATTCATTCCACATCGCTTGCTAAAGCAGCAACTGTATTAAAATAAGAGAGTATGTTGTGTCCTGCTTTCCCTCCCTTCTTACAGTAAAAATATTCACTACAGTTTGATTTCAAACTAACATTGTCACAGTGCTAAAAATGCCATTCTCTGAATTATACTGGGTTGACATGGCACATCATCTATTTTCACTTGCCATTGATCACTTCATGACTGATGTGGTGATAAAGCAGGGCTATGGGAAATTCTAACCATAACAAATATTGAATTGCTTATATCCGGGAATGAGATTGCTATTATTTATTGAATCTCAGCCACTTTGAATCCCTGAGGAAGGCACTTTACACATAAAGGTCTGAACACTGGAACATTTAGCAGAGTTTTAAACTAGATTTGGTGGGGGAAGGGAATGTACTTTTGTGTGTCAGAGAGGAATGAGGAAACACCAACACTTTAAGAAGCAGTAGGGAAATACTTGTAAGTCATCTCAAAGGAATTAAGAAGGGTTCCTCTCAAAAGGTGAAGAGGTCAATAGCCCAGCTCAAGTGCTTTTACACCAATGCGGGCAGCATGGGTAACAAGCAACAGGAACTGGAAACCATGGTGCAATTAGAAAACTATGACCTAATTGCTCTCAGAGAAACAGGTGGGATGAGTTACCCAACTGGAAAACTGCAATTGAGGGCTAAAAGCTCCAGAGAAGAGAGAGGCTGGGAAGGAAGGGTGGGTGTGTTGTGCTCTGTGTTAAGGAATGGATAGATTGTGAAGAGCTGCCTCTGAGGAACAGCCACAAACAGGTCGAGAGCCTGCGGGTAAAAACCAAAGACAGGACCAACGAGGGACATCATGTGATTGGTGTCCACCACAGGCTACCTTGGTCAGGGGAGCCTGTAGACAAGACTTCTTGCTTCAGATACAAGGAGAACTGTGCTCACAAGCTCTCATCCTGATAGGGATTTCAACCACCCATGTCTGCTGGGAAAGCAGCCAACTGCAAGCAATACAGGAGACACCTGGAGTGCACTGAGGACAACTTCCTGGTTCAGGTATTGGACATACCAACCAGAGGAGAAGCTTTACTGGACCCCACGCTCACCAGTGTGGATGAGCTCATCAGAGAGATTAAGACTGGAGGCAGCCTGGGCTGTAGCAACCATGCCCTGGTTGAGTTACTGATCTCAATGAAAAAAGGCCAGAAAAAGAGCAGAGTTAGGATTGACCCTGAAACTTAGAATAATGAAATACCAGCTGTTTAAAGAATTAGGGGATGAGATTCCCTGGGAAACTGTTCCTAAGGACAGAGGAACTGACCAGAGGTGGCAGCTCTTTGAGGACACTTAGAGCCCAAGTGTCCATCCCCATGTGTAAGAAAACAAGCAAGGCAGGTCAGAAACCAGCATGGCTGAGCAAGGATCTGCTCTTCAGACTGAAGAGTGTAAGGGGGGTACTTTAGAATTAGATGATCAATGGAGCATAGAGGCCTGAGAAAGTAATTATATTAGGATGTGAAACCAACCAGAGTATTGTACAATGTAACTTTATGGCACAAGTTAACTGTAAGGTCCATTGCATTCTTTTAGTAAGTCAACTAGATGTCCCCTATTATCAGAGCTGAGTTCCTCCTTGGCTTAGCTCCCTACTGCAAGATGGATACAAATATCCTTGAAACACAATGCTAGAGGTCGTACATAGGGGGGAGAAAGATGGTGAGAGGAAGATTACGTGGGCAGGGGTTGTTTGCGCCTTGCCCTACAGCAGGGCATGCACAGACTGCTGCTATTAGGTAATGAACAGGCAGTGTTTGGCTGCCACTCAAGCATCCCCTTATACTACGTACTGGCCCTACGTGGTGTAATGTAGAGCTGATAAAAATGGGGTGTCAGGACTGCTGAGTTGAGCGATACTCATCCTTCCATCGAGACCGTGTTGCTCCGTGGGGACGCCCACGAAGCACGGGTACCAACCAGCTGCTGCAGATCCTGGTAGCCCTGGCCTGTCTGTGTAGGTAAGCAGTTTCTTGATAGGAAACAACAGAGAAAACAAATGTTTTTATATTCTTTTTGGTATCCCTTTAATTCCCTTTTTACTAGTTAATACTGTATTAAAAGCTGTCCGTAGTATTGTTTTAATATCCTTTTTTAGTGTCCCTTTAATTCCCTTTTTACTAGTTAATACTGTAATAAAAGCTGTTCATAGTATTGCATGAATGCCAACCGGTAAAGTAGTTATTTTATATTCTTTTTTAGCTTTTGCTTCTCTTTGCTAGTTTTTATTCTCACTGCAATAAAAGATTTTTTGTAGTGTTTGAATGTCTGTTGTACTTATTTACTTATTCCAGGCATGTATCCTAACAGATACATAAATTGGCGTAGTCGGCAGGATACATGGTGGAATAAAGCAGTACTGTATAGGGAAATTCACTGGTGGAATGCTTAGCCAATGAAGCTGTGTCTGTGCATGAGTGGTGGGAAGATCTTCAGGTGGAGTGCACAGCCTGTAGAGTTGCATCCTCGAATGAGTTGTGTGAGAAGGGAGATTCTCAGGTGGAGAGCATAGCCTGTGAAGCCGTGTCCCTATACGGGGTGTGAAACTAGAGTTCAATTAACCCTGTGTGTGTGGGGGGGGTGCCGAGGGTGCCGATGTCTGTGTTTTATATGTTTTGTTTGGGTTTTTGCCTGTTTTGAACCAGTTTTTGTTGATTAAGTTACTATATGGGAAGTACTTCTGAGTAATTATTGTTGTTTTATGTCTTTTTGAGGATCCATTTAGAGCTATTGTAGAGTGTGTATTCTGTAGTTGGTATATACACAGACTTTAGATTTGATGTGTATGTGTGGTTAGATTCATTTGTGGTGTAAGGGCCACATTTTGTGGATTGCTGTGTATTGTTGTGTTCAGCCTGAAACTGTATTTGTTAGTGAGAACATTCAGTAGATTAAAATGAAGAAGTGGTTAGGAGGGTTGGCCGCAGGCGGCAATAAACCCAAGAAAACCACTGCTCCTCCCTGTGAATTAGTAGAATAGGGGCAGGAGTCATGGAATACCTTATGGAATAAATGGGAAACATGTACAAAGATTCCCTCTGAATACTGGGGACAGCAGACCCCTATGGAGGTATTGCAATATTGAGAGCAGCTTACACAAATCCCTACTACTAAATCAAGCATTTGTTTGGAATATGCTGGACGTATGGGGGGTGTGCTGCTTGCTGCATATAAGTTAACTGTAGAAAACTTGCAAAAGGATTTAGAAAAGAACAACAAACTGCAGGAGCAGCTGAATGCTGTAAGAGACACTCAACTGGTACAACACCAGGCTTTACTTGACCTTCAAACTGAAAAGAACAGGGTAGAAGATAAATGTGTTACTTTAGCTGAAAAATATGTTGGAAGAACTATTCGGTGCAGGCAAAGGAAAATAGAATGAAGTGACTGGGGGCCACGGGTGCATGCTGTAGTCACTTCCCCTGATTGGAACCCAGAGAAGTGGGATGGTAATATATGGAGTAGTAGTGATGATTCTGATGAGGATGATTCTATAGAAAATTCAGGGAAGCCATCAAGAACAGATGAGTTGACACAGGAAGTAAGGGCAGCCCCTGTTGTACAGCGGAAGGCAGTGGTGGATAGTCAGGGTAAACAAGTGAGACAGGATGAGATTGTTGATTTCTCCCCAGAAGACATTAACAATCTTTTATCTAAATATTCTGAGCAACCTGGGGAACGAGCACAAATGTGGATGGTTCTATTAATGGAGCATGGGGCTGACTCTGTGATAGTAGACAATGTTGATGACATGAAGTTTTTACGGTTAACTAATGATGCATATGTACAAAATGGTCTTCGGCATTTAAAACAAACACCAGGAGTTAGTAAAACTTTAGTTTCAGTCATTGCTGAAGGTCTTAGTGACCGTTTTACTAATGATGGATCATGGCAGGATGGAAATTCACCCTGGGTAACTCTTCATCAAGCAATCAGGATACTGAAAGGGGAAGCGATGAAATTTGCTATTGAATTGCAGAGCCCCGAACTTTACATGCAACAGCCTTTAACCTCAGTAATGCAAAACAAATTATTAGAAGGCTGTCCTTTACCCTGGAAACCATATATTATTCTGCTGTTGGTGTCTAACCCAAGGGTGCCCACAGAAGAGAATGTAGAGAGGTTGCAGCAACTCAGTGACCTTCCAGGTCTCTCACACACAGACAAAGCAGCCAACCATGGGAATAAATGAGACAATAATGAAAACCGGAGAGGAGGGAAAAGAGAAAAAGGGGAACGAACTAAGTTATTTCAAGATTTACTTAAAAAAGGAGTTCCAAAAAAAGATATTGTTGGGCAGCCAACAGAAGCCTTACGGAGGTTAGCCCGACAGCACCAAATTAGAAGAGCAACAAAACAAGAACAGATATATCTCTGGGTTGAGATGCAGAAGACAATCGATTGGTTCCTTAACACAGATCCAGTACTTTCAGGGTTTGAGGCAGCAAAGGCTAATGCTCCTCTGGACGAGGGGAACCATAAACTTGAATAGGGATGTGGCCAAGCCCCAGTGCAGTCCCCCAATGCTTGCTGTGTTTGTAAGGATCAACGATCTTTTACCACTTGTACAATACATTGGTCCACTAAGAACAAGCAAACTGTGCTAGCATTAGTTAATATTAGGGCAGAGATCACTATTATTCACGGCAATCCTGACAAACATAAGGGGGACCCAGCACCTGTATGGGGCCTTGGAGAACAGGCAGTTCAGGGGTGTATGCTTGAAATAACACTACAAATAGCAGACAATCCATCAAAACCTTACAGAGTAATGGTAGCAAAAATATTTGAATATATAATAGGGATTGATCTTATTAGAGGAATGGACTTATGGATTGACAACACCCTGTGGTCATTTGGGTCCACGCAGTGGCGCACACAAGCCATGCAAGTAGGGAAGATACAGGAAGAGGCAAACATTCCTATTCGTACGCAAATTGCCAACCTTAAACAGTATAAGATTCCAGGTGGAGATGAGGAAATTCAAACAACAATCCAAGAACTACTTGAGGCACAAGCAGTGAGGTACACTCATTCCCCATTTAACTCCCACATATGGCCCGTGAAAAAATCAGATGGGTCATGGCGAATGACCGTAGATTATAGGGGTGTTACTAAAGCTACTCCACCAATTACAGCTGCTGTACCTACTGTTACAGATTTAGTTCATGAAATCCAAAAACACCCAGGTGATTGGTATGCAGCAACAGATGTAGCTAAAGCCTTTTTTACCATTCCCATACCACAGGCAGCACAGGATCAATTTGCCTTTACCTGGAAGGGTATTCAATATACATTCACAAGGCTCCCGCAGGGGTATAAACACAGTCCAACCTATTGTCACCAGGCTATACATCAAACCCTGAAGCAGCTTCCAAATCTGAACCCCTCAGTCCAGACAGTACAGTATGTAGATTACATACTAATCCATGGCAATATAGAGCAAGAGCCAGGTAATGCTCTTGAGAAAGTAGTAGACATACTGAAAAAGATGGGTGGGCTGTCAACCCTAAAAAGGTACAGGGGCCAGCTATGAGTGTAAAATATCTAGGGATAACTGGCATGCTGGGAAACAAGAAGTACCAGAGCAGACAAGGCAGGCCATAAAGGAATGGCCAACACCCACAACTAAATGAGAAATGCAGCGATTTCTAGGAGCTGTTGGGTTTTGACTGTGGTACCTGCCAGGGTTAGTCACTTTATTAAAACCACTGCACAAAGTGACAAGGAAAAAAGCTGTGTTTGAATGGAGCAGTGAGCAACAGGTAGCATTTGAGGGAGCCAAAAATCTGATACAAGAGCACATGGAATTACACCCCATTTAGGCAGGACCCATTGAATTACAGAGGTCAGGAGAACAACATGTTGCTCTATGGAGTTTATGGCAACTACAAGATGGGCGATGCAGGCCACTTGAATTTTTGTCCCAACGATTTCGGGGAGCAGAGGAAAAGTACACTCCCTTTGAAAAACAGTGAGCAGCTGTGCATTGGGGACTGCTAGACACAGAGGATCGGACAGCAGGACACGAGGTAATAGGACTCTATCTCCAGTAGTATCCTGAGCTCTAGGACCTACAGTAACCAATAAAATCGGTAGTGCACAAGGACATACAATAGCAAAAATGAGGTGGTACATTCAGGAGCATGCAAAAGCTGGGGCTTGTTGCCATGGAGTTTTTGATTTTTTAATTTTTATAGGCTTTAGAAGTAGTTATGTAGTGAATGTAGATTTTAAAGTAGCTGTATTATCCCTCACCCTTTAGCACAGTAGTTTATACATCTTCCCAACATTGCTCCCCTTCCCACATCAATTCCGTTAATTCCGTTAGCTTGTTTAGACTTCCCTCAAGACTTCCCTTAGGCCTTCATGCTGTTTAAGACCATCTGCACCCTGGCCTGGACAACAAGATACCACACAGGCACAGCGACCTTCAAACCCAGAACTTTGGAGGAGCTCCAAGGACTGGACGTGCTGTGACGAGGAGGAGGATGAGGAAGAGGCGGTCCCAGAGCCCCCTGCCTCAATTCCTGGAGGGGTGTGCCGGGGGGCGGAACGGGGCAAAACCAGGGGGCGGACAGACCTGGGATTGGATGGGTTAACACCTTAAATTGTGGAACCCCCTGAACACGGTGCGTGCAACAGATGTATTCCTGGAGCCTGGTGGCTCATTAAAGCTTTCTGCTTTCTTATCTTATACTCTGATTTGCCCCGGAGTTTCTTTTTCAGTAGTCTCTTTAGGCAATAGTCTGGCTCACCGAATGGTGGAAATTGGAATCCAGCACCCTAGAACACCTGGATCTCCTGACTGGGAAATTTCATCCTGCAGGAAATTCTTCGGCTGGCATATTTTGAAGAATTCCCCACAGTGATCTTGGTGAGATAAAGAAAGCAGTCACTTTGGGTAATTTTGCTAGCAATTATAAAGTGGAGTTTTCCCCGGAAATTGGGAATACGGTGGGACTGGGAAGGGAACTTAGACTTGGGCCCAGAAGTTGTAAGAAGTCAGTGTTTTCCCAGTCTGTGGGCGAAAGGGTTTTGCCAGGAAGGGCAGTTGGACTGTCCTTAAGGCTTCAGTAAAGGCAGGGCAGAGAGAAGCTCAGGAGTTTTGTGTTTCATGCTGGCCAGGTACAGCCATGAGGGGAGGGACGCCTCCCTGTGTGGTAAAATAGGTTGTTCTTATGTGAAGCTGTTGGTGGCGCTCTGGGAAAGAACTTTGCACAGTGTTCCTGAGGCTGTGAATTCTTATCCCAGTGCTGTTAAGTTTTTCCTTGCCTGTTTATTTGTCATAATGGGCTGCATACAATCTAAAGAGGAAGAAATCCGTAAGGGGTCTCCTCTGGCTTTGGTTTTGTGACACTGGAGGCATTTGGCTGGCCCTAACATCTTTAAAAAGGCAGAAGTTATGTAAGCTGTCTATACATATATGGCCTTTGTATGGCAGACTCAGAAAAGAGGTTTGGCCGAAGTTCGGCTCTTTTGAAATAAATACAGTGTTGCAGCTTATTTCGATCCTTCCTAAAGAGGAGCGATGGAACGAATTACTGTATGCCGAACTGTTTTTGGCTTTCTGCCAGATTTATATTACAAGCCCCAGAGATGAGGATTTAAACCTTCTAGCAGGCCCGATTTGCGAGGGGGCAGTCCGGGAGCCGTTCTGGCCCCGGGCGCAGGCACATTGGGTGCAGGTCCCGTCGGAGCAGCGGCCCCTCCTGCGGCTGACACTGGAGCAGTGGCGG